>NW_027043038.1:0-600000 GCF_036013475.1 Columba livia | reverse complement strand
AAGAAAGAAGTACGAAAGAAGTAAGAAAGAAATAAGAAAGAAAGAAGTAAGAAAGAAGTAAGGAAGAAAGAAGAAAGAAGTAAGAAAGAAGTAAGAAAGAAGTAAGAAAGAAGTAAGAAAGAAAGAAGAAAGAAGTATGAAAGAAGAAAAAAGTAGTTAGAAAGAAGTAAGAAAGAAGTAAGAAAGAAGAAAAAAAGAAGTTAGAAAGAAGAAAGAAAGAAGTAAGAAAGAAGAAAGAAGAAAGAAGTAAGAAAGAAGTAGGAAAGAAGTAAGAAAGAAGTAAGAAGGAATGAAGAAAGAAGTAAGAAAGAAGTAAGAAAGAAGTAAGAAAGTAGAAAGAAAGAAGTAAGAAAGAAGTAAGAACGAAAGAAGAAAGAAGTAAGAAAGAAGTAAGAAAGAAGAAAGAAAGAAGAAAGAAAGAAGTAAGAAAGAAGTAAGAAAGAAGTAAGAAAGAAGTAAGAAAGAAGTAAGAAAGAAGTAAGAAAGAAGTACGAAAGAAGTAAGAAAGAAGTAAGAAAGAAGTACGAAAGAAGTAAGAAAGAAATAATAAAGAAAGAAGTAAGAAAGAAGTAAGAAAGAAAGAAGAAAGAAGTAAGAAAGAAGTAAGAAAGAAAGAAGTAAGAAAGAAAGGAGAAAGAAGTAAGAAAGAAGTAAGAAAGAAGAAAGAAAAAGTAAGAAAGAAGTAAGAAAGAAGTAAGAAAGAAATAAGAAAGAAAGAAGAAAGAAGAAAGAAAGAATTAGGAAAGAAGTAAGAAAGAAGTAAGAAAGAAGTAAGAAAGAAGTAATAAAGAAATAAGAAGGAATGAAGAAAGAAGTAAGAAAGAAGAAAGAACGAAGTAAGAAAGAAGTAAGAAAGAAGTAAGAAAGAAAGAAGAAAGAAGTAAGAAAGAAGTAAGAAAGAAGTATGAAAGAAGTAAGAAAGAAGAAAGAAAGAAGTAAGAAAGAAGTAAGAAAGAAGTAAGAAACAAGTAAGAAAGAAAGAAAGAAGAAAGAAGAAAGAAAGAAGTAAGAAAGAAGTAAGAAAGAAGTAAGAAAGAAGTAAGAAGGAATGAAGAAAGAAGTAAGAAAGAAGTAAGAAGGAATGAAGAAAGTAGTAAGAAAGAAGTAAGAAAGAAGTAAGAAAGAAAGAAGAAAGAAGTAAGAAAGAAGTAAGAAAGAAGTAAGAAAAGAGTAAGAAAGAAGAAAGATAGAAGTAAGAAAGAAGAAAGAAAGAAGTAAGAAAGAAGTAAGAAAGAAGTAAGAAAGAAGTAAGAAAGAAGTACGAAAGAAGTAAGAAAGAAATAAGAAAGAAAGAAGTAATAAAGAAGTAAGAAAGAAAGAAGAAAGAAGTAAGAAAGAAGTAAGAAAGAAGTAAGAAAGAAAGAAGAAAGAAGTAAGAAAGAAGAAAAAAGTAGTTAGAAAGAAGTAAGAAAGAAGTAAGAAAGAAGTAGGAAAGAAGTAAGAAAGAAGTAAGAAGGAATGAAGAAAGAAGTAAGAAAGAAGTAAGAAAGAAGTAAGAAAGTAGAAAGAAAGAAGTAAGAAAGAAGTAAGAAAGAAAGAAGAAAGAAGTAAGAAAGAAGTAAGAAAGAAGAAAGAAAGAAGAAAGAAAGAAGTAAGAAAGAAGTAAGAAAGAAGTAAGAAAGAAGTAAGAAAGAAGTAAGAAAGAAGTACGAAAAATTAAAAAAGAAATAAGAAAGAAAGAAGTAAGAAAGAAGTAAGAAAGAAGTAAGAAAGAAGTTAAAAAGAAGTAAGATAAAAAGTAAGAAAGAAGTAAGAAAGAAGTAAGAAAGAAGTAAGAAAGAAGTAAGAAAGAAAGAAGAAAGAAGTAAGAAAGAAGTAAAAAAGAAGTATGAAAGAAGTAAGAAAGAAGAAAGAAAGAAGTAAGAAAGAAGTAAGAAAGAAGTAAGAAAGAAGTAAGAAAGAAAGAAGAAAGAAGTAAGAAAGAAGTAAGAAAGAAGTAAGAAAGAAGTAAGAAAGAAGTAAGAGAGAAGTAAGAAGTAATGAAGAAAGTAGTAAGAAAGAAGTAAGAAAGAAGAAAGAAAGAAGTAAGAAACAAGTAAGAAAGAAGTAAGAAAGAAAGAAGAAAGAAGTAAGAAAGAAGTAAGAAAGAAGTAAGAAAGAAGTAAGAAAGAAGAAAAAAGAAGTTAGAAAGAAGTAAGAAAGAAGTAAGAAAGAAGTAAGAAAGAAAGAAGAAAGAAGTAAGAAAGAAAGAAGAAAGAAGTAAGAAAGAAGTAAGAAAGAAGTATGAAAGAAGTAAGAAAGAAGAAAGAAAGAAGTAAGAAAGAAGTAAGAAAGAAGTAAGAAAGAAATAAGAAAGAAAGAAGAAAGAAGAAAGAAAGAAGTAGGAAAGAGGTAAGAAAGAAGTAAGAAAGAAGTAATAAAGAATTAAGAAGGAATGAAGAAAGAAGTAAGAAAGAAGAAAGAACGAAGTAAGAAAGAAGTAAGAAAGAAGTAAGAAAGAAAGAAGAAAGAAGTAAGAAAGAAGTAAGAAAGAAGAAAGAAAGAAGAAAGAAAGAAGTAAGAAAGAAGTAAGAAAGAAGTAAGAAAGAAGTAAGAAAGAAGTAAGAAAGAAGTAAGAAAGAAGTAAGAAAGAAGTACGAAAGAAGTAAGAAAGAAGTAAGAAAGAAGTACGAAAGAAGTAAGAAAGAAATAAGAAAGAAAGAAGTAAGAAAGAAGTAAGAAAGAAAGAAGAAAGAAGTAAGAAAGAAGTAAGAAAGAAAGAAGTAAGAAAGAAAGAAGAAAGAAGTAAGAAAGAAGTAAGAAAGAAGAAAGAAAAAGTAAGAAAGAAGTAAGAAAGAAGTAAGAAAGAAATAAGAAAGAAAGAAGAAAGAAGAAAGAAAGAATTAGGAAAGAAGTAAGAAAGAAGTAAGAAAGAAGTAAGAAGGAAGTAATAAAGAAATAAGAAGGAATGAAGAAAGAAGTAAGAAAGAAGAAAGAACGAAGTAAGAAAGAAGTAAGAAAGAAGTAAGAAAGAAAGAAGAAAGAAGTAAGAAAGAAGTAAGAAAGAAGTATGAAAGAAGTAAGAAAGAAGAAAGAAAGAAGTAAGAAAGAAGTAAGAAAGAAGTAAGAAACAAGTAAGAAAGAAGAAAGAAAGAAGAAAGAAGAAAGAAAGAAGTAAGAAAGAAGTAAGAAAGAAGTAAGAAAGAAGTAAGAAGGAATGAAGAAAGAAGTAAGAAAGAAGTAAGAAGGAATGAAGAAAGTAGTAAGAAAGAAGTAAGAAAGAAGTAAGAAAGAAAAAAGAAAGAAGTAAGAAAGAAGTAAGAAAGAAGTAAGAAAAGAGTAAGAAAGAAGAAAGATAGAAGTAAGAAAGAAGAAAGAAAGAAGTAAGAAAGAAGTAAGAAAGAAGTAAGAAAGAAGTACGAAAGAAGTAAGAAAGAAATAAGAAAGAAAGAAGTAAGAAAGAAGTAAGAAAGAAAGAAGAAAGAAGTAAGAAAGAAGTAAGAAAGAAGTAAGAAAGAAAGAAGAAAGAAGTAAGAAAGAAGAAAAAAGTAGTTAGAAAGAAGTAAGAAAGAAGTAAGAAAGAAGAAAAAAAGAAGTTAGAAAGAAGAAAGAAAGAAGTAAGAAAGAAGAAAGAAGAAAGAAGTAAGAAAGAAGTAGGAAAGAAGTAAGAAAGAAGTAAGAAGGAATGAAGAAAGAAGTAAGAAAGAAGTAAGAAAGAAGTAAGAAAGAAGTAAGAAAGTAGAAAGAAAGAAGTAAGAAAGAAGTAAGAAAGAAAGAAGAAAGAAGTAAGAAAGAAGTAAGAAAGAAGAAAGAAAGGAGAAAGAAAGAAGTAAGAAAGAAGTAAGAAAGAAGTAAGAAAGAAGTAAGAAAGAAGTAAGAAAGAAGTAAGAAAGAAGTACGAAAGAAGTAAGAAAGAAATAAGAAAGAAAGAAGTAAGAATGAAGTAAGAAAGAAGTAAGAAAGAAGTTAAAAAGAAGTAAGATAAAAAGTAAGAAAGAAGTAAGAAAGAAGTAAGAAAGAAGTAAGAAAGAAGTAGGAAAGAAGTAAGAAAGAAAGAAGAAAGAAGTAAGAAAGAAGTAAGAAAGAAGTAAGAAAGAAGTAAGAAAGAAGTAAGAGAGAAGTAAGAAGTAATGAAGAAAGTAGTAAGAAAGAAGTAAGAAAGAAGAAAGAAGTAAGAAACAAGTAAGAAAGAAGTAAGAAAGAAAGAAGAAAGAAGTAAGAAAGAAGTAAGAAAGAAGTAAGAAATAAGTAAGAAAGAAGAAAAAAGAAGTTAGAAAGAAGTAAGAAAGAAGTAAGAAAGAAGTAAGAAAGAAAGAAGAAAGAAGTAAGAAAGAAAGAAGAAAGAAGTAAGAAAGAAGTAAGAAAGAAGTATGAAAGAAGTAAGAAAGAAGAAAGAAAGAAGTAAGAAAGAAGTAAGAAAGAAGTAAGAAAGAAATAAGAAAGAAAGAAGAAAGAAGAAAGAAAGAAGTAGGAAAGAAGTAAGAAAGAAGTAAGAAAGAAGTAATAAAGAATTAAGAAGGAATGAAGAAAGAAGTAAGAAAGAAGAAAGAACGAAGTAAGAAAGAAGTAAGAAAGAAGTAAGAAAGAAAGAAGAAAGAAGTAAGAAAGAAGTAAGAAAGAAGTATGAAAGAAGTAAGAAAGAAGAAAGAAAGAAGTAAGAAAGAAGTAAGAAAGAAGTAAGAAAGTAGTAAGAAGGAATGAAGAAAGAAGTAAGAAAGAAGTAAGAAGGAATGAAGAAAGTAGTAAGAAAGAAGTAAGAAAGAAGTAAGAAAGAAGTAAGAAAGAAAGAAGAAAGAAGTAAGAAAGAAGTAAGAAAGAAGTAAGAAAGAAGTAAGAAAGAATAAAGATAGAAGTAAGAAAGAAGAAAGAAAGAAGTAAGAAAGAAGTAAGAAAGAAGTAAGAAAGAAGTAAGAAAGAAGTACGAAAGAAGTAAGAAAGAAAGAAGAAAGAAAGAAGTAAGAAAGAAGTAAGAAAGAAAGAAGAAAGAAGTAAGAAAGAAGTAAGAAAGAAGTAAGAAAGAAAGAAGAGAGAAGAAAGAAAGAAGCAAGAAAGAAGTAAGAAAGAAGTAAGAAAGAAGAAAGAAAGAAGTAAGAAAGAAGTAAGAAAGAAGTAAGAAAGAAGTAAGAAAGAAAGAAGAAAGAAGTAAGAAAGAAGTAAGAAAGAAGTAAGAAAGAAGAAAAAAGAAGTTAGAAAGAAGTAAGAAAGAAGTAAGAAAGAAGTAAGAAAGAAAGAAGAAAGAAGTAAGAAAGAAAGAAGAAAGAAGTAAGAAAGAAGTAAGAAAGAATTATGAAAGAAGTAAGAAAGAAGAAAGAAAAAGTAAGAAAGAAGTAAGAAGGAAGTAAGAAAGAAATAAGAAAGAAAGAAGAAAGAAGAAAGAAAGAAGTAGGAAAGAAGTAAGAAAGAAGTAAGAAAGAAGTAATAAAGAAATAAGAAGGAATGAAGAAAGAAGTAAGAAAGAAGAAAGAACGAAGTAAGAAAGAAGTAAGAAAGAATTAAGAAAGAAAGAAGAAATAAGTAAGAAAGAAGTAAGAAAGAAGTATGAAAGAAGTAAGAAAGAAGAAAGAAAGAAGTAAGAAAGAAGTAAGAAAGAAGTAAGAAAGAAGTAAGAAAGAAGAAAGAAAGACGAAAGAAGAAAGAAAGAAGTAAGAAAGAAGTAAGAAAGAAGTAAGAAGGAATGAAGAAAGAAGTAAGAAAGAAGTAAGAAGGAATGAAGAAAGTAGTAAGAAAGAAGTAAGAAAGAAGTAAGAAAGAAAGAAGAAAGAAGTAAGAAAGAAGTAAGAAAAGAGTAAGAAAGAAGAAAGATAGAAGTAAGAAAGAAGAAAGAAAGAAGAAAGAAAGAAGTAAGAAAGAAGTAAGAAAGAAGAAAGAAAGAAGTAAGAAAGAAGTAAGAAAGAAGTAAGAAAGAAGGAAGAAAGAAGGAAGAAAGAAGAAAGAAAGAAGTAAGAAAGAAGTAAGAAAGAAGTAAGAAAGAAGTAAGAGAGAAGTAAGAAGTAATGAAGAAAGTAGTAAGAAAGAAGTAAGAAAGAAGTAAGAAAGAAGTAAGAAACAATTAAGAAAGAAGTAAGAAAGAAAGAAGAAAGAAGTAAGAAAGAAGTAAGAAAGAACTAAGAAATAAGTAAGAAAGAAGAAAAAAGAAGTTAGAAAGAAGTAAGAAAGAAGAAAGAAGTAAGAAAGAAAGAAGAAAGAAGTAAGAAACAAGTAAGAAAGAAGTATGAAAGAAGTAAGAAAGAAGAAAGAAAGAAGTAAGAAAGAAGTAAGAAAGAAGTAAGAAAGAAGTAAGAAAGAAAGAAGAAAGAAGAAAGAAAGAAGTAAGAAAGAAGTAAGAAAGAAGTAAGAAAGAAGTAAGAAGGAATGAAGAAAGTAGTAAGAAATAAGTAAGAAAGAAGTAAGAAAGAAGTAAGAAAGAAAGAAGAAAGAAGTAAGAAAGAAGTAAGAAAGAAGAAATAAAGAAGTAAGAAAGAAGAAAGAAAGAAGTAAGAAAGAAGCAAGAAAGAAGAAAGAAAGAAGTAAGAAAGAAGTAAGAAGGAAAGAAGAAAGTAGTAAGAAAGAAGTAAGAAAGAAGTAAGAAAGAAGCAAGAAAGAAGAAAGAAAGAAGTAAGAAAGAAGAAAGAAAGAAGTAAGAAAGAAGTAAGAAAGAAGTAAGAAAGAAAGAAGTAAGAAAGAAGTAAGAAAGAAAGAAGAAAGAAAGAAGAAAGAAGTAAGAAAGAAGTAAGAAAGAAGAAAAAAGTAGTTAGAAAGAAGTAAGAAAGAAGTAAGAAAGAAGTAAGAAAGAAGTAAAAAAGAAGAAAGAAAGAAGTAAGAAAGAAGAAAGAAGTAAGAAAGAAGTAGGAAAGAAGTAAGAAAGAAGTAAGAAGGAATGAAGAAAGAAGTAAGAAAGAAGTAAGAAAGAAGTAAGAAAGAAGAAAGAAAGAAGTAAGAAAGAAGTAAGAAAGAAAGAAGAAAGAAATAAGAAAGAAGTAAGAAAGAAGAAAGAATGAAGAAAGAAAGAAGTAAGAAAGAAGTAAGAAAGAAGTAAGAAAGAATTAAGAAAGAAGTAGAAAGAAGTAAGAAAGAAGTACGAAAGAAGTAAGAAAGAAGTAAGAAAGAAAGAAGTAAGAAAGAAGTAAGAAAGAAGTAAGAAAGAAGTTAAAAAGAAGTAAGATAAAAAGTAAGAATGAAGTAAGAAAGAAGTAAGAAAGATGTAAGAAAGAAGTAAGAAAGAAGTAAGAAAGAAGTAAGAAAGAAGTACGAAAGAAGTAAGAAAGAAGTAAGAAGGAATGAAGAAAGAAGTAAGAAAGAAGTGAGAAAGAAGAAACAAAGAAGAAAGAAAGAAGTAAGAAAGAAGTAAGAAAGAAGTACGAAAGAAGTAAGAAAGAAATAAGAAAGAAAGAAGTAAGAAAGAAGTAAGAAAGAAAGAAGAAAGAAGTAAGAAAGAAGTAAGAAAGAAGTAAGAAGGAAAGAAGAAAGTAGTAAGAAAGAAGTAAGAAAGAAGTAAGAAAGAA
Source organism: Columba livia (assembly GCF_036013475.1). Taxonomy (NCBI): domain Eukaryota; kingdom Metazoa; phylum Chordata; class Aves; order Columbiformes; family Columbidae; genus Columba; species Columba livia. Next base: position 592,600 of record NW_027043038.1, on the reverse strand, counting down.
GCAAGAAAGAAGAAAGAAAGAAGTAAGAAAGAAGAAAGAAAGAAGTAAGAAAGAAGTAAGAAAGAAGTAAGAAAGAAAGAAGTAAGAAAGAAAGAAGAAAGAAGTAAGAAAGAAGTAAGAAAGAAGAAAGAAAGAAGTAAGAAAGAAGAAAGAAAGAAGTAAGAAAGAAGTAAGAAAGAAGTAAGAAAGAAGTAATAAAGAAAGAAGAAAGAAGTAAGAAAGAAGTAAGAAAGAAGTAAGAAAGAAGAAAAAAGTAGTTAGAAAGAAGTAAGAAAGAAGTAAGAAAGAAGTAAGAAAGAAGTAAAAAAGAAGAAAGAAAGAAGTAAGAAAGAAGAAAGAAGAAAGAAGTAAGAAAGAAGTAGGAAAGAAGTAAGAAAGAAGTAAGAAGGAATGAAGAAAGAAGTAAGAAAGAAGTAAGAAAGAAGTAAGAAAGAAGAAAGAAAGAAGTAAGAAAGAAGTAAGAAAGAAAGAAGAAAGAAGAAAGAAAGAAGTAAGAAAGAAGAAAGAAAGAAAGAAAGAAGTAAGAAAGAAGTAAGAAAGAAGTAAGAAAGAAGTAAGAAAGAAGTAAGAAAGAAGTAAGAAAGAAGTACGAAAGAAGTAAGAAAGAAGTAAGAAAGAAAGAAGTAAGAAAGAAGTAAGAAAGAAGTAAGAAAGAAGTTAAAAAGAAGTAAGATAAAAAGTAAGAAAGAAGTAAGAAAGAAGTAAGAAAGAAGTAAGGAAGAAGTAAGAAAGAAAGAAGAAAGAAAGAAGAAAGAAGTAAGAAAGAAGTAAGAAAGAAGTATGAAAGAAGTAAAAAAGAAGAAAGAAAGAAGTAAGAAAGAAGTAAGAAAGAAGTAAGAAAGAAGTAAGAAAGAAAGAAGAAAGAAGTAAGAAAGAAGCAAGAAAGAAGTAAGAAAGAAGTAAGAAAGAAGTAAGAGAGAAGTAAGAAGTAATGAAGAAAGTAGTAAGAAAGAAGTAAGAAAGAAGTAAGAAAGAAGTAAGAAACAAGTAAGAAAGAAGTAAGAAAGAAAGGAGAAAGAAGTAAGAAAGAAGTAAGAAAGAAGTAAGAAATAAGTAAGAAAGAAGAAAAAAGAAGTTAGAAAGAAGTAAGAAAGAAGTAAGAAGGAAGTAAGAAAGAAAGAAGAAAGAAGTAAGAAAGAAAGAAGAAAGAAGTAAGAAAGAAGTAAGAAAGAAGTATGAAAGAAGTAAGAAAGAAGAAATAAAAAGTAAGAAAGAAGTAAGAAAGAAGTAAGAAAGAAATAAGAAAGAAAGAAGAAAGAAGAAAGAAAGAAGTAGGAAAGAAGTAAGAAAGAAGTAAGAAAGAAGTAATAAAGAATTAAGAAGGAATGAAGAAAGAAGTAAGAAAGAAGAAAGAAGTAAGAAAGAAGTAAGAAAGAAGTAAGAAAGAAAGAAGAAAGAAGTAAGAAAGAAGTAAGAAAGAAGTATGAAAGAAGTAAGAAAGAAGAAAGAAAGAAGTAAGAAAGAAGTAAGAAAGAAGTAAGAAAGAAGTAAGAAGGAATGAAGAAAGAAGTAAGAAAAAGTAAGAAGGAATGAAGAAAGTAGTAAGAAAGAAGTAAGAAAGAAGTAAGAAAGAAGTAAGAAAGAAGTAAGAAAGAAGTAAGAAAGAAGTAAGAAAGAAGTACGAAAGAAGTAAGAAAGAAAGAAGAAAGAAAGAAGTAAGAAAGAAGTAAGAAAGAAAGAAGAAAGAAGTAAGAAAGAAGTAAGAAAGAAGTAAGAAAGAAAGAAGAAAGAAGAAAGAAAGAAGCAAGAAAGAAGTAAGAAAGAAGTAAGAAAGAAGAAAGAAAGAAGTAAGAAAGAAGTAAGAAAGAAGTAAGAAAGAAGTAAGAAAGAAAGAAGAAAGAAGTAAGAAAGAAGTAAGAAAGAAGTAAGAAAGAAGAAAAAAGAAGTTAGAAAGAAGTAAGAAAGAAGTAAGAAAGAAGTAAGAAAGAAAGAAGAAAGAAGTAAGAAAGAAAGAAGAAAGAAGTAAGAAAGAAGTAAGAAAGAAGTATGAAAGAAGTAAGAAAGAAGAAAGAAAAAGTAAGAAAGAAGTAAGAAAGAAGTAAGAAAGAAATAAGAAAGAAAGAAGAAAGAAGAAAGAAAGAAGTAGGAAAGAAGTAAGAAAGAAGTAAGAAAGAAGTAAGAAAGAAATAAGAAGGAATGAAGAAAGAAGTAAGAAAGAAGAAAGAACGAAGTAAGAAAGAAGTAAGAAAGAAGTAAGAAAGAAAGAAGAAATAAGTAAGAAAGAAGTAAGAAAGAAGTATGAAAGAAGTAAGAAAGAAGAAAGAAAGAAGTAAGAAAGAAGTAAGAAAGTAGTAAGAAAGAAGTAAGAAGGAATGAAGAAAGAAGTAAGAAAGAAGTAAGAAGGAATGAAGAAAGTAGTAAGAAAGAAGTAAGAAAGAAGTAAGAAAGAAAGAAGAAAGAAGTAAGAAAGAAGTAAGAAAGAAGTAAGAAAAGAGTAAGAAAGAAGAAAGATAGAAGTAAGAAAGAAGAAAGAAAGAAGTAAGAAAGAAGTAAGAAAGAAGTAAGAAAGAAGAAAGAAAGAAGTAAGAAAGAAGTAAGAAAGAAGTAAGAAAGAAGGAAGAAAGAAGGAAGAAAGAAGAAAGAAAGAAGTAAGAAAGAAGTAAGAAAGAAGTAAGAAACAATTAAGAAAGAAGTAAGAAAGAAAGAAGAAAGAAGTAAGAAAGAAGTAAGAAAGAACTAAGAAATAAGTAAGAAAGAAGAAAAAAGAAGTTAGAAAGAAGTAAGAAAGAAGAAAGAAGTAAGAAAGAAAGAAGAAAGAAGTAAGAAAGAAGTAAGAAAGAAGTATGAAAGAAGTAAGAAAGAAGAAAGAAAGAAGTAAGAAAGAAGTAAGAAAGAAGTAAGAAAGAAATAAGAAAGAAAGAAGAAAGAAGAAAGAAAGAAGTAGGAAAGAAGTAAGAAAGAAGTAATAAAGAATTAAGAAGGAATGAAGAAAGAAGTAAGAAAGAAGAAAGAACGAAGTAAGAAAGAAGTAAGAAAGAAGTAAGAAAGAAGTAAGAAAGAAATAAGAAAGAAAGAAGAAAGAAGAAAGAAAGAAGTAGGAAAGAAGTAAGAAAGAAGTAATAAAGAATTAAGAAGGAATGAAGAAAGAAGTATGAAAGAAGAAAGAACGAAGTAAGAAAGAAGTAAGAAAGAAGTAAGAAAGAAAGAAGATAGAAGTAAGAAAGAAGTAAGAAAGAAGTAAGAAAGAAGTAAGAAAGAAAGAAGAAAGAAGTAAGAAAAAAGTAAGAAAGAAGTAAGAAAGAAGTAAGAAAGAAAGAAGAAAGAAGAAAGAAAGAAGTAAGAAAGAAGTAAGAAAGAAGTAAGAAAGAAGTAAGAAGGAATGAAGAAAGTAGTAAGAAATAAGTAAGAAAGAAGTAAGAAAGAAGTAAGAAAGAAGCAAGAAAGAAGAAAGAAAGAAGTAAGAAAGAAGAAAGAAAGAAGTAAGAAAGATGTAAGAAATAAGTAAGAAAGAAAGAGGTAAGAAAGAAGTAAGAAAGAAAGAAGAAAGAAGTAAGAAAGAAGTAAGAAAGAAGTAAGAAGGAAAGAAGAAAGTAGTAAGAAAGAAGTAAGAAAGAAGTAAGAAAGAAGCAAGAAAGAAGAAAGAAAGAAGTAAGAAAGAAGAAAGAAGTAAGAAAGAAGTAAGAAAGAAGTAAGAAAGAAAGAAGTAAGAAAGAAAGAAGAAAGAAGTAAGAAAGAAGAAAGAAAGAAGTAAGAAAGAAGAAAGAAAGAAGTAAGAAAGAAGTAAGAAAGAAGTAAGAAAGAAGTAAGAAAGAAAGAAGAAAGAAGTAAGAAAGAAGTAAGAAAGAAGTAAGAAAGAAGAAAAAAGTAGTTAGAAAGAAGTAAGAAAGAAGTAAGAAAGAAGTAAGAAAGAAGTAAAAAAGAAGAAAGAAAGAAGTAAGAAAGAAGAAAGAAGAAAGAAGTAAGAAAGAAGTAGGAAAGAAGTAAGAAAGAAGTAAGAAGGAATGAAGAAAGAAGTAAGAAAGAAGTAAGAAAGAAGTAAGAAAGAAGAAAGAAAGAAGTAAGAAAGAAGTAAGAAAGAAAGAAGAAAGAAGTAAGAAAGAAGTAAGAAAGAAGAAAAAAAGAAGAAAGAAAGAAGTAAGAAAGAAGTAAGAAAGAAGTAAGAAAGAAGTAAGAAAGAAGTAGAAAGAAGTAAGAAAGAAGTACGAAAGAAGTAAGAAAGAAGTAAGAAAGAAAGAAGTAAGAAAGAAGTAAGAAAGAAGTAAGAAAGAAGTTAAAAAGAAGTAAGAGAAAAAGTAAGAAAGAAGTAAGAAAGGAGTAAGAAAGAAGTAAGAAAGAAAGAAGAAAGAAAGAAGAAAGAAGTAAGAAAGAAGTAAGAAAGAAGTATGAAAGAAGTAAGAAAGAAGTAAGAAAGAAGTAAGAAAGAAGTAAGAAAGAAGTAAGAAAGAAGTAAGATAGAAGCAAGAAAGAAGCAAGAAAGAAGTAAGAAAGAAGTAAGAAAGAAGTAAGAGAGAAGTAAGAAGTAATGAAGAAAGTAGTAAGAAAGAAGTAAGAAAGAAGTAAGAAAGAAGTAAGAAAGAAGTAAGAAAGAAGTAAGAAAGAAAGAAGAAAGACGTAAGAAAGAAGTAAGAAAGAAGTAAGAAATAAGTAAGAAAGAAGAAAAAAAAGTTAGAAAGAAGTAAGAAAGAAGTAAGAAAGAAGTAAGAAAGAAAGAAGAAAGAAGTAAGAAAGAAAGAAGAAAGAAGTAAGAAAGAAGTAAGAAAGAAGTATGAAAGAAGAAAGAAGAAAGAAAGAATTAAGAAAGAAAGAAGAATGAAGAAAGAAAGAAGTAGGAAAGAAGTAAGAAAGAAGTAAGAAAGAAGTAATAAAGAAATAAGAAGGAATGAAGAAAGAAGTAAGAAAGAAGAAAGAACGAAGTAAGAAAGAAGTAAGAAAGAAGTAAGAAAGAAAGAAGAAAGAAGTAAGAAAGAAGTAAGAAAGAAGTATGAAAGAAGTAAGAAAGAAGAAAGAAAGAAGTAAGAAAGAAGTAAGAAAGAAGTAAGAAACGAGTAAGAAAGAAGAAAATAAGAAGAAAGAAGAAAGAAAGAAGTAAGAAAGAAGTAAGAAAGAAGTAAGAAAGAAGTAAGAAGGAATGAAGAAAGAAGTAAGAAAGAAGTAAGAAAGAAAGAAGAAAGAAGTAAGAAAGAAGTAAGAAAGAAGTAAGAAAAGAGTAAGAAAGAAAGAAGTAAGAAAGAAAGAAGAAAGAAGTAAGAAAGAAGTAAGAAAGAAGAAAGAAAGAAGTAAGAAAGAAGAAAGAAAGAAGTAAGAAAGAAGTAAGAAAGAAGTAAGAAAGAAGTAAGAAAGAAGTAAGAAAGAAAGAAGAAAGAAGTAAGAAAGAAGTAAGAAAGAAGTAAGAAAGAAGAAAGAAGAAAGAAGTAAGAAAGAAGTAGGAAAGAAGTAAGAAAGAAGTAAGAAGGAATGAAGAAATAAGTAAGAAAGAAGTAAGAAAGAAGTAAGAAAGAAGAAAGAAAGAAGTAAGAAAGAAGTAAGAAAGAAAGAAGAAAGAAGTAAGAAAGAAGTAGGAAAGAAGAAAGAAAGAAGAAAGAAAGAAGTAAGAAAGAAGTAAGAAAGAAGTAAGAAAGAAGTAAGAAAGAAGTAAGAAAGAAGTAAGAAAGAAGTACGAAAGAAGTAAGAAAGAAGTAAGAAAGAAAGAAGTAAGAAAGAAGTAAGAAAGAAGTAAGAAAGAAGTTAAAAAGAAGTAAGATAAAAAGTAAGAAAGAAGTAAGAAAGAAGTAAGAAAGAAGTAAGAAAGAAGTAAGAAAGAAAGAAGAAAGAAAGAAGAAAGAAGTAAGAAAGAAGTAAGAAAGAAGTATGAAAGAAGTAAAAAAGAAGAAAGAAAGAAGTAAGAAAGAAGTAAGAAAGAAGTAAGAAAGAAGTAAGAAAGAAAGAAGAAAGAAGTAAGAAAGAAGCAAGAAAGAAGTAAGAAAGAAGTAAGAAAGAAGAAAGAGAGAAGTAAGAAGTAATGAAGAAAGTAGTAAGAAAGAAGTAAGAAAGAAGTAAGAAAGAAGTAAGAAAGGAGTAAGAAAGAAAGAAGAAAGAAGTAAGAAAGAAGTAAGAAAGAAGTAAGAAATAAGTAAGAAAGAAGAAAAAAGAAGTTAGAAAGAAGTAAGAAAGAAGTAAGAAAGAAGTAAGAAAGAAAGAAGAAAGAAGTAAGAAAGAAAGAAGAAAGAAGTAAGAAAGAAGTAAGAAAGAAGTAAGAAAGAAGTAAGAAAGAAGTAAGAAAGAAATAAGAAAGAAAGAAGAAAGAAGAAAGAAAGAAGTAGGAAAGAAGTAAGAAAGAAGTAAGAAAGAAGTAATAAAGAAATAAGAAGGAATGAAGAAAGAAGTAAGAAAGAAGAAAGAACGAAGTAAGAAAGAAGTAAGAAAGAAGTAAGAAAGAAAGAAGAAAGAATTAAGAAAGAAGTTAGAAAGAAGTATGAAAGAAGAAAGAAAGAAGAAAGAAAGAAGTAAGAAAGAAGTAAGAAAGAAGTAAGAAAGAAGTAAGAAGGAATGAAGAAAGAATTAAGAAAGAAGTAAGAAGGAATGAAGAAAGTAGTAAGAAAGAAGTAAGAAAGAAGTAAGAAAGAAGTAAGAAAGAAAGAAGAAAGAATTAAGAAAGAAGTAAGAAAGAAGTAAGAAAGAAGTAAGAAAGAAGAAAGATAGAAGTAAGAAAGAAGAAAGAAAGAAGTAAGAAAGAAGTAAGAAAGAAGTAAGAAAGAAGTAAGAAAGAAGTATGAAAGAAGTAAGAAAGAAATAAGAAAGAAAGAAGTAAGAAAGAAGTAAGAAAGAAAGAAGAAAGAAGTAAGAAAGAAGTAAGAAAGAAGTAAGAAAGAAAGAAGAAAGAAGTAAGAAAGAAGCAAGAAAGAAGTAAGAAAGAAGTAAGAAAGAAGAAAGAAAGAAGTAAGAAAGAAGTAAGAAAGAAGTAAGAAAGAAGAAAGAAGTAAGAAAGAAAGAAGAAGAAGAAGTAAGAAAGAAGTAAGAAAGAAGTAAGAAAGAAGAAAAAAGAAGTTAAAAAGAAGTAAGAAAGAAGTAAGAAAGAAGTAAGAAAGAAGTAAGAAAGAAGTAAGAAAGAAGAAAGAAAGAAGTATGAAAGAAGTAAGAAAGAAGAAAGAAAGAAGTAAGAAAGAAGTAAGAAAGAAGTAAGAAGGAATGAAGAAATGAGTAAGAAAGAAGAAAGAAAGAAGTAAGAAAGAAGAAAGAAAGAAGTAAGAAAGAAGTAATAAAGAAGTAAGAAAGATGTAAGAAAGAAGTAAGAAAGAAGTAAGAAAGAAGTAAGAAAGAAGTAAGAAAGAAGAAAGAAAGAAGTATGAAAGAAGTAAGAAAGAAGAAAGAAAGAAGTAAGAAAGAAGTAAGAAAGAAGTAAGAAGGAATGAAGAAATGAATAAGAAAGAAGAAAGAAAGAAGTAAGAAAGAAGTAAGAAAGAAGTAAGAAAGAAGTAACAAAGAAGTAATAAAGAAGTAAGAAAGAAGTAAGAAAGAAGTAAGAAAGAAAGAAGAAAGAAGTAAGAAAGAAGTAAGAAAGAAGTAAGAAAGAAAGAAGAAAGAAGTTAGAAAGAAGTAAAAAAGAGGAAAGAAAGAAGAAAGAAAGAAGTAAGAAAGAAAGAAGTAAGAAAGAATTAAGAAAGAAGTAAGAAAGTAGAAAAAGAAGTAAGAAAGAAGTAAGAAAGAAGTAAGAAAGAAGAAAGAAAGAAGAAAGAAAGAAAGAAGAAAGAAGTAAGAAAGAAGTAAGAGAGAAGTAAGAAAGAAGTAAGAAAGAAGTAAGAAAGAAGTAAGAAAGAAGTAAGAAGGAATGAAGAAAGAAGTAAGAAAGAATAAAGAAAGAAGTATGAAAGAAGTAAAGAAGTAAGAAAGAAGTAAGAAAGAAGTAAGAAAGAAGTAAGAAAGAAGTAAGGAAGAAGTAAGAAAGAAGTAAGAAAGAAGTAAGAAAGAAAGAAGAAAGAAGTAAGAAAGAAGTAAGAAAGAAGAAAGAAAGAAGAAAGAAAGAAGAAAGAAAGAAGAAAGAAGAAAGAAAGAAGTGGGAAAGAAGTAAGAAAGAAGTAAGAAAGAAGTAAGAAAGAAGAAAGAAAGAAGTAAGAAAGAAGAAAGAAAGAAGAAAGAAGTAAGAAAGAAGTAAGAAAGAAGTAAGAAAGAATTAAGAAAGAAAGAAGAAAGGAGTAAGAAAGAAGTAAGAAAGAAGTATGAAAGAAGTAAGAAAGAAGAAAGAAAGAAGTAAGAAAGAAGTAAGAAAGAAGTAAGAAAGAAAGAAGAAAGAAAGAAGAAAGAAAGAAGAAAGAAGTAAGAAAGAAGTAAGAAAGAAGTATGAAAGAAGTAAGAAAGAAGAAAGAAAGAAATAAGAAAGAAGTAAGAAAGAAGTAAGAAAGAAAGAAGAAAGAAGTAAGAAAGAAGCAAGAAAGAAGTAAGAAAGAAGTAAGAAAGAAGTAAGAGAGAAGTAAGAAGTAATGAAGAAAGTAGTAAGAAAGAAGTAAGAAAGAAGTAAGAAAGAAGTAAGAAAGAAGTAAGAAAGAAGTAAGAAAGAAAGAAGAAAGACATAAGAAAGAAGTAAGAAAGAAGTAAGAAATAAGTAAGAAAGAAGAAAAAAAAGTTAGAAAGAAGTAAGAAAGAAGTAAGAAAGAAGTAAGAAAGAAAGAAGAAAGAAGTAAGAAAGAAGTAAGAAAGAAGTATGAAAGAAGTAAGAAAGAAGAAAGAAAGAATTAAGAAAGAAAGAAGAAAGAAGAAAGAAAGAAGTAGGAAAGAAGTAAGAAAGAAGTAAGAAAGAAGTAATAAAGAAATAAGAAGGAATGAAGAAAGAAGTAAGAAAGAAGAAAGAACGAAGTAAGAAAGAAGTAAGAAAGAAGTAAGAAAGAAAGAAGAAAGAAGTAAGAAAGAAGTAAGAAAGAAGTATGAAAGAAGTAAGAAAGAAGAAAGAAAGAAGTAAGAAAGAAGTAAGAAAGAAGTAAGAAACGAGTAAGAAAGAAGAAAGAAAGAAGAAAGAAGAAAGAAAGAAGTAAGAAAGAAGTAAGAAAGAAGTAAGAAAGAAGTAAGAAGTAATGAAGAAAGAAGTAAGAAAGAAGTAAGAAAGAAAGAAGAAAGAAGTAAGAAAGAAGTAAGAAAGAAGTAAGAAAAGAGTAAGAAAGAAGAAAGATAGAAGTAAGAAAGAAGAAAGAAAGAAGTAAGAAAGAAGTAAGAAAGAAGTAAGAAAGAAGTACGAAAGAAGTAAGAAAGAAATAAGAAAGAAAGAAGTAAGAAAGAAGTAAGAAAGTAAGAAAGAAAGAAGAAAGAAGTAAGAAAGAAGTAAGAAAGAAGTAAGAAAGAAAGAAGAAAGAAGTAAGAAAGAAGAAAAAAGTAGTTAGAAAGAAGTAAGAAAGAAGTAAGAAAGAAGTAAGAAAGAAGTAAAAAAGAAGAAAGAAAGAAGTAAGAAAGAAGAAAGAAGAAAGAAGTAAGAAAGAAGTAGGAAAGAAGAAAAAAGTAGTTAGAAAGAAGTAAGAAAGAAGTAAGAAAGAAGTAAGAAAGAAGAAAGAAAGAAGTAAGAAAGAAGAAAGAAAGAAGAAAGAAGTAAGAAAGAAGTAAGAAAGAAGTAAGAAAGAAAGAAGAAAGAAGTAAGAAAGAAGTAAGAAAGAAGTAAGAAAGAAGAAAAAAGTAGTTAGAAAGAAGTAAGAAAGAAGTAAGAAAGAAGTAAAAAAGAAGAAAGAAAGAAGTAAGAAAGAAGAAAGAAGAAAGAAGAAAGAAGTAAGAAAGAAGTAGGAAAGAAGTAAGAAAGAAGTAAGAAGGAATGAAGAAATAAGTAAGAAAGAAGTAAGAAAGAAGTAAGAAAGAAGAAAGAAAGAAGTAAGAAAGAAGTAAGAAAGAAAGAAGAAAGAAGTAAGAAAGAAGTAGGAAAGAAGAAAGAAAGAAGAAAGAAAGAAGTAAGAAAGAAGTAAGAAAGAAGTAAGAAAGAAGTAAGAAAGAAGTAAGAAAGAAGTAAGAAAGAAGTACGAAAGAAGTAAGAAAGAATTAAGAAAGAAAGAAGTAAGAAAGAAGTAAGAAAGAAGTAAGAAAGAAGTTAAAAAGAAGTAAGATAAAAAGTAAGAAAGAAGTAAGAAAGAAGTAAGAAAGAAGTAAGAAAGAAGTAAGAAAGAAAGAAGAAAGAAAGAAGAAAGAAGTAAGAAAGAAGTAAGAAAGAAGTATGAAAGAAGTAAAAAAGAAGAAAGAAAGAAGTAAGAAAGAAGTAAGAAAGAAGTAAGAAAGAAGTAAGAAAGAAAGAAGAAAGAAGTAAGAAAGAAGCAAGAAAGAAGTAAGAAAGAAGTAAGAAAGAAGTAAGAGAGAAGTAAGAAGTAATGAAGAAAGTAGTAAGAAAGAAGTAAGAAAGAAGTAAGAAAGAAGTAAGAAAGAAGTAAGAAAGGAGTAAGAAAGAAAGAAGAAAGAAGTAAGAAAGAAGTAAGAAAGAAGTAAGAAATATGTAAGAAAGAAGAAAAAAGAAGTTAGAAAGAAGTAAGAAAGAAGAAAGAAGTAAGAAAGAAAGAAGAAAGAAGTAAGAAAGAAAGAAGAAAGAAGTAAGAAAGAAGTAAGAAAGAAGTAAGAAAGAAGTAAGAAAGAAGTAAGAAAGAAATAAGAAAGAAAGAAGAAAGAAGAAAGAAAGAAGTAGGAAAGAAGTAAGAAAGAAGTAAGAAAGAAGTAATAAAGAAATAAGAAGGAATGAAGAAAGAAGTAAGAAAGAAGAAAGAACGAAGTAAGAAAGAAGTAAGAAAGAAAGAAGAAAGAAGTAAGAAAGAAGTTAGAAAGAAGTATGAAAGAAGAAAGAAAGAAGAAAGAAAGAAGTAAGAAAGAAGTAAGAAAGAGTAAGAAAGAAGTAAGAAGGAATGAAGAAAGAATTAAGAAAGAAGTAAGAAGGAATGAAGAAAGTAGTAAGAAAGAAGTAAGAAAGAAGTAAGAAAGAAGTAAGAAAGAAAGAAGAAAGAATTAAGAAAGAAGTAAGAAAGAAGTAAGAAAGAAGTAAGAAAGAAGTAAGAAAGAAGAAAGAAAGAATTAAGAAAGAAAGAAGAAAGAAGAAAGAAAGAAGTAGGAAAGAAGTAAGAAAGAAGTAAGAAAGAAGTAAGAAAGAAAGAAGAAAGAAGTAAGAAAGAAGTAAGAAAGAAGTATGAAAGAAGTAAGAAAGAAGAAAGAAAGAAGTAAGAAAGAAGTAAGAAACGAGTAATAAAGAAGAAAGAAAGAAGAAAGAAGAAAGAAAGAAGTAAGAAAGAAGTAAGAAAGAAGTAAGAAAGAAGTAAGAAAGAAGTAAGAAGGAATGAAGAAAGAAGTAAGAAAGAAGTAAGAAAGAAAGAAGAAAGAAGTAAGAAAGAAGTAAGAAAGAAGTAAGAAAAGAGTAAGAAAGAAGAAAGATAGAAGTAAGAAAGAAGAAAGAAAGAAGTAAGAAAGAAGTAAGAAAGAAGTAAGAAAGAAGTAAGAAGGAAGTACGAAAGAAGTAAGAAAGAAATAAGAAAGAAAGAAGTAAGAAAGAAGTAAGAAAGTAAGAAAGAAAGAAGAAAGAAGTAAGAAAGAAGTAAGAAAGAAGTAAGAAAGAAAGAAGAAAGAAGTAAGAAAGAAGAAAAAAGTAGTTAGAAAGAAGTAAGAAAGAAGTAAGAAAGAAGTAAGAAAGAAGTAAAAAAGAAGAAAGAAAGAAGTAAGAAAGAAGAAAGAAGAAAGAAGTAAGAAAGAAGTAGGAAAGAAGAAAAAAGTAGTTAGAAAGAAGTAAGAAAGAAGTAAGAAAGAAGTAAGAAAGAAGAAAGAAAGAAGTAAGAAAGAAGAAAGAAAGAAGTAAGAAAGAAGTAAGAAAGAAGTAAGAAAGAAGTAAGAAAGAAAGAAGAAAGAAGTAAGAAAGAAGTAAGAAAGAAGTAAGAAAGAAGAAAAAAGTAGTTAGAAAGAAGTAAGAAAGAAGTAAGAAAGAAGTAAGAAAGAAGTAAAAAAGAAGAAAGAAAGAAGTAAGAAAGAAGAAAGAAGAAAGAAGTAAGAAAGAAGTAGGAAAGAAGTAAGAAAGAAGTAAGAAGGAATGAAGAAATAAGTAAGAAAGAAGTAAGAAAGAAGTAAGAAAGAAGAAAGAAAGAAGTAAGAAAGAAGTAAGAAAGAAAGAAGAAAGAAGTAAGAAAGAAGTAGGAAAGAAGAAAGAAAGAAGAAAGAAAGAAGTAAGAAAGAAGTAAGAAAGAAGTAAGAAAGAAGTAAGAAAGAAGTAAGAAAGAAGTACGAAAGAAGTAAGAAAGAAGTAAGAAAGAAAGAAGTAAGAAAGAAGTAAGAAAGAAGTAAGAAAGAAGTTAAAAAGAAGTAAGATAAAAAGTAAGAAAGAAGTAAGAAAGAAGTAAGAAAGAAGTAAGAAAGAAGTAAGAAAGAAAGAAGAAAGAAAGAAGAAAGAAGTAAGAAAGAAGTAAGAAAGAAGTATGAAAGAAGTAAAAAAGAAGAAAGAAAGAAGTAAGAAAGAAGTAAGAAAGAAGTAAGAAAGAAGTAAGAAAGAAAGAAGAAAGAAGTAAGAAAGAAGCAAGAAAGAAGTAAGAAAGAAGTAAGAAAGAAGTAAGAGAGAAGTAAGAAGTAATGAAGAAAGTAGTAAGAAAGAAGTAAGAAAGAAGTAAGAAAGAAGTAAGAAAGAAGTAAGAAAGGAGTAAGAAAGAAAGAAGAAAGAAGTAAGAAAGAAGTAAGAAAGAAGTAAGAAATAAGTAAGAAAGAAGAAAAAAGAAGTTAGAAAGAAGTAAGTAAGAAGTAAGAAAGAAGTAAGAAAGAAAGAAGAAAGAAGTAAGAAAGAAAGAAGAAAGAAGTAAGAAAGAAGTAAGAAAGAAGTAAGAAAGAAGTAAGAAAGAAATAAGAAAGAAAGAAGAAAGAAGAAAGAAAGAAGTAGGAAAGAAGTAAGAAAGAAGTAAGAAAGAAGTAATAAAGAAATAAGAAGGAATGAAGAAAGAAGTAAGAAAGAAGAAAGAACGAAGTAAGAAAGAAGTAAGAAAGAAGTAAGAAAGAAAGAAGAAAGAAGTAAGAAAGAAGTTAGAAAGAAGTATGAAAGAAGAAAGAAAGAAGAAAGAAAGAAGTAAGAAAGAAGTAAGAAAGAAGTAAGAAAGAAGTAAGAAGGAATGAAGAAAGAAGTAAGAAAGAAGTAAGAAAGAAAGAAGAAAGAATTAAGAAAGAAGTAAGAAAGAAGTAAGAAAGAAGTAAGAAAGAAGAAAGATAGAAGTAAGAAAGAAGAAAGAAAGAAGTAAGAAAGAAGTAAGAAAGAAGTAAGAAAGAAGTAAGAAAGAAGTACGAAAGAAGTAAGAAAGAAATAAGAAAGAAAGAAGTAAGAAAGAAGTAAGAAAGAAAGAAGAAAGAAGTAAGAAAGAAGTAAGAAAGAAGTAAGAAAGAAAGAAGAAAGAAGTAAGAAAGAAGCAAGAAAGAAGTAAGAAAGAAATAAGAAAGAAGAAAGAAAGAAGTAAGAAAGAAGTAAGAAAGAAGTAAGAAAGAAGAAAGAAGTAAGAAAGAAAGAAGAAAGAAGTAAGAAAGAAGTAAGAAAGAAGTAAGAAAGAAGAAAAAAGAAGTTAAAAAGAAGTAAGAAAGAAGTAAGAAAGAAGTAAGAAAGAAGTAAGAAAGAAGTAAGAAAGAAGAAAGAAAGAAGTATGAAAGAAGTAAGAAAGAAGAAAGAAAGAAGTAAGAAAGAAGTAAGAAAGAAGTAAGAAGGAATGAAGAAATGAGTAAGAAAGAAGAAAGAAAGAAGTAAGAAAGAAGAAAGAAAGAAGTAAGAAAGAAGTAATAAAGAAGTAAGAAAGATGTAAGAAAGAAGTAAGAAAGAAGTAAGAAAGAAGTAAGAAAGAAGTAAGAAAGAAGAAAGAAAGAAGTATGAAAGAAGTAAGAAAGAAGAAAGAAAGAAGTAAGAAAGAAGTAAGAAAGAAGTAAGAAGGAATGAAGAAATGAGTAAGAAAGAAGAAAGAAAGAAGTAAGAAAGAAGTAAGAAAGAAGTAAGAAAGAAGTAACAAAGAAGTAATAAAGAAGTAAGAAAGAAGTAAGAAAGAAGTAAGAAAGAAAGAAGAAAGAAGTAAGAAAGAAGTAAGAAAGAAGTAAGAAAGAAAGAAGAAAGAAGTTAGAAAGAAGTAAAAAAGAAGAAAGAAAGAAGAAAGAAAGAAGTAAGAAAGAAAGAAGTAAGAAAGAATTAAGAAAGAAGTAAGAAAGTAGAAAAAAGAAGTAAGAAAGAAGTAAGAAAGAAGTAAGAAAGAAGAAAGAAAGAAGAAAGAAAGAAAGAAGAAAGAAGTAAGAAAGAAGTAAGAGAGAAGTAAGAAAGAAGTAAGAAAGAAGTAAGAAAGAAGTAAGAAAGAAGTAAGAAGGAATGAAGAAAGAAGTAAGAAAGAATAAAGAAAGAAGTATGAAAGAAGTAAAGAAGTAAGAAAGAAGTAAGAAAGAAGTAAGAAAGAAGTAAGAAAGAAGTAAGGAAGAAGTAAGAAAGAAGTAAGAAAGAAGTAAGAAAGAAAGAAGAAAGAAGTAAGAAAGAAGTAAGAAAGAAGAAAGAAAGAAGAAAGAAAGAAGAAAGAAAGAAGAAAGAAGAAAGAAAGAAGTAGGAAAGAAGTAAGAAAGAAGTAAGAAAGAAGTAAGAAAGAAGAAAGAAAGAAGTAAGAAAGAAGAAAGAAAGAAGAAAGAAGTAAGAAAGAAGTAAGAAAGAAGTAAGAAAGAATTAAGAAAGAAAGAAGAAAGGAGTAAGAAAGAAGTAAGAAAGAAGTATGAAAGAAGTAAGAAAGAAGAAAGAAAGAAGTAAGAAAGAAGTAAGAAAGAAGTAAGAAAGAAGTAAGAAAGAAAGAAGAAAGAAGAAAGAAAGAAGTAAGAAAGAAGTAAGAAAGAAAGAAGAAAGAAGTAAGAAAGAAGTAAGAAAGAAGAAAAAAAGAAGAAAGAAAGAAGTAAGAAAGAAGTAAGAAAGAAGTAAGAAAGAAGTAAGAAAGAAGTAGAAAGAAGTAAGAAAGAAGTACGAAAGAAGTAAGAAAGAAGTAAGAAAGAAAGAAGTAAGAAAGAAGTAAGAAAGAAGTAAGAAAGAAGTTAAAAAGAAGTAAGAGAAAAAGTAAGAAAGAAGTAAGAAAGAAGTAAGAAAGAAGTAAGAAAGAAAGAAGAAAGAAAGAAGAAAGAAAGAAGAAAGAAGTAAGAAAGAAGTAAGAAAGAAGTATGAAAGAAGTAAGAAAGAAGAAAGAAAGAAGTAAGAAAGAAGTAAGAAAGAAGTAAGAAAGAAAGAAGAAAGAAGTAAGAAAGAAGCAAGAAAGAAGTAAGAAAGAAGTAAGAAAGAAGTAAGAGAGAAGTAAGAAGTAATGAAGAAAGTAGTAAGAAAGAAGTAAGAAAGAAGTAAGAAAGAAGTAAGAAAGAAGTAAGAAAGAAGTAAGAAAGAAAGAAGAAAGACGTAAGAAAGAAGTAAGAAAGAAGTAAGAAATAAGTAAGAAAGAAGAAAAAAAAGTTAGAAAGAAGTAAGAAAGAAGTAAGAAAGAAGTAAGAAAGAAAGAAGAAAGAAGTAAGAAAGAAGTAAGAAAGAAGTATGAAAGAAGTAAGAAAGAAGTAAGAAAGAAGAAAGAAAGAAGTAAGAAAGAAGAAAGAAAGAAGAAAGAAGTAAGAAAGAAGTAAGAAAGAAGTAAGAAAGAATTAAGAAAGAAAGAAGAAAGGAGTAAGAAAGAAGTAAGAAAGAAGTATGAAAGAAGTAAGAAAGAAGAAAGAAAGAAGTAAGAAAGAAGTAAGAAAGAAGTAAGAAAGAAGTAAGAAAGAAAGAAGAAAGAAGAAAGAAAGAAGTAAGAAAGAAGTAAGAAAGAAAGAAGAAAGAAGTAAGAAAGAAGTAAGAAAGAAGAAAAAAAGAAGAAAGAAAGAAGTAAGAAAGAAGTAAGAAAGAAGTAAGAAAGAAGTAAGAAAGAAGTAGAAAGAAGTAAGAAAGAAGTACGAAAGAAGTAAGAAAGAAGTAAGAAAGAAAGAAGTAAGAAAGAAGTAAGAAAGAAGTAAGAAAGAAGTTAAAAAGAAGTAAGAGAAAAAGTAAGAAAGAAGTAAGAAAGAAGTAAGAAAGAAGTAAGAAAGAAAGAAGAAAGAAAGAAGAAAGAAAGAAGAAAGAAGTAAGAAAGAAGTAAGAAAGAAGTATGAAAGAAGTAAGAAAGAAGAAAGAAAGAAGTAAGAAAGAAGTAAGAAAGAAGTAAGAAAGAAAGAAGAAAGAAGTAAGAAAGAAGCAAGAAAGAAGTAAGAAAGAAGTAAGAAAGAAGTAAGAGAGAAGTAAGAAGTAATGAAGAAAGTAGTAAGAAAGAAGTAAGAAAGAAGTAAGAAAGAAGTAAGAAAGAAGTAAGAAAGAAGTAAGAAAGAAAGAAGAAAGACGTAAGAAAGAAGTAAGAAAGAAGTAAGAAATAAGTAAGAAAGAAGAAAAAAAAGTTAGAAAGAAGTAAGAAAGAAGTAAGAAAGAAGTAAGAAAGAAAGAAGAAAGAAGTAAGAAAGAAGTAAGAAAGAAGTATGAAAGAAGTAAGAAAGAAGAAAGAAAGAATTAAGAAAGAAAGAAGAAAGAAGAAAGAAAGAAGTAGGAAAGAAGTAAGAAAGAAGTAAGAAAGAAGTAATAAAGAAATAAGAAGGAATGAAGAAAGAAGTAAGAAAGAAGAAAGAACGAAGTAAGAAAGAAGTAAGAAAGAAGTAAGAAAGAAAGAAGAAAGAAGTAAGAAAGAAGTAAGAAAGAAGTATGAAAGAAGTAAGAAAGAAGAAAGAAAGAAGTAAGAAAGAAGTAAGAAAGAAGTAAGAAACGAGTAAGAAAGAAGAAAGAAAGAAGAAAGAAGAAAGAAAGAAGTAAGAAAGAAGTAAGAAAGAAGTAAGAAAGAAGTAAGAAGTAATGAAGAAAGAAGTAAGAAAGAAGTAAGAAAGAAAGAAGAAAGAAGTAAGAAAGAAGTAAGAAAGAAGTAAGAAAAGAGTAAGAAAGAAGAAAGATAGAAGTAAGAAAGAAGAAAGAAAGAAGTAAGAAAGAAGTAAGAAAGAAGTAAGAAAGAAGTACGAAAGAAGTAAGAAAGAAATAAGAAAGAAAGAAGTAAGAAAGAAGTAAGAAAGTAAGAAAGAAAGAAGAAAGAAGTAAGAAAGAAGTAAGAAAGAAGTAAGAAAGAAAGAAGAAAGAAGTAAGAAAGAAGAAAAAAGTAGTTAGAAAGAAGTAAGAAAGAAGTAAGAAAGAAGTAAGAAAGAAGTAAAAAAGAAGAAAGAAAGAAGTAAGAAAGAAGAAAGAAGAAAGAAGTAAGAAAGAAGTAGGAAAGAAGAAAAAAGTAGTTAGAAAGAAGTAAGAAAGAAGTAAGAAAGAAGTAAGAAAGAAGAAAGAAAGAAGTAAGAAAGAAGAAAGAAAGAAGTAATAAAGAAGTAAGAAAGAAGTAAGAAAGAAGTAAGAAAGAAAGAAGAAAGAAGTAAGAAAGAAGTAAGAAAGAAGTAAGAAAGAAGAAAAAAGTAGTTAGAAAGAAGTAAGAAAGAAGTAAGAAAGAAGTAAGAAAGAAGTAAAAAAGAAGAAAGAAAGAAGTAAGAAAGAAGAAAGAAGAAAGAAGAAAGAAGTAAGAAAGAAGTAGGAAAGAAGTAAGAAAGAAGTAAGAAGGAATGAAGAAATAAGTAAGAAAGAAGTAAGAAAGAAGTAAGAAAGAAGAAAGAAAGAAGTAAGAAAGAAGTAAGAAAGAAAGAAGAAAGAAGTAAGAAAGAAGTAGGAAAGAAGAAAGAAAGAAGAAAGAAAGAAGTAAGAAAGAAGTAAGAAAGAAGTAAGAAAGAAGTAAGAAAGAAGTAAGAAAGAAGTAAGAAAGAAGTACGAAAGAAGTAAGAAAGAATTAAGAAAGAAAGAAGTAAGAAAGAAGTAAGAAAGAAGTAAGAAAGAAGTTAAAAAGAAGTAAGATAAAAAGTAAGAAAGAAGTAAGAAAGAAGTAAGAAAGAAGTAAGAAAGAAGTAAGAAAGAAAGAAGAAAGAAAGAAGAAAGAAGTAAGAAAGAAGTAAGAAAGAAGTATGAAAGAAGTAAAAAAGAAGAAAGAAAGAAGTAAGAAAGAAGTAAGAAAGAAGTAAGAAAGAAGTAAGAAAGAAAGAAGAAAGAAGTAAGAAAGAAGCAAGAAAGAAGTAAGAAAGAAGTAAGAAAGAAGTAAGAGAGAAGTAAGAAGTAATGAAGAAAGTAGTAAGAAAGAAGTAAGAAAGAAGTAAGAAAGAAGTAAGAAAGAAGTAAGAAAGGAGTAAGAAAGAAAGAAGAAAGAAGTAAGAAAGAAGTAAGAAAGAAGTAAGAAATATGTAAGAAAGAAGAAAAAAGAAGTTAGAAAGAAGTAAGAAAGAAGAAAGAAGTAAGAAAGAAAGAAGAAAGAAGTAAGAAAGAAAGAAGAAAGAAGTAAGAAAGAAGTAAGAAAGAAGTAAGAAAGAAGTAAGAAAGAAGTAAGAAAGAAATAAGAAAGAAAGAAGAAAGAAGAAAGAAAGAAGTAGGAAAGAAGTAAGAAAGAATTAAGAAAGAAAGAAGAAAGAAGAAAGAAAGAAGTAGGAAAGAAGTAAGAAAGAAGTAAGAAAGAAGTAATAAAGAAATAAGAAGGAATGAAGAAAGAAGTAAGAAAGAAGAAAGAACGAAGTAAGAAAGAAGTAAGAAAGAAGTAAGAAAGAAAGAAGAAAGAAGTAAGAAAGAAGTAAGAAAGAAGTAAGAAAGAAAGAAGAAAGAATTAAGAAAGAAGTAAGAAAGAAGTAAGAAAGAAGTAAGAAAGAAGTAAGAAAGAAGAAAGAAAGAATTAAGAAAGAAAGAAGAAAGAAGAAAGAAAGAAGTAGGAAAGAAGTAAGAAAGAAGTAAGAAAGAAGTAATAAAGAAATAAGAAGGAATGAAGAAAGAAGTAAGAAAGAAGAAAGAACGAAGTAAGAAAGAAGTAAGAAAGAAGTAAGAAAGAAAGAAGAAAGAAGTAAGAAAGAAGTAAGAAAGAAGTATGAAAGAAGTAAGAAAGAAGAAAGAAAGAAGTAAGAAAGAAGTAAGAAAGAAGTAAGAAACGAGTAAGAAAGAAGAAAGAAAGAAGAAAGAAGAAAGAAAGAAGTAAGAAAGAAGTAAGAAAGAAGTAAGAAAGAAGTAAGAAGGAATGAAGAAAGAAGTAAGAAAGAAGTAAGAAAGAAAGAAGAAAGAAGTAAGAAAGAAGTAAGAAAGAAGTAAGAAAAGAGTAAGAAAGAAGAAAGATAGAAGTAAGAAAGAAGAAAGAAAGAAGTAAGAAAGAAGTAAGAAAGAAGTAAGAAAGAAGTAAGAAGGAAGTACGAAAGAAGTAAGAAAGAAATAAGAAAGAAAGAAGTAAGAAAGAAGTAAGAAAGTAAGAAAGAAAGAAGAAAGAAGTAAGAAAGAAGTAAGAAAGAAGTAAGAAAGAAAGAAGAAAGAAGTAAGAAAGAAGAAAAAAGTAGTTAGAAAGAAGTAAGAAAGAAGTAAGAAAGAAGTAAGAAAGAAGTAAAAAAGAAGAAAGAAAGAAGTAAGAAAGAAGAAAGAAGAAAGAAGTAAGAAAGAAGTAGGAAAGAAGAAAAAAGTAGTTAGAAAGAAGTAAGAAAGAAGTAAGAAAGAAGTAAGAAAGAAGAAAGAAAGAAGTAAGAAAGAAGAAAGAAAGAAGTAAGAAAGAAGTAAGAAAGAAGTAAGAAAGAAGTAAGAAAGAAAGAAGAAAGAAGTAAGAAAGAAGTAAGAAAGAAGTAAGAAAGAAGAAAAAAGTAGTTAGAAAGAAGTAAGAAAGAAGTAAGAAAGAAGTAAGAAAGAAGTAAAAAAGAAGAAAGAAAGAAGTAAGAAAGAAGAAAGAAGAAAGAAGTAAGAAAGAAGTAGGAAAGAAGTAAGAAAGAAGTAAGAAGGAATGAAGAAATAAGTAAGAAAGAAGTAAGAAAGAAGCAAGAAAGAAGTAAGAAAGAAGTAAGAAAGAAGTAAGAGAGAAGTAAGAAGTAATGAAGAAAGTAGTAAGAAAGAAGTAAGAAAGAAGTAAGAAAGAAGTAAGAAAGAAGTAAGAAAGAAGTAAGAAAGAAAGAAGAAAGACGTAAGAAAGAAGTAAGAAAGAAGTAAGAAATAAGTAAGAAAGAAGAAAAAAAAGTTAGAAAGAAGTAAGAAAGAAGTAAGAAAGAAGTAAGAAAGAAAGAAGAAAGAAGTAAGAAAGAAGTAAGAAAGAAGTATGAAAGAAGTAAGAAAGAAGTAAGAAAGAAGAAAGAAAGAAGTAAGAAAGAAGAAAGAAAGAAGAAAGAAGTAAGAAAGAAGTAAGAAAGAAGTAAGAAAGAATTAAGAAAGAAAGAAGAAAGGAGTAAGAAAGAAGTAAGAAAGAAGTATGAAAGAAGTAAGAAAGAAGAAAGAAAGAAGTAAGAAAGAAGTAAGAAAGAAGTAAGAAAGAAGTAAGAAAGAAAGAAGAAAGAAGAAAGAAAGAAGTAAGAAAGAAGTAAGAAAGAAAGAAGAAAGAAGTAAGAAAGAAGTAAGAAAGAAGAAAAAAAGAAGAAAGAAAGAAGTAAGAAAGAAGTAAGAAAGAAGTAAGAAAGAAGTAAGAAAGAAGTAGAAAGAAGTAAGAAAGAAGTACGAAAGAAGTAAGAAAGAAGTAAGAAAGAAAGAAGTAAGAAAGAAGTAAGAAAGAAGTAAGAAAGAAGTTAAAAAGAAGTAAGAGAAAAAGTAAGAAAGAAGTAAGAAAGAAGTAAGAAAGAAGTAAGAAAGAAAGAAGAAAGAAAGAAGAAAGAAAGAAGAAAGAAGTAAGAAAGAAGTAAGAAAGAAGTATGAAAGAAGTAAGAAAGAAGAAAGAAAGAAGTAAGAAAGAAGTAAGAAAGAAGTAAGAAAGAAAGAAGAAAGAAGTAAGAAAGAAGCAAGAAAGAAGTAAGAAAGAAGTAAGAAAGAAGTAAGAGAGAAGTAAGAAGTAATGAAGAAAGTAGTAAGAAAGAAGTAAGAAAGAAGTAAGAAAGAAGTAAGAAAGAAGTAAGAAAGAAGTAAGAAAGAAAGAAGAAAGACGTAAGAAAGAAGTAAGAAAGAAGTAAGAAATAAGTAAGAAAGAAGAAAAAAAAGTTAGAAAGAAGTAAGAAAGAAGTAAGAAAGAAGTAAGAAAGAAAGAAGAAAGAAGTAAGAAAGAAGTAAGAAAGAAGTATGAAAGAAGTAAGAAAGAAGAAAGAAAGAATTAAGAAAGAAAGAAGAAAGAAGAAAGAAAGAAGTAGGAAAGAAGTAAGAAAGAAGTAAGAAAGAAGTAATAAAGAAATAAGAAGGAATGAAGAAAGAAGTAAGAAAGAAGAAAGAACGAAGTAAGAAAGAAGTAAGAAAGAAGTAAGAAAGAAAGAAGAAAGAAGTAAGAAAGAAGTAAGAAAGAAGTATGAAAGAAGTAAGAAAGAAGAAAGAAAGAAGTAAGAAAGAAGTAAGAAAGAAGTAAGAAACGAGTAAGAAAGAAGAAAGAAAGAAGAAAGAAGAAAGAAAGAAGTAAGAAAGAAGTAAGAAAGAAGTAAGAAAGAAGTAAGAAGTAATGAAGAAAGAAGTAAGAAAGAAGTAAGAAAGAAAGAAGAAAGAAGTAAGAAAGAAGTAAGAAAGAAGTAAGAAAAGAGTAAGAAAGAAGAAAGATAGAAGTAAGAAAGAAGAAAGAAAGAAGTAAGAAAGAAGTAAGAAAGAAGTAAGAAAGAAGTACGAAAGAAGTAAGAAAGAAATAAGAAAGAAAGAAGTAAGAAAGAAGTAAGAAAGTAAGAAAGAAAGAAGAAAGAAGTAAGAAAGAAGTAAGAAAGAAGTAAGAAAGAAAGAAGAAAGAAGTAAGAAAGAAGAAAAAAGTAGTTAGAAAGAAGTAAGAAAGAAGTAAGAAAGAAGTAAGAAAGAAGTAAAAAAGAAGAAAGAAAGAAGTAAGAAAGAAGAAAGAAGAAAGAAGTAAGAAAGAAGTAGGAAAGAAGAAAAAAGTAGTTAGAAAGAAGTAAGAAAGAAGTAAGAAAGAAGTAAGAAAGAAGAAAGAAAGAAGTAAGAAAGAAGAAAGAAAGAAGTAATAAAGAAGTAAGAAAGAAGTAAGAAAGAAGTAAGAAAGAAAGAAGAAAGAAGTAAGAAAGAAGTAAGAAAGAAGTAAGAAAGAAGAAAAAAGTAGTTAGAAAGAAGTAAGAAAGAAGTAAGAAAGAAGTAAGAAAGAAGTAAAAAAGAAGAAAGAAAGAAGTAAGAAAGAAGAAAGAAGAAAGAAGAAAGAAGTAAGAAAGAAGTAGGAAAGAAGTAAGAAAGAAGTAAGAAGGAATGAAGAAATAAGTAAGAAAGAAGTAAGAAAGAAGTAAGAAAGAAGAAAGAAAGAAGTAAGAAAGAAGTAAGAAAGAAAGAAGAAAGAAGTAAGAAAGAAGTAGGAAAGAAGAAAGAAAGAAGAAAGAAAGAAGTAAGAAAGAAGTAAGAAAGAAGTAAGAAAGAAGTAAGAAAGAAGTAAGAAAGAAGTAAGAAAGAAGTACGAAAGAAGTAAGAAAGAATTAAGAAAGAAAGAAGTAAGAAAGAAGTAAGAAAGAAGTAAGAAAGAAGTTAAAAAGAAGTAAGATAAAAAGTAAGAAAGAAGTAAGAAAGAAGTAAGAAAGAAGTAAGAAAGAAGTAAGAAAGAAAGAAGAAAGAAAGAAGAAAGAAGTAAGAAAGAAGTAAGAAAGAAGTATGAAAGAAGTAAAAAAGAAGAAAGAAAGAAGTAAGAAAGAAGTAAGAAAGAAGTAAGAAAGAAGTAAGAAAGAAAGAAGAAAGAAGTAAGAAAGAAGCAAGAAAGAAGTAAGAAAGAAGTAAGAAAGAAGTAAGAGAGAAGTAAGAAGTAATGAAGAAAGTAGTAAGAAAGAAGTAAGAAAGAAGTAAGAAAGAAGTAAGAAAGAAGTAAGAAAGGAGTAAGAAAGAAAGAAGAAAGAAGTAAGAAAGAAGTAAGAAATATGTAAGAAAGAAGAAAAAAGAAGTTAGAAAGAAGTAAGAAAGAAGAAAGAAGTAAGAAAGAAAGAAGAAAGAAGTAAGAAAGAAAGAAGAAAGAAGTAAGAAAGAAGTAAGAAAGAAGTAAGAAAGAAGTAAGAAAGAAGTAAGAAAGAAATAAGAAAGAAAGAAGAAAGAAGAAAGAAAGAAGTAGGAAAGAAGTAAGAAAGAATTAAGAAAGAAAGAAGAAAGAAGAAAGAAAGAAGTAGGAAAGAAGTAAGAAAGAAGTAAGAAAGAAGTAATAAAGAAATAAGAAGGAATGAAGAAAGAAGTAAGAAAGAAGAAAGAACGAAGTAAGAAAGAAGTAAGAAAGAAGTAAGAAAGAAAGAAGAAAGAAGTAAGAAAGAAGTAAGAAAGAAGTAAGAAAGAAAGAAGAAAGAATTAAGAAAGAAGTAAGAAAGAAGTAAGAAAGAAGTAAGAAAGAAGTAAGAAAGAAGAAAGAAAGAATTAAGAAAGAAAGAAGAAAGAAGAAAGAAAGAAGTAGGAAAGAAGTAAGAAAGAAGTAAGAAAGAAGTAATAAAGAAATAAGAAGGAATGAAGAAAGAAGTAAGAAAGAAGAAAGAACGAAGTAAGAAAGAAGTAAGAAAGAAGTAAGAAAGAAAGAAGAAAGAAGTAAGAAAGAAGTAAGAAAGAAGTATGAAAGAAGTAAGAAAGAAGAAAGAAAGAAGTAAGAAAGAAGTAAGAAAGAAGTAAGAAACGAGTAAGAAAGAAGAAAGAAAGAAGAAAGAAGAAAGAAAGAAGTAAGAAAGAAGTAAGAAAGAAGTAAGAAAGAAGTAAGAAGGAATGAAGAAAGAAGTAAGAAAGAAGTAAGAAAGAAAGAAGAAAGAAGTAAGAAAGAAGTAAGAAAGAAGTAAGAAAAGAGTAAGAAAGAAGAAAGATAGAAGTAAGAAAGAAGAAAGAAAGAAGTAAGAAAGAAGTAAGAAAGAAGTAAGAAAGAAGTAAGAAGGAAGTACGAAAGAAGTAAGAAAGAAATAAGAAAGAAAGAAGTAAGAAAGAAGTAAGAAAGTAAGAAAGAAAGAAGAAAGAAGTAAGAAAGAAGTAAGAAAGAAGTAAGAAAGAAAGAAGAAAGAAGTAAGAAAGAAGAAAAAAGTAGTTAGAAAGAAGTAAGAAAGAAGTAAGAAAGAAGTAAGAAAGAAGTAAAAAAGAAGAAAGAAAGAAGTAAGAAAGAAGAAAGAAGAAAGAAGTAAGAAAGAAGTAGGAAAGAAGAAAAAAGTAGTTAGAAAGAAGTAAGAAAGAAGTAAGAAAGAAGTAAGAAAGAAGAAAGAAAGAAGTAAGAAAGAAGAAAGAAAGAAGTAAGAAAGAAGAAAGAAAGAAGTAAGAAAGAAGTAAGAAAGAAGTAAGAAAGAAGTAAGAAAGAAAGAAGAAAGAAGTAAGAAAGAAGTAAGAAAGAAGTAAGAAAGAAGAAAAAAGTAGTTAGAAAGAAGTAAGAAAGAAGTAAGAAAGAAGTAAGAAAGAAGTAAAAAAGAAGAAAGAAAGAAGTAAGAAAGAAGAAAGAAGAAAGAAGTAAGAAAGAAGTAGGAAAGAAGTAAGAAAGAAGTAAGAAGGAATGAAGAAATAAGTAAGAAAGAAGTAAGAAAGAAGTAAGAAAGAAGAAAGAAAGAAGTAAGAAAGAAGTAAGAAAGAAAGAAGAAAGAAGTAAGAAAGAAGTAGGAAAGAAGAAAGAAAGAAGAAAGAAAGAAGTAAGAAAGAAGTAAGAAAGAAGTAAGAAAGAAGTAAGAAAGAAGTAAGAAAGAAGTACGAAAGAAGTAAGAAAGAAGTAAGAAAGAAAGAAGTAAGAAAGAAGTAAGAAAGAAGTAAGAAAGAAGTTAAAAAGAAGTAAGATAAAAAGTAAGAAAGAAGTAAGAAAGAAGTAAGAAAGAAGTAAGAAAGAAGTAAGAAAGAAAGAAGAAAGAAAGAAGAAAGAAGTAAGAAAGAAGTAAGAAAGAAGTATGAAAGAAGTAAAAAAGAAGAAAGAAAGAAGTAAGAAAGAAGTAAGAAAGAAGTAAGAAAGAAGTAAGAAAGAAAGAAGAAAGAAGTAAGAAAGAAGCAAGAAAGAAGTAAGAAAGAAGTAAGAAAGAAGTAAGAGAGAAGTAAGAAGCAATGAAGAAAGTAGTAAGAAAGAAGTAAGAAAGAAGTAAGAAAGAAGTAAGAAAGAAGTAAGAAAGGAGTAAGAAAGAAAGAAGAAAGAAGTAAGAAAGAAGTAAGAAAGAAGTAAGAAATAAGTAAGAAAGAAGAAAAAAGAAGTTAGAAAGAAGTAAGTAAGAAGTAAGAAAGAAGTAAGAAAGAAAGAAGAAAGAAGTAAGAAAGAAAGAAGAAAGAAGTAAGAAAGAAGTAAGAAAGAAGTAAGAAAGAAGTAAGAAAGAAATAAGAATGAAAGAAGAAAGAAGAAAGAAAGAAGTAGGAAAGAAGTAAGAAAGAAGTAAGAAAGAAGTAATAAAGAAATAAGAAGGAATGAAGAAAGAAGTAAGAAAGAAGAAAGAACGAAGTAAGAAAGAAGTAAGAAAGAAGTAAGAAAGAAAGAAGAAAGAAGTAAGAAAGAAGTTAGAAAGAAGTATGAAAGAAGAAAGAAAGAAGAAAGAAAGAAGTAAGAAAGAAGTAAGAAAGAAGTAAGAAAGAAGTAAGAAGGAATGAAGAAAGAATTAAGAAAGAAGTAAGAAGGAATGAAGAAAGTAGTAAGAAAGAAGTAAGAAAGAAGTAAGAAAGAAGTAAGAAAGAAAGAAGAAAGAATTAAGAAAGAAGTAAGAAAGAAGTAAGAAAGAAGTAAGAAAGAAGAAAGATAGAAGTAAGAAAGAAGAAAGAAAGAAGTAAGAAAGAAGTAAGAAAGAAGTAAGAAAGAAGTAAGAAAGAAGTACGAAAGAAGTAAGAAAGAAATAAGAAAGAAAGAAGTAAGTAAGAAGTAAGAAAGAAAGAAGAAAGAAGTAAGAAAGAAGTAAGAAAGAAGTAAGAAAGAAAGAAGAAAGAAGTAAGAAAGAAGCAAGAAAGAAGTAAGAAAGAAGTAAGAAAGAAGAAAGAAAGAAGTAAGAAAGAAGTAAGAAAGAAGTAAGAAAGAAGAAAGAAGTAAGAAAGAAAGAAGAAAGAAGTAATAAAGAAGTAAGAAAGAAGTAAGAAAGAAGAAAAAAGAAGTTAAAAAGAAGTAAGAAAGAAGTAAGAAAGAAGTAAGAAAGAAGTAAGAAAGAAGTAAGAAAGAAGAAAGAAAGAAGTATGAAAGAAGTAAGAAAGAAGAAAGAAAGAAGTAAGAAAGAAGTAAGAAAGAAGTAAGAAGGAATGAAGAAATGAGTAAGAAGTAAGAAAGAAAGAAGTAAGAAAGAAGTAAGAAAGAAGTAAGAAAGAAGAAATAAAGAAGTAAGAAAGATGTAAGAAAGAAGTAAGAAAGAAGTAAGAAAGAAGTAAGAAAGAAGAAAGAAAGAAGTATGAAAGAAGTAAGAAAGAAGAAAGAAAGAAGTAAGAAAGAAGTAAGAAAGAAGTAAGAAAGAAGTAAGAAGGAATGAAGAAATGAGTAAGAAAGAAGAAAGAAAGAAGTAAGAAAGAAGTAAGAAAGAAGTAAGAAAGAAGTAAGAAAGAAGTAATAAAGAAGTAAGAAAGAAGTAAGAAAGAAGTTAGAAAGAAAGAAGAAAGAAGTAAGAAAGAAGTAAGAAAGAAGTAAGAAAGAAGAAAGAAGTAAGAAAGAAGTAAAAAAGAAGAAAGAAAGAAGAAAGAAAGAAGTAAGAAAGAAAGAAGTAAGAAAGAATTAAGAAAGAAGTAAGAAAGTAGAAAAAAGAAGTAAGAAAGAAGTAAGAAAGAAGTAAGAAAGAAGAAAGAAAGAAGAAAGAAAGAAAGAAGAAAGAAGTAAGAAAGAAGTAAGAGAGAAGTAAGAAAGAAGTAAGAAAGAAGTAAGAAGGAAGTAAGAAAGAAGTAAGAAGGAATGAAGAAAGAAGTAAGAAAGAAGAAAGAAAGAAGTATGAAAGAAGTAAAGAAGTAAGAAAGAAGTAAGAAAGAAGTAAGAAAGAAGTAAGAAAGAAGTAAGGAAGAAGTAAGAAAGAAGTAAGAAAGAAGTAAGAAAGAAAGAAGAAAGAAGTAAGAAAGAAGTAAGAAAGAAGAAAGAAAGAAGAAAGAAAGAAGAAAGAAAGAAGAAAGAAGAAAGAAAGAAGTAGGAAAGAAGTAAGAAAGAAGTAAGAAAGAAGTAAGAATGAAGAAAGAAAGAAGTAAGAAAGAAGAAAGAAAGAAGAAAGAAGTAAGAAAGAAGTAAGAAAGAAGTAAGAAAGAAGTAAGAAAGAATTAAGAAAGAAAGAAGAAAGGAGTAAGAAAGAAGTAAGAAAGAAGTATGAAAGAAGTAAGAAAGAAGAAAGAAAGAAGTAAGAAAGAAGTAAGAAAGAAGTAAGAAAGAAGTAAGAAAGAAAGAAGAAAGAAGAAAGAAAGAAGTAAGAAAGAAAGAAGTAAGAAAGAAGTAAGAAAGAAGTAAGAAAGAAATTAAAAAGAAGTAAGAAAGAAGTAAGAAAGAAGTAAGAAAGAAGTTAGAAAGAAGTAAGAAAGAAGTAAGAAAGAAGTAAGAAAGAAAGAAGAAAGAAGTAAGAAAGAAGAAAGAAAGAAGTAAGAAAGAAATAAGAAAGAAGAAAGAAAGAAAGAAGAAAGAAGTAAGAAAGAAGTAAGAAAGAAGTAAGAAAGAAGTAAGAAAGAAGAAAGAAAGAAGTAGGAAAGAAGAAAGAAAGAGGTAAGAAAGAAGTAAGAAAGAAAGAAGAAAGAAGTAAGAAAGAAGTAAGTAAGAAGTAAGAAAGAAGAAAAAAGAAGTTAGAAAGAAGTAAGAAAGAAGTAAAAAAGAAGTAAGAAAGAAGAAAGAAAGAAGTAAGAAAGAAGAAAAAAAGAAGTAAGAAAGAAGTAAGAAAGAAGTAAGAAAGAAGTAAGAAGGAAGTAATAAAGAAGTAAGAAAGAAGTAAGAAAGAAGAAAGAAAGAAGTAACAGAGAAGAAAGAAAGAAGTAAGAAAGAAGTAAGAAAGAAGTAAGAAAGAAGTAAGAAAGAAAGAGGAAAGAAGTAAGAAAGAAGTAAGAAAGAAGAAAGAAAGAAATAAGAAAGAAGAAAGAAAGAAGTAAGAAAAAAGTAAGAAAGAAGTAAGAAAGAAGTAAGAAAGAAAGTAGAAAGAAGTAAGAAAGAAGTATTAAAGAAGTAAGAAAGAAGTAAGAAAGAAGTAAGAAAGAAGTAAGAAAGAAAGAAGAAAGAATTAAGAAAGAAGTAAGAAAGAAGTAAGAAAGAAGTAAGAAAGAAGAAAGAAAGAAGTAAGAGAGAAGTAAGAAAGAAGTAAGAAAGAAGTAAGAAGGAATGAAGAAAGAATTAAGAAAGAAGTAAGAAGGAATGAAGAAAGTAGTAAGAAAGAAGTAAGAAAGAAGTAAGAAAGAAGTAAGAAAGAAAGAAGAAAGAATTAAGAGAGAAGTAAGAAAGAAGTAAGAAAGAAGTAAGAAAGAAGAAAGATAGAAGTAAGAAAGAAGAAAGAAAGAAGTAAGAAAGAAGTAAGAAAGAAGTAAGAAAGAAGTAAGAAAGAAGTACGAAAGAAGTAAGAAAGAAATAAGAAAGAAAGAAGTAAGAAAGAAGTAAGAAAGAAAGAAGAAAGAAGTAAGAAAGAAGTAAGAAAGAAGTAAGAAAGAAAGAAGAAAGAAGTAAGAAAGAAGCAAGAAAGAAGTAAGAAAGAAGTAAGAAAGAAGAAAGAAAGAAGTAAGAAAGAAGTAAGAAAGAAGTAAGAAAGAAGAAAGAAGTAAGAAAGAAAGAAGAAAGAAGTAAGAAAGAAGTAAGAAAGAAGTAAGAAAGTAATTAACAAGAAGTAAGAAAGAACTAAGAAAGAAGTAAGAAAGAAAGAAGAAAGAAGTAAGAAAGAAGTTAGAAAGAAGTATGAAAGAAGAAAGAAAGAAGAAAGAAAGAAGAAAGAAGTAAGAAAGAAGTAAGAAAGAAGTAAGAAGGAATGAAGAAAGAATTAAGAAAGAAGTAAGAAGGAATGAAGAAAGTAGTAAGAAAGAAGTAAGAAAGAAGTAAGAAAGAAGTAAGAAAGAAAGAAGAAAGAATTAAGAAAGAAGTAAGAAAGAAGTAAGAAAGAAGTAAGAAAGAAGAAAGATAGAAGTAAAAAAGAAGAAAGAAAGAAGTAAGAAAGAAGTAAGAAAGAAGTAAGAAAGAAGTAAGAAAGAAGTACGAAAGAAGTAAGAAAGAAATAAGAAAGAAAGAAGTAAGAAAGAAGTAAGAAAGAAAGAAGAAAGAAGTAAGAAAGAAGTAAGAAAGAAGTAAGAAAGAAAGAAGAAAGAAGTAAGAAAGAAGCAAGAAAGAAGTAAGAAAGAAGTAAGAAAGAAGAAAGAAAGAAGTAAGAAAGAAGTAAGAAAGAAGTAAGAAAGAAGAAAGAAGTAAGAAAGAAAGAAGAAAGAAGTAAGAAAGAAGTAAGAAAGAAGTAAGAAAGAAGAAAAAAGAAGTTAAAAAGAAGTAAGAAAGAAGTAAGAAAGAAGTAAGAAAGAAGTAAGAAAGAAGTAAGAAAGAAGAAAGAAAGAAGTATGAAAGAAGTAAGAAAGAAGAAAGAAAGAAGTAAGAAAGAAGTAAGAAAGAAGTAAGAAGGAATGAAGAAATGAGTAAGAAAGAAGAAAGAAAGAAGTAAGAAAGAAGAAAGAAAGAAGTAAGAAAGAAGTAATAAAGAAGTAAGAAAGATGTAAGAAAGAAGTAAGAAAGAAGTAAGAAAGAAGTAAGAAAGAAGAAAGAAAGAAGTAAGAAAGAAGAAAGAAAGAAGAAAGAAAGAAGTAAGAAAGAAGTAAGAAAGAAGTAAGAAGGAATGAAGAAATGAGTAAGAAAGAAGAAAGAAAGAAGTAAGAAAGAAGTAAGAAAGAAGTAAGAAAGAAGTAAGAAAGAAGTAATAAAGAAGTAAGAAAGAAGTAAGAAAGAAATAAGAAGGAATGAAGAAAGAAGTAAGAAAGAAGAAAGAACGAAGTAAGAAAGAAGTAAGAAAGAAGTAAGAAAGAAAGAAGAAAGAAGTAAGAAAGAAGTAAAAAAGAAGAAAGAAAGAAGAAAGAAAGAAGTAAGAAAGAAAGAAGTAAGAAAGAATTAAGAAAGAAGTAAGAAAGTAGAAAAAAGAAGTAAGAAAGAAGTAAGAAAGAAGTAAGAAAGAAGAAAGAAAGAAGAAAGAAAGAAAGAAGAAAGAAGTAAGAAAGAAGTAAGAGAGAAGTAAGAAAGAAGTAAGAAAGAAGTAAGAAAGAAGTAAGAAAGAAGTAAGAAGGAATGAAGAAAGAAGTAAGAAAGAAGAAAGAAGGAAGTATGAAAGAAGTAAAGAAGTAAGAAAGAAGTAAGAAAGAAGTAAGAAAGAAGTAAGAAAGAAGTAAGGAAGAAGTAAGAAAGAAGTAAGAAAGAAGTAAGAAAGAAAGAAGAAAGAAGTAAGAAAGAAGTAAGAAAGAAGAAAGAAAGAAGAAAGAAAGAAGAAAGAAAGAAGAAAGAAGAAAGAAAGAAGTAGGAAAGAAGTAAGAAAGAAGTAAGAAAGAAGTAAGAAAGAAGAAAGAACGAAGTAAGAAAGAAGAAAGAAAGAAGAAAGAAGTAAGAAAGAAGTAAGAAAGAAGTAAGAAAGAAGTAAGAAAGAATTAAGAAAGAAAGAAGAAAGGAGTAAGAAAGAAGTAAGAAAGAAGTATGAAAGAAGTAAGAAAGAAGAAAGAAAGAAGTAAGAAAGAAGTAAGAAAGAAGTAAGAAAGAAGTAAGAAAGAAAGAAGAAAGAAGAAAGAAAGAAGTAAGAAAGAAAGAAGTAAGAAAGAAGTAAGAAAGAAGTAAGAAAGAAATTAAAAAGAAGTAAGAAAGAAGTAAGAAAGAAGTAAGAAAGAAGTTAGAAAGAAGTAAGAAAGAAGTAAGAAAGAAGTAAGAAAGAAGTAAGGAAGAAAGAAGAAAGAAGTAAGAAAGAAGAAAGAAAGAAGTAAGAAAGAAATAAGAAAGAAGAAAGAAAGAAAGAAGAAAGAAGTAAGAAAGAAGTAAGAAAGAAGTAAGAAAGAAGTAAGAAAGAAGAAAGAAAGAAGTAGGAAAGAAGAAAGAAAGAGGTAAGAAAGAAGTAAGAAAGAAAGAAGAAAGAAGTAAGAAAGAAGTAAGTAAGAAGTAAGAAAGAAGAAAAAAGAAGTTAGAAAGAAGTAAGAAAGAAGTAAAAAAGAAGTAAGAAAGAAGAAAGAAAGAAGTAAGAAAGAAGAAAAAAAGAAGTAAGAAAGAAGTAAGAAAGAAGTAAGAAAGAAGTAAGAAAGAAGTAATAAAGAAGTAAGAAAGAAGTAAGAAAGAAGAAAGAAAGAAGTAACAGAGAAGAAAGAAAGAAGTAAGAAAGAAGTAAGAAAGAAGTAAGAAAGAAGTAAGAAAGAAAGAGGAAAGAAGTAAGAAAGAAGTAAGAAAGAAGAAAGAAAGAAATAAGAAAGAAGAAAGAAAGAAGTAAGAAAAAAGTAAGAAAGAAGTAAGAAAGAAGTAAGAAAGAAAGTAGAAAGAAGTAAGAAAGAAGTATTAAAGAAGTAAGAAAGAAGTAAGAAAGAAGTAAGAAAGAAGTAAGAAAGAAGTACGAAAGAAGGAAGAAAGAATTAAGAAAGAAAGAAGTAAGAAAGAAGTAAGAAAGTAATTAACAAGAAGTAAGAAAGAAGTAAGAAAGAAGTAAGAAAGAAAGAAGAAAGAAGTAAGAAAGAAGTTAGAAAGAAGTAAGAAAGAAGTAAGAAAGAAGTAAGAAAGAAGTAAGAAAGAAGTAAGAAAGAAAGAAGAAAGAAGTAAGAAAGAAGAGAGAAGTAAGAAAGAAGTAAGAAAGAAGAAAGAAGTAAGAAAGAAGTTAGAAAGAAGTAAGAAAGAAGTAAGAAAGAAGTAAGAAAGAAGTAAGAAAGAAAGAAGAAAGAAGTAAGAAAGAAGTAAGAAAGAAGTAAGAAAGAAGTAAGAAAGAAAGAAGAAAGAAAGAAGAAAGAAAGAAAAAGAGAGAAGAAAGAGAGAAGAAAGATAGAAGAAAGAAGTAAGAAAGAAGTAAGAAATAAGTTAGAAAGAAGTAAGGAAGAAAGAAGTAAGAAAGAAAGAAGAAAGAAGTAAGAAAGAAGTAAGAAAGAAGTAAGAAAGAAGAAAGAAAGAAGTAAGAACGAAGTAAGAAAGAAGTAAGAAATAAGTAAGAAGAAAGAAGAAAGAAGTAAGAAAGAAGTAAGAAAGAAGTAAGAAAGAAGTACGAAAGGAGTACGAAAGAAGTAAGAAAGAAGTAAGAAGGAAGTAAGAAAGAAGTAAGATAGAAGTAAGAAAGAAGTAAGAAAGAAGAAAAAAAGAAGTTAGAAAGAAGTAAGAAAGAAGTAAGAAAGAAGAAAGAAAGAAGTAAGAAAGAAGAAAGAAAGAAGAAAGAAGTAAGAAAGAAGTAAGAAAGAAGTAAGAAAGAAGTAAGAAAGAAGTAAGAAAGAAAGAAGAAAGAAGAAAGAAAGAAGTAAGAAAGAAAGAAGTAAGAAAGAAGTAAGAAAGAAGTAAGAAAGAAATTAAAAAGAAGTAAGAAAGAAGTAAGAAAGAAGTAAGAAAGAAGTTAGAAAGAAGTAAGAAAGAAGTAAGAAAGAAGTAAGAAAGAAGTAAGAAAGAAAGAAGAAAGAAGTAAGAAAGAAGAAAGAAAGAAGTAAGAAAGAAATAAGAAAGAAGAAAGAAAGAAAGAAGAAAGAAGTAAGAAAGAAGTAAGAAAGAAGTAAGAAAGAAGTAAGAAAGAAGAAAGAAAGAAGTAGGAAAGAAGAAAGAAAGAGGTAAGAAAGAAGTAAGAAAGAAAGAAGAAAGAAGTAAGAAAGAAGTAAGTAAGAAGTAAGAAAGAAGAAAAAAGAAGTTAGAAAGAAGTAAGAAAGAAGTAAAAAAGAAGTAAGAAAGAAGAAAGAAAGAAGTAAGAAAGAAGAAAAAAAGAAGTAAGAAAGAAGTAAGAAAGAAGTAAGAAAGAAGTAAGAAGGAAGTAATAAAGAAGTAAGAAAGAAGTAAGAAAGAAGAAAGAAAGAAGTAACAGAGAAGAAAGAAAGAAGTAAGAAAGAAGTAAGAAAGAAGTAAGAAAGAAGTAAGAAAGAAAGAGGAAAGAAGTAAGAAAGAAGTAAGAAAGAAGAAAGAAAGAAATAAGAAAGAAGAAAGAAAGAAGTAAGAAAAAAGTAAGAAAGAAGTAAGAAAGAAGTAAGAAAGAAAGTAGAAAGAAGTAAGAAAGAAGTATTAAAGAAGTAAGAAAGAAGTAAGAAAGAAGTAAGAAAGAAGTAAGAAAGAAAGAAGAAAGAATTAAGAAAGAAGTAAGAAAGAAGTAAGAAAGAAGTAAGAAAGAAGAAAGAAAGAAGTAAGAGAGAAGTAAGAAAGAAGTAAGAAAGAAGTAAGAAGGAATGAAGAAAGAATTAAGAAAGAAGTAAGAAGGAATGAAGAAAGTAGTAAGAAAGAAGTAAGAAAGAAGTAAGAAAGAAGTAAGAAAGAAAGAAGAAAGAATTAAGAGAGAAGTAAGAAAGAAGTAAGAAAGAAGTAAGAAAGAAGAAAGATAGAAGTAAGAAAGAAGAAAGAAAGAAGTAAGAAAGAAGTAAGAAAGAAGTAAGAAAGAAGTAAGAAAGAAGTACGAAAGAAGTAAGAAAGAAATAAGAAAGAAAGAAGTAAGAAAGAAGTAAGAAAGAAAGAAGAAAGAAGTAAGAAAGAAGTAAGAAAGAAGTAAGAAAGAAAGAAGAAAGAAGTAAGAAAGAAGCAAGAAAGAAGTAAGAAAGAAGTAAGAAAGAAGAAAGAAAGAAGTAAGAAAGAAGTAAGAAAGAAGTAAGAAAGAAGAAAGAAGTAAGAAAGAAAGAAGAAAGAAGTAAGAAAGAAGTAAGAAAGAAGTAAGAAAGTAATTAACAAGAAGTAAGAAAGAACTAAGAAAGAAGTAAGAAAGAAAGAAGAAAGAAGTAAGAAAGAAGTTAGAAAGAAGTATGAAAGAAGAAAGAAAGAAGAAAGAAAGAAGAAAGAAGTAAGAAAGAAGTAAGAAAGAAGTAAGAAGGAATGAAGAAAGAATTAAGAAAGAAGTAAGAAGGAATGAAGAAAGTAGTAAGAAAGAAGTAAGAAAGAAGTAAGAAAGAAGTAAGAAAGAAAGAAGAAAGAATTAAGAAAGAAGTAAGAAAGAAGTAAGAAAGAAGTAAGAAAGAAGAAAGATAGAAGTAAAAAAGAAGAAAGAAAGAAGTAAGAAAGAAGTAAGAAAGAAGTAAGAAAGAAGTAAGAAAGAAGTACGAAAGAAGTAAGAAAGAAATAAGAAAGAAAGAAGTAAGAAAGAAGTAAGAAAGAAAGAAGAAAGAAGTAAGAAAGAAGTAAGAAAGAAGTAAGAAAGAAAGAAGAAAGAAGTAAGAAAGAAGCAAGAAAGAAGTAAGAAAGAAGTAAGAAAGAAGAAAGAAAGAAGTAAGAAAGAAGTAAGAAAGAAGTAAGAAAGAAGAAAGAAGTAAGAAAGAAAGAAGAAAGAAGTAAGAAAGAAGTAAGAAAGAAGTAAGAAAGAAGAAAAAAGAAGTTAAAAAGAAGTAAGAAAGAAGTAAGAAAGAAGTAAGAAAGAAGTAAGAAAGAAGTAAGAAAGAAGAAAGAAAGAAGTATGAAAGAAGTAAGAAAGAAGAAAGAAAGAAGTAAGAAAGAAGTAAGAAAGAAGTAAGAAGGAATGAAGAAATGAGTAAGAAAGAAGAAAGAAAGAAGTAAGAAAGAAGAAAGAAAGAAGTAAGAAAGAAGTAATAAAGAAGTAAGAAAGATGTAAGAAAGAAGTAAGAAAGAAGTAAGAAAGAAGTAAGAAAGAAGAAAGAAAGAAGTAAGAAAGAAGAAAGAAAGAAGAAAGAAAGAAGTAAGAAAGAAGTAAGAAAGAAGTAAGAAGGAATGAAGAAATGAGTAAGAAAGAAGAAAGAAAGAAGTAAGAAAGAAGTAAGAAAGAAGTAAGAAAGAAGTAAGAAAGAAGTAATAAAGAAGTAAGAAAGAAGTAAGAAAGAAATAAGAAGGAATGAAGAAAGAAGTAAGAAAGAAGAAAGAACGAAGTAAGAAAGAAGTAAGAAAGAAGTAAGAAAGAAAGAAGAAAGAAGTAAGAAAGAAGTAAAAAAGAAGAAAGAAAGAAGAAAGAAAGAAGTAAGAAAGAAAGAAGTAAGAAAGAATTAAGAAAGAAGTAAGAAAGTAGAAAAAAGAAGTAAGAAAGAAGTAAGAAAGAAGTAAGAAAGAAGAAAGAAAGAAGAAAGAAAGAAAGAAGAAAGAAGTAAGAAAGAAGTAAGAGAGAAGTAAGAAAGAAGTAAGAAAGAAGTAAGAAAGAAGTAAGAAAGAAGTAAGAAGGAATGAAGAAAGAAGTAAGAAAGAAGAAAGAAGGAAGTATGAAAGAAGTAAAGAAGTAAGAAAGAAGTAAGAAAGAAGTAAGAAAGAAGTAAGAAAGAAGTAAGGAAGAAGTAAGAAAGAAGTAAGAAAGAAGTAAGAAAGAAAGAAGAAAGAAGTAAGAAAGAAGTAAGAAAGAAGAAAGAAAGAAGAAAGAAAGAAGAAAGAAAGAAGAAAGAAGAAAGAAAGAAGTAGGAAAGAAGTAAGAAAGAAGTAAGAAAGAAGTAAGAAAGAAGAAAGAACGAAGTAAGAAAGAAGAAAGAAAGAAGAAAGAAGTAAGAAAGAAGTAAGAAAGAAGTAAGAAAGAAGTAAGAAAGAATTAAGAAAGAAAGAAGAAAGGAGTAAGAAAGAAGTAAGAAAGAAGTATGAAAGAAGTAAGAAAGAAGAAAGAAAGAAGTAAGAAAGAAGTAAGAAAGAAGTAAGAAAGAAGTAAGAAAGAAAGAAGAAAGAAGAAAGAAAGAAGTAAGAAAGAAAGAAGTAAGAAAGAAGTAAGAAAGAAGTAAGAAAGAAATTAAAAAGAAGTAAGAAAGAAGTAAGAAAGAAGTAAGAAAGAAGTTAGAAAGAAGTAAGAAAGAAGTAAGAAAGAAGTAAGAAAGAAGTAAGGAAGAAAGAAGAAAGAAGTAAGAAAGAAGAAAGAAAGAAGTAAGAAAGAAATAAGAAAGAAGAAAGAAAGAAAGAAGAAAGAAGTAAGAAAGAAGTAAGAAAGAAGTAAGAAAGAAGTAAGAAAGAAGAAAGAAAGAAGTAGGAAAGAAGAAAGAAAGAGGTAAGAAAGAAGTAAGAAAGAAAGAAGAAAGAAGTAAGAAAGAAGTAAGTAAGAAGTAAGAAAGAAGAAAAAAGAAGTTAGAAAGAAGTAAGAAAGAAGTAAAAAAGAAGTAAGAAAGAAGAAAGAAAGAAGTAAGAAAGAAGAAAAAAAGAAGTAAGAAAGAAGTAAGAAAGAAGTAAGAAAGAAGTAAGAAAGAAGTAATAAAGAAGTAAGAAAGAAGTAAGAAAGAAGAAAGAAAGAAGTAACAGAGAAGAAAGAAAGAAGTAAGAAAGAAGTAAGAAAGAAGTAAGAAAGAAGTAAGAAAGAAAGAGGAAAGAAGTAAGAAAGAAGTAAGAAAGAAGAAAGAAAGAAATAAGAAAGAAGAAAGAAAGAAGTAAGAAAAAAGTAAGAAAGAAGTAAGAAAGAAGTAAGAAAGAAAGTAGAAAGAAGTAAGAAAGAAGTATTAAAGAAGTAAGAAAGAAGTAAGAAAGAAGTAAGAAAGAAGTAAGAAAGAAGTACGAAAGAAGGAAGAAAGAATTAAGAAAGAAAGAAGTAAGAAAGAAGTAAGAAAGTAATTAACAAGAAGTAAGAAAGAAGTAAGAAAGAAGTAAGAAAGAAAGAAGAAAGAAGTAAGAAAGAAGTTAGAAAGAAGTAAGAAAGAAGTAAGAAAGAAGTAAGAAAGAAGTAAGAAAGAAGTAAGAAAGAAAGAAGAAAGAAGTAAGAAAGAAGAGAGAAGTAAGAAAGAAGTAAGAAAGAAGAAAGAAGTAAGAAAGAAGTTAGAAAGAAGTAAGAAAGAAGTAAGAAAGAAGTAAGAAAGAAGTAAGAAAGAAAGAAGAAAGAAGTAAGAAAGAAGTAAGAAAGAAGTAAGAAAGAAGTAAGAAAGAAAGAAGAAAGAAAGAAGAAAGAAAGAAAAAGAGAGAAGAAAGAGAGAAGAAAGATAGAAGAAAGAAGTAAGAAAGAAGTAAGAAATAAGTTAGAAAGAAGTAAGGAAGAAAGAAGTAAGAAAGAAAGAAGAAAGAAGTAAGAAAGAAGTAAGAAAGAAGAAAGAAAGAAGTAAGAACGAAGTAAGAAAGAAGTAAGAAATAAGTAAGAAGAAAGAAGAAAGAAGTAAGAAAGAAGTAAGAAAGAAGTAAGAAAGAAGTACGAAAGGAGTACGAAAGAAGTAAGAAAGAAGTAAGAAGGAAGTAAGAAAGAAGTAAGATAGAAGTAAGAAAGAAGTAAGAAAGAAGAAAAAAAGAAGTTAGAAAGAAGTAAGAAAGAAGTAAGAAAGAAGAAAGAAAGAAGTAAGAAAGAAGAAAGAAAGAAGAAAGAAGTAAGAAAGAAGTAAGAAAGAAGTAAGAAAGAATTAAGAAAGAAGAAAGGAGTAAGAAAGATGTAAGAAAGAAGTATGAAAGAAGTAAGAAAGAAGAAAGAAAGAAGTAAGAAAGAAGTAAGAAAGAAGTAAGAAAGAAGTAAGAAAGAAAGAAGAAAGAAGAAACAAAGAAGTAAGAAAGAAAGAAGTAAGAAAGAAATAAGAAAGAAGTAAGAAAGAAATTAAAAAGAAGTAAGAAAGAAGTAAGAAAGAAGTAAGAAAGAAGTAAGAAAGAAGTAAGAAAGAAGTAAGAAAGAAGTAAGAAAGAAAGAAGAAAGAAGTAAGAAAGAAGAAAGAAAGAAGTAAGAAAGAAGTAAGAAAGAGAGAAGAAAGAAAGAAGAAAGAAAGAAGAAAGAGAGAAGAAAGAGAGAAGAAAGATAGAAGAAAGAAGTAAGAAAGAAGTAAGAAATAAGTAAGAAAGAAGTAAGGAAGAAAGAAGTAAGAAAGAAAGAAGAAAGAAGTAAGAAAGAAGTAAGAAAGAAGAAAGAAAGAAGAAAGAAGTAAGAAAGAAGTAAGAAAGAAGGAAGAAAGAAGTACGAAAGGAGTACGAAAGAAGTAAGAAAGAAAGAAGTAAGAAAGAAGTAAGAAAGAAGTAAGATAGAAGTAAGAAAGAAGTAAGAAAGAAGTACGAAAGGAGTACGAAAGAAGTAAGAAAGAAAGAAAGTAAGAAGGAAGTAAGAAAGAAGTAAGATAGAAGTAAGAAAGAAGTAAGAAAGAAGAAAAAAAGAAGTTAGAAAGAAGTAAGAAAGAAGTAAGAAAGAAGAAAGAAAGACGTAAGAAAGAAGAAAGAAAGAAGAAAGAAGTAAGAAAGAAGTAAGAAAGAAGTAAGAAAGAAGTAAGAAAGAATTAAGAAAGAAGAAAGGAGTAAGAAAGAAGTAAGAAAGAAGTATGAAAGAAGTAAGAAAGAAGAAAGAAAGAAGTAAGAAAGAAGTAAGAAAGAAGTAAGAAAGAAGTAAGAAAGAAAGAAGAAAGAAGA
This sequence comes from Columba livia, assembly GCF_036013475.1. Lineage (NCBI taxonomy): Eukaryota > Metazoa > Chordata > Aves > Columbiformes > Columbidae > Columba > Columba livia. Next base: position 554,588 of record NW_027043038.1, on the reverse strand, counting down.
AAGAAAGAAGTAAGAAAGAAAGAAGTAAGAAAGAAATAAGAAAGAAGTAAGAAAGAAATTAAAAAGAAGTAAGAAAGAAGTAAGAAAGAAGTAAGAAAGAAGTAAGAAAGAAGTAAGAAAGAAGTAAGAAAGAAGTAAGAAAGAAGTAAGAAAGAAAGAAGAAAGATGTAAGAAAGAAGAAAGAAAGAAGTAAGAAAGAAGTAAGAAAGAGAGAAGAAAGAAAGAAGAAAGAAAGAAGAAAGAGAGAAGAAAGAGAGAAGAAAGATAGGAGAAAGAAGTAAGAAAGAAGTAAGAAATAAGTAAGAAAGAAGTAAGGAAGAAAGAAGTAAGAAAGAAAGAAGAAAGAAGTAAGAAAGAAGTAAGAAAGAAAAAAGAAAGAAGAAAGAAGTAAGAAAGAAGTAAGAAAGAAGTAAGAAAGAAGTACGAAAGGAGTACGAAAGAAGTAAGAAAGAAAGAAGTAAGAAAGAAGTAAGAAAGAAATAAGATAGAAGTAAGAAAGAAGTAAGAAAGAAGAAAAAAAGAAGTTAGAAAAAAGTAAGAAAGAAGTAAGAAAGAAGAAAGAAAGAAGTAAGAAAGAAGAAAGAAAGAAGAAAGAAGTAAGAAAGAAGTAAGAAAGAAGTAAGAAAGAAGTTAGAAAGAATTAAGAAAGAAAGAAGAAAGGAGTAAGATAGAAGTAAGAAAGAAGTATGAAAGAAGTAAGAAAGAAGAAAGAAAGAAGTAAGAAAGAAGTAAGAAAGAAGTAAGAAAGAAGTAAGAAAGAAAGAAGAAAGAAGAAAGAAAGAAGTAAGAAAGAAGTAAGAGAAGTAAGAAGGAATGAAGAAAGTAGTAAGAAAGCAGTAAGAAAGAAGTAAGAAACAAGTAAGAAACAAGTAAGAAATAAGTAAGAAAGAAAGAAGAAAGAAGTAAGAAAGAAATAAGAAAGAAGTAAGAAAGAAGTAAGAAAGAAGAAAGAAAGAAGTAAGAAAGAAGAAAGAAAGAAGTAAGAAAGAATTAAGAAAGAAAGAAGAAAGGAGAAAGAAGTAAGAAAGAAGTATGAAAGAAGTAAGAAAGAAGAAAGAAAGAAGTAAGAAAGAATTAAGAAAGAAGTAAGAAAGAAATAAGAAAGAAAGAAGAAAGAAGAAAGAAAGAAGTAGGAAAGAAGTAAGAAATAAGTAAGAAAGAAGTAATAAAGAAGTAAGAAGGAATGAAGAAAGAAGTAAGAAAGAAGAAAGAACGAAGTAAGAAAGAAGTAAGAAAGAAGTAAGAAAGAAGTAAGAAAGAAGTAGGAAAGAAGAAAGAAAGAGGTAAGAAAGAAGTAAGAAAGAAAGAAGAAAGAAGTAAGAAAGAAGTAAGTAAGAAGTAAGAAAGAAGAAAAAAGAAGTTAGAAAGAAGTAAGAAAGAAGTAAAAAAGAAGTAAGAAAGAAGAAATAAAGAAGTAAGAAAGAAGAAAAAAAGAAGTAAGAAAGAAGTAAGAAAGAAAGAGGAAAGAAGTAAGAAAGAAGTAAGAAAGAAGAAAGAAAGAAGTAAGAAAGAAGAAAGAAAGAAGTAAGAAAAAAGTAAGAAAGAAGTAAGAAAGAAGTAAGAAAGAAAGTAGAAAGAAGTAAGAAAGAAGTATTAAAGAAGTAAGAAAGAAGTAAGAAAGAAGTAAGAAAGAAGTAAGAAAGAAGTACGAAAGAAGGAAGAAAGAAGTAAGAAAGAAAGAAGTAAGAAAGAAGTAAGAAAGAAGTTAGAAAGAAGTAAGAAAGAAGTAAGAAAGAAGTAAGAAAGAAGTAAGAAAGAAAGAAGAAAGAAGTAAGAAAGAAGAAAGAAAGAAGTAAGAAAGAAGTAAGAAAGAGAGAAGAAAGAAAGAAGAAAGAAAGAAGAAAGAGAGAAGAAAGAGAGAAGAAAGAGAGAAGAAAGATAGAAGAAAGAAGTAAGAAAGAAGTAAGAAATAAGTAAGAAAGAAGTAAGGAAGAAAGAAGTAAGAAAGAAAGAAGAAAGAAGTAAGAAAGAAGTAAGAAAGAAGAAAGAAAGAATAAAGAAGTAAGAAAGAAGTAAGAAAGAAGTAAGAAAGAAGTACGAAAGGAGTACGAAAGAAGTAAGAAAGAAAGAAGTAAGAAAGAAGTAAGAAAGGAGTAAGATAGAAGTAAGAAAGAAGTAAGAAAGAAGAAAGAAAGAAGTAAGAAAGAAGAGAGAAAGTAGAAAGAAGTAAGAAAGAAGTAAGAAAGAAGTAAGAAAGAAGTAAGAAAGAATTAAGAAAGAAAGAAGAAAGGAGTAAGATAGAAGTAAGAAAGAAGTATGAAAGAAGTAAGAAAGAAGAAAGAAAGAAGTAAGAAAGAAGTAAGAAAGAAGTAAGAAAGAAGTAAGAAAGAAAGAAGAAAGAAGAAAGAAAGAAGTAAGAAAGAAGTAAGAGAAGTAAGAAGGAATGAAGAAAGTAGTAAGAAAGAAGTAAGAAAGAAGTAAGAAAGAAGTAAGAAACAAGTAAGAAAGAAGTAAGAAAGAAAGAAGAATGAAGTAAGAAAGAAATAAGAAAGAAGTAAGAAAGAAGTAAGAAAGAAGAAAGAAAGAAGTAAGAAAGAAGAAAGAAAGAAGTAAGAAAGAAGTAAGAAAGAAGTAAGAAAGAAGTAAGAAAGAAGTAAGAAAGAAGAAAAAAGAAGTTAGAAAGAAGTAAGAAAGAAGTAAGAAAGAATTAAGAAAGAAAGAAGAAAGTAGAAAGAAGTAAGAAAGAAGTATGAAAGAAGTAAGAAAGAAGAAAGAAAGAAGTAAGAAAGAAAGAAGTAAGAAAGAAGTAAGAAAGAAATTGAAAAGAAGTAAGAAAGAAGTAAGAAAGAAGTAAGAAAGAAGTAAGAAAGAAGTTAGAAAGAAGTAAGAAAGAAGTAAGAAAGAAGTAAGAAAGAAGTAAGAAAGAAAGAAGAAAGAAGTAAGAAAGAAGAAAGAAAGAAGTAAGAAAGAAGAAAGAAAGAAGTAAGAAAGAAGTAAGAAAGAAGTAAGAAAGAAGTAAGAAAGAAGTAAGAAAGAAGAAAAAAGAAGTTAGAAAGAAGTAAGAAAGAAGTAAGAAAGAATTAAGAAAGAAAGAAGAAAGTAGAAAGAAGTAAGAAAGAAGTATGAAAGAAGTAAGAAAGAAGAAAGAAAGAAGTAAGAAAGAAAGAAGTAAGAAAGAAGTAAGAAAGAAATTGAAAAGAAGTAAGAAAGAAGTAAGAAAGAAGTAAGAAAGAAGTAAGAAAGAAGTTAGAAAGAAGTAAGAAAGAAGTAAGAAAGAAGTAAGAAAGAAGTAAGAAAGAAAGAAGAAAGAAGTAAGAAAGAAGAAAGAAAGAAGTAAGAAAGAAGTAAGAAAGAGAGAAGAAAGAAAGAAGAAAGAAAGAAGAAAGAAAGAAGAAAGAGAGAAGAAAGAGAGAAGAAAGAGAGAAGAAAGATAGAGGAAAGAAGTAAGAAAGAAGTAAGAAATAAGTAAGCAAGAAGTAAGGAAGAAAGAAGTAAGAAAGAAAGAAGAAAGAAGTAAGAAAGAAGTAAGAAAGAAGAAAGAAAGAATAAAGAAGTAAGAAAGAAGTAAGAAAGAAGTAAGAAAGAAGTACGAAAGGAGTACGAAAGAAGTAAGAAAGAAAGAAGTAAGAAAGAAGTAAGAAAGAAGTAAGATAGAAGTAAGAAAAAGTAAGAAAGAACAAAAAAAGAAGTTAGAAAGAAGTAAGAAAGAAGTAAGAAAGAAGAAAGAAAGAAGTAAGAAAGAAGAAAGAAAGTAGAAAGAAGTAAGAAAGAAGTAAGAAAGAAGTAAGAAAGAAGTAAGAAAGAATTAAGAAAGAAAGAAGAAAGGAGTAAGATAGAAGTAAGAAAGAAGTATGAAAGAAGTAAGAAAGAAGAAAGAAAGAAGTAAGAAAGAAGTAAGAAAGAAGTAAGAAAGAAGTAAGAAAGAAAGAAGAAAGAAGAAAGAAAGAAGTAAGAAAGAAGTAAGAGAAGTAAGAAGGAATGAAGAAAGTAGTAAGAAAGAAGTAAGAAACAAGTAAGAAAGAAGTAAGAAAGAAAGAAGAATGAAGTAAGAAAGAAATAAGAAAGAAGTAAGAAAGAAGTAAGAAGAAAGAAAGAAGTAAGAAAGAAGAAAGAAAGAAGTAAGAAAGAAGTAAGAAAGAAGTAAGAAAGAAGTAAGAAAGAAGAAAAAAGAAGTTAGAAAGAAGTAAGAAAGAAGTAAGAAAGAATTAAGAAAGAAAGAAGAAAGGAGAAAGAAGTAAGAAAGAAGTATGAAAGAAGTAAGAAAGAAGAAAGAAAGAAGTAAGAAAGAAGTAAGAAAGAAGTAAGAAAGAAATAAGAAAGAAAGAAGAAAGAAGAAAGAAAGAAGTAGGAAAGAAGTAAGAAATAAGTAAGAAAGAAGTAATAAAGAAGTAAGAAGGAATGAAGAAAGAAGTAAGAAAGAAGAAAGAACGAAGTAAGAAAGAAGTAAGAAAGAAGTAAGAAAGAAGTAAGAAAGAAGAAGAAAGAAGTAAGAAACAAGTAAGAAAGAAGTATGAAAGAAGTAAGAAAGAAGAAAGAAAGAAGTAAGAAAGAAGTAAGAAAGAAGTAAGAAAGAAGTAAGAAAGAAAGAAGAAAGAAGAAAGAAAGAAGTAAGAAAGAAGTAAGAAAGAAGTAAAAAAGAATTAAGAAGGAATGAAGAAAGTAGTAAGAAATAAGTAAGAAAGAAGTAAGAAAGAAGTAAGAAAGAAGTAAGAAAGAAGAAAGAAAGAAGTAAGAAAGAAGAAAGAAAGAAGTAAGAAAGAAGTAAGAAAGAAGTAAGAAAGAAAGAAGAAAGAAGTAAGAAAGAAGTAAGAAAGAAGTAAGAAATAAGTAAGAAGAAAGAAGAAAGAAGTAAGAAAGAAGTAAGAAAGAAGTAAGAAAGAAGTACGAAAGGAGTACGAAAGAAGTAAGAAAGAAAGAAGTAAGAAGGAAGTAAGAAAGAAGTAAGATAGAAGTAAGAAATAAGTAAGAAAGAAGAAAAAAAGAAGTTAGAAAGAAGTAAGAAAGAAGTAAGAAAGAAGAAAGAAAGAAGTAAGAAAGAAGAAAGAAAGAAGAAAGAAGTAAGAAAGAAGTAAGAAAGAAGTAAGAAAGAAGTAAGAAAGAATTAAGAAAGAAGAAGGGAGTAAGAAAGAAGTAAGAAAGAAGTATGAAAGAAGTAAGAAAGAAGAAAGAAAGAAGTAAGAAAGAAGTAAGAAAGAAGTAAGAAAGAAGTAAGAAAGAAAGAAGAAAGAAGAAAGAAAGAAGTAAGAAAGAAAGAAGTAAGAAAGAAATAAGAAAGAAGTAAGAAAGAAATTAAAAAGAAGTAAGAAAGAAGTAAGAAAGAAGTAAGAAAGAAGTAAGAAAGAAGTAAGAAAGAAGTAAGAAAGAAGTAAGAAAGAAAGAAGAAAGAAGTAAGAAAGAAGAAATAAAGAAGTAAGAAAGAAGTAAGAAAGAGAGAAGAAAGAAAGAAGAAAGAAAGAAGAAAGAGAGAAGAAAGAGAGAAGAAAGATAGAAGAAAGAAGTAAGAAAGAAGTAAGAAATAAGTAAGAAAGAAGTAAGGAAGAAAGAAGTAAGAAAGAAAGAAGAAAGAAGTAAGAAAGAAGTAAGAAAGAAGAAAGAAAGAAGAAAGAAGTAAGAAAGAAGTAAGAAAGAAGTAAGAAAGAAGTACGAAAGGAGTACGAAAGAAGTAAGAAAGAAAGAAGTAAGAAAGAAGTAAGAAAGAAATAAGATAGAAGTAAGAAAGAAGTAAGAAAGAAGAAAAAAAGAAGTTAGAAAAAAGTAAGAAAGAAGTAAGAAAGAAGAAAGAAAGAAGTAAGAAAGAAGAGAGAAAGAAGAAAGAAGTAAGAAAGAAGTAAGAAAGAAGTAAGAAAGAAGTTAGAAAGAATTAAGAAAGAAAGAAGAAAGGAGTAAGATAGAAGTAAGAAAGAAGTATGAAAGAAGTAAAAAAGAAGAAAGAAAGAAGTAAGAAAGAAGTAAGAAAGAAGTAAGAAAGAAGTAAGAAAGAAAGAAGAAAGAAGAAAGAAAGAAGTAAGAAAGAATTAAGAGAAGTAAGAAGGAATGAAGAAAGTAGTAAGAAAGCAGTAAGAAAGAAGTAAGAAACAAGTAAGAAACAAGTAAGAAATAAGTAAGAAAGAAAGAAGAAAGAAGTAAGAAAGAAATAAGAAAGAAGTAAGAAAGAAGTAAGAAAGAAGAAAGAAAGAAGTAAGAAAGAAGAAAGAAAGAAGTAAGAAAGAAGTAAGAAAGAAGTAAGAAAGAATTAAGAAAGAAAGAAGAAAGGAGAAAGAAGTAAGAAAGAAGTATGAAAGAAGTAAGAAAGAAGAAAGAAAGAAGTAAGAAAGAATTAAGAAAGAAGTAAGAAAGAAATAAGAAAGAAAGAAGAAAGAAGAAAGAAAGAAGTAGGAAAGAAGTAAGAAATAAGTAAGAAAGAAGTAATAAAGAAGTAAGAAGGAATGAAGAAAGAAGTAAGAAAGAAGAAAGAACGAAGTAAGAAAGAAGTAAGAAAGAAGTAAGAAAGAAGTAAGAAAGAAGTAAGAAAGAATTAAGAAAGAAAGAAGAAAGAAGTAAGAAAGAAGTAAGAAAGAAGAAAGAAAGAAGAAAAAAGTAGCTAGAAAGAAGTAAGAAAGAAGTAAGAAAGAAGTAAGAAAGAAGTAAAAAAGAAGAAAGAAAGAAGTAAGAAAGAAGAAAGAAGAAAGAAGTAAGAAAGAAGTAGGAAAGAAGTAAGAAAGAAGTAAGAAGGAATGAAGAAAGAAGTAAGAAAGAAGTAAGAAAGAAGTAAGAAAGAAGTAAGAAAGAAGAAAGAAAGAAGAAAGAAGTAAGAAAGAAAGAAGAAAGAAGTTAGAAAGAAGTAAGAAAGAAGAAAGAAGAAAGAAAGAAGAAAGAAAGAAGTAAGAAAGAAGTAAGAAAGAAGTAAGAAAGAAGTAAGAAAGAAGTACGAAAGAAGTACGAAAGAAGTAAGAAAGAAGTAAGAAAGAAAGAAGTAAGAAAGAATTAAGAAAGAAGTAAGAAAGAAGTGAAAAAGAAGTAAGATAAAAAGTAAGAAAGAAGTAAGAAAGAAGTAAGAAAGAGGTAAGAAAGAAGTAAGAAAGAAAGAAGAAAGAAGTAAGAAAGAAGTAAGAAAGAAGTATGAAAGAAGTAAGAAAGAAGAAAGAAAGAAGTAAGAAAGAAGTAAGAAAGAAGGAAGAAAGAAGAAAGAAAGAAGTAAGAAAGAAGTAAGAAAGAAGTAAGAAGGATGTAAGAGAGAAGTAAGAAGTTATGAAGAAAGTAGTAAGAAAGAAGTAAGAAAGAAGTAAGAAAGAAGTAAGAAACAAGTAAGAAAGAAGTAAGAACGAAAGAAGAAAGAAGTAAGAAAGAAGTAAGAAAGAAGTAAGAAATAAGTAAGAAAGAAGAAAAAAGAAGTTAGAAAGAAGTAAGAAAGAAGAAAGAAGTAAGAAAGAAAGAAGAAAGAAAGAAAGAAGAAAGAAGTAAGAAAGAAGTAAGAAAGAAGTAAGAAAGAAGTAAGAAAGAAAGAAGAAAGAAGTAAGAAAGAAGTAAGAAAGAAGTATGAAAGAAGTAAAGAAGTAAGAAAGAAGTAAGAAAGAAGTAAGAAAGAAGTAAGAAAGAAGTAAGAAAGAAGAAAGAAAGAAGTAAGAAAGAAGTAAGAAAGAAAGAAGAAAGAAGTAAGAAAGAAGTAAGAAAGAAGAAAGAAAGAAGAAAGAAAGAAGAAAGAAGAAAGAAAGAAGTAGGAAAGAAGTAAGAAAGAAGTAAGAAAGAAGTAAGAAAGAAGTAAGAAAGAAGTAAGAAAGAAGTAAGAAAGAAGAAAGAAAGAAGTAAGAAAGAAGTAAGAAAGAAAGAAGAAAGAAGTAAGAAAGAAGTACGAAAGAAGAAAGAAAGAAGAAAGAAAGAAGAAAGAAGAAAGAAAGAAGTAGGAAAGAAGTAAGAAAGAAGTAACAAAGAAGTAAGAAAGAAGTTAAAAAAAGAAGAAAGAAGTAAGAAAGAAGTAAGAAATAAGAAAGAAAGTAGTAAGAAAGAAGAAAGAAAGAAGAAAGAAGTAAGAAAGAAGAAAGAAAGAAAGAAGAAAGATGTAAGAAAGAAGTAAGAAAGAAGTAAGAAAGAAGAAAGAAAGAAGTAAGAAAGAAGAAAAAAAGAAGTAAGAAAGAAGTAAGAAAGAAGTAAGAAAGAAGTAATAAAGAAGTAAGAAAGAAGTAAGAAAGAAGAAAGAAAGAAGTAACAGAGAAGAAAGAAAGAAGTAAGAAAGAAGTAAGAAAGAAGTAAGAAAGAAGTAAGAAAGAAAGAGGAAAGAAGTAAGAAAGAAGTAAGAAAGAAGAAAGAAAGAAGTAAGAAAGAAGAAAGAAAGAAGTAAGAAAAAAGTAAGAAAGAAGTAAGAAAGAAGCAAGAAAGAAAGAAGAAAGAAAGAAGTAAGAAAGAAGAAAGAAAGAAGTAAGAAAGAAGTAAGAAAGAAGAAAGGAAGAAAGAAGAAAGAAGTAAGAAAGAAGTAAGAAAGAAGTAAGAAAGAAGAAAGAAAGAAGTAGGAAAGAAGAAAGAAAGAGGTAAGAAAGAAGTAAGAAAGAAAGAAGAAAGAAGTAAGAAAGAAGTAAGTAAGAAGTAAGAAAGAAGAAAAAAGAAGTTAGAAAGAAGTAAGAAAGAAGTAAAAAAGAAGTAAGAAAGAAGAAACAAAGAAGTAAGAAAGAAGAAAAAAAGAAGTAAGAAAGAAGTAAGAAAGAAGTAAGAAAGAAGTAATAAAGAAGTAAGAAAGAAGTAAGAAAGAAGAAAGAGAGAAGTAACAGAGAAGAAAGAAAGAAGTAAGAAAGAAGTAAGAAAGAAGTAAGAAAGAAGTAAGAAAGAAAGAGGAAAGAAGTAAGAAAGAAGTAAGAAAGAAGAAAGAAAGAAGTAAGAAAGAAGTATGAAAGAAAGAAGTAAGAAAAAAGTAAGAAAGAAGTAAGAAAGAAGTAAGAAAGAAAGTAGAAAGAAGTAAGAAAGAAGTATTAAAGAAGTAAGAAAGAAGTAAGAAAGAAGTAAGAAAGAAGTAAGAAAGAAGTACGAAAGAAGGAAGAAAGAAGTAAGAAAGAAAGAAGTAAGAAAGAAGTAAGAAAGAAGTTAGAAAGAAGTAAGAAAGAAGTAAGAAAGAAGTAAGAAAGAAAGAAGAAAGAAGTAAGAAAGAAGAAAGAAAGAAGTAAGAAAGAAATAAGAAAGAAGTAAGAAAGAAGTAAGAAAGAAGAAAGAAAGAAGTAAGAAAGAAGAAAGAAAGAAGTAAGAAAGAAGTAAGAAAGAAGTAAGAAAGAAGTAAGAAAGAAGTAAGAAAGAAGAAAAAAGAAGTTAGAAAGAAGTAAGAAAGAAGTAAGAGAAGTAAGAAGGAATGAAGAAAGTAGTAAGAAAGAAGTAAGAAAGAAGTAAGAAAGAAGTAAGAAACAAGTAAGAAAGAAGTAAGAAAGAAAGAAGAATGAAGTAAGAAAGAAATAAGAAAGAAGTAAGAAAGAAGTAAGAAAGAAGAAAGAAAGAAGTAAGAAAGAAGAAAGAAAGAAGTAAGAAAGAAGTAAGAAAGAAGTAAGAAAGAAGTAAGAAAGAAGTAAGAAAGAAGAAAAAAGAAGTTAGAAAGAAGTAAGAAAGAAGTAAGAAAGAATTAAGAAAGAAAGAAGAAAGGAGAAAGAAGTAAGAAAGAAGTATGAAAGAAGTAAGAAAGAAGAAAGAAAGAAGTAAGAAAGAAAGAAGTAAGAAAGAAGTAAGAAAGAAATTGAAAAGAAGTAAGAAAGAAGTAAGAAAGAAGTTAGAAAGAAGTAAGAAAGAAGTAAGAAAGAAGTAAGAAAGAAGTAAGAAAGAAAGAAGAAAGAAGTAAGAAAGAAGAAAGAAAGAAGTAAGAAAGAAGTAAGAAAGAGAGAAGAAAGAAAGAAGAAAGAAAGAAGAAAGAAAGAAGAAAGAGAGAAGAAAGAGAGAAGAAAGAGAGAAGAAAGATAGAGGAAAGAAGTAAGAAAGAAGTAAGAAATAAGTAAGCAAGAAGTAAGGAAGAAAGAAGTAAGAAAGAAAGAAGAAAGAAGTAAGAAAGAAGTAAGAAAGAAGAAAGAAAGAATAAAGAAGTAAGAAAGAAGTAAGAAAGAAGTAAGAAAGAAGTACGAAAGGAGTACGAAAGAAGTAAGAAAGAAAGAAGTAAGAAAGAAGTAAGAAAGAAGTAAGATAGAAGTAAGAAAAAGTAAGAAAGAAGAAAAAAAGAAGTTAGAAAGAAGTAAGAAAGAAGTAAGAAAGAAGAAAGAAAGAAGTAAGAAAGAAGAAAGAAAGTAGAAAGAAGTAAGAAAGAAGTAAGAAAGAAGTAAGAAAGAAGTAAGAAAGAATTAAGAAAGAAAGAAGAAAGGAGTAAGATAGAAGTAAGAAAGAAGTATGAAAGAAGTAAGAAAGAAGAAAGAAAGAAGTAAGAAAGAAGTAAGAAAGAAGTAAGAAAGAAGTAAGAAAGAAAGAAGAAAGAAGAAAGAAAGAAGTAAGAAAGAAGTAAGAGAAGTAAGAAGGAATGAAGAAAGTAGTAAGAAAGAAGTAAGAAACAAGTAAGAAAGAAGTAAGAAAGAAAGAAGAATGAAGTAAGAAAGAAATAAGAAAGAAGTAAGAAAGAAGTAAGAAGAAAGAAAGAAGTAAGAAAGAAGAAAGAAAGAAGTAAGAAAGAAGTAAGAAAGAAGTAAGAAAGAAGTAAGAAAGAAGAAAAAAGAAGTTAGAAAGAAGTAAGAAAGAAGTAAGAAAGAATTAAGAAAGAAGAAAGAAAGAAGTAAGAAAGAAGTAAGAAAGAAGTAAGAAAGAAATAAGAAAGAAAGAAGAAAGAAGAAAGAAAGAAGTAGGAAAGAAGTAAGAAATAAGTAAGAAAGAAGTAATAAAGAAGTAAGAAGGAATGAAGAAAGAAGTAAGAAAGAAGAAAGAACGAAGTAAGAAAGAAGTAAGAAAGAAGTAAGAAAGAAGTAAGAAAGAAGAAGAAAGAAGTAAGAAACAAGTAAGAAAGAAGTAAGAAAGAAGTAAGAAAGAAAGAAGAAAGAAGAAAGAAAGAAGTAAGAAAGAAGTAAGAAAGAAGTAAAAAAGAAGTAAGAAGGAATGAAGAAAGTAGTAAGAAATAAGTAAGAAAGAAGTAAGAAAGAAGTAAGAAAGAAGTAAGAAAGAAGAAAGAAAGAAGTAAGAAAGAAGAAAGAAAGAAGTAAGAAAGAAGTAAGAAAGAAGTAAGAAAGAAAGAAGAAAGAAGTAAGAAAGAAGTAAGAAAGAAGTAAGAAAGAAGTACGAAAGAAGTACGAAAGAAGTAAGAAAGAAAGAAGTAAGAAAGAAGTAAGAAAGAAGTAAGAAAGAAGTAAGATAGAAGAAAGAATGAAGTATGAAAGAAGAAAAAAAGAAGTTAGAAAGAAGTAAGAAAGAAGAAAGAAGAAAGAAAGAAGTAAGAAAGAAGAAAGAAAGAAGAAAGAAGTAAGAAAGAAGTAAGAAAGAAGTAAGAAAGAAGTAAGAAAGAATTAAGAAAGAAAGAAGAAAGAAGTAAGAAAGAAGTAAGAAAGAAGTAAGAAAGAAGAAAAAGGTAGTTAGAAAGAAGTAAGAAAGAAGTAAGAAAGAAGTAAGAAAGAAGTAAAAAAGAAGAAAGAAGTAAGAAAGAAGAAAGAAGAAAGAAGTAAGAAAGAAGTAGGAAAGAAGTAAGAAAGAAGTAAGAAGGAATGAAGAAAGAAGTAAGAAAGAATTAAGAAAGAAGTAAGAAAGAAGTAAGAAAGAAGAAAGAAAGAAGTAAGAAAGAAGTAAGAAAGAAAGAAGAAAGAAGTAAGAAAGAAGTAAGAAAGAAGAAAGAAAGAAGAAAGAAAGAAGAAAGAAGTAAGAAAGAAGTAAGAAAGAAGTACGAAAGAAGTAAGAAAGAAGTAAGAAAGAAGTAAGAAAGAAAGAAGTAAGAAAGAAGTAAGAAAGAAGTAAGAAATAAGTTAAAAAGAAGTAAGATAAAAAGGAAGAAAGAAGTAAGAAAGAAGTAAGAAAGAAGTAAGAAAGAAGTAAGAAAGAAGTAAGAAAGAAAGAAGAAAGAAGTAAGAAAGAAGTAAGAAAGAAGTATGAAAGAAGTAAGAAAGAAGAAAGAAAGAAGTAAGAAAGAAGTAAGAAAGAAGTAAGAAAGAAGTAAGAAAGAAGGAAGAAAGAAGAAAGAAAGAAGTAAGAAAGAAGTAAGAAAGAAGTAAGAAAGAAGTAAGAGAGAAGTAAGAAGTAATGAAGAAAGTAGTAAGAAAGAAGTAAGAAAGAAGTAAGAAAGAAGTAAGAAACAAGTAAGAAAGAAGAAAAAAGAAGTTAGAAAGAAGTAAGAAAGAAGAAAGAAGTAAGAAAGAAAGAAGAAAGAAGTAAGAAAGAAGTAAGAAAGAATTATGAAAGAAGTTAGAAAGAAGAAAGAAAAAAGTAAGAAAGAAGTAAGAAAGAAATAAGAAAGAAATAAGAAAGAAAGAAGAAAGAAGAAAGAAAGAAGTAGGAAAGAAGTAAGAAAGAAGTAAGAAAGAAGTAATAAAGAATTAAGAAGGAATGAAGAAAGAAGTAAGAAAGAAGAAAGAAAGAAGTAAGAAAGAAGTAAGAAAGAAGTAAGAAAGAAGTAAGAAAGAAAGAAGAAACTAATAAGAAACAAGTAAGAAAGAAGTATGAAAGAAGTAAGAAAGAAGGAAGAAAGAAGTAAGAAAGAAGTAAGAAAGAAGTAAGAAACAAAGAAGAAAGAAGAAAGAAAGAAGTAAGAAAGAAGTAAGAAAGAAGTAAGAAAGAAGTAAGAAGAATGAAGAAAGTAGTAAGAAATAAGTAAGAAAGAAGTAAGAAAGAAGTAAGATAGAAGTAAGAAAAAAAGAAGAAAGAAGTAAGAAAGAAGTAAGAAAGAAGAAAAAAGAAGTAAGAAAGAAGAAAGAAAGAAGTAAGAAAGAAGAAAGAAAGAAGTAAGAAAGAAGTAAGAAAGAAGTAAGAAAGAAGTAAGAAAGAAATAAGAAAGAAAGAAGTAAGAAAGAAGTAAGAAAGAAAGAAGAAAGAAGTAATAAAGAAGTAAGAAAGAGGTAAGAAGGAAAGAAGAAAGAAGTAAGAAAGAAGTAAGAAAGAAGTAAGAAAGAAGAAAGAAAGAAGTAAGAAAGAAGAAAGAAAGTAGTAAGAAAGAAGTAAGAAAGAAGTAAGAAAGAAAGAAGTAAGAAAGAAAGAAGAAAGAAGTAAGAAAGAAGTAAGAAAGAAGAAAGAAAGAAGTAAGAAAGAAGAAAGAAAGAAGTAAGAAAGAAGTAAGAAAGAAGTAAGAAAGAAGTAAGAAAGAAAGAAGAAAGAAGTAAGAAAGAAGTAAGAAAGAAGTAAGAAAGAAGTACGAAAGAAGTACGAAAGAAGTAAGAAAGAAAGAAGTAAGAAAGAAGTAAGAAAGAAGTAAGATAGAAGTAAGAAAGAAGTAAGAAAGAGGAAAAAAAGAAGTTAGAAAGAAGTAAGAAAGAAGAAAGAAGAAAGAAAGAAGTAAGAAAGAAGAAAGAAAGAAGAAAGAAGTAAGAAAGAAGTAAGAAAGAAGAAAGAAGTAAGAAAGAATTAAAAAAGAAAGAAGAAAGAAGTAAGAAAGAAGTAAGAAAGAAGTAAGATAGAAGAAAAAGTAGTTAGAAAGAAGTAAGAAAGAAGTAAGAAAGAAGTAAGAAAGAAGTAAAAAAGAAGAAAGAAAGAAGTAAGAAAGAAGAAAGAAGAAAGAATTAAGAAAGAAGTAGGAAAGAAGTAAGAAAGAAGTAAGAAGGAATGAAGAAAGAAGTAAGAAAGAAAGAAGAAAGAAGTAAGAAAGAAGTAAGAAAGAAGAAAGAAAGAAGAAAGAAAGAAGAAAGAAAGAAGTATGAAAGAAGTAAGAAAGAAGAAAGAAAGAAGTAAGAAAGAAGTAAGAAAGAAGTAAGAAAGAAGTAAGAAAGAAAGAAGAAAGAAGAAAGAAAGAAGTAAGAAAGAAGTAAGAAAGAAGTGAGAAAGAAGTAAGAAGGAATGAAGAAAGTAGTAAGAAATAAGTAAGAAAGAAGTAAGAAAGAAAGAAGAAAAAAGTAAGAAAGAAGTAAGAAAGAAGAAAGAAAGAAGTAAGGAAGAAGAAAGAAAGAAGTAAGAAAGAAGTAAGAAAGAAGAAAGAAAGAAGTAAGAAAGAAGAAAGAAAGAAGCAAGAAAGAAATAAGAAAGAAAGAAGTAAGAAAGAAGTAAGAAAGAAAGAAGAAAGAAGTAAGAAAGAAGTAAGAAAGAAGTAAGAAGGAAAGAAGAAAGAAGTAAGAAAGAAGTAAGAAAGAAGTAAGAAAGAAGAAAGAAAGAAGAAAGAAAGAAGTAAGAAAGAAGTAAGAAAGAAGTAAGAAAGAAGTAAGAGAGAAGTAAGAAGTAATGAAGAAAGTAGTAAGAAAGAAGTAAGAAAGAAGTAAGAAAGAAGTAAGAAAGAAGTAAGAGAGAAGTAAGAAGTAATGAAGAAAGTAGTAAGAAAGAAGTAAGAAAGAAGTAAGAAAGAAGTAAGAAACAAGTAAGAAAGAAGAAAAAAGAAGTTAGAAAGAAGTAAGAAAGAAGAAAGAAGTAAAAAAGAAAGAAGAAAGAAGTAAGAAAGAAGTAAGAAAGAATTATGAAAGAAGTTAGAAAGAAGAAAGAAAAAAGTAAGAAAGAAGTAAGAAAGAAATAAGAAAGAAATAAGAAAGAAAGAAGAAAGAAGAAAGAAAGAAGTAGGAAAGAAGTAAGAAAGAAGTAAGAAAGAAGTAATAAAGAATTAAGAAGGAATGAAGAAAGAAGTAAGAAAGAAGAAAGAAAGAAGTAAGAAAGAAGTAAGAAAGAAGTAAGAAAGAAGTAAGAAAGAAAGAAGAAAGTAATAAGAAACAAGTAAGAAAGAAGTATGAAAGAAGTAAGAAAGAAGGAAGAAAGAAATAAGAAAGAAGTAAGAAAGAAGTAAGAAACAAAGAAGAAAGAAGAAAGAAAGAAGTAAGAAAGAAGTAAGAAAGAAGTAAGAAGAATGAAGAAAGTAGTAAGAAATAAGTAAGAAAGAAGTAAGAAAGAAGTAAGATAGAAGTAAGAAAAAAAGAAGAAAGAAGTAAGAAAGAAGTAAGAAAGAAGAAAAAAGAAGTAAGAAAGAAGAAAGAAAGAAGTAAGAAAGAAGAAAGAAAGAAGTAAGAAAGAAGTAAGAAAGAAGTAAGAAAGAAGTAAGAAAGAAATAAGAAAGAAAGAAGTAAGAAAGAAGTAAGAAAGAAAGAAGAAAGAAGTAAGAAAGAAGTAAGAAAGAGGTAAGAAGGAAAGAAGAAAGAAGTAAGAAAGAAGTAAGAAAGAAGTAAGAAAGAAGAAAGAAAGAAGTAAGAAAGAAGAAAGAAAGTAGTAAGAAAGAAGTAAGAAAGAAAGAAGTAAGAAAGAAAGAAGAAAGAAGTAAGAAAGAAGTAAGAAAGAAGAAAGAAAGAAGTAAGAAAGAAGAAAGAAAGAAGTAAGAAAGAAGTAAGAAAGAAGTAAGAAAGAAGTAAGAAAGAAAGAAGAAAGAAGTAAGAAAGAAGTAAGAAAGAAGTAAGAAAGAAGTACGAAAGAAGTACGAAAGAAGTAAGAAAGAAAGAAGTAAGAAAGAAGTAAGAAAGAAGTAAGATAGAAGTAAGAAAGAAGTAAGAAAGAGGAAAAAAAGAAGTTAGAAAGAAGTAAGAAAGAAGAAAGAAGAAAGAAAGAAGTAAGAAAGAAGAAAGAAAGAAGAAAGAAGTAAGAAAGAAGTAAGAAAGAAGAAAGAAGTAAGAAAGAATTAAGAAAGAAAGAAGAAAGAAGTAAGAAAGAAGTAAGAAAGAAGTAAGATAGAAGAAAAAGTAGTTAGAAAGAAGTAAGAAAGAAGTAAGAAAGAAGTAAAAAGAAGTAAAAAAGAAGAAAGAAAGAAGTAAGAAAGAAGAAAGAAGAAAGAATTAAGAAAGAAGTAGGAAAGAAGTAAGAAAGAAGTAAGAAGGAATGAAGAAAGAAGTAAGAAAGAAGTAAGAAAGAAGTAAGAAAGAAGAAAGAAAGAAGTAAGAAAGAAGTAAGAAAGAAAGAAGAAAGAAGTAAGAAAGAAGTAAGAAAGAAGAAAGAAAGAAGAAAGAAAGAAGAAAGAAAGAAGTATGAAAGAAGTAAGAAAGAAGAAAGAAAGAAGTATGAAAGAAGTAAGAAAGAAGTAAGAAAGAAGTAAGAAAGAAAGAAGAAAGAAGAAAGAAAGAAGTAAGAAAGAAGTAAGAAAGAAGTGAGAAAGAAGTAAGAAGGAATGAAGAAAGTAGTAAGAAATAAGTAAGAAAGAAGTAAGAAAGAAAGAAGAAAAAAGTAAGAAAGAAGTAAGAAAGAAGAAAGAAAGAAGTAAGGAAGAAGAAAGAAAGAAGTAAGAAAGAAGTAAGAAAGAAGAAAGAAAGAAGTAAGAAAGAAGAAAGAAAGAAGCAAGAAAGAAATAAGAAAGAAAGAAGTAAGAAAGAAGTAAGAAAGAAAGAAGAAAGAAGTAAGAAAGAAGTAAGAAAGAAGTAAGAAGGAAAGAAGAAAGAAGTAAGAAAGAAGTAAGAAAGAAGTAAGAAAGAAGTAAGAAAGAAGAAAGAAAGAAGTAAGAAAGAAGAAAGAAAGTAGTAAGAAAGAAGTAAGAAAGAAGGAAGAAAGAAAGAAGTAAGAAAGAAAGAAGAAAGAAGTAAGAAAGAAGTAAGAAAGAAGAAAGAAAGGAGTAAGAAAAAAGAAAGAAAGAAGTAAGAAAGAAGTAAGAAAGAAGTAAGAAAGAAGTAAGAAAGAAAGAAGAAAGAAGTAAGAAAGAAGTAAGAAAGAAGAAAGAAAGAAGTACGAAAGAAGTACGAAAGAAGTAAGAAAGAAAGAAGTAAGAAAGAAGTAAGAAAGAAGTAAGAAAGAAGTAAGATAGAAGTAAGAAAGAAGTAAGAAAGAAGATAAAAAGAAGTTAGAAAGAAGTAAGAAAGAAGAAAGAAGAAAGAAAGAAGTAAGAAAGAAGAAAGAAAGAAGAAAGAAGTAGGAAAGAAGTAAGAAAGAAGTATAAAAGAAGTAAGAAAGAAGAAAGAAAGAAGTAATAAAGAAGTAAGAAAGAAATAAGAAAGAAAGAAGAAAGAAGAAAGAAAGAAGTAGGAAAGAAGTAAGAAAGAAGTAAGAAAGAAGTAATAAAGAATTAAGAAGGAATGAAGAAAGAAGTAAGAAAGAAGAAAGAACGAAGTAAGAAAGAAGTAAGAAAGAAGTAAGAAAGAAAGAAGAAAGAAGTAAGAAAGAAGTAAGAAAGAAGTATGAAAGAAGTAAGAAAGAAGAAAGAAAGAAGTAAGAAGGAAGTAAGAAAGAAGTAAGAAACAAGTAAGAAAGAAGTAAGAAAGAAAGAAGAAAGAAGAAAGAAAGAAGTAAGAAAGAAGTAAGAAAGAAGTAAGAAAGAAGTAAGAAGGAATGAAGAAAGTAGTAAGAAAGAAGTAAGAAAGAAGTAAGAAAGAAGTAAGAAAGAAAGAAGAAAGAAGTAAGAAAGAAGTAAGAAAGAAGTAAGAAAGAAGTAAGAAAGAAGAAAGATAGAAGTAAGAAAGAAGAAAGAAAGAATTAAGAAAGAAGTAAGAAAGAAGTAAGAAAGAAGAAAGAAGTACGAAAGAAGTAAGAAAGAAATAAGAAAGAAAGAAGTAAGAAAGAAGTAAGAAAGAAGTAATAAAGAATTAAGAAGGAATGAAGAAAGAAGTAAGAAAGAAGAAAGAAGTAAGAAAGAAGTAAGAAAGAAGTAAGAAAGAAAGAAGAAAGAAGTAAGAAAGAAGTAAGAAAGAAGTATGAAAGAAGTAAGAAAGAAGAAAGAAAGAAGTAAGAAGGAAGTAAGAAAGAAGTAAGAAACAAGTAAGAAAGAAGTAAGAAAGAAAGAAGAAAGAAGAAAGAAAGAAGTAAGATAGAAGTAAGAAAGAAGTAAGAAGGAAGTAAGAAGGAATGAAGAAAGTAGTAAGAAAGAAGTAAGAAAGAAGTAAGAAAGAAGTAAGAAGGAAGTAAGAAAGAAGTAAGAAACAAGTAAGAAAGAAGTAAGAAAGAAAGAAGAAAGAAGTAAGAAAGAAGTAAGAAAGAAGTAAGAAAGAAGTAAGAAAGAAGAAAGATAGAAGTAAGAAAGAAGAAAGAAAGAAGTAAGAAAGAAGTAAGAAAGAAGTAAGAAAGAAGTAAGAAAGAAGTACGAAAGAAGTAAGAAAGAAGTACGAAAGAAGTAAGAAAGAAATAAGAAAGAAAGAAGTATGAAAGAAGTAAGAAAGAAGTACGAAAGAAGTAAGAAAGAAGTACGAAAGAAGTAAGAAAGAAATAAGAAAGAAAGAAGTAAGAAAGAAATAAGAAAGAAGTAATAAAGAAGTAAGAAGGAATGAAGAAAGAAGTAAGAAAGAAGAAAGAACGAAGTAAGAAAGAAGTAAGAAAGAAGTAAGAAAGAAGTAAGAAAGAAGAAGAAAGAAGTAAGAAACAAGTAAGAAAGAAGTATGAAAGAAGTAAGAAAGAAGTAAGAAAGAAAGAAGAAAGAAGTAAGAAAGAAGTAAGAAAGAAGTACGAAAGAAGTACGAAAGAAGTAAGAAAGAAAGAAGTAAGAAAGAAGTAAGAATGAAGTAAGAAAGAAGTAAGATAGAAGTAAGAAAGAAGTAAGAAAGAAGAAAAAAAGAAGTTAGAAAGAAGTAAGAAAGAAGAAAGAAGAAAGAAAGAAGTAAGAAAGAAGAAAGAAAGAAGAAAGAAGTAAGAAAGAAGTAAGAAAGAAGTAAGAAAGAATTAAGAAAGAAAGAAGAAAGAAGTAAGAAAGAAGCAAGAAAGAAGTAAGAAAGAAGAAAAAAGTAGTTAGAAAGAAGTAAGAAAAATGTAAGAAAGAAGTAAGAAAGAAGTAAAAAAGAAGAAAGAAAGAAGTAAGAAAGAAGAAAGAAGAAAGAAGTAAGAAAGAAGTAGGAAAGAAGTAAGAAAGAAGTAAGAAGGAATGAAGAAAGAAGTAAGAAAGAAGTAAGAAAGAAGAAAGAAAGAAGTAAGAAAGAAGTAAGAAAGAAAGAAGAAAGAAGTAAGAAAGAAGTAAGAAAGAAGAAAGAAAGAAGAAAGAAAGAAGAAAGAAGTAAGAAAGAAGTAAGAAAGAAGTACGAAAGAAGTAAGAAAGAAGTAAGAAAGAAGTAAGAAAGAAAGAAGTAAGAAAGAAGTAAGAAAGAAGTAAGAAATAAGTTAAAAAGAAGTAAGATAAAAAGGAAGAAAGAAGTAAGAAAGAAGTAAGAAAGAAGTAAGAAAGAAGTAAGAAAGAAGTAAGAAAGAAGTAAGAAAGAAAGAAGAAAGAAGTAAGAAAGAAGTAAGAAAGAAGTATGAAAGAAGTAAGAAAGAAGAAAGAAAGAAGTAAGAAAGAAGTAAGAAAGAAGTAAGAAAGAAGTAAGAAAGAAGGAAGAAAGAAGAAAGAAAGAAGTAAGAAAGAAGTAAGAAAGAAGTAAGAAAGAAGTAAGAGAGAAGTAAGAAGTAATGAAGAAAGTAGTAAGAAAGAAGTAAGAAAGAAGTAAGAAAGAAGAAAGAAGTAAGAAACAAGTAAGAAAGAAGTAAGAACGAAAGAAGAAAGAAGTAAGAAAGAATTAAGAAAGAAGTAAGAAATAAGTAAGAAAGAAGAAAAAAGAAGTTAGAAAGAAGTAAGAAAGAAGAAAGAAGTAAGAAAGAAAGAAGAAAGAAGTAAGAAAGAAGTAAGAAAGAATTATGAAAGAAGTAAGAAAGAAGAAAGAAAGAAGTAAGAAAGAAGTAAGAAAGAAGTAAGAAAGAAATGAGAAAGAAAGAAGAAAGAAGAAAGAAAGAAGTAGGAAAGAAGTAAGAAAGAAGTAAGAAAGAAAGAAGAAAGAAGTAAGAAACAAGTAAGAAAGAAGTATGAAAGAAGAAAGAAAGAAGGAAGAAAGAAGTAAGAAAGAAGTAAGAAAGAAGTAAGAAACAAAGAAGAAATAAGAAAGAAAGAAGTAAGAAAGAAGTAAGAAAGAAGTAAGAAAGAAGTAAGAAGGAATGAAGAAAGTAGTAAGAAATAAGTAAGAAAGAAGTAAGAAAGAAGTAAGAAAGAAAGAAGTAAGAATGAAGTAAGAAAGAAATAAGAAAGAAGTAAGAGAGAAGTAAGAAGTAATGAAGAAAGTAGTAAGAAAGAAGTAAGAAAGAAGTAAGAAAGAAGTAAGAAACAAGTAAGAAAGAAGAAAAAAGAAGTTAGAAAGAAGTAAGAAAGAAGAAAGAAGTAAAAAAGAAAGAAGAAAGAAGTAAGAAAGAAGTAAGAAAGAATTATGAAAGAAGTTAGAAAGAAGAAAGAAAAAAGTAAGAAAGAAGTAAGAAAGAAATAAGAAAGAAATAAGAAAGAAAGAAGAAAGAAGAAAGAAAGAAGTAGGAAAGAAGTAAGAAAGAAGTAAGAAAGAAGTAATAAAGAATTAAGAAGGAATGAAGAAAGAAGTAAGAAAGAAGAAAGAAAGAAGTAAGAAAGAAGTAAGAAAGAAGTAAGAAAGAAGTAAGAAAGAAAGAAGAAAGTAATAAGAAACAAGTAAGAAAGAAGTATGAAAGAAGTAAGAAAGAAGGAAGAAAGAAGTAAGAAAGAAGTAAGAAAGAAGTAAGAAACAAAGAAGAAAGAAGAAAGAAAGAAGTAAGAAAGAAGTAAGAAAGAAGTAAGAAAGAAGTAAGAAGAATGAAGAAAGTAGTAAGAAATAAGTAAGAAAGAAGTAAGAAAGAAGTAAGATAGAAGTAAGAAAAAAAGAAGAAAGAAGTAAGAAAGAAGTAAGAAAGAAGAAAAAAGAAGTAAGAAAGAAGAAAGAAAGAAGTAAGAAAGAAGAAAGAAAGAAGTAAGAAAGAAGTAAGAAAGAAGTAAGAAAGAAGTAAGAAAGAAATAAGAAAGAAAGAAGTAAGAAAGAAGTAAGAAAGAAAGAAGAAAGAAGTAAGAAAGAAGTAAGAAAGAGGTAAGAAGGAAAGAAGAAAGAAGTAAGAAAGAAGTAAGAAAGAAGTAAGAAAGAAGAAAGAAAGAAGTAAGAAAGAAGAAAGAAAGTAGTAAGAAAGAAGTAAGAAAGAAAGAAGTAAGAAAGAAAGAAGAAAGAAGTAAGAAAGAAGTAAGAAAGAAGAAAGAAAGAAGTAAGAAAGAAGAAAGAAAGAAGTAAGAAAGAAGTAAGAAAGAAGTAAGAAAGAAGTAAGAAAGAAAGAAGAAAGAAGTAAGAAAGAAGTAAGAAAGAAGTAAGAAAGAAGTACGAAAGAAGTACGAAAGAAGTAAGAAAGAAAGAAGTAAGAAAGAAGTAAGAAAGAAGTAAGATAGAAGTAAGAAAGAAGTAAGAAAGAGGAAAAAAAGAAGTTAGAAAGAAGTAAGAAAGAAGAAAGAAGAAAGAAAGAAGTAAGAAAGAAGAAAGAAAGAAGAAAGAAGTAAGAAAGAAGTAAGAAAGAAGAAAGAAGTAAGAAAGAATTAAGAAAGAAAGAAGAAAGAAGTAAGAAAGAAGTAAGAAAGAAGTAAGATAGAAGAAAAAGTAGTTAGAAAGAAGTAAGAAAGAAGTAAGAAAGAAGTAAAAAGAAGTAAAAAAGAAGAAAGAAAGAAGTAAGAAAGAAGAAAGAAGAAAGAATTAAGAAAGAAGTAGGAAAGAAGTAAGAAAGAAGTAAGAAGGAATGAAGAAAGAAGTAAGAAAGAAGTAAGAAAGAAGTAAGAAAGAAGAAAGAAAGAAGTAAGAAAGAAGTAAGAAAGAAAGAAGAAAGAAGTAAGAAAGAAGTAAGAAAGAAGAAAGAAAGAAGAAAGAAAGAAGAAAGAAAGAAGTATGAAAGAAGTAAGAAAGAAGAAAGAAAGAAGTAAGAAAGAAGTAAGAAAGAAGTAAGAAAGAAGTAAGAAAGAAAGAAGAAAGAAGAAAGAAAGAAGTAAGAAAGAAGTAAGAAAGAAGTGAGAAAGAAGTAAGAAGGAATGAAGAAAGTAGTAAGAAATAAGTAAGAAAGAAGTAAGAAAGAAAGAAGAAAAAAGTAAGAAAGAAGTAAGAAAGAAGAAAGAAAGAAGTAAGGAAGAAGAAAGAAAGAAGTAAGAAAGAAGTAAGAAAGAAGAAAGAAAGAAGTAAGAAAGAAGAAAGAAAGAAGCAAGAAAGAAATAAGAAAGAAAGAAGTAAGAAAGAAGTAAGAAAGAAAGAAGAAAGAAGTAAGAAAGAAGTAAGAAAGAAGTAAGAAGGAAAGAAGAAAGAAGTAAGAAAGAAGTAAGAAAGAAGTAAGAAAGAAGAAAGAAAGAAGTAAGAAAGAAGAAAGAAAGTAGTAAGAAAGAAGTAAGAAAGAAGGAAGAAAGAAAGAAGTAAGAAAGAAAGAAGAAAGAAGTAAGAAAGAAGTAAGAAAGAAGAAAGAAAGGAGTAAGAAAGAAGAAAGAAAGAAGTAAGAAAGAAGTAAGAAAGAAGTAAGAAAGAAGTAAGAAAGAAAGAAGAAAGAAGTAAGAAAGAAGTAAGAAAGAAGAAAGAAAGAAGTACGAAAGAAGTACGAAAGAAGTAAGAAAGAAAGAAGTAAGAAAGAAGTAAGAAAGAAGTAAGAAAGAAGTAAGATAGAAGTAAGAAAGAAGTAAGAAAGAAGATAAAAAGAAGTTAGAAAGAAGTAAGAAAGAAGAAAGAAGAAAGAAAGAAGTAAGAAAGAAGAAAGAAAGAAGAAAGAAGTAGGAAAGAAGTAAGAAAGAAGTATAAAAGAAGTAAGAAAGAAGAAAGAAAGAAGTAATAAAGAAGTAAGAAAGAAATAAGAAAGAAAGAAGAAAGAAGAAAGAAAGAAGTAGGAAAGAAGTAAGAAAGAAGTAAGAAAGAAGTAATAAAGAATTAAGAAGGAATGAAGAAAGAAGTAAGAAAGAAGAAAGAACGAAGTAAGAAAGAAGTAAGAAAGAAGTAAGAAAGAAAGAAGAAAGAAGTAAGAAAGAAGTAAGAAAGAAGTATGAAAGAAGTAAGAAAGAAGAAAGAAAGAAGTAAGAAGGAAGTAAGAAAGAAGTAAGAAACAAGTAAGAAAGAAGTAAGAAAGAAAGAAGAAAGAAGAAAGAAAGAAGTAAGAAAGAAGTAAGAAAGAAGTAAGAAAGAAGTAAGAAGGAATGAAGAAAGTAGTAAGAAAGAAGTAAGAAAGAAGTAAGAAAGAAGTAAGAAAGAAAGAAGAAAGAAGTAAGAAAGAAGTAAGAAAGAAGTAAGAAAGAAGTAAGAAAGAAGAAAGATAGAAGTAAGAAAGAAGAAAGAAAGAATTAAGAAAGAAGTAAGAAAGAAGTAAGAAAGAAGAAAGAAGTACGAAAGAAGTAAGAAAGAAATAAGAAAGAAAGAAGTAAGAAAGAAGTAAGAAAGAAGTAATAAAGAATTAAGAAGGAATGAAGAAAGAAGTAAGAAAGAAGAAAGAAGTAAGAAAGAAGTAAGAAAGTAGTAAGAAAGAAAGAAGAAAGAAGTAAGAAAGAAGTAAGAAAGAAGTATGAAAGAAGTAAGAAAGAAGAAAGAAAGAAGTAAGAAGGAAGTAAGAAAGAAGTAAGAAACAAGTAAGAAAGAAGTAAGAAAGAAAGAAGAAAGAAGAAAGAAAGAAGTAAGATAGAAGTAAGAAAGAAGTAAGAAGGAAGTAAGAAGGAATGAAGAAAGTAGTAAGAAAGAAGTAAGAAAGAAGTAAGAAAGAAGTAAGAAGGAAGTAAGAAAGAAGTAAGAAACAAGTAAGAAAGAAGTAAGAAAGAAAGAAGAAAGAAGTAAGAAAGAAGTAAGAAAGAAGTAAGAAAGAAGTAAGAAAGAAGAAAGATAGAAGTAAGAAAGAAGAAAGAAAGAAGTAAGAAAGAAGTAAGAAAGAAGTAAGAAAGAAGTAAGAAAGAAGTACGAAAGAAGTAAGAAAGAAGTACGAAAGAAGTAAGAAAGAAATAAGAAAGAAAGAAGTATGAAAGAAGTAAGAAAGAAGTACGAAAGAAGTAAGAAAGAAATAAGAAAGAAAGAAGTAAGAAAGAAATAAGAAAGAAGTAATAAAGAAGTAAGAAGGAATGAAGAAAGAAGTAAGAAAGAAGAAAGAACGAAGTAAGAAAGAAGTAAGAAAGAAGTAAGAAAGAAGTAAGAAAGAAGAAGAAAGAAGTAAGAAACAAGTAAGAAAGAAGTATGAAAGAAGTAAGAAAGAAGAAAGAAAGAAGTAAGAAAGAAGTAAGAAAGAAGTAAGAAAGAAGTAAGAAATAAGTAAGAAAGAAGTAAGAAAGAAGTAAGAAAGAAGTAAAAAAGAAGTAAGAAGGAATGAAGAAATTAGTAAGAAATAAGTAAGAAAGAAGTAAGAAAGAAGTAAGAAAGAAGTAAGAAAGAAGAAAGAAAGAAGTAAGAAAGAAGAAAGAAAGAAGTAAGAAAGAAGTAAGAAAGAAGTAAGAAAGAAAGAAGAAAGAAGTAAGAAAGAAGTAAGAAAGAAGTACGAAAGAAGTACGAAAGAAGTAAGAAAGAAAGAAGTAAGAAAGAAGTAAGAATGAAGTAAGAAAGAAGTAAGATAGAAGTAAGAAAGAAGTAAGAAAGAAGAAAAAAAGAAGTTAGAAAGAAGTAAGAAAGAAGAAAGAAGAAAGAAAGAAGTAAGAAAGAAGAAAGAAAGAAGAAAGAAGTAAGAAAGAAGTAAGAAAGAAGTAAGAAAGAATTAAGAAAGAAAGAAGAAAGAAGTAAGAAAGAAGCAAGAAAGAAGTAAGAAAGAAGAAAAAAGTAGTTAGAAAGAAGTAAGAAAAAAGTAAGAAAGAAGTAAGAAAGAAGTAAAAAAGAAGAAAGAAAGAAGTAAGAAAGAAGAAAGAAGAAAGAAGTAAGAAAGAAGTAGGAAAGAAGTAAGAAAGAAGTAAGAAGGAATGAAGAAAGAAGTAAGAAAGAAGTAAGAAAGAAGAAAGAAAGAAGTAAGAAAGAAGTAAGAAAGAAAGAAGAAAGAAGTAAGAAAGAAGTAAGAAAGAAGAAAGAAAGAAGAAAGAAAGAAGAAAGAAGTAAGAAAGAAGTAAGAAAGAAGTAAGAAAGAAGTACGAAAGAAGTAAGAAAGAAGTAAGAAAGAAGTAAGAAAGAAAGAAGTAAGAAAGAAGTAAGAAAGAAGTAAGAAATAAGTTAAAAAGAAGTAAGATAAAAAGGAAGAAAGAAGTAAGAAAGAAGTAAGAAAGAAGTAAGAAAGAAGTAAGAAAGAAGTAAGAAAGAAGTAAGAAAGAAAGAAGAAAGAAGTAAGAAAGAAGTAAGAAAGAAGTATGAAAGAAGTAAGAAAGAAGAAAGAAAGAAGTAAGAAAGAAGTAAGAAAGAAGTAAGAAAGAAGTAAGAAAGAAGGAAGAAAGAAGAAAGAAAGAAGTAAGAAAGAAGTAAGAAAGAAGTAAGAAAGAAGTAAGAGAGAAGTAAGAAGTAATGAAGAAAGTAGTAAGAAAGAAGTAAGAAAGAAGTAAGAAAGAAGAAAGAACTAAGAAACAAGTAAGAAAGAAGTAAGAACGAAAGAAGAAAGAAGTAAGAAAGAATTAAGAAAGAAGTAAGAAATAAGTAAGAAAGAAGAAAAAAGAAGTTAGAAAGAAGTAAGAAAGAAGAAAGAAGTAAGAAAGAAAGAAGAAAGAAGTAAGAAAGAAGTAAGAAAGAATTATGAAAGAAGTAAGAAAGAAGAAAGAAAGAAGTAAGAAAGAAGTAAGAAAGAAGTAAGAAAGAAATGAGAAAGAAAGAAGAAAGAAGAAAGAAAGAAGTAGGAAAGAAGTAAGAAAGAAGTAAGAAAGAAAGAAGAAAGAAGTAAGAAACAAGTAAGAAAGAAGTATGAAAGAAGAAAGAAAGAAGGAAGAAAGAAGTAAGAAAGAAGTAAGAAAGAAGTAAGAAACAAAGAAGAAATAAGAAAGAAAGAAGTAAGAAAGAAGTAAGAAAGAAGTAAGAAAGAAGTAAGAAGGAATGAAGAAAGTAGTAAGAAATAAGTAAGAAAGAAGTAAGAAAGAAGTAAGAAAGAAAGAAGTAAGAATGAAGTAAGAAAGAAATAAGAAAGAAAGAAGTAAGAAAGAAGTAAGAAAGAAAGAAGAAAGAAGTAAGAAAGAAGTAAGAAAGAGGTAAGAAGGAAAGAAGAAAGAAGTAAGAAAGAAGTAAGAAAGAAGTAAGAAAGAAGAAAGAAAGAAGTAAGAAAGAAGAAAGAAAGTAGTAAGAAAGAAGTAAGAAAGAAGTAAGAAAGAAAGAAGTAAGAAAGAAAGAAGAAAGAAGTAAGAAAGAAGTAAGAAAGAAGAAAGAAAGAAGTAAGAAAGAAGAAAGAAAGAAGTAAGAAAGAAGTAAGAAAGAAGTAAGAAAGAAGTAAGAAAGAAAGAAGAAAGAAGTAAGAAAGAAGTAAGAAAGAAGTAAGAAAGAAGTACGAAAGAAGTACGAAAGAAGTAAGAAAGAAAGAAGTAAGAAAGAAGTAAGAAAGAAGTAAGACAGAAGTAAGAAAGAAGTAAGAAAGAGGAAAAAAAGAAGTTAGAAAGAAGTAAGAAAGAAGAAAGAAGAAAGAAAGAAGTAAGAAAGAAGAAAGAAAGAAGAAAGAAGTAAGAAAGAAGTAAGAAAGAAGAAAGAAGTAAGAAAGAATTAAGAGGGAAAGAAGAAAGAAGTAAGAAAGAAGTAAGAAAGAAGTAAGAAAGAAGAAAAAAGTAGTTAGAAAGAAGTAAGAAAGAAGTAAGAAAGAAGTAAGAAAGAAGTAAAAAAGAAGAAAGAAAGAAGTAAGAAAGAAGAAAGAAGAAAGAATTAAGAAAGAAGTAGGAAAGAAGTAAGAAAGAAGTAAGAAGGAATGAAGAAAGAAGTAAGAAAGAAGTAAGAAAGAAGTAAGAAAGAAGAAAGAAAGAAGTAAGAAAGAAGTAAGAAAGAAAGAAGAAAGAAGTAAGAAAGAAGTAAGAAAGAAGAAAGAAAGAAGAAAGAAAGAAGAAAGAAAGAAGTATGAAAGAAGTAAGAAAGAAGAAAGAAAGAAGTAAGAAAGAAGTAAGAAAGAAGTAAGAAAGAAGAAAGAAAGAAGAAAGAAGAAAGAAAGAAGTAAGAAAGAAGTAAGAAAGAAGTGAGAAAGAAGTAAGAAGGAATGAAGAAAGTAGTAAGAAATAAGTAAGAAAGAAGTAAGAAAGAAAGAAGAAAGAAGTAAGAAAGAAGTAAGAAAGAAGAAAGAAAGAAGTAAGAAAGAAGAAAGAAAGAAGTAAGAAAGAAGAAAGAAAGAAGTAAGAAAGAAGAAAGAAAGAAGTAAGAAAGAAGTAAGAAAGAAGTAAGAAAGAAGTAAGAAAGAAATAAGAAAGAAAGAAGTAAGAAAGAAGTAAGAAAGAAAGAAGAAAGAAGTAAGAAAGAAGTAAGAAAGAAGTAAGAAGGAAAGAAGAAAGAATTAAGAAAGAAGTAAGAAAGAAGTAAGAAAGAAGTAAGAAAGAAGAAAGAAAGAAGTAAGAAAGAAGAAAGAAAGTAGTAAGAAAGAAGTAAGAAAGAAGGAAGAAAGAAAGAAGTAAGAAAGAAAGAAGCAAGAAGTAAGAAAGAAGTAAGAAAGAGAAAGAAAGGAGTAAGAAAGAAGAAAGAAAGAAGTAAGAAAGAAGTAAGAAAGAAGTAAGAAAGAAGTGAGAAAGAAAGAAGAAAGAAGTAAGAAAGAAGTAAGAAAGAAGTAAGAAAGAAGTACGAAAGAAGTACGAAAGAAGTAAGAAAGAAGTAAGAAAGAAGTAAGAAAGAAGTAAGAAAGAAGTAAGATAGAAGTAAGAAAGAAGTAAGAAAGAAGAAAAAAAGAAGTTAGAAAGAAGTAAGAAAGAAGAAAGAAGAAAGAAAGAAGTAAGAAAGAAGAAAGAAAGAAGAAAGAAGTAAGAAAGAAGTAAGAAAGAAGAAAGAAGTAAGAAAGAATTAAGAAAGAAAGAAGAAAGAAGTAAGAAAGAAGTAAGAAAGAAGTAAGAAAGAAGAAAAAAGTAGTTAGAAAGAAGTAAGAAAGAAGAAAGAAGAAAGAATTAAGAAAGAAGTAGGAAAGAAGTAAGAAAGAAGTAAGAAGGAATGAAGAAAGAAGTAAGAAAGAAGTAAGAAAGAAGTAAGAAGAAAGAAAGAAGTAAGAAATAAGTAAGAAAGAAAGAAGAAAGAAGTAAGAAAGAAGTAAGAAAGAAGAAGGAAAGAAGAAAGAAAGAAGAAAGAAAGAAGTAAGAAAGAAGTAAGAAAGATGTAAAAAAGAAGAAAGAAAGAAGTAAGAAAGAAGAAAGAAGAAAGAAGTAAGAAAGAAGTAGGAAAGAAGTAAGAAAGAAGTAAGAAAGAATTAAGAAAGAAAGAAGAAAGAAGTAAGAAAGAAGCAAGAAAGAAGTAAGAAAGAAGAAAAAAGTAGTTAGAAAGAAGTAAGAAAAAAGTAAGAAATAAGAAAGAAAGTAGTAAAAAAGAAGAAAGAAAGAAGTAAGAAAGAAGAAAGAAGAAAGAAGTAAGAAAGAAGTAGGAAAGAAGTAAGAAAGAAGTAAGAAGGAATGAAGAAAGAAGTAAGAAAGAAGTAAGAAAGAAGTAAGAAAGAAGTAAGAAAGAAGAAAGAAAGAAGTAAGAAAGAAGTAAGAAAGAAAGAAGAAAGAAGTAAGAAAGAAGTAAGAAAGAAGAAAGAAAGAAGAAAGAAAGAAGAAAGAAGTAAGAAAGAAGTAAGAAAGAAGTAAGAAAGAAGTAAGAAAGAAGTACGAAAGAAGTAAGAAAGAAGTAAGAAAGAAAGAAGTAAGAAAGAAGTAAGAAAGAAGTAAGAAATAAGTTAAAAAGAAGTAAGATAAAAAGGAAGAAAGAAGTAAGAAAGAAGTAAGAAAGAAGTAAGAAAGAAGTAAGAAAGAAGTAAGAAGAAGTAAGAAAGAAAGAAGAAAGAAGTAAGAAAGAAGTAAGAAAGAAGTATGAAAGAAGTAAGAAAGAAGAAAGAAAGAAGTAAGAAAGAAGTAAGAAAGAAGTAAGAAAGAAGTAAGAAAGAAGGAAGAAAGAAGAAAGAAAGAAGTAAGAAAGAAGTAAGAAAGAAGTAAGAAAGAAGTAAGAGAGAAGTAAGAAGTAATGAAGAAAGTAGTAAGAAAGAAGTAAGAAAGAAGTAAGAAAGAAGAAAGAAGTAAGAAACAAGTAAGAAAGAAGTAAGAACGAAAGAAGAAAGAAGTAAGAAAGAATTAAGAAAGAAGTAAGAAATAAGTAAGAAAGAAGAAAAAAGAAGTTAGAAAGAAGTAAGAAAGAAGAAAGAAGTAAGAAAGAAAGAAGAAAGAAGTAAGAAAGAAGTAAGAAAGAATTATGAAAGAAGTAAGAAAGAAGAAAGAAAGAAGTAAGAAAGAAGTAAGAAAGAAGTAAGAAAGAAATGAGAAAGAAAGAAGAAAGAAGAAAGAAAGAAGTAGGAAAGAAGTAAGAAAGAAGTAAGAAAGAAAGAAGAAAGAAGTAAGAAACAAGTAAGAAAGAAGTATGAAAGAAGAAAGAAAGAAGGAAGAAAGAAGTAAGAAAGAAGTAAGAAAGAAGTAAGAAACAAAGAAGAAATAAGAAAGAAAGAAGTAAGAAAGAAGTAAGAAAGAAGTAAGAAAGAAGTAAGAAGGAATGAAGAAAGTAGTAAGAAATAAGTAAGAAAGAAGTAAGAAAGAAGTAAGAAAGAAAGAAGTAAGAATGAAGTAAGAAAGAAATAAGAAAGAAAGAAGTAAGAAAGAAGTAAGAAAGAAAGAAGAAAGAAGTAAGAAAGAAGTAAGAAAGAGGTAAGAAGGAAAGAAGAAAGAAGTAAGAAAGAAGTAAGAAAGAAGTAAGAAAGAAGAAAGAAAGAAGTAAGAAAGAAGAAAGAAAGTAGTAAGAAAGAAGTAAGAAAGAAGTAAGAAAGAAAGAAGTAAGAAAGAAAGAAGAAAGAAGTAAGAAAGAAGTAAGAAAGAAGAAAGAAAGAAGTAAGAAAGAAGAAAGAAAGAAGTAAGAAAGAAGTAAGAAAGAAGTAAGAAAGAAGTAAGAAAGAAAGAAGAAAGAAGTAAGAAAGAAGTAAGAAAGAAGTAAGAAAGAAGTACGAAAGAAGTACGAAAGAAGTAAGAAAGAAAGAAGTAAGAAAGAAGTAAGAAAGAAGTAAGATAGAAGTAAGAAAGAAGTAAGAAAGAGGAAAAAAAGAAGTTAGAAAGAAGTAAGAAAGAAGAAAGAAGAAAGAAAGAAGTAAGAAAGAAGAAAGAAAGAAGAAAGAAGTAAGAAAGAAGTAAGAAAGAAGAAAGAAGTAAGAAAGAATTAAGAAAGAAAGAAGAAAGAAGTAAGAAAGAAGTAAGAAAGAAGTAAGATAGAAGAAAAAGTAGTTAGAAAGAAGTAAGAAAGAAGTAAGAAAGAAGTAAAAAGAAGTAAAAAAGAAGAAAGAAAGAAGTAAGAAAGAAGAAAGAAGAAAGAATTAAGAAAGAAGTAGGAAAGAAGTAAGAAAGAAGTAAGAAGGAATGAAGAAAGAAGTAAGAAAGAAGTAAGAAAGAAGTAAGAAAGAAGAAAGAAAGAAGTAAGAAAGAAGTAAGAAAGAAAGAAGAAAGAAGTAAGAAAGAAGTAAGAAAGAAGAAAGAAAGAAGAAAGAAAGAAGAAAGAAAGAAGTATGAAAGAAGTAAGAAAGAAGAAAGAAAGAAGTAAGAAAGAAGTAAGAAAGAAGTAAGAAAGAAGTAAGAAAGAAGTAAGAAAGAAAGAAGAAAGAAGAAAGAAAGAAGTAAGAAAGAAGTAAGAAAGAAGTGAGAAAGAAGTAAGAAGGAATGAAGAAAGTAGTAAGAAATAAGTAAGAAAGAAGTAAGAAAGAAAGAAGAAAAAAGTAAGAAAGAAGTAAGAAAGAAGAAAGAAAGAAGTAAGGAAGAAGAAAGAAAGAAGTAAGAAAGAAGTAAGAAAGAAGAAAGAAAGAAGTAAGAAAGAAGAAAGAAAGAAGCAAGAAAGAAATAAGAAAGAAAGAAGTAAGAAAGAAGTAAGAAAGAAAGAAGAAAGAAGTAAGAAAGAAGTAAGAAAGAAGTAAGAAGGAAAGAAGAAAGAAGTAAGAAAGAAGTAAGAAAGAAGTAAGAAAGAAGTAAGAAAGAAGAAAGAAAGAAGTAAGAAAGAAGAAAGAAAGTAGTAAGAAAGAAGTAAGAAAGAAGGAAGAAAGAAAGAAGTAAGAAAGAAAGAAGAAAGAAGTAAGAAAGAAGTAAGAAAGAAGAAAGAAAGGAGTAAGAAAGAAGAAAGAAAGAAGTAAGAAAGAAGTAAGAAAGAAGTAAGAAAGAAGTAAGAAAGAAAGAAGAAAGAAGTAAGAAAGAAGTAAGAAAGAAGAAAGAAAGAAGTACGAAAGAAGTACGAAAGAAGTAAGAAAGAAAGAAGTAAGAAAGAAGTAAGAAAGAAGTAAGAAAGAAGTAAGATAGAAGTAAGAAAGAAGTAAGAAAGAAGATAAAAAGAAGTTAGAAAGAAGTAAGAAAGAAGAAAGAAGAAAGAAAGAAGTAAGAAAGAAGAAAGAAAGAAGAAAGAAGTAGGAAAGAAGTAAGAAAGAAGTATAAAAGAAGTAAGAAAGAAGAAAGAAAGAAGTAATAAAGAAGTAAGAAAGAAATAAGAAAGAAAGAAGAAAGAAGAAAGAAAGAAGTAGGAAAGAAGTAAGAAAGAAGTAAGAAAGAAGTAATAAAGAATTAAGAAGGAATGAAGAAAGAAGTAAGAAAGAAGAAAGAACGAAGTAAGAAAGAAGTAAGAAAGAAGTAAGAAAGAAAGAAGAAAGAAGTAAGAAAGAAGTAAGAAAGAAGTATGAAAGAAGTAAGAAAGAAGAAAGAAAGAAGTAAGAAACAAGTAAGAAAGAAGTAAGAAACAAGTAAGAAAGAAGTAAGAAAGAAAGAAGAAAGAAGAAAGAAAGAAGTAAGAAAGAAGTAAGAAAGAAGTAAGAAAGAAGTAAGAAGGAATGAAGAAAGTAGTAAGAAAGAAGTAAGAAAGAAGTAAGAAAGAAGTAAGAAAGAAAGAAGAAAGAAGTAAGAAAGAAGTAAGAAAGAAGTAAGAAAGAAGTAAGAAAGAAGAAAGATAGAAGTAAGAAAGAAGAAAGAAAGAATTAAGAAAGAAGTAAGAAAGAAGTAAGAAAGAAGTAAGAAAGAAGTACGAAAGAAGTAAGAAAGAAATAAGAAAGAAAGAAGTAAGAAAGAAGTAAGAAAGAAGTAATAAAGAATTAAGAAGGAATGAAGAAAGAAGTAAGAAAGAAGAAAGAAGTAAGAAAGAAGTAAGAAAGAAGTAAGAAAGAAAGAAGAAAGAAGTAAGAAAGAAGTAAGAAAGAAGTATGAAAGAAGTAAGAAAGAAGAAAGAAAGAAGTAAGAAGGAAGTAAGAAAGAAGTAAGAAACAAGTAAGAAAGAAGTAAGAAAGAAAGAAGAAAGAAGAAAGAAAGAAGTAAGATAGAAGTAAGAAAGAAGTAAGAAGGAAGTAAGAAGGAATGAAGAAAGTAGTAAGAAAGAAGTAAGAAAGAAGTAAGAAAGAAGTAAGAAGGAAGTAAGAAAGAAGTAAGAAACAAGTAAGAAAGAAGTAAGAAAGAAAGAAGAAAGAAGTAAGAAAGAAGTAAGAAAGAAGTAAGAAAGAAGTAAGAAAGAAGAAAGATAGAAGTAAGAAAGAAGAAAGAAAGAAGTAAGAAAGAAGTAAGAAAGAAGTAAGAAAGAAGTAAGAAAGAAGTACGAAAGAAGTAAGAAAGAAGTACGAAAGAAGTAAGAAAGAAATAAGAAAGAAAGAAGTATGAAAGAAGTAAGAAAGAAGTACGAAAGAAGTAAGAAAGAAGTACGAAAGAAGTAATAAAGAAATAAGAAAGAAAGAAGTAAGAAAGAAATAAGAAAGAAGTAATAAAGAAGTAAGAAGGAATGAAGAAAGAAGTAAGAAAGAAGAAAGAACGAAGTAAGAAAGAAGTAAGAAAGAAGTAAGAAAGAAGTAAGAAAGAAGAAGAAAGAAGTAAGAAACAAGTAAGAAAGAAGTATGAAAGAAGTAAGAAAGAAGAAAGAAAGAAGTAAGAAAGAAGTAAGAAAGAAGTAAGAAAGAAGTAAGAAATAAGTAAGAAAGAAGTAAGAAAGAAGTAAGAAAGAAGTAAAAAAGAAGTAAGAAGGAATGAAGAAAGTAGTAAGAAATAAGTAAGAAAGAAGTAAGAAAGAAGTAAGAAAGAAGTAAGAAAGAAGAAAGAAAGAAGTAAGAAAGAAGAAAGAAAGAAGTAAGAAAGAAGTAAGAAAGAAGTAAGAAAGAAAGAAGAAAGAAGTAAGAAAGAAATAAGAAAGAAGTACGAAAGAAGTACGAAAGAAGTAAGAAAGAAAGAAGTAAGAAAGAAGTAAGAATGAAGTAAGAAAGAAGTAAGATAGAAGTAAAAAAGAAGTAAGAAAGAAGAAAAAAAGAAGTTAGAAAGAAGTAAGAAAGAAGAAAGAAGAAAGAAAGAAGTAAGAAAGAAGAAAGAAAGAAGAAAGAAGTAAGAAAGAAGTAAGAAAGAAGTAAGAAAGAATTAAGAAAGAAAGAAGAAAGAAGTAAGAAAGAAGCAAGAAAGAAGTAAGAAAGAAGAAAAAAGTAGTTAGAAAGAAGTAAGAAAAAAGTAAGAAAGAAGTAAGAAAGAAGTAAAAAAGAAGAAAGAAAGAAGTAAGAAAGAAGAAAGAAGAAAGAAGTAAGAAAGAAGTAGGAAAGAAGTAAGAAAGAAGTAAGAAGGAATGAAGAAAGAAGTAAGAAAGAAGTAAGAAAGAAGAAAGAAAGAAGTAAGAAAGAAGTAAGAAAGAAAGAAGAAAGAAGTAAGAAAGAAGTAAGAAAGAAGAAAGAAAGAAGAAAGAAAGAAGAAAGAAGTAAGAAAGAAGTAAGAAAGAAGTAAGAAAGAAGTACGAAAGAAGTAAGAAAGAAGTAAGAAAGAAGTAAGAAAGAAAGAAGTAAGAAAGAAGTAAGAAAGAAGTAAGAAATAAGTTAAAAAGAAGTAAGATAAAAAGGAAGAAAGAAGTAAGAAAGAAGTAAGAAAGAAGTAAGAAAGAAGTAAGAAAGAAGTAAGAAAGAAGTAAGAAAGAAAGAAGAAAGAAGTAAGAAAGAAGTAAGAAAGAAGTATGAAAGAAGTAAGAAAGAAGAAAGAAAGAAGTAAGAAAGAAGTAAGAAAGAAGTAAGAAAGAAGTAAGAAAGAAGGAAGAAAGAAGAAAGAAAGAAGTAAGAAAGAAGTAAGAAAGAAGTAAGAAAGAAGTAAGAGAGAAGTAAGAAGTAATGAAGAAAGTAGTAAGAAAGAAGTAAGAAAGAAGTAAGAAAGAAGAAAGAAGTAAGAAACAAGTAAGAAAGAAGTAAGAACGAAAGAAGAAAGAAGTAAGAAAGAATTAAGAAAGAAGTAAGAAATAAGTAAGAAAGAAGAAAAAAGAAGTTAGAAAGAAGTAAGAAAGAAGAAAGAAGTAAGAAAGAAAGAAGAAAGAAGTAAGAAAGAAGTAAGAAAGAATTATGAAAGAAGTAAGAAAGAAGAAAGAAAGAAGTAAGAAAGAAGTAAGAAAGAAGTAAGAAAGAAATGAGAAAGAAAGAAGAAAGAAGAAAGAAAGAAGTAGGAAAGAAGTAAGAAAGAAGTAAGAAAGAAAGAAGAAAGAAGTAAGAAACAAGTAAGAAAGAAGTATGAAAGAAGAAAGAAAGAAGGAAGAAAGAAGTAAGAAAGAAGTAAGAAAGAAGTAAGAAACAAAGAAGAAATAAGAAAGAAAGAAGTAAGAAAGAAGTAAGAAAGAAGTAAGAAAGAAGTAAGAAGGAATGAAGAAAGTAGTAAGAAATAAGTAAGAAAGAAGTAAGAAAGAAGTAAGAAAGAAAGAAGTAAGAATGAAGTAAGAAAGAAATAAGAAAGAAAGAAGTAAGAAAGAAGTAAGAAAGAAAGAAGAAAGAAGTAAGAAAGAAGTAAGAAAGAGGTAAGAAGGAAAGAAGAAAGAAGTAAGAAAGAAGTAAGAAAGAAGTAAGAAAGAAGAAAGAAAGAAGAAAGAAAGAAGAAAGAAAGTAGTAAGAAAGAAGTAAGAAAGAAGTAAGAAAGAAAGAAGTAAGAAAGAAAGAAGAAAGAAGTAAGAAAGAAGTAAGAAAGAAGAAAGAAAGAAGTAAGAAAGAAGAAAGAAAGAAGTAAGAAAGAAGTAAGAAAGAAGTAAGAAAGAAGTAAGAAAGAAAGAAGAAAGAAGTAAGAAAGAAGTAAGAAAGAAGTAAGAAAGAAGTACGAAAGAAGTACGAAAGAAGTAAGAAAGAAAGAAGTAAGAAAGAAGTAAGAAAGAAGTAAGACAGAAGTAAGAAAGAAGTAAGAAAGAGGAAAAAAAGAAGTTAGAAAGAAGTAAGAAAGAAGAAAGAAGAAAGAAAGAAGTAGGAAAGAAGAAAGAAAGAAGAAAGAAGTAAGAAAGAAGTAAGAAAGAAGAAAGAAGTAAGAAAGAATTAAGAGGGAAAGAAGAAAGAAGTAAGAAAGAAGTAAGAAAGAAGTAAGAAAGAAGAAAAAAGTAGTTAGAAAGAAGTAAGAAAGAAGTAAGAAAGAAGTAAGAAAGAAGTAAAAAAGAAGAAAGAAAGAAGTAAGAAAGAAGAAAGAAGAAAGAATTAAGAAAGAAGTAGGAAAGAAGTAAGAAAGAAGTAAGAAGGAATGAAGAAAGAAGTAAGAAAGAAGTAAGAAAGAAGTAAGAAAGAAGAAAGAAAGAAGTAAGAAAGAAGTAAGAAAGAAAGAAGAAAGAAGTAAGAAAGAAGTAAGAAAGAAGAAAGAAAGAAGAAAGAAAGAAGAAAGAAAGAAGTATGAAAGAAGTAAGAAAGAAGAAAGAAAGAAGTAAGAAAGAAGTAAGAAAGAAGTAAGAAAGAAGAAAGAAAGAAGAAAGAAGAAAGAAAGAAGTAAGAAAGAAGTAAGAAAGAAGTGAGAAAGAAGTAAGAAGGAATGAAGAAAGTAGTAAGAAATAAGTAAGAAAGAAGTAAGAAAGAAAGAAGAAAGAAGTAAGAAAGAAGTAAGAAAGAAGAAAGAAAGAAGTAAGAAAGAAGAAAGAAAGAAGTAAGAAAGAAGAAAGAAAGAAGTAAGAAAGAAGAAAGAAAGAAGTAAGAAAGAAGTAAGAAAGAAGTAAGAAAGAAGTAAGAAAGAAATAAGAAAGAAAGAAGTAAGAAAGAAGTAAGAAAGAAAGAAGAAAGAAGTAAGAAAGAAGTAAGAAAGAAGTAAGAAGGAAAGAAGAAAGAAGTAAGAAAGAAGTAAGAAAGAAGTAAGAAAGAAGTAAGAAAGAAGAAAGAAAGAAGTAAGAAAGAAGAAAGAAAGTAGTAAGAAAGAAGTAAGAAAGAAGGAAGAAAGAAAGAAGTAAGAAAGAAAGAAGCAAGAAGTAAGAAAGAAGTAAGAAAGAGAAAGAAAGGAGTAAGAAAGAAGAAAGAAAGAAGTAAGAAAGAAGTAAGAAAGAAGTAAGAAAGAAGTGAGAAAGAAAGAAGAAAGAAGTAAGAAAGAAGTAAGAAAGAAGTAAGAAAGAAGTACGAAAGAAGTACGAAAGAAGTAAGAAAGAAGTAAGAAAGAAGTAAGAAAGAAGTAAGAAAGAAGTAAGATAGAAGTAAGAAAGAAGTAAGAAAGTAGAAAAAAAGAAGTTAGAAAGAAGTAAGAAAGAAGAAAGAAGAAAGAAAGAAGTAAGAAAGAAGAAAGAAAGAAGAGAGAAGTAAGAAAGAAGTAAGAAAGAAGAAAGAAGTAAGAAAGAATTAAGAAAGAAAGAAGAAAGAAGTAAGAAAGAAGTAAGAAAGAAGTAAGAAAGAAGAAAAAAGTAGTTAGAAAGAAGTAAGAAAGAAGAAAGAAGAAAGAATTAAGAAAGAAGTAGGAAAGAAGTAAGAAAGAAGTAAGAAGGAATGAAGAAAGAAGTAAGAAAGAAGTAAGAAAGAAGTAAGAAGAAAGAAAGAAGTAAGAAATAAGTAAGAAAGAAAGAAGAAAGAAGTAAGAAAGAAGTAAGAAAGAAGAAGGAAAGAAGAAAGAAAGAAGAAAGAAAGAAGTAAGAAAGAAGTAAGAAAGATGTAAAAAAGAAGAAAGAAAGAAGTAAGAAAGAAGAAAGAAGAAAGAAGTAAGAAAGAAGTAGGAAAGAAGTAAGAAAGAAGTAAGAAAGAATTAAGAAAGAAAGAAGAAAGAAGTAAGAAAGAAGCAAGAAAGAAGTAAGAAAGAAGAAAAAAGTAGTTAGAAAGAAGTAAGAAAAAAGTAAGAAATAAGAAAGAAAGTAGTAAAAAAGAAGAAAGAAAGAAGTAAGAAAGAAGAAAGAAGAAAGAAGTAAGAAAGAAGTAGGAAAGAAGTAAGAAAGAAGTAAGAAGGAATGAAGAAAGAAGTAAGAAAGAAGTAAGAAAGAAGTAAGAAAGAAGTAAGAAAGAAGAAAGAAAGAAGTAAGAAAGAAGTAAGAAAGAAAGAAGAAAGAAGTAAGAAAGAAGTAAGAAAGAAGAAAGAAAGAAGAAAGAAAGAAGAAAGAAAGAAGTAAGAAAGAAGTAAGAAAGAAGTAAGAAAGAAGTACGAAAGAAGTAAGAAAGAAGTAAGAAAGAAGTAAGAAAGAAAGAAGTAAGAAAGAAGTAAGAAAGAAGTAAGAAATAAGTTAAAAAGAAGTAAGATAAAAAGGAAGAAAGAAGTAAGAAAGAAGTAAGAAAGAAGTAAGAAAGAAGTAAGAAAGAAGTAAGAAGAAGTAAGAAAGAAAGAAGAAAGAAGTAAGAAAGAAGTAAGAAAGAAGTATGAAAGAAGTAAGAAAGAAGAAAGAAAGAAGTAAGAAAGAAGTAAGAAAGAAGTAAGAAAGAAGTAAGAAAGAAGGAAGAAAGAAGAAAGAAAGAAGTAAGAAAGAAGTAAGAAAGAAGTAAGAAAGAAGTAAGAGAGAAGTAAGAAGTAATGAAGAAAGTAGTAAGAAAGAAGTAAGAAAGAAGTAAGAAAGAAGAAAGAAGTAAGAAACAAGTAAGAAAGAAGTAAGAACGAAAGAAGAAAGAAGTAAGAAAGAATTAAGAAAGAAGTAAGAAATAAGTAAGAAAGAAGAAAAAAGAAGTTAGAAAGAAGTAAGAAAGAAGAAAGAAGTAAGAAAGAAAGAAGAAAGAAGTAAGAAAGAAGTAAGAAAGAATTATGAAAGAAGTAAGAAAGAAGAAAGAAAGAAGTAAGAAAGAAGTAAGAAAGAAGTAAGAAAGAAATGAGAAAGAAAGAAGAAAGAAGAAAGAAAGAAGTAGGAAAGAAGTAAGAAAGAAGTAAGAAAGAAAGAAGAAAGAAGTAAGAAACAAGTAAGAAAGAAGTATGAAAGAAGAAAGAAAGAAGGAAGAAAGAAGTAAGAAAGAAGTAAGAAAGAAGTAAGAAACAAAGAAGAAATAAGAAAGAAAGAAGTAAGAAAGAAGTAAGAAAGAAGTAAGAAAGAAGTAAGAAGGAATGAAGAAAGTAGTAAGAAATAAGTAAGAAAGAAGTAAGAAAGAAGTAAGAAAGAAAGAAGTAAGAATGAAGTAAGAAAGAAATAAGAAAGAAAGAAGTAAGAAAGAAGTAAGAAAGAAAGAAGAAAGAAGTAAGAAAGAAGTAAGAAAGAGGTAAGAAGGAAAGAAGAAAGAAGTAAGAAAGAAGTAAGAAAGAAGTAAGAAAGAAGAAAGAAAGAAGTAAGAAAGAAGAAAGAAAGTAGTAAGAAAGAAGTAAGAAAGAAGTAAGAAAGAAAGAAGTAAGAAAGAAAGAAGAAAGAAGTAAGAAAGAAGTAAGAAAGAAGAAAGAAAGAAGTAAGAAAGAAGAAAGAAAGAAGTAAGAAAGAAGTAAGAAAGAAGTAAGAAAGAAGTAAGAAAGAAAGAAGAAAGAAGTAAGAAAGAAGTAAGAAAGAAGTAAGAAAGAAGTACGAAAGAAGTACGAAAGAAGTAAGAAAGAAAGAAGTAAGAAAGAAGTAAGAAAGAAGTAAGACAGAAGTAAGAAAGAAGTAAGAAAGAGGAAAAAAAGAAGTTAGAAAGAAGTAAGAAAGAAGAAAGAAGAAAGAAAGAAGTAAGAAAGAAGAAAGAAAGAAGAAAGAAGTAAGAAAGAAGTAAGAAAGAAGAAAGAAGTAAGAAAGAATTAAGAGGGAAAGAAGAAAGAAGTAAGAAAGAAGTAAGAAAGAAGTAAGAAAGAAGAAAAAAGTAGTTAGAAAGAAGTAAGAAAGAAGTAAGAAAGAAGTAAGAAAGAAGTAAAAAAGAAGAAAGAAAGAAGTAAGAAAGAAGAAAGAAGAAAGAATTAAGAAAGAAGTAGGAAAGAAGTAAGAAAGAAGTAAGAAGGAATGAAGAAAGAAGTAAGAAAGAAGTAAGAAAGAAGTAAGAAAGAAGAAAGAAAGAAGTAAGAAAGAAGTAAGAAAGAAAGAAGAAAGAAGTAAGAAAGAAGTAAGAAAGAAGAAAGAAAGAAGAAAGAAAGAAGTATGAAAGAAGTAAGAAAGAAGAAAGAAAGAAGTAAGAAAGAAGTAAGAAAGAAGTAAGAAAGAAGAAAGAAAGAAGAAAGAAGAAAGAAAGAAGTAAGAAAGAAGTAAGAAAGAAGTGAGAAAGAAGTAAGAAGGAATGAAGAAAGTAGTAAGAAATAAGTAAGAAAGAAGTAAGAAAGAAAGAAGAAAGAAGTAAGAAAGAAGTAAGAAAGAAGAAAGAAAGAAGTAAGAAAGAAGAAAGAAAGAAGTAAGAAAGAAGAAAGAAAGAAGTAAGAAAGAAGTAAGAAAGAAGTAAGAAAGAAGTAAGAAAGAAATAAGAAAGAAAGAAGTAAGAAAGAAGTAAGAAAGAAAGAAGAAAGAAGTAAGAAAGAAGTAAGAAAGAAGTAAGAAGGAAAGAAGAAAGAAGTAAGAAAGAAGTAAGAAAGAAGTAAGAAAGAAGTAAGAAAGAAGAAAGAAAGAAGTAAGAAAGAAGAAAGAAAGTAGTAAGAAAGAAGTAAGAAAGAAGGAAGAAAGAAAGAAGTAAGAAAGAAAGAAGCAAGAAGTAAGAAAGAAGTAAGAAAGAGAAAGAAAGGAGTAAGAAAGAAGAAAGAAAGAAGTAAGAAAGAAGTAAGAAAGAAGTAAGAAAGAAGTGAGAAAGAAAGAAGAAAGAAGTAAGAAAGAAGTAAGAAAGAAGTAAGAAAGAAGTACGAAAGAAGTACGAAAGAAGTAAGAAAGAAGTAAGAAAGAAGTAAGAAAGAAGTAAGAAAGAAGTAAGATAGAAGTAAGAAAGAAGTAAGAAATAAGAAAAAAAGAAGTTAGAAAGAAGTAAGAAAGAAGAAAGAAGAAAGAAAGAAGTAAGAAAGAAGAAAGAAAGAAGAAAGAAGTAAGAAAGAAGTAAGAAAGAAGAAAGAAGTAAGAAAGAATTAAGAAAGAAAGAAGAAAGAAGTAAGAAAGAAGTAAGAAAGAAGTAAGAAAGAAGAAAAAAGTAGTTAGAAAGAAGTAAGAAAGAAGAAAGAAGAAAGAATTAAGAAAGAAGTAGGAAAGAAGTAAGAAAGAAGTAAGAAGGAATGAAGAAAGAAGTAAGAAAGAAGTAAGAAAGAAGTAAGAAAGAAGAAAGAAAGAAGTAAGAAAGAAGTAAGAAAGAAAGAAGAAAGAAGTAAGAAAGAAGTAAGAAAGAAGAAAGAAAGAAGAAAGAAAGAAGAAAGAAAGAAGTATGAAAGAAGTAAGAAAGAAGAAAGAAGTAAGAAAGAAGTAAGAAAGAAGTAAGAAAGAAGAAAGAAAGAAGAAAGAAGAAAGAAAGAAGTAAGAAAGAAGTAAGAAAGAAGTGAGAAAGAAGTAAGAAGGAATGAAGAAAGTAGTAAGAAATAAGTAAGAAAGAAGTAAGAAAGAAAGAAGAAAGAAGTAAGAAAGAAGTAAGAAAGAAGAAAGAAAGAAGTAAGAAAGAAGAAAGAAAGAAGTAAGAAAGAAGAAAGAAAGAAGTAAGAAAGAAATAAGAAAGAAGTAAGAAAGAAGTAAGAAAGAAATAAGAAAGAAAGAAGTAAGAAAGAAGTAAGAAAGAAAGAAGAAAGAAGTAAGAAAGAAGTAAGAAAGAAGTAAGAAGGAAAGAAGAAAGAAGTAAGAAAGAAGTAAGAAAGAAGTAAGAAAGAAGTAAGAAAGAAGAAAGAAAGAAGTAAGAAAGAAGAAAGAAAGTAGTAAGAAAGAAGTAAGAAAGAAGGAAGAAAGAAAGAAGTAAGAAAGAAAGAAGCAAGAAGTAAGAAAGAAGTAAGAAAGAGAAAGAAAGGAGTAAGAAAGAAGAAAGAAAGAAGTAAGAAAGAAGTAAGAAAGAAGTAAGAAAGAAGTGAGAAAGAAAGAAGAAAGAAGTAAGAAAGAAGTAAGAAAGAAGTAAGAAAGAAGTACGAAAGAAGTACGAAAGAAGTAAGAAAGAAGTAAGAAAGAAGTAAGAAAGAAGTAAGAAAGAAGTAAGAAAGAAGTAAGATAGAAGTAAGAAAGAAGTAAGAAAGAAGAAAAAAAGAAGTTAGAAAGAAGTAAGAAAGAAGAAAGAAGAAAGAAAGAAGTAAGAAAGAAGAAAGAAAGAAGAAAGAAGTAAGAAAGAAGTAAGAAAGAAGAAAGAAGTAAGAAAGAATTAAGAAAGAAAGAAGAAAGAAGTAAGAAAGAAGTAAGAAAGAAGTAAGAAAGAAGAAAAAAGTAGTTAGAAAGAAGTAAGAAAGAAGAAAGAAGAAAGAATTAAGAAAGAAGTAGGAAAGAAGTAAGAAAGAAGTAAGAAGGAATGAAGAAAGAAGTAAGAAAGAAGTAAGAAAGAAGTAAGAAAGAAGAAAGAAAGAAGTAAGAAATAAGTAAGAAAGAAAGAAGAAAGAAGTAAGAAAGAAGTAAGAAAGAAGAAGGAAAGAAGAAAGAAAGAAGAAAGAAAGAAGTAAGAAAGAAGTAAGAAAGAAGTAAGAAAGAATTAAGATAAAAAGTAAGAAAGAAGTAAGAAAGAAGTAAGAAAGAAGTAAGAAAGAAAGAAGAAAGAAGTAAGAAAGAAGTAAGAAAGAAGTATGAAAGAAGTAAGAAAGAAGAAAGAAAGAAGTAAGAAAGAAGTAAGAAAGAAGTAAGAAAGAAGTAAGAAAGAAAGAAGAAAGAAGTAAGAAAGAAGTAAGAAAGAAGTAAGAAAGAAGTAAGAAAGAAGTACGAAAGAAGTACGAAAGAAGTAAGAAAGAAGTAAGAAAGAAGTAAGAAAGAAGTAAGAAAGAAGTAAGAAAGAAGTAAGATAGAAGTAAGAAAGAAGTAAGAAAGAAGAAAAAAAGAAGTTAGAAAGAAGTAAGAAAGAAGAAAGAAGAAAGAAAGAAGTAAGAAAGAAGAAAGAAAGAAGAAAGAAGTAAGAAAGAAGTAAGAAAGAAGAAAGAAGTAAGAAAGAATTAAGAAAGAAAGAAGAAAGAAGTAAGAAAGAAGTAAGAAAGAAGTAAGAAAGAAGAAAAAAGTAGTTAGAAAGAAGTAAGAAAGAAGAAAGAAGAAAGAATTAAGAAAGAAGTAGGAAAGAAGTAAGAAAGAAGTAAGAAGGAATGAAGAAAGAAGTAAGAAAGAAGTAAGAAAGAAGTAAGAAAGAAGAAAGAAAGAAGTAAGAAATAAGTAAGAAAGAAAGAAGAAAGAAGTAAGAAAGAAGTAAGAAAGAAGAAGGAAAGAAGAAAGAAAGAAGAAAGAAAGAAGTAAGAAAGAAGTAAGAAAGAAGTAAGAAAGAATTAAGATAAAAAGTAAGAAAGAAGTAAGAAAGAAGTAAGAAAGAAGTAAGAAAGAAAGAAGAAAGAAGTAAGAAAGAAGTAAGAAAGAAGTATGAAAGAAGTAAGAAAGAAGAAAGAAAGAAGTAAGAAAGAAGTAAGAAAGAAGTAAGAAAGAAGTAAGAAAGAAAGAAGAAAGAAGTAAGAAAGAAGTAAGAAAGAAGTAAGAAAGAAGTAAGAGAGAAGTAAGAAGTAATGAAGAAAGTAGTAAGAAAGAAGTAACAAAGAAGTAAGAAAGAAGTAAGAAAGAAGTAAGAAAGAAGTAAGAAAGAAGTAAGAAAAAGTAATAAAGAAGTAAGAAAGAAGTAAGAAATAAGTAAGAAAGAAGAAAAAAGAAGTTAGAAAGTAGTAAGAAAGAAGTAAGAAAGAAGTAAGAAAGAAAGAAGAAAGAAGTAAGAAAGAAGTAAGAAAGAAGTATAAAAGAAGTAAGAAAGTAGAAAGAAAGAAGTAAGAAAGAAGTAAGAAAGAAATAAGAAAGAAAGAAGAAAGAAGAAAGAAAGAAGTAGGAAAGAAGTAAGAAAGAAGTAAGAAAGAAGTAATAAAGAATTAAGAAGGAATGAAGAAAGAAGTAAGAAAGAAGAAAGAACGAAGTAAGAAAGAAGTAAGAAAGAAGTATGAAAGAAGTAAGAAAGAAGAAAGAAAGAAGTAAGAAGGAAGTAAGAAAGAAGTAAGAAACAAGTAAGAAAGAAGTAAGAAAGAAAGAAGAAAGAAGAAAGAAAGAAGTAAGAAAGAAGTAAGAAAGAAGTAAGAAAGAAGTAAGAAGGAATGGAGAAAGTAGTAAGAAAGAAGTAAGAAAGAAGTAAGAAAGAAGTAAGAAAGAAAGAAGAAAGAAGTAAGAAAGAAGAAAGAAAGAAGTAAGAAAGAAGTAAGAAAGAAGAAAGATAGAAGTAAGAAAGAAGAAAGAAAGAATTAAGAAAGAAGTAAGAAAGAAGTAAGAAAGAAGTAACAAAGAAGTACGAAAGAAGTAAGAAAGAAATAAGAAAGAAAGAAGTAAGAAAGAAGTAAGAAAGAAAGAAGAAAGAAGAAAGAAAGAAGTAGGAAAGAAGTAAGAAAGAAGTAAGAAATAAGTAATAAAGAATTAAGAAGGAATGAAGAAAGAAGTAAGAAAGAAGAAAGAACGAAGTAAGAAAGAAGTAAGAAAGAAGTAAGAAAGAAAGAAGAAAGAAGTAAGAAAGTAGTAAGAAAGAAGTATGAAAGAAGTAAGAAAGAAGAAAGAGAGAAGTAAGAAGGAAGTAAGAAAGAAGTAAGAAAGAAGTAAGAAAGAAGTAAGAAAGAAAGAAGAAAGAAGAAAGAAAGAAGTAAGATAGAAGTAAGAAAGAAGTAAGAAAGAAGTAAGAAGGAATGAAGAAAGTAGTAAGAAAGAAGTAAGAAAGAAGTAAGAAAGAAGTAAGAAGGAAGTAAGAAAGAAGTAAGAAACAAGTAAGAAAGAAGTAAGAAAGAAAGAAGAAAGAAGTAAGAAAGAAGTAAGAAAGAAGTAAGAAAGAAGTAAGAAAGAAGAAAGATAGAAGTAAGAAAGAAGAAAGAAAGAAGTAAGAAAGAAGTAAGAAAGAAGTAAGAAAGAAGTAAGAAAGAAGTACGAAAGAAGTAAGAAAGAAGTACGAAAGAAGTAAGAAAGAAATAAGAAAGAAAGAAGTAAGAAAGAAATAAGAAAGAAGTAATAAAGAAGTAAGAAGGAATGAAGAAAGAAGTAAGAAAGAAGAAAGAACGAAGTAAGAAAGAAGTAAGAAAGAAGTAAGAAAGAAGTAAGAAAGAAGAAGAAAGCAGTAAGAAACAAGTTAGAAAGAAGTATGAAAGAAGTAAGAAAGAAGAAAGAAAGAAGTAAGAAAGAAGTAAGAAAGAAGTAAGAAAGAAGTAAGAAAG
The DNA here is from genome assembly GCF_036013475.1 of Columba livia. Taxonomy (NCBI): domain Eukaryota; kingdom Metazoa; phylum Chordata; class Aves; order Columbiformes; family Columbidae; genus Columba; species Columba livia. The sequence continues at coordinate 510,661 of NW_027043038.1, read as the reverse complement.
AAAGAAGAAAGAAGAAAGAAAGAAGTAAGAAAGAAGTAAGAAAGAAGTAAAAAAGAAGTAAGAAGGAATGAAGAAAGTAGTAAGAAATAAGTAAGAAAGAAGTAAGAAAGAAGTAAGAAAGAAGTAAGAAAGAAGAAAGAAAGAAGTAAGAAAGAAGAAAGAAAGAAGTAAGAAAGAAGTAAGAAAGAAGTAAGAAAGAAAGAAGAAAGAAGTAAGAAAGAAGTAAGAAAGAAGTACGAAAGAAGTAAGAAAGAAAGAAGTAAGAAAGAAGTAAGAAAGAAGTAAGAAAGAAGTAAGATAGAAGTAAGGAAGAAGTAAGAAGGAAGAAAAAAAGAAGTTAGAAAGAAGTAAGAAAGAAGAAAGAAGAAAGAAAGAAGTAATAAAGAAGAAAGAAAGAAGAAAGAAGTAAGAAAGAAGTAAGAAAGAAGTAAGAAAGAAGTAAGAAAGAATTAAGAAAGAAAGAAGAAAGAAGTAAGAAAGAAGTAAGAAAGAAGTATGAAAGAAGTAAGAAAGAAGAAAGAAAGAAGTAAGAAAGAAGTAAGAAAGAAGTAATAAAGAATTAAGAAGGAATGAAGAAAGAAGTAAGAAAGAAGAAAGAACGAAGTAAGAAAGAAGTAAGAAAGAAGTAAGAAAGAAGGAAGAAAGAAAGAAGAAAGAAGTAAGAAAAAAGTAAGAAAGAAGTATGAAAGAAGTAAGAAAGAAGAAAGAAAGAAGTAAGAAAGAAGTAAGAAAGACGTAAGAAAGAAGTAAGAAAGAAAGAAGAAAGAAGAAAGAAAGAAGTAATAAAGAAGTAAGAAAGAAGTAAGAAAGAAGTAAGAAGGAATGAAGAAAGTAGTAAGAAATAAGTAATAAAGAAGTAAGAAAGAAGTAAGAAAGAAAGAAGAAAGAAGTAAGAAAGAAGTAAGAAAGAAGAAAAAAGAAGTAAGAAAGAAGAAAGAAAGAAGTAAGAAAGAAGAAAGAAAGAAGTAAGAAAGAAGTAAGAAAGAATAAAGAAAGTAGTAAGAAAGAAGTAAGAAAGAAGTAAGAAAGAAAGAAGTAAGAAAGAAAGAAGAAAGAAGTAAGAAAGAAGTAAGAAAGAAGTAAGAAAGAAGTAAGAAAGAAGTAAGAAAGAAGTACGAAAGAAGTAAGAAAGAAATAAGAAAGAAAGAAGTAAGAAAGAAGTAAGAAAGAAAGAAAGAAGTAAGAAAGAAGTAAGAAAGAAAGAAGAAAGTAAGAAAGAAGTAAGAAAGAAGTAAGAAAGAAGTAAGAAAGAAGAAAGAAAGAAGTAAGAAAGAAGAAAGAAAGAAGAAAGAAAGAAGTAAGAAAGAAGTAAGAAAGAAGTAAGAAAGAAGTAAGAAAGAAAGAAGAAATAAGTAAGAAAGAAGTAAGAAAGAAGTAAGAAAGAAGAAAAAAGAAGTTAAAAAGAAGTAAGAAATAAGTAAGAAAGAAGTAAGAAAGAAGTAAGAAAGAAGTAAGAAAGAAGAAAGAAAGAAGTATGAAAGAAGTAAGAAAGAAGAAAGAAAGAAGTAAGAAAGAAGTAAGAAAGAAGTAAGAAGGAATGAAGAAAGGAGTAAGAAAGAAGAAAGAAGAAAGAAAGAAGTAAGAAAGAAGTAAGAAAGAAGTAATAAAGAAGTAAGAAAGAAGTAAGAAAGAAGTAAGAAAGAAAGAAGTAAGAAAGAAGTTAGAAAGAAGTACGAAAGAAGTAAGAAAGAATTAAGAAAGAAAGATGTAAGAAAGAAGTAAGAAAGAAAGAAGAAAGAAGTAAGAAAGAAGTAAGAAAGAAGTATGAAAGAAGTAAGAAAGAAAGAAGAAAGAAGTAAGAAAGACGTAAGAAAGAAGTATGAAAGAAGTAAGAAAGACGAAAGAAAGAAGTAAGAAATAAGTAAGAAAGAAGTAAGAAAGAAGTAAGAAAGAAGAAAAAAGTAGTTAGAAAGAAGTAAGAAAAAAGTAAGAAATAAGAAAGAAAGTAGTAAAAAAGAAGAAAGAAAGAAGTAAGAAAGAAGAAAGAAGAAAGAAGTAAGAAAGAAGTAGGAAAGAAGTAAGAAAGAAGTAAGAAGGAATGAAGAAAGAAGTAAGAAAGAAGTAAGAAAGAAGTAAGAAAGAAGTAAGAAAGAAGAAAGAAAGAAGTAAGAAAGAAGTAAGAAAGAAAGAAGAAAGAAGTAAGAAAGAAGTAAGAAAGAAGAAAGAAAGAAGAAAGAAAGAAGAAAGAAGTAAGAAAGAAGTAAGAAAGAAGTAAGAAAGAAGTACGAAAGAAGTAAGAAAGAAGTAAGAAAGAAGTAAGAAAGAAAGAAGTAAGAAAGAAGTAAGAAAGAAGTAAGAAATAAGTTAAAAAGAAGTAAGATAAAAAGGAAGAAAGAAGTAAGAAAGAAGTAAGAAAGAAGTAAGAAAGAAGTAAGAAAGAAGTAAGAAGAAGTAAGAAAGAAGTAAGAAAGAAGTAAGAAAGAAGTAAGAAAGAAGTATGAAAGAAGTAAGAAAGAAGAAAGAAAGAAGTAAGAAAGAAGTAAGAAAGAAGTAAGAAAGAAGTAAGAAAGAAGAAAGAAGTAAGAAACAAGTAAGAAAGAAGTAAGAACGAAAGAAGAAAGAAGTAAGAAAGAATTAAGAAAGAAGTAAGAAATAAGTAAGAAAGAAGAAAAAAGAAGTTAGAAAGAAGTAAGAAAGAAGAAAGAAGTAAGAAAGAAAGAAGAAAGAAGTAAGAAAGAAGTAAGAAAGAATTATGAAAGAAGTAAGAAAGAAGAAAGAAAGAAGTAAGAAAGAAGTAAGAAAGAAGTAAGAAAGAAATGAGAAAGAAAGAAGAAAGAAGAAAGAAAGAAGTAGGAAAGAAGTAAGAAAGAAGTAAGAAAGAAAGAAGAAAGAAGTAAGAAACAAGTAAGAAAGAAGTATGAAAGAAGAAAGAAAGAAGGAAGAAAGAAGTAAGAAAGAAGTAAGAAAGAAGTAAGAAACAAAGAAGAAATAAGAAAGAAAGAAGTAAGAAAGAAGTAAGAAAGAAGTAAGAAAGAAGTAAGAAGGAATGAAGAAAGTAGTAAGAAATAAGTAAGAAAGAAGTAAGAAAGAAGTAAGAAAGAAAGAAGTAAGAATGAAGTAAGAAAGAAATAAGAAAGAAAGAAGTAAGAAAGAAGTAAGAAAGAAAGAAGAAAGAAGTAAGAAAGAAGTAAGAAAGAGGTAAGAAGGAAAGAAGAAAGAAGTAAGAAAGAAGTAAGAAAGAAGTAAGAAAGAAGAAAGAAAGAAGTAAGAAAGAAGAAAGAAAGTAGTAAGAAAGAAGTAAGAAAGAAGTAAGAAAGAAAGAAGTAAGAAAGAAAGAAGAAAGAAGTAAGAAAGAAGTAAGAAAGAAGAAAGAAAGAAGTAAGAAAGAAGAAAGAAAGAAGTAAGAAAGAAGTAATAAAGAGGTAAGAAAGAAGTTAGAAAGAAAGAAGAAAGAAGTAAGAAAGAAGTAAGAAAGAAGTAAGAAAGAAGTACGAAAGAAGTAAGAAAGAAAGAAGTAAGAAAGAAGTAAGAAAGAAGTAAGACAGAAGTAAGAAAGAAGTAAGAAAGAGGAAAAAAAGAAGTTAGAAAGAAGTAAGAAAGAAGAAAGAAGAAAGAAAGAAGTAAGAAAGAAGAAAGAAAGAAGAAAGAAGTAAGAAAGAAGTAAGAAAGAAGAAAGAAGTAAGAAAGAATTAAGAGGGAAAGAAGAAAGAAGTAAGAAAGAAGTAAGAAAGAAGTAAAAAAGAAGAAAGAAAGAAGTAAGAAAGAAGAAAGAAGAAAGAATTAAGAAAGAAGTAGGAAAGAAGTAAGAAAGAAGTAAGAAGGAATGAAGAAAGAAGTAAGAAAGAAGTAAGAAAGAAGTAAGAAAGAAGAAAGAAAGAAGTAAGAAAGAAGTAAGAAAGAAAGAAGAAAGAAGTAAGAAAGAAGTAAGAAAGAAGAAAGAAAGAAGAAAGAAAGAAGAAAGAAAGAAGTATGAAAGAAGTAAGAAAGAAGAAAGAAAGAAGTAAGAAAGAAGTAAGAAAGAAGTAAGAAAGAAGAAAGAAAGAAGAAAGAAGAAAGAAAGAAGTAAGAAAGAAGTAAGAAAGAAGTGAGAAAGAAGTAAGAAGGAATGAAGAAAGTAGTAAGAAATAAGTAAGAAAGAAGTAAGAAAGAAAGAAGAAAGAAGTAAGAAAGAAGTAAGAAAGAAGAAAGAAAGAAGTAAGAAAGAAGAAAGAAAGAAGTAAGAAAGAAGAAAGAAAGAAGTAAGAAAGAAGTAAGAAAGAAGTAAGAAAGAAATAAGAAAGAAAGAAGTAAGAAAGAAGTAAGAAAGAAAGAAGAAAGAAGTAAGAAAGAAGTAAGAAAGAAGTAAGAAGGAAAGAAGAAAGAAGTAAGAAAGAAGTAAGAAAGAAGTAAGAAAGAAGTAAGAAAGAAGAAAGAAAGAAGTAAGAAAGAAGAAAGAAAGTAGTAAGAAAGAAGTAAGAAAGAAGGAAGAAAGAAAGAAGTAAGAAAGAAAGAAGCAAGAAGTAAGAAAGAAGTAAGAAAGAGAAAGAAAGGAGTAAGAAAGAAGAAAGAAAGAAGTAAGAAAGAAGTAAGAAAGAAGTAAGAAAGAAGTGAGAAAGAAAGAAGAAAGAAGTAAGAAAGAAGTAAGAAAGAAGTAAGAAAGAAGTACGAAAGAAGTACGAAAGAAGTAAGAAAGAAGTAAGAAAGAAGTAAGAAAGAAGTAAGAAAGAAGTAAGATAGAAGTAAGAAAGAAGTAAGAAAGAAGAAAGAAGAAAGAAAGAAGTAAGAAAGAAGAAAGAAAGAAGAAAGAAGTAAGAAAGAAGTAAGAAAGAAGAAAGAAGTAAGAAAGAATTAAGAAAGAAAGAAGAAAGAAGTAAGAAAGAAGTAAGAAAGAAGTAAGAAAGAAGAAAAAAGTAGTTAGAAAGAAGTAAGAAAGAAGAAAGAAGAAAGAATTAAGAAAGAAGTAGGAAAGAAGTAAGAAAGAAGTAAGAAGGAATGAAGAAAGAAGTAAGAAAGAAGTAAGAAAGAAGTAAGAAAGAAGAAAGAAAGAAGTAAGAAATAAGTAAGAAAGAAAGAAGAAAGAAGTAAGAAAGAAGTAAGAAAGAAGAAGGAAAGAAGAAAGAAAGAAGAAAGAAAGAAGTAAGAAAGAAGTAAGAAAGAAGTAAGAAAGAATTAAGATAAAAAGTAAGAAAGAAGTAAGAAAGAAGTAAGAAAGAAGTAAGAAAGAAGTAAGAAAGAAAGAAGAAAGAAGTAAGAAAGAAGTAAGAAAGAAGTATGAAAGAAGTAAGAAAGAAGAAAGAAAGAAGTAAGAAAGAAGTAAGAAAGAAGTAAGAAAGAAGTAAGAAAGAAAGAAGAAAGAAGTAAGAAAGAAGTAAGAAAGAAGTAAGAAAGAAGTAAGAGAGAAGTAAGAAGTAATGAAGAAAGTAGTAAGAAAGAAGTAAGAAAGAAGTAAGAAAGAAGTAAGAAAGAAGTAAGAAAGAAGTAAGAAAGAAGTAAGAAAAAGTAATAAAGAAGTAAGAAAGAAGTAAGAAATAAGTAAGAAAGAAGAAAAAAGAAGTTAGAAAGTAGTAAGAAAGAAGTAAGAAAGAAGTAAGAAAGAAAGAAGAAAGAAGTAAGAAAGAAGTAAGAAAGAAGTATAAAAGAAGTAAGAAAGTAGAAAGAAAGAAGTAAGAAAGAAGTAAGAAAGAAATAAGAAAGAAAGAATAAAGAAGAAAGAAAGAAGTAGGAAAGAAGTAAGAAAGAAGTAAGAAAGAAGTAAGAAAGAAGTAATAAAGAATTAAGAAGGAATGAAGAAAGAAGTAAGAAAGAAGAAAGAACGAAGTAAGAAAGAAGTAAGAAAGAAGTAAGAAAGAAAGAAGAAAGAAGTAAGAAAGAAGTAAGAAAGAAGTATGAAAGAAGTAAGAAAGAAGAAAGAAAGAAGTAAGAAGGAAGTAAGAAAGAAGTAAGAAACAAGTAAGAAAGAAGTAAGAAAGAAAGAAGAAAGAAGAAAGAAAGAAGTAAGAAAGAAGTAAGAAAGAAGTAAGAAAGAATTAAGAAGGAATGAAGAAAGTAGTAAGAAAGAAGTAAGAAAGAAGTAAGAAAGAAGTAAGAAAGAAAGAAGAAAGAAGTAAGAAAGAAGAAAGAAAGAAGTAAGAAAGAAGTAAGAAAGAAGAAAGATAGAAGTAAGAAAGAAGAAAGAAAGAATTAAGAAAGAAGTAAGAAAGAAGTAAGAAAGAAGTAAGAAAGAAGTACGAAAGAAGTAAGAAAGAAATAAGAAAGAAAGAAGTAAGAAAGAAGTAAGAAAGAAAGAAGAAAGAAGAAAGAAAGAAGTAGGAAAGAAGTAAGAAAGAAGTAAGAAAGAAGTAATAAAGAATTAAGAAGGAATGAAGAAAGAAGTAAGAAAGAAGAAAGAACGAAGTAAGAAAGAAGTAAGAAAGAAGTAAGAAAGAAAGAAGAAAGAAGTAAGAAAGTAGTAAGAAAGAAGTATGAAAGAAGTAAGAAAGAAGAAAGAAAGAAGTAAGAAGGAAGTAAGAAAGAAGTAAGAAAGAAGTAAGAAAGAAGTAAGAAAGAAAGAAGAAAGAAGAAAGAAAGAAGTAAGATAGAAGTAAGAAAGAAGTAAGAAAGAAGTAAGAAGGAATGAAGAAAGTAGTAAGAAAGAAGTAAGAAAGAAGTAAGAAAGAAGTAAGAAGGAAGTAAGAAAGAAGTAAGAAACAAGTAAGAAAGAAGTAAGAAAGAAAGAAGAAAGAAGTAAGAAAGAAGTAAGAAAGAAGTAAGAAAGAAGTAAGAAAGAAGAAAGATAGAAGTAAGAAAGAAGAAAGAAAGAAGTAAGAAAGAAGTAAGAAAGAAGTAAGAAAGAAGTAAGAAAGAAGTACGAAAGAAGTAAGAAAGAAGTACGAAAGAAGTAAGAAAGAAATAAGAAAGAAAGAAGTAAGAAAGAAATAAGAAAGAAGTAATAAAGAAGTAAGAAGGAATGAAGAAAGAAGTAAGAAAGAAGAAAGAACGAAGTAAGAAAGAAGTAAGAAAGAAGTAAGAAAGAAGTAAGAAAGAAGAAGAAAGCAGTAAGAAACAAGTTAGAAAGAAGTATGAAAGAAGTAAGAAAGAAGAAAGAAAGAAGTAAGAAAGAAGTAAGAAAGAAGTAAGAAAGAAGTAAGAAAGAAAGAAGAAAGAAGAAAGAAAGAAGTAAGAAAGAAGTAAGAAAGAAGTAAAAAAGAAGTAAGAAGGAATGAAGAAAGTAGTAAGAAATAAGTAAGAAAGAAGTAAGAAAGAAGTAAGAAAGAAGTAAGAAAGAAGAAAGAAAGAAGTAAGAAAGAAGAAAGAAAGAAGTAAGAAAGAAGTAAGAAAGAAGTAAGAAAGAAAGAAGAAAGAAGTAAGAAAGAAGTAAGAAAGAAGTACGAAAGAAGTACGAAAGAAGTAAGAAAGAAAGAAGTAAGAAAGAAGTAAGAAAGAAGTAAGAAAGAAGTAAGATAGAAGTAAGAAAGAAGTAAGAAAGAAGAAAAAAAGAAGTTAGAAAGAAGTAAGAAAGAAGAAAGAAGAAAGAAAGAAGTAATAAAGAAGAAAGAAAGAAAAAAGAAGTAAGAAAGAAGTAAGAAAGAAGTAAGAAAGAAGTAAGAAAGAATTAAGAAAGAAAGAAGAAAGAAGTAAGAAAGAAGTAAGAAAGAAGTATGAAAGAAGTAAGAAAGAAGAAAGAAAGAAGTAAGAAAGAAGTAAGAAAGAAGTAATAAAGAATTAAGAAGGAATGAAGAAAAGTAAGAAAGAAGAAAGAACGAAGTAAGAAAGAAGTAAGAAAGAAGTAAGAAAGAAGGAAGAAAGAAAGAAGAAAGAAGTAAGAAAAAAGTAAGAAAGAAGTATGAAAGAAGTAAGAAAGAAGAAAGAAAGAAGTAAGAAAGAAGTAAGAAAGACGTAAGAAAGAAGTAAGAAAGAAAGAAGAAAGAAGAAAGAAAGAAGTAAGAAAGAAGTAAGAAAGAAGTAAGAAAGAAGTAAGAAGGAATGAAGAAAGTAGTAAGAAATAAGTAATAAAGAAGTAAGAAAGAAGTAAGAAAGAAAGAAGAAAGAAGTAAGAAAGAAGTAAGAAAGAAGAAAAAAGAAGTAAGAAAGAAGAAAGAAAGAAGTAAGAAAGAAGAAAGAAAGAAGTAAGAAAGAAGTAAGAAAGAAGTAAGAAAGAAGTAAGAAAGAAATAAGAAAGAAAGAAGTAAGAAAGAAGTAAGAAAGAAAGAAGAAAGAAGTAAGAAAGAAGTAAGAAAGAAGTAAGAAGGAAAGAAGAAAGAAGTAAGAAAGAAGTAAGAAAGAAGTAAGAAAGAAGAAAGAAAGAAGTAAGAAAGAAGAAAGAAAGTAGTAAGAAAGAAGTAAGAAAGAAGTAAGAAAGAATGAAGTAAGAAAGAAAGAAGAAAGAAGTAAGAAAGAAGTAAGAAAGAAGTAAGAAAGAAGTAAAGAAGTAAGAAAGAAGTAAGAAAGAAGTAAGAAAGAAGTACGAAAGAAGTAAGGAAGAAGTAAGAAAGAAAGAAGTAAGAAAGAAGTAAGAAAGAAGTAAGAAAGAAGTTAAAAAGAAGTAAGATAAAAAGTAAGAAAGAAGTAAGAAAGGAATAAGAAATAAGAAAGACGTAAGAAAGAAGTAAGAAAGAAGTAAGAAAGAAGAAAAAAGAAGTTAAAAAGAAGTAAGAAATAAGTAAGAAAGAAGTAAGAAAGAAGTAAGAAAGAAGTAAGAAAGAAGAAAGAAAGAAGTATGAAAGAAGTAAGAAAGAAGAAAGAAAGAAGTAAGAAAGAAGTAAGAAAGAAGTAAGAAGGAATGAAGAAAGGAGTAAGAAAGAAGAAAGAAGAAAGAAAGAAGTAAGAAAGAAGTAAGAAAGAAGTAATAAAGAAGTAAGAAAGAAGTAAGAAAGAAGTAAGAAAGAAAGAAGTAAGAAAGAAGTTAGAAAGAAGTACGAAAGAAGTAAGAAAGAATTAAGAAAGAAAGATGTAAGAAAGAAGTAAGAAAGAAAGAAGAAAGAAGTAAGAAAGAAGTAAGAAAGAAGTATGAAAGAAGTAAGAAAGAAAGAAGAAAGAAGTAAGAAAGACGTAAGAAAGAAGTATGAAAGAAGTAAGAAAGACGAAAGAAAGAAGTAAGAAATAAGTAAGAAAGAAGTAAGAAAGAAGTAAGAAAGAAAGAAGAAAGAAGTAAGAAAGAAGTAAGAAAGAAGTAAGAAGGAATGAAGAAAGAAGTAAGAAAGAAGTAAGAAAGAAGTAAGAAAGAAGTAAGAAAGAAGAAAGAAAGAAGTAAGAAAGAAGTAAGAAAGAAAGAAGAAAGAAGTAAGAAAGAAGTAAGAAAGAAGAAAGAAAGAAGAAAGAAAGAAGTAAGAAAGAAGTAAGAAAGAAGTAAGAAGGAAGTAAGAGAGAAGTAAGAAGTTATGAAGAAAGTAGTAAGAAAGAAGTAAGAAAGAAGTAAGAAACAAGTAAGAAAGAAGTAAGAACGAAAGAAGAAAGATGTAAGAAAGAAGTAAGAAAGAAGTAAGAAATAAGTAAGAAAGAAGAAAAAAGAAGTTAGAAAGAAGTAAGAAAGAAGAAAGAAGTAAGAAAGAAAGAAGAAAGAAGTAAGAAACAAGTAAGAAAAAAGTAAGAAATAAGTAAGAAAGAAGTAAAAAGAAGTAAGAAAGAAGTAAGAAAGAAAGAAGAAAGAAGTAAGAAAGAAGTAAGAAAGAAGTATGAAAGAAGTAAAGAAGTAAGAAAGAAGTAAGAAAGAAGTAAGAAAGAAGTAAGAAAGAAGAAAGAAAGAAGTAAGAAAGAAGTAAGAAAGAAGTAAGAAAGAAGTAAGAGAGAAGTAAGAAGTAATGAAGAAAGTAGTAAGAAAGAAGTAAGAAAGAAGTAAGAAAGAAGTAAGAAACAAGTAAGAAAGAAGTAAGAACGAAAGAAGAAAGAAAGAAGTAAGAAAGAAGTAAGAAAGAAAGAAGAAAGAAGTAAGAAAGAAGTAAGAAAGAAGAAGGAAAGAAGAAAGAAAGAAGAAAGAAAGAAGTAAGAAAGAAGTAAGAAAGAAGTAAGAAAGAATTAAGATAAAAAGTAAGAAAGAAGTAAGAAAGAAGTAAGAAAGAAGTAAGAAAGAAGTAAGAAAGAAAGAAGAAAGAAGTAAGAAAGAAGTAAGAAAGAAGTATGAAAGAAGTAAGAAAGAAGAAAGAAAGAAGTAAGAAAGAAGTAAGAAAGAAGTAAGAAAGAAGTAAGAAAGAAAGAAGAAAGAAGTAAGAAAGAAGTAAGAAAGAAGTAAGAAAGAAGTAAGAGAGAAGTAAGAAGTAATGAAGAAAGTAGTAAGAAAGAAGTAAGAAAGAAGTAAGAAAGAAGTAAGAAAGAAGTAAGAAAGAAGTAAGAAAGAAGTAAGAAAAAGTAATAAAGAAGTAAGAAAGAAGTAAGAAATAAGTAAGAAAGAAGAAAAAAGAAGTTAGAAAGTAGTAAGAAAGAAGTAAGAAAGAAGTAAGAAAGAAAGAAGAAAGAAGTAAGAAAGAAGTAAGAAAGAAGTATAAAAGAAGTAAGAAAGTAGAAAGAAAGAAGTAAGAAAGAAGTAAGAAAGAAATAAGAAAGAAAGAAGAAAGAAGAAAGAAAGAAGTAGGAAAGAAGTAAGAAAGAAGTAAGAAAGAAGTAATAAAGAATTAAGAAGGAATGAAGAAAGAAGTAAGAAAGAAGAAAGAACGAAGTAAGAAAGAAGTAAGAAAGAAGTAAGAAAGAAAGAAGAAAGAAGTAAGAAAGAAGTAAGAAAGAAGTATGAAAGAAGTAAGAAAGAAGAAAGAAAGAAGTAAGAAGGAAGTAAGAAAGAAGTAAGAAAAAAGTAAGAAAGAAGTAAGAAAGAAAGAAGAAAGAAGAAAGAAAGAAGTAAGAAAGAAGTAAGAAAGAAGTAAGAAAGAAGTAAGAAGGAATGAAGAAAGTAGTAAGAAAGAAGTAAGAAAGAAGTAAGAAAGAAGTAAGAAAGAAAGAAGAAAGAAGTAAGAAAGAAGAAAGAAAGAAGTAAGAAAGAAGTAAGAAAGAAGAAAGATAGAAGTAAGAAAGAAGAAAGAAAGAATTAAGAAAGAAGTAAGAAAGAAGTAAGAAAGAAGTAAGAAAGAAGTACGAAAGAAGTAAGAAAGAAATAAGAAAGAAAGAAGTAAGAAAGAAGTAAGAAAGAAAGAAGAAAGAAGAAAGAAAGAAGTAGGAAAGAAGTAAGAAAGAAGTAAGAAAGAAGTAATAAAGAATTAAGAAGGAATGAAGAAAGAAGTAAGAAAGAAGAAAGAACGAAGTAAGAAAGAAGTAAGAAAGAAGTAAGAAAGAAAGAAGAAAGAAGTAAGAAAGTAGTAAGAAAGAAGTATGAAAGAAGTAAGAAAGAAGAAAGAAAGAAGTAAGAAGGAAGTAAGAAAGAAGTAAGAAAGAAGTAAGAAAGAAGTAAGAAAGAAAGAAGAAAGAAGAAAGAAAGAAGTAAGATAGAAGTAAGAAAGAAGTAAGAAAGAAGTAAGAAGGAATGAAGAAAGTAGTAAGAAAGAAGTAAGAAAGAAGTAAGAAAGAAGTAAGAAGGAAGTAAGAAAGAAGTAAGAAACAAGTAAGAAAGAAGTAAGAAAGAAAGAAGAAAGAAGTAAGAAAGAAGTAAGAAAGAAGTAAGAAAGAAGTAAGAAAGAAGAAAGATAGAAGTAAGAAAGAAGAAAGAAAGAAGTAAGAAAGAAGTAAGAAAGAAGTAAGAAAGAAGTAAGAAAGAAGTACGAAAGAAGTAAGAAAGAAGTACGAAAGAAGTAAGAAAGAAATAAGAAAGAAAGAAGTAAGAAAGAAATAAGAAAGAAGTAATAAAGAAGTAAGAAGGAATGAAGAAAGAAGTAAGAAAGAAGAAAGAACGAAGTAAGAAAGAAGTAAGAAAGAAGTAAGAAAGAAGTAAGAAAGAAGAAGAAAGCAGTAAGAAACAAGTTAGAAAGAAGTATGAAAGAAGTAAGAAAGAAGAAAGAAAGAAGTAAGAAAGAAGTAAGAAAGAAGTAAGAAAGAAGTAAGAAAGAAAGAAGAAAGAAGAAAGAAAGAAGTAAGAAAGAAGTAAGAAAGAAGTAAAAAAGAAGTAAGAAGGAATGAAGAAAGTAGTAAGAAATAAGTAAGAAAGAAGTAAGAAAGAAGTAAGAAAGAAGTAAGAAAGAAGAAAGAAAGAAGTAAGAAAGAAGAAAGAAAGAAGTAAGAAAGAAGTAAGAAAGAAGTAAGAAAGAAAGAAGAAAGAAGTAAGAAAGAAGTAAGAAAGAAGTACGAAAGAAGTACGAAAGAAGTAAGAAAGAAAGAAGTAAGAAAGAAGTAAGAAAGAAGTAAGAAAGAAGTAAGATAGAAGTAAGAAAGAAGTAAGAAAGAAGAAAAAAAGAAGTTAGAAAGAAGTAAGAAAGAAGAAAGAAGAAAGAAAGAAGTAATAAAGAAGAAAGAAAGAAGAAAGAAGTAAGAAAGAAGTAAGAAAGAAGTAAGAAAGAAGTAAGAAAGAATTAAGAAAGAAAGAAGAAAGAAGTATGAAAGAAGTAAGAAAGAAGTATGAAAGAAGTAAGAAAGAAGAAAGAAAGAAGTAAGAAAGAAGTAAGAAAGAAGTAATAAAGAATTAAGAAGGAATGAAGAAAGAAGTAAGAAAGAAGAAAGAACGAAGTAAGAAAGAAGTAAGAAAGAAGTAAGAAAGAAGGAAGAAAGAAAGAAGAAAGAAGTAAGAAAAAAGTAAGAAAGAAGTATGAAAGAAGTAAGAAAGAAGAAAGAAAGAAGTAAGAAAGAAGTAAGAAAGACGTAAGAAAGAAGTAAGAAAGAAAGAAGAAAGAAGAAAGAAAGAAGTAAGAAAGAAGTAAGAAAGAAGTAAGAAAGAAGTAAGAAGGAATGAAGAAAGTAGTAAGAAATAAGTAATAAAGAAGTAAGAAAGAAGTAAGAAAGAAAGAAGAAAGAAGTAAGAAAGAAGTAAGAAAGAAGAAAAAAGAAGTAAGAAAGAAGAAAGAAAGAAGTAAGAAAGAAGAAAGAAAGAAGTAAGAAAGAAGTAAGAAAGAAGTAAGAAAGAAGTAAGAAAGAAATAAGAAAGAAAGAAGTAAGAAAGAAGTAAGAAAGAAAGAAGAAAGAAGTAAGAAAGAAGTAAGAAAGAAGTAAGAAGGAAAGAAGAAAGAAGTAAGAAAGAAGTAAGAAAGAAGTAAGAAAGAAGAAAGAAAGAAGTAAGAAAGAAGAAAGAAAGTAGTAAGAAAGAAGTAAGAAAGAAGTAAGAAAGAAAGAAGTAAGAAAGAAAGAAGAAAGAAGTAAGAAAGAAGTAAGAAAGAAGTAAGAAAGAAGTAAGAAAGAAGTACGAAAGAAGTAAGAAAGAAATAAGAAAGAAAGAAGTAAGAAAGAAGTAAGAAAGAAGTAAAGAAGTAAGAAAGAAGTAAGAAAGAAGTAAGAAAGAAGTAAGAAAGAAGTACGAAAGAAGTAAGAAAGAAGTAAGAAAGAAAGAAGTAAGAAAGAAGTAAGAAAGAAGTAAGAAAGAAGTTAAAAAGAAGTAAGATAAAAAGTAAGAAAGAAGTAAGAAAGGAATAAGAAATAAGAAAGACGTAAGAAAGAAGTAAGAAAGAAGTAAGAAAGAAGAAAAAAGAAGTTAAAAAGAAGTAAGAAATAAGTAAGAAAGAAGTAAGAAAGAAGTAAGAAAGAAGTAAGAAAGAAGAAAGAAAGAAGTATGAAAGAAGTAAGAAAGAAGAAAGAAAGAAGTAAGAAAGAAGTAAGAAAGAAGTAAGAAGGAATGAAGAAAGGAGTAAGAAAGAAGAAAGAAGAAAGAAAGAAGTAAGAAAGAAGTAAGAAAGAAGTAATAAAGAAGTAAGAAAGAAGTAAGAAAGAAGTAAGAAAGAAAGAAGTAAGAAAGAAGTTAGAAAGAAGTACGAAAGAAGTAAGAAAGAATTAAGAAAGAAAGATGTAAGAAAGAAGTAAGAAAGAAAAAAGAAAGAAGTAAGAAAGAAGTAAGAAAGAAGTATGAAAGAAGTAAGAAAGAAAGAAGAAAGAAGTAAGAAAGACGTAAGAAAGAAGTATGAAAGAAGTAAGAAAGACGAAAGAAAGAAGTAAGAAATAAGTAAGAAAGAAGTAAGAAAGAAGTAAGAAAGAAAGAAGAAAGAAGTAAGAAAGAAGTAAGAAAGAAGTAAGAAAGAAGTAAGAAGGAATGAAGAAAGAAGTAAGAAAGAAGTAAGAAAGAAGTAAGAAAGAAGTAAGAAAGAAGAAAGAAAGAAGTAAGAAAGAAGTAAGAAAGAAAGAAGAAAGAAGTAAGAAAGAAGTAAGAAAGAAGAAAGAAACAAGAAAGAAAGAAGTAAGAAAGAAGTAAGAAAGAAGTAAGAAGGAAGTAAGAGAGAAGTAAGAAGTTATGAAGAAAGTAGTAAGAAAGAAGTAAGAAACAAGTAAGAAAGAAGTAAGAACGAAAGAAGAAAGATGTAAGAAAGAAGTAAGAAAGAAGTAAGAAATAAGTAAGAAAGAAGAAAAAAGAAGTTAGAAAGAAGTAAGAAAGAAGAAAGAAGTAAGAAAGAAAGAAGAAAGAAGTAAGAAACAAGTAAGAAAAAAGTAAGAAATAAGTAAGAAAGAAGTAAAAAGAAGTAAGAAAGAAGTAAGAAAGAAAGAAGAAAGAAGTAAGAAAGAAGTAAGAAAGAAGTATGAAAGAAGTAAAGAAGTAAGAAAGAAGTAAGAAAGAAGTAAGAAAGAAGTAAGAAAGAAGAAAGAAAGAAGTAAGAAAGAAGTAAGAAAGAAGTAAGAAAGAAGTAAGAGAGAAGTAAGAAGTAATGAAGAAAGTAGTAAGAAAGAAGTAAGAAAGAAGTAAGAAAGAAGTAAGAAACAAGTAAGAAAGAAGTAAGAACGAAAGAAGAAAGAAGTTTAGAAAGAATTAAGAAAGAAGTAAGAAATAAGTAAGAAAGAAGAAAAAAGAAGTTAGAAAGAAGTAAGAAAGAAGAAAGAAGTAAGAAAGAAAGAAGAAAGAAGTAAGAAAGAAGTAAGAAAGAAGTATGAAAGAAGTAAGAAAGAAGAAAGAAAGAAGTAAGAAAGAAGTAAGAAAGAAGTAAAAAAGAAATAAGAAAGAAAGAAGAAAGAAGAAAGGAAGAAGTAGGAAAGAAGTAAGAAAGAAGTAAGAAAGAAGTAATAAAGAATTAAGAAGGAATGAAGAAAGAAGTAAGAAAGAAGAAAGAACGAAGTAAGAAAGAAGTAAGAAAGAAGTAAGAAAGAAGGAAGAAAGAAAGAAGAAAGAAGTAAGAAAAAAGTAAGAAAGAAGTATGAAAGAAGTAAGAAAGAAGAAAGAAAGAAGTAAGAAAGAAGTAAGAAAGACGTAAGAAAGAAGTAAGAAAGAAAGAAGAAAGAAGAAAGAAAGAAGTAAGAAAGAAGTAAGAAAGAAGTAAGAAAGAAGTAAGAAGGAATGAAGAAAGTAGTAAGAAATAAGTAATAAAGAAGTAAGAAAGAAGTAAGAAAGAAAGAAGAAAGAAGTAAGAAAGAAGTAAGAAAGAAGAAAAAAGAAGTAAGAAAGAAGAAAGAAAGAAGTAAGAAAGAAGAAAGAAAGAAGTAAGAAAGAAGTAAGAAAGAAGTAAGAAAGAAGTAAGAAAGAAATAAGAAAGAAAGAAGTAAGAAACAAGTAAGAAAGAAAGAAGAAAGAAGTAAGAAAGAAGTAAGAAAGAAGTAAGAAGGAAAGAAGAAAGAAGTAAGAAAGAAGTAAGAAAGAAGTAAGAAAGAAGAAAGAAAGAAGTAAGAAAGAAGAAAGAAAGTAGTAAGAAAGAAGTAAGAAAGAAGTAAGAAAGAAAGAAGTAAGAAAGAAAGAAGAAAGAAGTAAGAAAGAAGAAAGAAAGAAGAAAGAAAGAAGTAAGAAAGAAGAAAGAAAGAAGTAAGAAAGAAGTAAGAAAGAAGTAAGAAAGAAGTAAGAAAGAAGTAAGAAAGAAGTAAGAAAGAAGAAAGAAAGTAGTAAGAAAGAAGTAAGAAAGAAGTAAGAAAGAAAGAAGTAAGAAAGAAAGAAGAAAGAAGTAAGAAAGAAGTAAGAAAGAAGAAAGAAAGAAGTAAGAAAGAAGAAAGAAAGAAGTAAGAAAGAAGTAAGAAAGAATTAAGAAAGAAGTAAGAAAGAAAGAAGAAAGAAGTAAGAAAGAAGTAAGAAAGAAGTAAGAAAGAAGTACGAAAGAAGTACGAAAGAAGTAAGAAAGAAAGAAGTAAGAAAGAAGTAAGAAATAAGTAAGAAAGAAGAAAAAAGTAGTTAGAAAGAAGTAAGAAAGAAGTAAGAAAGAAGTAAGAAAGAAGTAAAAAAGAAGAAAGAAAGAAGTAAGAAAGAAGAAAGAAGAAAGAATTAAGAAAGAAGTAGGAAAGAAGTAAGAAAGAAGTAAGAAGGAATGAAGAAAGAAGTAAGAAAGAAGTAAGAAAGAAGTAAGAAAGAAGAAAGAAAGAAGTAAGAAAGAAGTAAGAAAGAAAGAAGAAAGAAGTAAGAAAGAAGTAAGAAAGAAGAAAGAAAGAAGAAAGAAAGAAGAAAGAAAGAAGTATGAAAGAAGTAAGAAAGAAGAAAGAAAGAAGTAAGAAAGAAGTAAGAAAGAAGTAAGAAAGAAGTAAGAAAGAAAGAAGAAAGAAGAAAGAAAGAAGTAAGAAAGAAGTAAGAAGAAGTAAGAAAGAAGTAAGAAGGAATGAAGAAAGTAGCAAGAAATAAGTAAGAAAAAGTAAGAAAGAAGTAAGAAAGAAAGAAGAAAGAAGTAAGAAAGAAGAAAGAAAGAAGTAAGAAAGAAGAAAGAAAGAAGTAAGAAAGAAGAAAGAAAGAAGTAAGAAAGAAGTAAGAAAGAAGTAAGAAAGAAGTAAGAAAGAAATAAGAAAGAAAGAAGTAAGAAAGAAGTAAGAAAGAAAGAAGAAAGAAGTAAGAAAGAAGTAAGAAAGAAGTAAGAAGGAAAGAAGAAAGAAGTAAGAAAGAAGTAAGAAAGAAGTAAGAAAGAAGTAAGAAAGAAGAAAGAAAGAAGTAAGAAAGAAGAAGGAAAGTAGTAAGAAAGAAGTAAGAAAGAAGTAAGAAAGAAAGAAGTAAGAAAGAAAGAAGAAAGAAGTAAGAAAGAAGAAAGAAAGAAGTAAGAAAGAAGTAAGAATGAAGTAAAAAAGAAGAAAGAAAGAAGTAAGCAAGAAGAAAGAAGAAAGAAGTAAGAAAGAAGTAGGAAAGAAGTAAGAAAGAAGTAAGAAGGAATGAAGAAAGAAGTAAGAAAGAAGTAAGAAAGAAGTAAGAAAGAAGTAAGAAAGAAGAAAGAAAGAAGTAAGAAAGAAGTAAGAAAGAAAGAAGAAAGAAGTAAGAACGAAGTAAGAAAGAAGAAAGAAAGAAGAAAGAAAGAAGAAAGAAAGAAGTAAGAAAGAAGTAAGAAAGAAGTAAGAAAGAAGTAAGAAAGAAGTAAGAAAGAAGTACGAAAGAAGTAAGAAAGAAGTAAGAAAGAAAGAAGTAAGAAAGAAGTAAGAAAGAAGTAAGAAAGAAGTTAAAAAGAAGTAAGATAAAAAGGAAGAAAGAAGTAAGAAAGAAGTAAGAAAGAAGTAAGAAAGAAGTAAGAAAGAAAGAAGAAAGAAGTAAGAAAGAAGTAAGAAAGAAGTATGAAAGAAGTAAGAAAGAAGAAAGAAAGAAGTAAGAAAGAAGTAAGAAAGAAGTAAGAAAGAAGTAAGAAAGAAGTAAGAAAGAAGAAAGAAAGAAGTAAGAAAGAAGTAAGAAAGAAGTAAGAAAGAAGTAAGAAAGAAAGAAGAAAGAAGTAAGAAAGAAGTAAGAAAGCAGTAAGAAAGAAGTAAGAAAGAAGAAAGAAAGAAGTAAGAAAGAAGAAAGAAAGAAGTAAGAAAGAAGTAAGAAAGAAGTAAAAAAGAAGTAAGAAAGAAGTAAGAAAGAAGTAAGAAGGAAAGAAGAAAAAAGTAAGAAAGAAGTAAGAGAGAAGTAAGAAAGAAGAAAGAAAGAAGTAAGAAAGAAGAAAGAAAGTAGTAAGAAAGAAGTAAGAAAGAAGTAAGAAAGAAAGAAGGAAGAAAGAAAGAAGAAAGAAGTAAGAAAGAAGTAAGAAAGAAGAAAGAAAGAAGTAAGAAAGAAGAAAGAAAGAAGTAAGAAAGAAGTAAGAAAGAAGTAAGAAAGAAGTAAGAAAGAAAGAAGAAAGAAGTAAGAAAGAAGTAAGAAAGAAGTAAGAAAGAAGTACGAAAGAAGTACGAAAGAAGTAAGAAAGAAAGAAGTAAGAAAGAAGTAAGAAAGAAGTAAGATAGAAGTAAGAAAGAAGTAAGAAAGAAGAAAAAAAGAAGTTAGAAAGAAGTAAGAAAGAAGAAAGAAGAAAGAAAGAAGTAAGAAAGAAGTAAGAAAGAAAGAAGAAAGAAGTAAGAAAGAAGTAAGAAAGAAGTAAGAAGGAAAGAAGAAAGAAGTAAGAAAGAAGTAAGAAAGAAGTAAGAAAGAAGTAAGAAAGAAGAAAGAAAGAAGTAAGAAAGAAGAAAGAAAGTAGTAAGAAAGAAGTAAGAAGTAAGAAAGAAGTAAGAAAGAAGTAAGAAAGAAGTAAGAAAGAAGTAAGAAAGAAAGAAGAAAGAAGTAAGAAAGAAGTAAGAAAGAAGTATGAAAGAAGTAAGAAAGAAGAAAGAAAGAAGTAAGAAAGAAGTAAGAAAGAAGTAAGAAAGAAGTAAGAGAGAAGTAAGAAGTAATGAAGAAAGTAGTAAGAAAGAAGTAAGAAAGAAGTAAGAAAGAAGTAAGAAACAAGTAAGAAAGAAGTAAGAACGAAAGAAGAAAGAAGTAAGAAAGAATTAAGAAAGAAGTAAGAAATAAGTAAGAAAGAAGAAAAAAGAAGTTAGAAAGAAGTAAGAAAGAAGAAAGAAGTAAGAAAGAAAGAAGAAAGAAGTAAGAAAGAGGTATGAAAGAAGTAAGAAAGAAGAAAGAAAGAAGTAAGAAAGAAGTAAGAAAGAAGTAAGAAAGAAGTACGAAAGAAGTACGAAAGAAGTAAGAAAGAAAGAAGTAAGAAAGAAGTAAGAAAGAAGTAAGAAAGAAGAAAAAAGTAGTTAGAAAGAAGTAAGAAAGAAGTAAGAAAGAAGTAAGAAAGAAGTAAAAAAGAAGAAAGAAAGAAGTAAGAAAGAAGAAAGAAGAAAGAATTAAGAAAGAAGTAGGAAAGAAGTAAGAAAGAAGTAAGAAGGAATGAAGAAAGAAGTAAGAAAGAAGTAAGAAAGAAGTAAGAAAGAAGAAAGAAAGAAGTAAGAAAGAAGTAAGAAAGAAAGAAGAAAGAAGTAAGAAAGAAGTAAGAAAGAAGTAAGAAAGAAGTAAGAAAGAAGAAAGAAGAAAGAAAGAAGTAAGAAAGAAGAAAGAAAGAAGTAAGAAAGAAGTAAGAAAGAAGAAAGAAGTAAGAAAGAAGTATGAAAGAAGTAAAGAAGTAAGAAAGAAGTAAGAAAGAAGTAAGAAAGAAGTAAGAAAGTAGTACGAAAGAAGTAAGAAAGAAGTAAGAAAGAAAGAAGTAAGAAAGAAGTAAGAAAGAAGTAAGAAAGAAGTTAAAAAGAAGTAAGATAAAAAGTAAGAAAGAAGTAAGAAAGGAATAAGAAATAAGAAAGACGTAAGAAAGAAGTAAGAAAGAAATAAGAAAGAAAGAAGTAAGAAAGAAGAAAGAAACAAGTAAGAAAGAAGAAAGAAAGAAGTAAGAAAGAAGTAAGAAAGAAGTAAGAAAGAAGTAAGAAAGAAGTACGAAAGAAGTAAGAAAGAAGTAAAAAAGAAAGAAGTAAGAAAGAAGTAAGAAAGAAGTAAGAAAGAAGTAAGAAAGAAGTAAGAAAGAAGTAAGAAAGAAGAAAGAAGTAAGAAAGAAAGAAGAAAGAAGAGAGAAAGAAGTAAGAAAGAAGTATGAAAGAAGTAAGAAAGAAGAAAGAAAGAAGTAAGAAAGAAGTAATAAAGAAGTAAGAAAGAAGTAAGAAAGAAGTAAGAAAGAAAGAAGAAAGAAGTAAGAAAGTAGTAAGAAAGAAGTAAGAAAGAAGTAAGAAAGAAGAAAGAAAGAAGTAAGAAAGAAGAAAGAAAGAAGTAAGAAAGAAGTAAGAAAGAAGTAAAAAAGAAGTAAGAAAGAAGTAAGAAATAAGTAAGAAAGAAGAAAAAAGAAAGAAGAAAGAAGTAAGAAAGAAGTAAGAAAGAAGTATGAAAGAAGTAAGAAAGAAGAAAGAAAGAAGTAAGAAAGAAGTAAGAAAGAAGTAAGAAAGAAAGAAGAAAGAAGAAAGAAAGAAGTAAGAAAGAAGTAAGAGAGAAGTAAGAAGTAATGAAGAAAGTAGTAAGAAAGAAGTAAGAAAGAAGTAAGAAAGAAGTAAGAAACAAGTAAGAAAGAAGTAAGAAAGAAAGAAGAAAGAAGTAAGAAAGAAGTAAGAAAGAAGTAAGAAGGAAAGAAGAAAGAAGTAAGAAAGAAGTAAGAAAGAAGTAAGAAAGAAGAAAGAAAGAAGTAAGAAAGAAGAAAGAAAGTAGTAAGAAAGAAGTAAGAAAGAAGTAAGAAAGAAAGAAGTAAGAAAGAAAGAAGAAAGAAGTAAGAAAGAAGTAAGAAAGAAGAAAGAAAGAAGTAAGAAAGAAGAAAGAAAGAAGTAAGAAAGAAGTAAGAAAGAAGTAAGAGAGAAGTAAGAAGTAATGAAGAAAGTAGTAAGAAAGAAGAAAGAAAGAAGTAAGAAAGAAGTAAGAAAGAAGTAAGAAAGAAGTAAGAAAGAAAGAAGAAAGAAGTAAGAAAGAGGTAAGAAAGAAGTAAGAAAGAAGTACGAAAGAAGTACGAAAGAAGTAAGAAAGAAAGAAGTAAGAAAGAAGTAAGAAAGAAGTAAGAAAGAAGAAAAAAGTAGTTAGAAAGAAGTAAGAAAGAAGTAAGAAAGAAGTAAGAAAGAAGTAAAAAAGAAGAAAGAAAGAAGTAAGAAAGAAGAAAGAAGAAAGAATTAAGAAAGAAGTAGGAAAGAAGTAAGAAAGAAGTAAGAAGGAATGAAGAAAGAAGTAAGAAAGAAGTAAGAAAGAAGTAAGAAAGAAGAAAGAAAGAAGTAAGAAAGAAGTAAGAAAGAAAGAAGAAAGAAGTAAGAAAGAAGTAAGAAAGAAGAAAGAAAGAAGAAAGAAAGAAGAAAGAAAGAAGTATGAAAGAAGTAAGAAAGAAGAAAGAAAGAAGTAAGAAAGAAGTAAGAAAGAAGTAAGAAAGAAAGAAGAAAGAAGAAAGAAAGAAGTAAGAAAGAAGTAAGAAGAAGTAAGAAAGAAGTAAGAAGGAATGAAGAAAGTAGCAAGAAATAAGTAAGGAAAAGTAAGAAAGAAGTAAGAAAGAAAGAAGAAAGAAGTAAGAAAGAAGAAAGAAAGAAGTAAGAAAGAAGAAGAAAGAAGTAAGAAAGAAGAAAGAAAGAAGTAAGAAAGAAGAAGAAAGAAGTAAGAAAGAAGAAAGAAAGAAGTAAGAAAGAAGTAAGAAAGAAGTAAGAAAGAAGTAAGAAAGAAAGAAGAAAGAAGTAAGAAAGTAGTAAGAAAGAAGTAAGAAAGAAGTAAGAAAGAAGAAAGAAAGAAGTAAGAAAGAAGAAAGAAAGAAGTATGAAAGAAGTAAGAAAGAAGTAAAAAAGAAGTAAGAAAGAAGTAAGAAATAAGTAAGAAAGAAGAAAAAAGAAAGAAGAAAGAAGTAAGAAAGAAGTAAGAAAGAAGTATGAAAGAAGTAAGAAAGAAGAAAGAAAGAAGTAAGAAAGAAGTAAGAAAGAAGTAAGAAAGAAAGAAGAAAGAAGAAAGAAAGAAGTAAGAAAGAAGTAAGAGAGAAGTAAGAAGTAATGAAGAAAGTAGTAAGAAAGAAGTAAGAAAGAAGTAAGAAAGAAGTAAGAAACAAGTAAGAAAGAAGTAAGAAAGAAAGAAGAAAGAAGTAAGAAAGAAGTAAGAAAGAAGAAGGAAAGAAGAAGGAAGTAAGAAAGAAGTAAGAAAGAAGTAAGAAAGAAGAAAGAAAGAAGTAAGAAAGAAGAAAGAAAGTAGTAAGAAAGAAGTAAGAAAGAAGTAAGAAAGAATGAAGTAAGAAAGAAAGAAGAAAGAAGTAAGAAAGAAGTAAGAAAGAAGAAAGAAAGAAGTAAGAAAGAAGAAAGAAAGAAGTAAGAAAGAAGTAAGAAAGAAGTAAGAAAGAAGTAAGAAAGAAAGAAGAAAGAAGTAAGAAAGAAGTAAGAAAGAAGTAAGAAAGAAGTACGAAAGAAGTACGAAAGAAGTAAGAAAGAAAGAAGTAAGAAAGAAGTAAGAAAGAAGAAAAAAGTAGTTAGAAAGAAGTAAGAAAGAAGTAAGAAAGAAGTAAAAAAGAAGAAAGAAAGAAGTAAGAAAGAAGAAAGAAGAAAGAATTAAGAAAGAAGTAGGAAAGAAGTAAGAAAGAAGTAAGAAGGAATGAAGAAAGAAGTAAGAAAGAAGTAAGAAAGAAGTAAGAAAGAAGAAAGAAAGAAGTAAGAAAGAAGTAAGAAAGAAAGAAGAAAGAAGTAAGAAAGAAGTAAGAAAGAAGAAAGAAAGAAGAAAGAAAGAAGAAAGAAAGAAGTATGAAAGAAGTAAGAAAGAAGAAAGAAAGAAGTAAGAAAGAAGTAAGAAAGAAGTAAGAAAGAAAGAAGAAAGAAGAAAGAAAGAAGTAAGAAAGAAGTAAGAAGAAGTAAGAAAGAAGTAAGAAGGAATGAAGAAAGTAGCAAGAAATAAGTAAGAAAAAGTAAGAAAGAAGTAAGAAAGAAAGAAGAAAGAAGTAAGAAAGAAGAAAGAAAGAAGTAAGAAAGAAGAAGAAAGAAGTAAGAAAGAAGAAAGAAAGAAGTAAGAAAGAAGTAAGAAAGAAGTAAGAAAGAAGTAAGAAAGAAATAAGAAAGAAAGAAGTAAGAAAGAAGTAAGAAAGAAAGAAGAAAGAAGTAAGAAAGAAGTAAGAAAGAAGTAAGAAGGAAAGAAGAAAGAAGTAAGAAAGAAGTAAGAAAGAAGTAAGAAAGAAGTAAGAAAGAAGAAAGAAAGAAGTAAGAAAGAAGAAAGAAAGTAGTAAGAAAGAAGTAAGAAAGAAGTAAGAAAGAAAGAAGTAAGAAAGAAAGAAGAAAGAAGTAAGAAAGAAGTAAGAAAGAAGAAAGAAAGAAGTAAGAAAGAAGAAAGAAAGAAGTAAGAAAGAAGTAAGAAAGAAGTAAGAAAGAAGTAAGAAAGAAAGAAGAAAGAAGTAAGAAAGAAATAAGAAAGAAGTAAGAAAGAAGTAAGAAAGAAGAAAGATAGAAGTAAGAAAGAAGAAAGAAAGAAGTAAGAAAGAAATAAGAAAGAAGTAAGAAAGAAGTAAGAAAGAAGTACGAAAGAAGTAAGAAAGAAATAAGAAAGAAAGAAGTAAGAAAGAAGTAAGAAAGAAAGAAAGAAGTAAGAAAGAAGTAAGAAAGAAGTAAGAAAGAAAGAAGAAAGAAGTAAGAAAGAAGTAAGAAAGAAGTAAGAAAGAAGTAAGAAAGAAGAAAGAAAGAAAGAAGAAAAAAGTAAGAAAGAAGTAAGAAAGAAGTAAGAAAGAAGAAAAAAGAAGTTAAAAAGAAGTAAGAAATAAGTAAGAAAGAAGTAAGAAAGAAGTAAGAAAGAAGTAAGAAAGAAGAAAGAAAGAAGTATGAAAGAAGTAAGAAAGAAGAAAGAAAGAAGTAAGAAAGAAGTAAGAAAGAAGTAAGAAGGAATGAAGAAAGGAGTAAGAAAGAAGAAAGAAGAAAGAAAGAAGTAAGAAAGAAGTAAGAAAGAAGTAATAAAGAAGTAAGAAAGAAGTAAGAAAGAAAGAAGAAAGAAGTAAGAAAGAAGTAAGAAAGAAGTACGAAAGAAGTAAGAAAGAATTAAGAAAGAAAGATGTAAGAAAGAAGTAAGAAAGAAGTAAGAAAGAAGTAAGAAAGAAGTAAGAAAGAAGTATGAAAGAAGTAAGAAAGAAAGAAGAAAGAAGTAAGAAAGACGTAAGAAAGAAGTATGAAAGAAGTAAGAAAGACGAAAGAAAGAAGTAAGAAATAAGTAAGAAAGAAGTAAGAAAGAAGTAAGAAAGAAAGAAGAAAGAAGTAAGAAAGAAGTAAGAAAGAAGTAAGAAAGAAGTAAGAAGGAATGAAGAAAGAAGTAAGAAAGAATTAAGAAAGAAGTAAGAAAGAAGTAAGAAAGAAGAAAGAAAGAAGTAAGAAAGAAGTAAGAAAGAAAGAAGAAAGAAGTAAGAAAGAAGTAAGAAAGAAGAAAGAAAGAAGAAAGAAAGAAGTAAGAAAGAAGTAAGAAAGAAGTAAGAAAGAAGGAAGAAAGAAGTAAGAAAGAAGTACGAAAGAAGTAAGAAAGAAGTAAGAAAGAAAGAAGTAAGAAAGAAGTAAGAAAGAAGTAAGAAAGAAGTTAAAAAGAAGTAAGATAAAAAGTAAGAAAGAAGTAAGAAAGAAGTAAGAAAGAAGTAAGAAAGAAGTAAGAAAGAAGGAAGAAAGAAGAAAGAAAGAAGTAAGAAAGAAGTAAGAAAGAAGTAAGAAGGAAGTAAGAGAGAAGTAAGAAGTTATGAAGAAAGTAGTAAGAAAGAAGTAAGAAAGAAGTAAGAAACAAGTAAGAAAGAAGTAAGAAACAAGTAAGAAAGAAGTAAGAACGAAAGAAGAAAGAAGTAAGAAAGAAGTAAGAAAGAAGTAAGAAATAAGTAAGAAAGAAGAAAAAAGAAGTTAGAAAGAAGTAAGAAAGAAGAAAGAAGTAAGAAAGAAAGAAGAAAGAAGTAAGAAACAAGTAAGAAAAAAGTAAGAAATAAGTAAGAAAGAAGTAAGAAAGAAGTAAGAAAGAAGTAAGAAACAAGTAAGAAAGAAGTAAGAACGAAAGAAGAAAGAAGTAAGAAAGAATTAAGAAAGAAGTAAGAAATAAGTAAGAAAGAAGAAAAAAGAAGTTAGAAAGAAGTAAGAAAGAAGAAAGAAGTAAGAAAGAAAGAAGAAAGAAGTAAGAAAGAAGTAAGAAAGAAGTATGAAAGAAGTAAGAAAGGAGAAAGAAAGAAGTAAGAAAGAAGTAAGAAAGAAGTAAAAAAGAAATAAGAAAGAAAGAAGAAAGAAGAAAGGAAGAAGTAGGAAAGAAGTAAGAAAGAAGTAAGAAAGAAGTAATAAAGAATTAAGAAGGAATGAAGAAAGAAGTAAGAAAGAAGAAAGAACGAAGTAAGAAAGAAGTAAGAAAGAAGTAAGAAAGAAGGAAGAAAGAAAGAAGAAAGAAGTAAGAAAAAAGTAAGAAAGAAGTATGAAAGAAGTAAGAAAGAAGAAAGAAAGAAGTAAGAAAGAAGTAAGAAAGACGTAAGAAAGAAGTAAGAAAGAAAGAAGAAAGAAGTAAGAAAGAAGTAAGAAAGAAGTAAGAAAGAAGTAAGAAAGAAGTAAGAAGGAATGAAGAAAGTAGTAAGAAATAAGTAATAAAGAAGTAAGAAAGAAGTAAGAAAGAAAGAAGAAAGAAGTAAGAAAGAAGTAAGAAAGAAGAAAAAAGAAGTAAGAAAGAAGAAAGAAAGAAGTAAGAAAGAAGAAAGAAAGAAGTAAGAAAGAAGTAAGAAAGAAGTAAGAAAGAAGTAAGAAAGAAATAAGAAAGAAAGAAGTAAGAAAGAAGTAAGAAAGAAAGAAGAAAGAAGTAAGAAAGAAGTAAGAAAGAAGTAAGAAGGAAAGAAGAAAGAAGTAATAAAGAAGTAAGAAAGAAGTAAGAAAGAAGAAAGAAAGAAGTAAGAAAGAAGAAAGAAAGTAGTAAGAAAGAAGTAAGAAAGAAGTAAGAAAGAAAGAAGTAAGAAAGAAAGAAGAAAGAAGTAAGAAAGAAGTAAGAAAGAAGAAAGAAAGAAGTAAGAAAGAAGAAAGAAAGAAGTAAGAAAGAAGTAAGAAAGAAGTAAGAAAGAAGTAAGAAAGAAGTAAGAAAGAAGAAGAAATTAGTAAGAAAGAAGTAAGAAAGAAGTAAGAAAGAAGTACGAAAGAAGTACGAAAGAAGTAAGAAAGAAAGAAGTAAGAAAGAAGTAAGAAAGAAGTAAGATAGAAGTAAGAAAGAAGTAAGAAAGAAGAAAAAAAGAAGTTAGAAAGAAGTAAGAAAGAAGAAAGAAGAAAGAAAGAAGTAAGAAAGAATTAAGAAAGAAAGAAGAAAGAAGTAAGAAAGAAAGAAGAAAGAAGTAAGAAGGAAAGAAGAAAGAAGTAAGAAAGAAGTAAGAAAGAAGTAAGAAAGAAGTAAGAAAGAAGAAAGAAAGAAGTAAGAAAGAAGAAAGAAAGTAGTAAGAAAGAAGTAAGAAAGAAGTAAGAAAGAAGTAAGAAAGAAGTAAGAAAGAAGTAAGAAAGAAATAAGAAAGAAAGAAGTAAGAAAGAAGTAAGAAAGAAAGAAGAAAGAAGTAAGAAAGAAGTAAGAAAGAAGTAAGAAGGAAAGAAGAAAGAAGTAATAAAGAAGTAAGAAAGAAGTAAGAAAGAAGAAAGAAAGAAGTAAGAAAGAAGAAAGAAAGTAGTAAGAAAGAAGTAAGAAAGAAGTAAGAAAGAAAGAAGTAAGAAAGAAAGAAGAAAGAAGTAAGAAAGAAGTAAGAAAGAAGAAAGAAAGAAGTAAGAAAGAAGAAAGAAAGAAGTAAGAAAGAAGTAAGAAAGAAGTAAGAAAGAAGTAAGAAAGAAGTAAGACAGAAAGAAGAAAGAAGTAAGAAAGAAGTAAGAAAGAAGTAAGAAAGAAGTACGAAAGAAGTACGAAAGAAGTAAGAAAGAAAGAAGTAAGAAAGAAGTAAGAAAGAAGTAAGATAGAAGTAAGAAAGAAGTAAGAAAGAAGAAAAAAAGAAGTTAGAAAGAAGTAAGAAAGAAGAAAGAAGAAAGAAAGAAGTAAGAAAGAAGTAAGAAAGAAAGAAGAAAGAAGTAAGAAAGAAGTAAGAAACAAGTAAGAAGGAAAGAAGAAAGAAGTAAGAAAGAAGTAAGAAAGAAGTAAGAAAGAAGTAAGAAAGAAGAAAGAAAGAAGTAAGAAAGAAGAAAGAAAGTAGTAAGAAAGAAGTAAGAAAGAAGTAAGAAAGAAAGAAGTAAGAAAGAAAGAAGAAAGAAGTAAGAAAGAAGTAAGAAAGAAGAAAGAAAGAAGTAAGAAAGAAGAAAGAAAGAAGTAAGAAAGAAGTAAGAAAGAAGTAAGAAAGAAGTAAGAAAGAAAGAAGAAAGAAGTAAGAAAGAAGTAAGAAAGAAGTAAGAAAGAAGTACGAAAGAAGTACGAAAGAAGTAAGAAAGAAAGAAGTAAGAAAGAAGTAAGAAAGAAGTAAGAAAGAAGAAAATAGTAGTTAGAAAGAAGTAAGAAAGAAGTAAGAAAGAAGTAAGAAAGAAGTAAAAAAGAAGAAAGAAAGAAGTAAGAAAGAAGAAAGAAGAAAGAATTAAGAAAGAAGTAGGAAAGAAGTAAGAAAGAAGTAAGAAGTAATGAAGAAAGAAGTAAGAAAGAAGTAAGAAAGAAGTAAGAAAGAAGAAAGAAAGAAGTAAGAAAGAAGTAAGAAAGAAAGAAGAAAGAAGTAAGAAAGAAGTAAGAAAGAAGAAAGAAAGAAGAAAGAAAGAAGAAAGAAAGAAGTATGAAAGAAGTAAGAAAGAAGAAAGAAAGAAGTAAGAAAGAAGTAAGAAAGAAGTAAGAAAGAAGTAAGAAAGAAAGAAGAAAGAAGAAAGAAAGAAGTAAGAAAGAAGTAAGAAGAAGTTAGAAAGAAGTAAGAAGGAATGAAGAAAGTAGCAAGAAATAAGTAAGAAAAAGTAAGAAAGAATTAAGAAAGAAGTAAGAAAGAAGTAAGAAAGAAGAAAGAAAGAAGTAAGAAAGAAGTAAGAAAGAAAGAAGAAAGAAGTAAGAAAGAAGTAAGAAAGAAGAAAGAAAGAAGAAAGAAAGAAGTAAGAAAGAAGTAAGAAAGAAGTAAGAAAGAAAGAAGAAAGAAGTAAGAAAGAAGTAAGAAAGAAGTAAGAAGGAAAGAAGAAAGAAGTAAGAAAGAAGTAAGAAAGAAGTAAGAAAGAAGTAAGAAAGAAGAAAGAAAGAAGTAAGAAAGAAGAAGGAAAGTAGTAAGAAAGAAGTAAGAAAGAAGTAAGAAAGAAAGAAGTAAGAAAGAAAGAAGAAAGAAGTAAGAAAGAAGTAAGAAAGAAGAAAGAAAGAAGTAAGAAAGAAGAAAGAAAGAAGTAAGAAAGAAGTAAGAAAGAAGTAAGAAAGAAGTAAGATAGAAGTAAGAAAGAAGTAAGAAAGAAGAAAAAAAGAAGTTAGAAAGAAGTAAGAAAGAAGAAAGAAGAAAGAAAGAAGTAAGAAAGAAGAAAGAAAGAAGAAAGAAATAAGAAAGAAGTAAGAAAGAAGAAAGAAGTAAGAAAGAAGTATGAAAGAAGTAAAGAAGTAAGAAAGAAGTAAGAAAGAAGTAAGAAAGAAGTAAGAAAGAAGTACGAAAGAAGTAAGAAAGAAGTAAGAAAGAAAGAAGTAAGAAAGAAGTAAGAAAGAAGTAAGAAAGAAGTTAAAAAGAAGTAAGATAAAAAGTAAGAAAGAAGTAAGAAAGGAATAAGAAATAAGAAAGACGTAAGAAAGAAGTAAGAAAGAAGTAAGAAAGAAAGAAGTAAGAAAGAAGAAAGAAACAAGTAAGAAAGAAGAAAGAAAGAAGTAAGAAAGAAGTAAGAAAGAAGTAAGTAAGAAGTAAGAAAGAAGTACGAAAGAAGTAAGAAAGAAGTAAAAAAGAAAGAAGTAAGAAAGAAGTAAGAAAGAAGTAAGAAAGAAGTAAGAAAGAAGTAAGAAAGAAGTAAGAAAGAAGAAAGAAGTAAGAAAGAAAGAAGAAAGAAGAGAGAAAGAAGTAAGAAAGAAGTATGAAAGAAGTAAGAAAGAAGAAAGAAAGAAGTAAGAAAGAAGTAAGAAAGAAGTAAGAAAGAAGTAAGAAAGAAGTAAGAAAGAAAGAAGAAAGAAGTAAGAAAGAAGTAAGAAAGAAGAAAGAAAGAAGTAAGAAAGAAGAAAGAAAGAAGTAAGAAAGAAGTAAGAAAGAAGTAAAAAAGAAGTAAGAAAGAAGTAAGAAATAAGTAAGAAAGAAGAAAAAAGAAAGAAGAAAGAAGTAAGAAAGAAGTAAGAAAGAAGTATGAAAGAAGTAAGAAAGAAGAAAGAAAGAAGTAAGAAAGAAGTAAGAAAGAAGTAAGAAAGAAAGAAGAAAGAAGAAAGAAAGAAGTAAGAAAGAAGTAAGAGAGAAGTAAGAAGTAATGAAGAAAGTAGTAAGAAAGAAGTAAGAAAGAAGTAAGAAAGAAGTAAGAAGGAAAGAAGAAAGAAGTAAGAAAGAAGTAAGAAAGAAGTAAGAAAGAAGTAAGAAAGAAAGAAGAAAGAAGTAAGAAAGAAGTAAGAAAGAAGTAAGAAAGAAGTAAGAAGGAATGAAGAAAGAAGTAAGAAAGAATTAAGAAAGAAGTAAGAAAGAAGTAAGAAAGAAGAAAGAAAGAAGTAAGAAAGAAGTAAGAAAGAAAGAAGAAAGAAGTAAGAAAGAAGTAAGAAAGAAGAAAGAAAGAAGTTAGAAAGAAGTAAGAAAGAAGAAAGAAGAAAGAAAGAAGTAAGAAAGAAGTAAGAAAGAAAGAAGAAAGAAGTAAGAAAGAAGTAAGAAAGAAGTAAGAAGGAAAGAAGAAAGAAGTAAGAAAGAAGTACGAAAGAAGTAAGAAAGAAGTAAGAAAGAAAGAAGTAAGAAAGAAGTAAGAAAGAAGTAAGAAAGAAGTTAAAAAGAAGTAAGATAAAAAGTAAGAAAGAAGTAAGAAAGAAGTAAGAAAGAAGTAAGAAAGAAGTAAGAAAGAAGTAAGAAAGAAGGAAGAAAGAAGAAAGAAAGAAGTAAGAAAGAAGTAAGAAAGAAGTAAGAAAGAAGTAAGATAGAAGTAAGAAAGAAGTAAGAAAGAAGAAAAAAAGAAGTTAGAAAGAAGTAAGAAAGAAGAAAGAAGAAAGAAAGAAGTAAGAAAGAAGTAAGAAAGAAAGAAGAAAGAAGTAAGAAAGAAGTAAGAAAGAAGTAAGAAGGAAAGAAGAAAGAAGTAAGAAAGAAGTAAGAAAGAAGTAAGAAAGAAGTAAGAAAGAAGAAAGAAAGAAGTAAGAAAGAAGAAAGAAAGTAGTAAGAAAGAAGTAAGAAGTAAGAAAGAAGTAAGAAAGAAGTAAGAAAGAAGTAAGAAAGAAGTAAGAAAGAAAGAAGAAAGAAGTAAGAAAGAAGTAAGAAAGAAGTATGAAAGAAGTAAGAAAGAAGAAAGAAAAGTAAGAAAGAAGTAAGAAAGAAGTAAGAAAGAAGTAAGAGAGAAGTAAGAAGTAATGAAGAAAGTAGTAAGAAAGAAGTAAGAAAGAAGTAAGAAAGAAGTAAGAAACAAGTAAGAAAGAAGTAAGAACGAAAGAAGAAAGAAGTAAGAAAGAATTAAGAAAGAAGTAAGAAATAAGTAAGAAAGAAGAAAAAAGAAGTTAGAAAGAAGTAAGAAAGAAGAAAGAAGTAAGAAAGAAAGAAGAAAGAAGTAAGAAAGAAGTAAGAAAGAAGTATGAAAGAAGTAAGAAAGAAGAAAGAAAGAAGTAAGAAAGAAGTAAGAAAGAAGTAAGAAAGAAGTACGAAAGAAGTACGAAAGAAGTAAGAAAGAAAGAAGTAAGAAAGAAGTAAGAAAGAAGTAAGAAAGAAGAAAAAAGTAGTTAGAAAGAAGTAAGAAAGAAGTAAGAAAGAAGTAAGAAAGAAGTAAAAAAGAAGAAAG
Source organism: Columba livia (assembly GCF_036013475.1). Classification (NCBI taxonomy): domain Eukaryota; kingdom Metazoa; phylum Chordata; class Aves; order Columbiformes; family Columbidae; genus Columba; species Columba livia. Next base: position 480,334 of record NW_027043038.1, on the reverse strand, counting down.
AAAGAAGTAAGAAAGAAGAAAGAAGAAAGAATTAAGAAAGAAGTAGGAAAGAAGTAAGAAAGAAGTAAGAAGGAATGAAGAAAGAAGTAAGAAAGAAGTAAGAAAGAAGTAAGAAAGAAGAAAGAAAGAAGTAAGAAAGAAGTAAGAAAGAAAGAAGAAAGAAGTAAGAAAGAAGTAAGAAAGAAGTAAGAAAGAAGTAAGAAAGAAGAAAGAAGAAAGAAAGAAGTAAGAAAGAAGAAAGAAAGAAGTAAGAAAGAAGTAAGAAAGAAGAAAGAAGTAAGAAAGAAGTATGAAAGAAGTAAAGAAGTAAGAAAGAAGTAAGAAAGAAGTAAGAAAGAAGTAAGAAAGTAGTACGAAAGAAGTAAGAAAGAAGTAAGAAAGAAAGAAGTAAGAAAGAAGTAAGAAAGAAGTAAGAAAGAAGTTAAAAAGAAGTAAGATAAAAAGTAAGAAAGAAGTAAGAAAGGAATAAGAAATAAGAAAGACGTAAGAAAGAAGTAAGAAAGAAATAAGAAAGAAAGAAGTAAGAAAGAAGAAAGAAACAAGTAAGAAAGAAGAAAGAAAGAAGTAAGAAAGAAGTAAGAAAGAAGTAAGAAAGAAGTAAGAAAGAAGTACGAAAGAAGTAAGAAAGAAGTAAAAAAGAAAGAAGTAAGAAAGAAGTAAGAAAGAAGTAAGAAAGAAGTAAGAAAGAAGTAAGAAAGAAGTAAGAAAGAAGAAAGAAGTAAGAAAGAAAGAAGAAAGAAGAGAGAAAGAAGTAAGAAAGAAGTATGAAAGAAGTAAGAAAGAAGAAAGAAAGAAGTAAGAAAGAAGTAAGAAAGAAGTAAGAAAGAAGTAAGAAAGAAGTAAGAAAGAAAGAAGAAAGAAGTAAGAAAGTAGTAAGAAAGAAGTAAGAAAGAAGTAAGAAAGAAGAAAGAAAGAAGTAAGAAAGAAGAAAGAAAGAAGTAAGAAAGAAGTAAGAAAGAAGTAAAAAAGAAGTAAGAAAGAAGTAAGAAATAATTAAGAAAGAAGAAAAAAGAAAGAAGAAAGAAGTAAGAAAGAAGTAAGAAAGAAGTATGAAAGAAGTAAGAAAGAAGAAAGAAAGAAGTAAGAAAGAAGTAAGAAAGAAGTAAGAAAGAAAGAAGAAAGAAGAAAGAAAGAAGTAAGAAAGAAGTAAGAGAGAAGTAAGAAGTAATGAAGAAAGTAGTAAGAAAGAAGTAAGAAAGAAGTAAGAAAGAAGTAAGAAACAAGTAAGAAAGAAGTAAGAAAGAAAGAAGAAAGAAGTAAGAAAGAAGTAAGAAAGAAGTAAGAAGGAAAGAAGAAAGAAGTAAGAAAGAAGTAAGAAAGAAGTAAGAAAGAAGAAAGAAAGAAGTAAGAAAGAAGAAAGAAAGTAGTAAGAAAGAAGTAAGAAAGAAGTAAGAAAGAAAGAAGTAAGAAAGAAAGAAGAAAGAAGTAAGAAAGAAGTAAGAAAGAAGAAAGAAAGAAGTAAGAAAGAAGAAAGAAAGAAGTAAGAAAGAAGTAAGAAAGAAGTAAGAGAGAAGTAAGAAGTAATGAAGAAAGTAGTAAGAAAGAAGAAAGAAAGAAGTAAGAAAGAAGTAAGAAAGAAGTAAGAAAGAAGTAAGAAAGAAAGAAGAAAGAAGTAAGAAAGAAGTAAGAAAGAAGTAAGAAAGAAGTACGAAAGAAGTACGAAAGAAGTAAGAAAGAAAGAAGTAAGAAAGAAGTAAGAAAGAAGTAAGAAAGAAGAAAAAAGTAGTTAGAAAGAAGTAAGAAAGAAGTAAGAAAGAAGTAAGAAAGAAGTAAAAAAGAAGAAAGAAAGAAGTAAGAAAGAAGAAAGAAGAAAGAATTAAGAAAGAAGTAGGAAAGAAGTAAGAAAGAAGTAAGAAGGAATGAAGAAAGAAGTAAGAAAGAAGTAAGAAAGAAGTAAGAAAGAAGAAAGAAAGAAGTAAGAAAGAAGTAAGAAAGAAAGAAGAAAGAAGTAAGAAAGAAGTAAGAAAGAAGAAAGAAAGAAGAAAGAAAGAAGAAAGAAAGAAGTATGAAAGAAGTAAGAAAGAAGAAAGAAAGAAGTAAGAAAGAAGTAAGAAAGAAGTAAGAAAGAAAGAAGAAAGAAGAAAGAAAGAAGTAAGAAAGAAGTAAGAAGAAGTAAGAAAGAAGTAAGAAGGAATGAAGAAAGTAGCAAGAAATAAGTAAGGAAAAGTAAGAAAGAAGTAAGAAAGAAAGAAGAAAGAAGTAAGAAAGAAGAAAGAAAGAAGTAAGAAAGAAGAAGAAAGAAGTAAGAAAGAAGAAAGAAAGAAGTAAGAAAGAAGAAGAAAGAAGTAAGAAAGAAGAAAGAAAGAAGTAAGAAAGAAGTAAGAAAGAAGTAAGAAAGAAGTAAGAAAGAAAGAAGAAAGAAGTAAGAAAGTAGTAAGAAAGAAGTAAGAAAGAAGTAAGAAAGAAGAAAGAAAGAAGTAAGAAAGAAGAAAGAAAGAAGTATGAAAGAAGTAAGAAAGAAGTAAAAAAGAAGTAAGAAAGAAGTAAGAAATAAGTAAGAAAGAAGAAAAAAGAAAGAAGAAAGAAGTAAGAAAGAAGTAAGAAAGAAGTATGAAAGAAGTAAGAAAGAAGAAAGAAAGAAGTAAGAAAGAAGTAAGAAAGAAGTAAGAAAGAAAGAAGAAAGAAGAAAGAAAGAAGTAAGAAAGAAGTAAGAGAGAAGTAAGAAGTAATGAAGAAAGTAGTAAGAAAGAAGTAAGAAAGAAGTAAGAAAGAAGTAAGAAACAAGTAAGAAAGAAGTAAGAAAGAAAGAAGAAAGAAGTAAGAAAGAAGTAAGAAAGAAGTAAGAAGGAAAGAAGAAAGAAGTAAGAAAGAAGTAAGAAAGAAGTAAGAAAGAAGAAAGAAAGAAGTAAGAAAGAAGAAAGAAAGTAGTAAGAAAGAAGTAAGAAAGAAGTAAGAAAGAAAGAAGTAAGAAAGAAAGAAGAAAGAAGTAAGAAAGAAGTAAGAAAGAAGAAAGAAAGAAGTAAGAAAGAAGAAAGAAAGAAGTAAGAAAGAAGTAAGAAAGAAGTAAGAAAGAAGTAAGAAAGAAAGAAGAAAGAAGTAAGAAAGAAGTAAGAAAGAAGTAAGAAAGAAGTACGAAAGAAGTACGAAAGAAGTAAGAAAGAAAGAAGTAAGAAAGAAGTAAGAAAGAAGAAAAAAGTAGTTAGAAAGAAGTAAGAAAGAAGTAAGAAAGAAGTAAAAAAGAAGAAAGAAAGAAGTAAGAAAGAAGAAAGAAGAAAGAATTAAGAAAGAAGTAGGAAAGAAGTAAGAAAGAAGTAAGAAGGAATGAAGAAAGAAGTAAGAAAGAAGTAAGAAAGAAGTAAGAAAGAAGAAAGAAAGAAGTAAGAAAGAAGTAAGAAAGAAAGAAGAAAGAAGTAAGAAAGAAGTAAGAAAGAAGAAAGAAAGAAGAAAGAAAGAAGAAAGAAAGAAGTAAGAAAGAAAGAAGAAAGAAGAAAGAAAGAAGTAAGAAAGAAGTAAGAAGAAGTAAGAAAGAAGTAAGAAGGAATGAAGAAAGTAGCAAGAAATAAGTAAGAAAAAGTAAGAAAGAAGTAAGAAAGAAAGAAGAAAGAAGTAAGAAAGAAGAAAGAAAGAAGTAAGAAAGAAGAAGAAAGAAGTAAGAAAGAAGAAAGAAAGAAGTAAGAAAGAAGTAAGAAAGAAGTAAGAAAGAAGTAAGAAAGAAATAAGAAAGAAAGAAGTAAGAAAGAAGTAAGAAAGAAAGAAGAAAGAAGTAAGAAAGAAGTAAGAAAGAAGTAAGAAGGAAAGAAGAAAGAAGTAAGAAAGAAGTAAGAAAGAAGTAAGAAAGAAGTAAGAAAGAAGAAAGAAAGAAGTAAGAAAGAAGAAAGAAAGTAGTAAGAAAGAAGTAAGAAAGAAGTAAGAAAGAAAGAAGTAAGAAAGAAAGAAGAAAGAAGTAAGAAAGAAGTAAGAAAGAAGAAAGAAAGAAGTAAGAAAGAAGAAAGAAAGAAGTAAGAAAGAAGTAAGAAAGAAGTAAGAAAGAAGTAAGAAAGAAAGAAGAAAGAAGTAAGAAAGAAATAAGAAAGAAGTAAGAAAGAAGTAAGAAAGAAGAAAGATAGAAGTAAGAAAGAAGAAAGAAAGAAGTAAGAAAGAAATAAGAAAGAAGTAAGAAAGAAGTAAGAAAAAAGTACGAAAGAAGTAAGAAAGAAATAAGAAAGAAAGAAGTAAGAAAGAAGTAAGAAAGAAAGAAAGAAGTAAGAAAGAAGTAAGAAAGAAGTAAGAAAGAAAGAAGAAAGAAGTAAGAAAGAAGTAAGAAAGAAGTAAGAAAGAAGTAAGAAAGAAGAAAGAAAGAAAGAAGAAAAAAGTAAGAAAGAAGTAAGAAAGAAGTAAGAAAGAAGAAAAAAGAAGTTAAAAAGAAGTAAGAAATAAGTAAGAAAGAAGTAAGAAAGAAGTAAGAAAGAAGTAAGAAAGAAGAAAGAAAGAAGTATGAAAGAAGTAAGTAAGAAGAAAGAAAGAAGTAAGAAAGAAGTAAGAAAGAAGTAAGAAGGAATGAAGAAAGGAGTAAGAAAGAAGAAAGAAGAAAGAAAGAAGTAAGAAAGAAGTAAGAAAGAAGTAATAAAGAAGTAAGAAAGAAGTAAGAAAGAAAGAAGAAAGAAGTAAGAAAGAAGTAAGAAAGAAGTACGAAAGAAGTAAGAAAGAATTAAGAAAGAAAGATGTAAGAAAGAAGTAAGAAAGAAGTAAGAAAGAAGTAAGAAAGAAGTAAGAAAGAAGTATGAAAGAAGTAAGAAAGAAAGAAGAAAGAAGTAAGAAAGACGTAAGAAAGAAGTATGAAAGAAGTAAGAAAGACGAAAGAAAGAAGTAAGAAATAAGTAAGAAAGAAGTAAGAAAGAAGTAAGAAAGAAAGAAGAAAGAAGTAAGAAAGAAGTAAGAAAGAAGTAAGAAAGAAGTAAGAAGGAATGAAGAAAGAAGTAAGAAAGAATTAAGAAAGAAGTAAGAAAGAAGTAAGAAAGAAGAAAGAAAGAAGTAAGAAAGAAGTAAGAAAGAAAGAAGAAAGAAGTAAGAAAGAAGTAAGAAAGAAGAAAGAAAGAAGAAAGAAAGAAGTAAGAAAGAAGTAAGAAAGAAGTAAGAAAGAAGGAAGAAAGAAGTAAGAAAGAAGTACGAAAGAAGTAAGAAAGAAGTAAGAAAGAAAGAAGTAAGAAAGAAGTAAGAAAGAAGTAAGAAAGAAGTTAAAAAGAAGTAAGATAAAAAGTAAGAAAGAAGTAAGAAAGAAGTAAGAAAGAAGTAAGAAAGAAGTAAGAAAGAAGGAAGAAAGAAGAAAGAAAGAAGTAAGAAAGAAGTAAGAAAGAAGTAAGAAGGAAGTAAGAGAGAAGTAAGAAGTTATGAAGAAAGTAGTAAGAAAGAAGTAAGAAAGAAGTAAGAAACAAGTAAGAAAGAAGTAAGAACGAAAGAAGAAAGAAGTAAGAAAGAAGTAAGAAAGAAGTAAGAAATAAGTAAGAAAGAAGAAAAAAGAAGTTAGAAAGAAGTAAGAAAGAAGAAAGAAGTAAGAAAGAAAGAAGAAAGAAGTAAGAAACAAGTAAGAAAAAAGTAAGAAATAAGTAAGAAAGAAGTAAGAAAGAAGTAAGAAAGAAGTAAGAAACAAGTAAGAAAGAAGTAAGAACGAAAGAAGAAAGAAGTAAGAAAGAATTAAGAAAGAAGTAAGAAATAAGTAAGAAAGAAGAAAAAAGAAGTTAGAAAGAAGTAAGAAAGAAGAAAGAAGTAAGAAAGAAAGAAGAAAGAAGTAAGAAAGAAGTAAGAAAGAAGTATGAAAGAAGTAAGAAAGGAGAAAGAAAGAAGTAAGAAAGAAGTAAGAAAGAAGTAAAAAAGAAATAAGAAAGAAAGAAGAAAGAAGAAAGGAAGAAGTAGGAAAGAAGTAAGAAAGAAGTAAGAAAGAAGTAATAAAGAATTAAGAAGGAATGAAGAAAGAAGTAAGAAAGAAGAAAGAACGAAGTAAGAAAGAAGTAAGAAAGAAGTAAGAAAGAAGGAAGAAAGAAAGAAGAAAGAAGTAAGAAAAAAGTAAGAAAGAAGTATGAAAGAAGTAAGAAAGAAGAAAGAAAGAAGTAAGAAAGAAGTAAGAAAGACGTAAGAAAGAAGTAAGAAAGAAAGAAGAAAGAAGTAAGAAAGAAGTAAGAAAGAAGTAAGAAAGAAGTAAGAAAGAAGTAAGAAGGAATGAAGAAAGTAGTAAGAAATAAGTAATAAAGAAGTAAGAAAGAAGTAAGAAAGAAAGAAGAAAGAAGTAAGAAAGAAGTAAGAAAGAAGAAAAAAGAAGTAAGAAAGAAGAAAGAAAGAAGTAAGAAAGAAGAAAGAAAGAAGTAAGAAAGAAGTAAGAAAGAAGTAAGAAAGAAGTAAGAAAGAAATAAGAAAGAAAGAAGTAAGAAAGAAGTAAGAAAGAAAGAAGAAAGAAGTAAGAAAGAAGTAAGAAAGAAGTAAGAAGGAAAGAAGAAAGAAGTAATAAAGAAGTAAGAAAGAAGTAAGAAAGAAGAAAGAAAGAAGTAAGAAAGAAGAAAGAAAGTAGTAAGAAAGAAGTAAGAAAGAAGTAAGAAAGAAAGAAGTAAGAAAGAAAGAAGAAAGAAGTAAGAAAGAAGTAAGAAAGAAGAAAGAAAGAAGTAAGAAAGAAGAAAGAAAGAAGTAAGAAAGAAGTAAGAAAGAAGTAAGAAAGAAGTAAGAAAGAAGTAAGAAAGAAAGAAGAAAGAAGTAAGAAAGAAGTAAGAAAGAAGTAAGAAAGAAGTACGAAAGAAGTACGAAAGAAGTAAGAAAGAAGTAAGAAAGAAGTAAGATAGAAGTAAGAAAGAAGTAAGAAAGAAGAAAAAAAGAAGTTAGAAAGAAGTAAGAAAGAAGAAAGAAGAAAGAAAGAAGTAAGAAAGAAGTAAGAAAGAAAGAAGAAAGAAGTAAGAAAGAAAGAAGAAAGAAGTAAGAAGGAAAGAAGAAAGAAGTAAGAAAGAAGTAAGAAAGAAGTAAGAAAGAAGTAAGAAAGAAGAAAGAAAGAAGTAAGAAAGAAGAAAGAAAGTAGTAAGAAAGAAGTAAGAAAGAAGTAAGAAAGAAGTAAGAAAGAAGTAAGAAAGAAGTAAGAAAGAAATAAGAAAGAAAGAAGTAAGAAAGAAGTAAGAAAGAAAGAAGAAAGAAGTAAGAAAGAAGTAAGAAAGAAGTAAGAAGGAAAGAAGAAAGAAGTAATAAAGAAGTAAGAAAGAAGTAAGAAAGAAGAAAGAAAGAAGTAAGAAAGAAGAAAGAAAGTAGTAAGAAAGAAGTAAGAAAGAAGTAAGAAAGAAAGAAGTAAGAAAGAAAGAAGAAAGAAGTAAGAAAGAAGTAAGAGAGAAGAAAGAAAGAAGTAAGAAAGAAGAAAGAAAGAAGTAAGAAAGAAGTAAGAAAGAAGTAAGAAAGAAGTAAGAAAGAAGTAAGAAAGAAAGAAGAAAGAAGTAAGAAAGAAGTAAGAAAGAAGTAAGAAAGAAGTACGAAAGAAGTACGAAAGAAGTAAGAAAGAAAGAAGTAAGAAAGAAGTAAGAAAGAAGTAAGATAGAAGTAAGAAAGAAGTAAGAAAGAAGAAAAAAAGAAGTTAGAAAGAAGTAAGAAAGAAGAAAGAAGAAAGAAAGAAGTAAGAAAGAAGTAAGAAAGAAAGAAGAAAGAAGTAAGAAAGAAGTAAGAAACAAGTAAGAAGGAAAGAAGAAAGAAGTAAGAAAGAAGTAAGAAAGAAGTAAGAAAGAAGTAAGAAAGAAGAAAGAAAGAAGTAAGAAAGAAGAAAGAAAGTAGTAAGAAAGAAGTAAGAAAGAAGTAAGAAAGAAAGAAGTAAGAAAGAAAGAAGAAAGAAGTAAGATAGAAGTAAGAAAGAAGTAAGAAAGAAGAAAAAAAGAAGTTAGAAAGAAGTAAGAAAGAAGAAAGAAGAAAGAAAGAAGTAAGAAAGAAGTAAGAAAGAAGAAAGAAAGAAGAAAGAAAGAAGTAAGAAAGAAGAAAGAAAGAAGTAAGAAAGAAGTAAGAAAGAAGTAAGAAAGAAGTAAGAAAGAAAGAAGAAAGAAGTAAGAAAGAAGTAAGAAAGAAGTAAGAAAGAAGTACGAAAGAAGTACGAAAGAAGTAAGAAAGAAAGAAGTAAGAAAGAAGTAAGAAAGAAGTAAGAAAGAAGAAAAAAGTAGTTAGAAAGAAGTAAGAAAGAAGTAAGAAAGAAGTAAGAAAGAAGTAAAAAAGAAGAAAGAAAGAAGTAAGAAAGAAGAAAGAAGAAAGAATTAAGAAAGAAGTAGGAAAGAAGTAAGAAAGAAGTAAGAAGTAATGAAGAAAGAAGTAAGAAAGAAGTAAGAAAGAAGTAAGAAAGAAGAAAGAAAGAAGTAAGAAAGAAGTAAGAAAGAAAGAAGAAAGAAGTAAGAAAGAAGTAAGAAAGAAGAAAGAAAGAAGAAAGAAAGAAGAAAGAAAGAAGTATGAAAGAAGTAAGAAAGAAGAAAGAAAGAAGTAAGAAAGAAGTAAGAAAGAAGTAAGAAAGAAGTAAGAAAGAAAGAAGAAAGAAGAAAGAAAGAAGTAAGAAAGAAGTAAGAAGAAGTTAGAAAGAAGTAAGAAGGAATGAAGAAAGTAGCAAGAAATAAGTAAGAAAAAGTAAGAAAGAATTAAGAAAGAAGTAAGAAAGAAGTAAGAAAGAAGAAAGAAAGAAGTAAGAAAGAAGTAAGAAAGAAAGAAGAAAGAAGTAAGAAAGAAGTAAGAAAGAAGAAAGAAAGAAGAAAGAAAGAAGTAAGAAAGAAGTAAGAAAGAAGTAAGAAAGAAAGAAGAAAGAAGTAAGAAAGAAGTAAGAAAGAAGTAAGAAGGAAAGAAGAAAGAAGTAAGAAAGAAGTAAGAAAGAAGTAAGAAAGAAGTAAGAAAGAAGAAAGAAAGAAGTAAGAAAGAAGAAGGAAAGTAGTAAGAAAGAAGTAAGAAAGAAGTAAGAAAGAAAGAAGTAAGAAAGAAAGAAGAAAGAAGTAAGAAAGAAGTAAGAAAGAAGAAAGAAAGAAGTAAGAAAGAAGAAAGAAAGAAGTAAGAAAGAAGTAAGAAAGAAGTAAGAAAGAAGTAAGATAGAAGTAAGAAAGAAGTAAGAAAGAAGAAAAAAAGAAGTTAGAAAGAAGTAAGAAAGAAGAAAGAAGAAAGAAAGAAGTAAGAAAGAAGAAAGAAAGAAGAAAGAAATAAGAAAGAAGTAAGAAAGAAGAAAGAAGTAAGAAAGAAGTATGAAAGAAGTAAAGAAGTAAGAAAGAAGTAAGAAAGAAGTAAGAAAGAAGTAAGAAAGAAGTACGAAAGAAGTAAGAAAGAAGTAAGAAAGAAAGAAGTAAGAAAGAAGTAAGAAAGAAGTAAGAAAGAAGTTAAAAAGAAGTAAGATAAAAAGTAAGAAAGAAGTAAGAAAGGAATAAGAAATAAGAAAGACGTAAGAAAGAAGTAAGAAAGAAGTAAGAAAGAAAGAAGTAAGAAAGAAGAAAGAAACAAGTAAGAAAGAAGAAAGAAAGAAGTAAGAAAGAAGTAAGAAAGAAGTAAGTAAGAAGTAAGAAAGAAGTACGAAAGAAGTAAGAAAGAAGTAAAAAAGAAAGAAGTAAGAATAGAGTAAGAAAGAAGTAAGAAAGAAGTAAGAAAGAAGTAAGAAAGAAGTAAGAAAGAAGAAAGAAGTAAGAAAGAAAGAAGAAAGAAGAGAGAAAGAAGTAAGAAAGAAGTATGAAAGAAGTAAGAAAGAAGAAAGAAAGAAGTAAGAAAGAAGTAAGAAAGAAGTAAGAAAGAAGTAAGAAAGAAGTAAGAAAGAAAGAAGAAAGAAGTAAGAAAGAAGTAAGAAAGAAGAAAGAAAGAAGTAAGAAAGAAGAAAGAAAGAAGTAAGAAAGAAGTAAGAAAGAAGTAAAAAAGAAGTAAGAAAGAAGTAAGAAATAAGTAAGAAAGAAGAAAAAAGAAAGAAGAAAGAAGTAAGAAAGAAGTAAGAAAGAAGTATGAAAGAAGTAAGAAAGAAGAAAGAAAGAAGTAAGAAAGAAGTAAGAAAGAAGTAAGTAAGAAAGAAGAAAGAAGAAAGAAAGAAGTAAGAAAGAAGTAAGAGAGAAGTAAGAAGTAATGAAGAAAGTAGTAAGAAAGAAGTAAGAAAGAAGTAAGAAAGAAGTAAGAAACAAGTAAGAAAGAAGTAAGAAAGAAAGAAGAAAGAAGTAAGAAAGAAGTAAGAAAGAAGTAAGAAGGAAAGAAGAAAGAAGTAAGAAAGAAGTAAGAAAGAAGTAAGAAAGAAGTAAGAAAGAAAGAAGAAAGAAGTAAGAAAGAAGTAAGAAAGAAGTATGAAAGAAGTAAGAAAGGAGAAAGAAAGAAGTAAGAAAGAAGTAAGAAAGAAGTAAAAAAGAAATAAGAAAGAAAGAAGAAAGAAGAAAGGAAGAAGTAGGAAAGAAGTAAGAAAGAAGTAAGAAAGAAGTAATAAAGAATTAAGAAGGAATGAAGAAAGAAGTAAGAAAGAAGAAAGAACGAAGTAAGAAAGAAGTAAGAAAGAAGTAAGAAAGAAGGAAGAAAGAAAGAAGAAAGAAGTAAGAAAAAAGTAAGAAAGAAGTATGAAAGAAGTAAGAAAGAAGAAAGAAAGAAGTAAGAAAGAAGTAAGAAAGACGTAAGAAAGAAGTAAGAAAGAAAGAAGAAAGAAGTAAGAAAGAAGTAAGAAAGAAGTAAGAAAGAAGTAAGAAAGAAGTAAGAAGGAATGAAGAAAGTAGTAAGAAATAAGTAATAAAGAAGTAAGAAAGAAGTAAGAAAGAAAGAAGAAAGAAGTAAGAAAGAAGTAAGAAAGAAGAAAAAAGAAGTAAGAAAGAAGAAAGAAAGAAGTAAGAAAGAAGAAAGAAAGAAGTAAGAAAGAAGTAAGAAAGAAGTAAGAAAGAAGTAAGAAAGAAATAAGAAAGAAAGAAGTAAGAAAGAAGTAAGAAAGAAAGAAGAAAGAAGTAAGAAAGAAGTAAGAAAGAAGTAAGAAGGAAAGAAGAAAGAAGTAATAAAGAAGTAAGAAAGAAGTAAGAAAGAAGTAAGAAAGAAGTAAGAAAGAAGAAAGAAAGTAGTAAGAAAGAAGTAAGAAAGAAGTAAGAAAGAAAGAAGTAAGAAAGAAAGAAGAAAGAAGTAAGAAAGAAGTAAGAAAGAAGAAAGAAAGAAGTAAGAAAGAAGAAAGAAAGAAGTAAGAAAGAAGTAAGAAAGAAGTAAGAAAGAAGTAAGAAAGAAGTAAGAAAGAAAGAAGAAAGAAGTAAGAAAGAAGTAAGAAAGAAGTAAGAAAGAAGTACGAAAGAAGTACGAAAGAAGTAAGAAAGAAAGAAGTAAGAAAGAAGTAAGAAAGAAGTAAGATAGAAGTAAGAAAGAAGTAAGAAAGAAGAAAAAAAGAAGTTAGAAAGAAGTAAGAAAGAAGAAAGAAGAAAGAAAGAAGTAAGAAAGAAGTAAGAAAGAAAGAAGAAAGAAGTAAGAAAGAAAGAAGAAAGAAGTAAGAAGGAAAGAAGAAAGAAGTAAGAAAGAAGTAAGAAAGAAGTAAGAAAGAAGTAAGAAAGAAGAAAGAAAGAAGTAAGAAAGAAGAAAGAAAGTAGTAAGAAAGAAGTAAGAAAGAAGTAAGAAAGAAGTAAGAAAGAAGTAAGAAAGAAGTAAGAAAGAAATAAGAAAGAAAGAAGTAAGAAAGAAGTAAGAAAGAAAGAAGAAAGAAGTAAGAAAGAAGTAAGAAAGAAGTAAGAAGGAAAGAAGAAAGAAGTAATAAAGAAGTAAGAAAGAAGTAAGAAAGAAGAAAGAAAGAAGTAAGAAAGAAGAAAGAAAGTAGTAAGAAAGAAGTAAGAAAGAAGTAAGAAAGAAAGAAGGAAGAAAGAAAGAAGAAAGAAGTAAGAAAGAAGTAAGAAAGAAGAAAGAAAGAAGTAAGAAAGAAGAAAGAAAGAAGTAAGAAAGAAGTAAGAAAGAAGTAAGAAAGAAGTAAGAAAGAAGTAAGAAAGAAAGAAGAAAGAAGTAAGAAAGAAGTAAGAAAGAAGTAAGAAAGAAGTACGAAAGAAGTACGAAAGAAGTAAGAAAGAAAGAAGTAAGAAAGAAGTAAGAAAGAAGTAAGATAGAAGTAAGAAAGAAGTAAGAAAGAAGAAAAAAAGAAGTTAGAAAGAAGTAAGAAAGAAGAAAGAAGAAAGAAAGAAGTAAGAAAGAAGTAAGAAAGAAAGAAGAAAGAAGTAAGAAAGAAGTAAGAAACAAGTAAGAAGGAAAGAAGAAAGAAGTAAGAAAGAAGTAAGAAAGAAGTAAGAAAGAAGTAAGAAAGAAGAAAGAAAGAAGTAAGAAAGAAGAAAGAAAGTAGTAAGAAAGAAGTAAGAAAGAAGTAAGAAAGAAAGAAGTAAGAAAGAAAGAAGAAAGAAGTAAGAAAGAAGTAAGAAAGAAGAAAGAAAGAAGTAAGAAAGAAGAAAGAAAGAAGTAAGAAAGAAGTAAGAAAGAAGTAAGAAAGAAGTAAGAAAGAAAGAAGAAAGAAGTAAGAAAGAAGTAAGAAAGAAGTAAGAAAGAAGTACGAAAGAAGTACGAAAGAAGTAAGAAAGAAAGAAGTAAGAAAGAAGTAAGAAAGAAGTAAGAAAGAAGAAAAAAGTAGTTAGAAAGAAGTAAGAAAGAAGTAAGAAAGAAGTAAGAAAGAAGTAAAAAAGAAGAAAGAAAGAAGTAAGAAAGAAGAAAGAAGAAAGAATTAAGAAAGAAGTAGGAAAGAAGTAAGAAAGAAGTAAGAAGTAATGAAGAAAGAAGTAAGAAAGAAGTAAGAAAGAAGTAAGAAAGAAGAAAGAAAGAAGTAAGAAAGAAGTAAGAAAGAAAGAAGAAAGAAGTAAGAAAGAAGTAAGAAAGAAGAAAGAAAGAAGAAAGAAAGAAGAAAGAAAGAAGTATGAAAGAAGTAAGAAAGAAGAAAGAAAGAAGTAAGAAAGAAGTAAGAAAGAAGTAAGAAAGAAGTAAGAAAGAAAGAAGAAAGAAGAAAGAAAGAAGTAAGAAAGAAGTAAGAAGAAGTTAGAAAGAAGTAAGAAGGAATGAAGAAAGTAGCAAGAAATAAGTAAGAAAAAGTAAGAAAGAATTAAGAAAGAAGTAAGAAAGAAGTAAGAAAGAAGAAAGAAAGAAGTAAGAAAGAAGTAAGAAAGAAAGAAGAAAGAAGTAAGAAAGAAGTAAGAAAGAAGAAAGAAAGAAGAAAGAAAGAAGTAAGAAAGAAGTAAGAAAGAAGTAAGAAAGAAAGAAGAACGAAGTAAGAAAGAAGTAAGAAAGAAGTAAGAAGGAAAGAAGAAAGAAGTAAGAAAGAAGTAAGAAAGAAGTAAGAAAGAAGTAAGAAAGAAGAAAGAAAGAAGTAAGAAAGAAGAAGGAAAGTAGTAAGAAAGAAGTAAGAAAGAAGTAAGAAAGAAAGAAGTAAGAAAGAAAGAAGAAAGAAGTAAGAAAGAAGTAAGAAAGAAGAAAGAAAGAAGTAAGAAAGAAGAAAGAAAGAAGTAAGAAAGAAGTAAGAAAGAAGTAAGAAAGAAGTAAGATAGAAGTAAGAAAGAAGTAAGAAAGAAGAAAAAAAGAAGTTAGAAAGAAGTAAGAAAGAAGAAAGAAGAAAGAAAGAAGTAAGAAAGAAGAAAGAAAGAAGAAAGAAATAAGAAAGAAGTAAGAAAGAAGAAAGAAGTAAGAAAGAAGTATGAAAGAAGTAAAGAAGTAAGAAAGAAGTAAGAAAGAAGTAAGAAAGAAGTAAGAAAGAAGTACGAAAGAAGTAAGAAAGAAGTAAGAAAGAAAGAAGTAAGAAAGAAGTAAGAAAGAAGTAAGAAAGAAGTTAAAAAGAAGTAAGATAAAAAGTAAGAAAGAAGTAAGAAAGGAATAAGAAATAAGAAAGACGTAAGAAAGAAGTAAGAAAGAAGTAAGAAAGAAAGAAGTAAGAAAGAAGAAAGAAACAAGTAAGAAAGAAGAAAGAAAGAAGTAAGAAAGAAGTAAGAAAGAAGTAAGTAAGAAGTAAGAAAGAAGTACGAAAGAAGTAAGAAAGAAGTAAAAAAGAAAGAAGTAAGAAAGAAGTAAGAAAGAAGTAAGAAAGAAGTAAGAAAGAAGTAAGAAAGAAGTAAGAAAGAAGAAAGAAGTAAGAAAGAAAGAAGAAAGAAGAGAGAAAGAAGTAAGAAAGAAGTATGAAAGAAGTAAGAAAGAAGAAAGAAAGAAGTAAGAAAGAAGTAAGAAAGAAGTAAGAAAGAAGTAAGAAAGAAGTAAGAAAGAAAGAAGAAAGAAGTAAGAAAGAAGTAAGAAAGAAGAAAGAAAGAAGTAAGAAAGAAGAAAGAAAGAAGTAAGAAAGAAGTAAGAAAGAAGTAAAAAAGAAGTAAGAAAGAAGTAAGAAATAAGTAAGAAAGAAGAAAAAAGAAAGAAGAAAGAAGTAAGAAAGAAGTAAGAAAGAAGTATGAAAGAAGTAAGAAAGAAGAAAGAAAGAAGTAAGAAAGAAGTAAGAAAGAAGTAAGTAAGAAAGAAGAAAGAAGAAAGAAAGAAGTAAGAAAGAAGTAAGAGAGAAGTAAGAAGTAATGAAGAAAGTAGTAAGAAAGAAGTAAGAAAGAAGTAAGAAAGAAGTAAGAAACAAGTAAGAAAGAAGTAAGAAAGAAAGAAGAAAGAAGTAAGAAAGAAGTAAGAAAGAAGTAAGAAGGAAAGAAGAAAGAAGTAAGAAAGAAGTAAGAAAGAAGTAAGAAAGAAGTAAGAAAGAAAGAAGAAAGAAGTAAGAAAGAAGTAAGAAAGAAGTAAGAAAGAAGTAAGAAGGAATGAAGAAAGAAGTAAGAAAGAATTAAGAAAGAAGTAAGAAAGAAGTAAGAAAGAAGAAAGAAAGAAGTAAGAAAGAAGTAAGAAAGAAAGAAGAAAGAAGTAAGAAAGAAGTAAGAAAGAAGAAAGAAAGAAGAAAGAAAGAAGTAAGAAAGAAGTAAGAAAGAAGTAAGAAAGAAGGAAGAAAGAAGTAAGAAAGAAGTACGAAAGAAGTAAGAAAGAAGTAAGAAAGAAAGAAGTAAGAAAGAAGTAAGAAAGAAGTAAGAAAGAAGTTAAAAAGAAGTAAGATAAAAAGTAAGAAAGAAGTAAGAAAGAAGTAAGAAAGAAGTAAGAAAGAAGTAAGAAAGAAGTAAGAAAGAAGGAAGAAAGAAGAAAGAAAGAAGTAAGAAAGAAGTAAGAAAGAAGTAAGAAGGAAGTAAGAGAGAAGTAAGAAGTTATGAAGAAAGTAGTAAGAAAGAAGTAAGAAAGAAGTAAGAAACAGGTAAGAAAGAAGTAAGAACGAAAGAAGAAAGAAGTAAGAAAGAAGTAAGAAAGAAGTAAGAAATAAGTAAGAAAGAAGAAAAAAGAAGTTAGAAAGAAGTAAGAAAGAAGAAAGAAGTAAGAAAGAAAGAAGAAAGAAGTAAGAAACAAGTAAGAAAAAAGTAAGAAATAAGTAAGAAAGAAGTAAGAAAGAAGTAAGAAAGAAGTGAGAAACAAGTAAGAAAGAAGTAAGAACGAAAGAAGAAAGAAGTAAGAAAGAATTAAGAAAGAAGTAAGAAATAAGTAAGAAAGAAGAAAAAAGAAGTTAGAAAGAAGTAAGAAAGAAGAAAGAAGTAAGAAAGAAAGAAGAAAGAAGTAAGAAAGAAGTAAGAAAGAAGTATGAAAGAAGTAAGAAAGGAGACAGAAAGAAGTAAGAAAGAAGTAAGAAAGAAGTAAAAAAGAAATAAGAAAGAAAGAAGAAAGAAGAAAGGAAGAAGTAGGAAAGAAGTAAGAAAGAAGTAAGAAAGAAGTAATAAAGAATTAAGAAGGAATGAAGAAAGAAGTAAGAAAGAAGAAAGAACGAAGTAAGAAAGAAGTAAGAAAGAAGTAAGAAAGAAGGAAGAAAGAAAGAAGAAAGAAGTAAGAAAAAAGTAAGAAAGAAGTATGAAAGAAGTAAGAAAGAAGAAAGAAAGAAGTAAGAAATAAGTAAGAAAGACGTAAGAAAGAAGTAAGAAAGAAAGAAGAAAGAAGAAAGAAAGAAGTAAGAAAGAATTAAGAAAGAAGTAAGAAAGAAGTAAGAAGGAATGAAGAAAGTAGTAAGAAATAAGTAATAAAGAAGTAAGAAAGAAGTAAGAAAGAAAGAAGAAAGAAGTAAGAAAGAAGTAAGAAAGAAGAAAAAAGAAGTAAGAAAGAAGAAAGAAAGAAGTAAGAAAGAAGTAAGAAAGAAGTAAGAAAGAAATAAGAAAGAAAGAAGTAAGAAAGAAGTAAGAAAGAAAGAAGAAAGAAGTAAGAAAGAAGTAAGAAAGAAGTAAGAAGGAAAGAAGAAAGAAGTAATAAAGAAGTAAGAAAGAAGTAAGAAAGAAGAAAGAAAGAAGTAAGAAAGAAGAAAGAAAGTAGTAAGAAAGAAGTAAGAAAGAAGTAAGAAAGAAAGAAGTAAGAAAGAAAGAAGAAAGAAGTAAGAAAGAAGTAAGAAAGAAGAAAGAAAGAAGTAAGAAAGAAGAAAGAAAGAAGTAAGAAAGAAGTAAGAAAGAAGTAAGAAAGAAGTAAGAAAGAAGTAAGAAAGAAAGAAGAAAGAAGTAAGAAAGAAGTAAGAAAGAAGTAAGAAAGAAGTACGAAAGAAGTACGAAAGAAGTAAGAAAGAAAGAAGTAAGAAAGAAGTAAGAAAGAAGTAAGATAGAAGTAAGAAAGAAGTAAGAAATAAGAAAAAAAGAAGTTAGAAAGAAGTAAGAAAGAAGAAAGAAGAAAGAAAGAAGTAAGAAAGAAGTAAGAAAGAAAGAAGAAAGAAGTAAGAAAGAAGTAAGAAAGAAGTAAGAAGGAAAGAAGAAAGAAGTAAGAAAGAAGTAAGAAAGAAGTAAGAAAGAAGTAAGAAAGAAGAAAGAAAGAAGTAAGAAAGAAGAAAGAAAGTAGTAAGAAAGAAGTAAGAAAGAAGTAAGAAAGAAGTAAGAAAGAAGTAAGAAAGAAGTAAGAAAGAAATAAGAAAGAAAGAAGTAAGAAAGAAGTAAGAAAGAAAGAAGAAAGAAGTAAGAAAGAAGTAAGAAAGAAGTAAGAAGGAAAGAAGAAAGAAGTAATAAAGAAGTAAGAAAGAAGTAAGAAAGAAGAAAGAAAGAAGTAAGAAAGAAGAAAGAAAGTAGTAAGAAAGAAGTAAGAAAGAAGTAAGAAAGAAAGAAGTAAGAAAGAAAGAAGAAAGAAGTAAGAAAGAAGTAAGAAAGAAGAAAGAAAGAAGTAAGAAAGAAGAAAGAAAGAAGTAAGAAAGAAGTAAGAAAGAAGTAAGAAAGAAGTAAGAAAGAAAGAAGAAAGAAGTAAGAAAGAAGTAAGAAAGAAGTAAGAAAGAAGTACGAAAGAAGTACGAAAGAAGTAAGAAAGAAAGAAGTAAGAAAGAAGTAAGAAAGAAGTAAGATAGAAGTAAGAAAGAAGTAAGAAAGAAGAAAAAAAGAAGTTAGAAAGAAGTAAGAAAGAAGAAAGAAGAAAGAAAGAAGTAAGAAAGAAGTAAGAAAGAAAGAAGAAAGAAGTAAGAAAGAAGTAAGAAAGAAGTAAGAAGGAAAGAAGAAAGAAGTAAGAAAGAAGTAAGAAAGAAGTAAGAAAGAAGTAAGAAAGAAGAAAGAAAGAAGTAAGAAAGAAGAAAGAAAGTAGTAAGAAAGAAGTAAGAAAGAAGTAAGAAAGAAAGAAGTAAGAAAGAAAGAAGAAAGAAGTAAGAAAGAAGTAAGAAAGAAGAAAGAAAGAAGTAAGAAAGAAGAAAGAAAGAAGTAAGAAAGAAGTAAGAAAGAAGTAAGAAAGAAGTAAGAAAGAAAGAAGAAAGAAGTAAGAAAGAAGTAAGAAAGAAGTAAGAAAGAAGTACGAAAGAAGTACGAAAGAAGTAAGAAAGAAAGAAGTAAGAAAGAAGTAAGAAAGAAGTAAGAAAGAAGAAAAAAGTAGTTAGAAAGAAGTAAGAAAGAAGTAAGAAAGAAGTAAGAAAGAAGTAAAAAAGAAGAAAGAAAGAAGTAAGAAAGAAGAAAGAAGAAAGAATTAAGAAAGAAGTAGGAAAGAAGTAAGAAAGAAGTAAGAAGGAATGAAGAAAGAAGTAAGAAAGAAGTAAGAAAGAAGTAAGAAAGAAGAAAGAAAGAAGTAAGAAAGAAGTAAGAAAGAAAGAAGAAAGAAGTAAGGAAGAAGTAAGAAAGAAGAAAGAAAGAAGAAAGAAAGAAGAAAGAAAGAAGTATGAAAGAAGTAAGAAAGAAGAAAGAAAGAAGTAAGAAAGAAGTAAGAAAGAAGTAAGAAAGAAGTAAGAAAGAAAGAAGAAAGAAGTAAGAAAGAAGTAAGAAAGAAGAAAGAAAGAAGAAAGAAAGAAGAAAGAAAGAAGTATGAAAGAAGTAAGAAAGAAGAAAGAAAGAAGTAAGAAAGAAGTAAGAAAGAAGTAAGAAAGAAGTAAGAAAGAAAGAAGAAAGAAGAAAGAAAGAAGTAAGAAAGAAGTAAGAAGAAGTTAGAAAGAAGTAAGAAGGAATGAAGAAAGTAGCAAGAAATAAGTAAGAAAAAGTAAGAAAGAATTAAGAAAGAAGTAAGAAAGAAGTAAGAAAGAAGAAAGAAAGAAGTAAGAAAGAAGTAAGAAAGAAAGAAGAAAGAAGTAAGAAAGAAGTAAGAAAGAAGAAAGAAAGAAGAAAGAAAGAAGTAAGAAAGAAGTAAGAAAGAAGTAAGAAAGAAAGAAGAAAGAAGTAAGAAAGAAGTAAGAAAGAAGTAAGAAGGAAAGAAGAAAGAAGTAAGAAAGAAGTAAGAAAGAAGTAAGAAAGAAGTAAGAAAGAAGAAAGAAAGAAGTAAGAAAGAAGAAGGAAAGTAGTAAGAAAGAAGTAAGAAAGAAGTAAGAAAGAAAGAAGTAAGAAAGAAAGAAGAAAGAAGTAAGAAAGAAGTAAGAAAGAAGAAAGAAAGAAGTAAGAAAGAAGAAAGAAAGAAGTAAGAAAGAAGTAAGAAAGAAGTAAGAAAGAAGTAAGATAGAAGTAAGAAAGAAGTAAGAAAGAAGAAAAAAAGAAGTTAGAAAGAAGTAAGAAAGAAGAAAGAAGAAAGAAAGAAGTAAGAAAGAAGAAAGAAAGAAGAAAGAAATAAGAAAGAAGTAAGAAAGAAGAAAGAAGTAAGAAAGAAGTATGAAAGAAGTAAAGAAGTAAGAAAGAAGTAAGAAAGAAGTAAGAAAGAAGTAAGAAAGAAGTACGAAAGAAGTAAGAAAGAAGTAAGAAAGAAAGAAGTAAGAAAGAAGTAAGAAAGAAGTAAGAAAGAAGTTAAAAAGAAGTAAGATAAAAAGTAAGAAAGAAGTAAGAAAGGAATAAGAAATAAGAAAGACGTAAGAAAGAAGTAAGAAAGAAGTAAGAAAGAAAGAAGTAAGAAAGAAGAAAGAAACAAGTAAGAAAGAAGAAAGAAAGAAGTAAGAAAGAAGTAAGAAAGAAGTAAGTAAGAAGTAAGAAAGAAGTACGAAAGAAGTAAGAAAGAAGTAAAAAAGAAAGAAGTAAGAAAGAAGTAAGAAAGAAGTAAGAAAGAAGTAAGAAAGAAGTAAGAAAGAAGTAAGAAAGAAGAAAGAAGTAAGAAAGAAAGAAGAAAGAAGAGAGAAAGAAGTAAGAAAGAAGTATGAAAGAAGTAAGAAAGAAGAAAGAAAGAAGTAAGAAAGAAGTAAGAAAGAAGTAAGAAAGAAGTAAGAAAGAAGTAAGAAAGAAAGAAGAAAGAAGTAAGAAAGAAGAAAGAAAGAAGTAAGAAAGAAGTAAGAAAGAAGTAAAAAAGAAGTAAGAAAGAAGTAAGAAATAAGTAAGAAAGAAGAAAAAAGAAAGAAGAAAGAAGTAAGAAAGAAGTAAGAAAGAAGTATGAAAGAAGTAAGAAAGAAGAAAGAAAGAAGTAAGAAAGAAGTAAGAAAGAAGTAAGTAAGAAAGAAGAAAGAAGAAAGAAAGAAGTAAGAAAGAAGTAAGAGAGAAGTAAGAAGTAATGAAGAAAGTAGTAAGAAAGAAGTAAGAAAGAAGTAAGAAAGAAGTAAGAAACAAGTAAGAAAGAAGTAAGAAAGAAAGAAGAAAGAAGTAAGAAAGAAGTAAGAAAGAAGTAAGAAGGAAAGAAGAAAGAAGTAAGAAAGAAGTAAGAAAGAAGTAAGAAAGAAGTAAGAAAGAAAGAAGAAAGAAGTAAGAAAGAAGTAAGAAAGAAGTAAGAAAGAAGTAAGAAGGAATGAAGAAAGAAGTAAGAAAGAATTAAGAAAGAAGTAAGAAAGAAGTAAGAAAGAAGAAAGAAAGAAGTAAGAAAGAAGTAAGAAAGAAAGAAGAAAGAAGAAAGAAGTAAGAAAGAAGAAAGAAAGAAGAAAGAAAGAAGTAAGAAAGAAGTAAGAAAGAAGTAAGAAAGAAGGAAGAAAGAAGTAAGAAAGAAGTACGAAAGAAGTAAGAAAGAAGTAAGAAAGAAAGAAGTAAGAAAGAAGTAAGAAAGAAGTAAGAAAGAAGTTAAAAAGAAGTAAGATAAAAAGTAAGAAAGAAGTAAGAAAGAAGTAAGAAAGAAGTAAGAAAGAAGTAAGAAAGAAGTAAGAAAGAAGGAAGAAAGAAGAAAGAAAGAAGTAAGAAAGAAGTAAGAAAGAAGTAAGAAGGAAGTAAGAGAGAAGTAAGAAGTTATGAAGAAAGTAGTAAGAAAGAAGTAAGAAAGAAGTAAGAAACAGGTAAGAAAGAAGTAAGAACGAAAGAAGAAAGAAGTAAGAAAGAAGTAAGAAAGAAGTAAGAAATAAGTAAGAAAGAAGAAAAAAGAAGTTAGAAAGAAGTAAGAAAGAAGAAAGAAGTAAGAAAGAAAGAAGAAAGAAGTAAGAAACAAGTAAGAAAAAAGTAAGAAATAAGTAAGAAAGAAGTAAGAAAGAAGTAAGAAAGAAGTAAGAAACAAGTAAGAAAGAAGTAAGAACGAAAGAAGAAAGAAGTAAGAAAGAATTAAGAAAGAAGTAAGAAATAAGTAAGAAAGAAGAAAAAAGAAGTTAGAAAGAAGTAAGAAAGAAGAAAGAAGTAAGAAAGAAAGAAGAAAGAAGTAAGAAAGAAGTAAGAAAGAAGTATGAAAGAAGTAAGAAAGGAGAAAGAAAGAAGTAAGAAAGAAGTAAGAAAGAAGTAAAAAAGAAATAAGAAAGAAAGAAGAAAGAAGAAAGGAAGAAGTAGGAAAGAAGTAAGAAAGAAGTAAGAAAGAAGTAATAAAGAATTAAGAAGGAATGAAGAAAGAAGTAAGAAAGAAGAAAGAACGAAGTAAGAAAGAAGTAAGAAAGAAGTAAGAAAGAAGGAAGAAAGAAAGAAGAAAGAAGTAAGAAAAAAGTAAGAAAGAAGTATGAAAGAAGTAAGAAAGAAGAAAGAAAGAAGTAAGAAATAAGTAAGAAAGACGTAAGAAAGAAGTAAGAAAGAAAGAAGAAAGAAGAAAGAAAGAAGTAAGAAAGAATTAAGAAAGAAGTAAGAAAGAAGTAAGAAGGAATGAAGAAAGTAGTAAGAAATAAGTAATAAAGAAGTAAGAAAGAAGTAAGAAAGAAAGAAGAAAGAAGTAAGAAAGAAGTAAGAAAGAAGAAAAAAGAAGTAAGAAAGAAGAAAGAAAGAAGTAAGAAAGAAGTAAGAAAGAAGTAAGAAAGAAATAAGAAAGAAAGAAGTAAGAAAGAAGTAAGAAAGAAAGAAGAAAGAAGTAAGAAAGAAGTAAGAAAGAAGTAAGAAGGAAAGAAGAAAGAAGTAATAAAGAAGTAAGAAAGAAGTAAGAAAGAAGAAAGAAAGAAGTAAGAAAGAAGAAAGAAAGTAGTAAGAAAGAAGTAAGAAAGAAGTAAGAAAGAAAGAAGTAAGAAAGAAAGAAGAAAGAAGTAAGAAAGAAGTAAGAAAGAAGAAAGAAAGAAGTAAGAAAGAAGAAAGAAAGAAGTAAGAAAGAAGTAAGAAAGAAGTAAGAAAGAAGTAAGAAAGAAGTAAGAAAGAAAGAAGAAAGAAGTAAGAAAGAAGTAAGAAAGAAGTAAGAAAGAAGTACGAAAGAAGTACGAAAGAAGTAAGAAAGAAAGAAGTAAGAAAGAAGTAAGAAAGAAGTAAGATAGAAGTAAGAAAGAAGTAAGAAAGAAGAAAAAAAGAAGTTAGAAAGAAGTAAGAAAGAAGAAAGAAGAAAGAAAGAAGTAAGAAAGAAGTAAGAAAGAAAGAAGAAAGAAGTAAGAAAGAAGTAAGAAAGAAGTAAGAAGGAAAGAAGAAAGAAGTAAGAAAGAAGTAAGAAAGAAGTAAGAAAGAAGTAAGAAAGAAGAAAGAAAGAAGTAAGAAAGAAGAAAGAAAGTAGTAAGAAAGAAGTAAGAAAGAAGTAAGAAAGAAGTAAGAAAGAAGTAAGAAAGAAGTAAGAAAGAAATAAGAAAGAAAGAAGTAAGAAAGAAGTAAGAAAGAAAGAAGAAAGAAGTAAGAAAGAAGTAAGAAAGAAGTAAGAAGGAAAGAAGAAAGAAGTAATAAAGAAGTAAGAAAGAAGTAAGAAAGAAGAAAGAAAGAAGTAAGAAAGAAGAAAGAAAGTAGTAAGAAAGAAGTAAGAAAGAAGTAAGAAAGAAAGAAGTAAGAAAGAAAGAAGAAAGAAGTAAGAAAGAAGTAAGAAAGAAGAAAGAAAGAAGTAAGAAAGAAGAAAGAAAGAAGTAAGAAAGAAGTAAGAAAGAAGTAAGAAAGAAGTAAGAAAGAAGTAAGAAAGAAAGAAGAAAGAAGTAAGAAAGAAGTAAGAAAGAAGTAAGAAAGAAGTACGAAAGAAGTACGAAAGAAGTAAGAAAGAAAGAAGTAAGAAAGAAGTAAGAAAGAAGTAAGATAGAAGTAAGAAAGAAGTAAGAAAGAAGAAAAAAAGAAGTTAGAAAGAAGTAAGAAAGAAGAAAGAAGAAAGAAAGAAGTAAGAAAGAAGTAAGAAAGAAAGAAGAAAGAAGTAAGAAAGAAGTAAGAAAGAAGTAAGAAGGAAAGAAGAAAGAAGTAAGAAAGAAGTAAGAAAGAAGTAAGAAAGAAGTAAGAAAGAAGAAAGAAAGAAGTAAGAAAGAAGAAAGAAAGTAGTAAGAAAGAAGTAAGAAAGAAGTAAGAAAGAAAGAAGTAAGAAAGAAAGAAGAAAGAAGTAAGAAAGAAGTAAGAAAGAAGAAAGAAAGAAGTAAGAAAGAAGAAAGAAAGAAGTAAGAAAGAAGTAAGAAAGAAGTAAGAAAGAAGTAAGAAAGAAAGAAGAAAGAAGTAAGAAAGAAGTAAGAAAGAAGTAAGAAAGAAGTACGAAAGAAGTACGAAAGAAGTAAGAAAGAAAGAAGTAAGAAAGAAGTAAGAAAGAAGTAAGAAAGAAGAAAAAAGTAGTTAGAAAGAAGTAAGAAAGAAGTAAGAAAGAAGTAAGAAAGAAGTAAAAAAGAAGAAAGAAAGAAGTAAGAAAGAAGAAAGAAGAAAGAATTAAGAAAGAAGTAGGAAAGAAGTAAGAAAGAAGTAAGAAGGAATGAAGAAAGAAGTAAGAAAGAAGTAAGAAAGAAGTAAGAAAGAAGAAAGAAAGAAGTAAGAAAGAAGTAAGAAAGAAAGAAGAAAGAAGTAAGGAAGAAGTAAGAAAGAAGAAAGAAAGAAGAAAGAAAGAAGAAAGAAAGAAGTATGAAAGAAGTAAGAAAGAAGAAAGAAAGAAGTAAGAAAGAAGTAAGAAAGAAGTAAGAAAGAAGTAAGAAAGAAAGAAGAAAGAAGAAAGAAAGAAGTAAGAAACAAGTAAGAAGAAGTAAGAAAGAAGTAAGAAGGAATGAAGAAAGTAGCAAGAAATAAGTAAGAAAAAGTAAGAAAGAAGTAAGAAAGAAAAAAGAAAGAAGTAAGAAAGAAGAAAGAAAGAAGTAAGAAAGAAGAAAGAAAGAAGTAAGAAAGAAGAAAGAAAGAAGTAAGAAAGAAGTAAGAAAGAAGTAAGAAAGAAATAAGAAAGAAAGAAGTAAGAAAGAAGTAAGAAAGAAAGAAGAAAGAAGTAAGAAAGAAGTAAGAAAGAAGTAAGAAGGAAAGAAGAAAGAAGTAAGAAAGAAGTAAGAAAGAAGTAAGAAAGAAGTAAGATAGAAGTAAGAAAGAAGTAAGAAAGAAGAAGGAAAGTAGTAAGAAAGAAGTAAGAAAGAAGTAAGAAAGAAGAAAAAAAGAAGAAAGAAATAAGAAAGAAGTAAGAAAGAAGAAAGAAGTAAGAAAGAAGTATGAAAGAAGTAAAGAAGTAAGAAAGAAGTAAGAAAGAAGTAAGAAAGAAGTAAGAAAGAAGTACGAAAGAAGTAAGAAAGAAGTAAGAAAGAAAGAAGTAAGAAAGAAGTAAGAAAGAAGTAAGAAAGAAGTTAAAAAGAAGTAAGATAAAAAGTAAGAAAGAAGTAAGAAAGGAATAAGAAATAAGAAAGACGTAAGAAAGAAGTAAGAAAGAAGTAAGAAAGAAAGAAGTAAGAAAGAAGAAAGAAACAAGTAAGAAAGAAGAAAGAAAGAAGTAAGAAAGAAGTAAGAAAGAAGTAAGTAAGAAGTAAGAAAGAAGTACGAAAGAAGTAAGAAAGAAGTAAAAAAGAAAGAAGTAAGAAAGAAGTAAGAAAGAAGTAAGAAAGAAGTAAGAAAGAAGTAAGAAAGAAGAAAGAAGTAAGAAAGAAAGAAGAAAGAAGAGAGAAAGAAGTAAGAAAGAAGTATGAAAGAAGTAAGAAAGAAGAAAGAAAGAAGTAAGAAAGAAGTTATAAAGAAGTAAGAAAGAAGTAAGAAAGAAGTAAGAAAGAAAGAAGAAAGAAGTAAGAAAGAAGTAAGAAAGAAGTAAGAAAGAAGTAAGAAAGAAGAAAAAAGAAGTAAGAAAGAAGAAAGAAAGAAGTAAGAAAGAAGTAAGAAAGAAGTAAAAAAGAAGTAAGAAAGAAGTAAGAAATAAGTAAGAAAGAAGAAAAAAGAAAGAAGAAAGAAGTAAGAAAGAAGTAAGAAAGAAGTATGAAAGAAGTAAGAAAGAAGAAAGAAAGAAGTAAGAAAGAAGTAAGAAAGAAGTAAGAAAGAAGGAAGAAAGAAGAAAGAAAGAAGTAAGAAAGAAGTAAGAGAGAAGTAAGAAGTAATGAAGAAAGTAGTAAGAAAGAAGTAAGAAAGAAGTAAGAAAGAAGTAAGAAACAAGTAAGAAAGAAGTAAGAAAGAAAGAAGAAAGAAGTAAGAAAGAAGTAAGAAAGAAGTAAGAAGGAAAGAAGAAAGAAGTAAGAAAGAAGTAAGAAAGAAGTAAGAAAGAAGTAAGAAAGAAGAAAGAAGTAAGAAAGAAGAAAGAAAGTAGTAAGAAAGAAGTAAGAAAGAAGTAAGAAAGAAAGAAGTAAGAAAGAAAGAAGAAAGAAGTAAGAAAGAAGTAAGAAAGAAGAAAGAAAGAAGTAAGAAAGAAGAAAGAAAGAAGTAAGAAAGAAGTAAGAAAGAAGTAAGAAAGAAGTAAGAAAGAAAGAAGAAAGAAGTAAGAAAGAAGTAAGAAAGAAGTAAGAAAGAAGTACGAAAAAAGTACGAAAGAAGTAAGAAAGAAAGAAGTAAGAAAGAAGTAAGAAAGAAGTAAGAAAGAAGAAAAAAGTAGTTAGAAAGAAGTAAGAAAGAAGTAAGAAAGAAGTAAGAAAGAAGTAAAAAAGAAGAAAGAAAGAAGTAAGAAAGAAGAAAGAAGAAAGAATTAAGAAAGAAGTAGGAAAGAAGTAAGAAAGAAGTAAGAAGGAATGAAGAAAGAAGTAAGAAAGAAGTAAGAAAGAAGTAAGAAAGAAGAAAGAAAGAAGTAAGAAAGAAGTAAGAAAGAAGTAAGAAAGAAGTAAGAAAGAAGTAAGAAAGAAGTACGAAAGAAGTACGAAAGAAGTAAGAAAGAAAGAAGTAAGAAAGAAGTAAGAAAGAAGTAAGAAAGAAGTAAGATAGAAGTAAGAAAGAAGTAAGAAAGAAGAAAAAAAGAAGTTAGAAAGAAGTAAGAAAGAAGAAAGAAGAAAGAAAGAAGTAAGAAAGAAGAAAGAAAGAAGAAAGAAGTAAGAAAGAAGTAAGAAAGAAGAAAGAAGTAAGAAAGAAGTATGAAAGAAGTAAAGAAGTAAGAAAGAAGTAAGAAAGAAGTAAGAAAGAAGTAAGAAAGAAGTACGAAAGAAGTAAGAAAGAAGTAAGAAAGAAAGAAGTAAGAAAGAAGTAAGAAAGAAGTAAGAAAGAAGTTAAAAAGAAGTAAGATAAAAAGTAAGAAAGAAGTAAGAAAGGAATAAGAAATAAGAAAGACGTAAGAAAGAAGTAAGAAAGAAGTAAGAAAGAAAGAAGTAAGAAAGAAGAAAGAAACAAGTAAGAAAGAAGAAAGAAAGAAGTAAGAAAGAAGTAAGAAAGAAGTAAGAAAGAAGTAAGAAAGAAGTACGAAAGAAGTAAGAAAGAAGTAAAAAAGAAAGAAGTAAGAAAGAAGTAAGAAAGAAGTAAGAAAGAAGTAAGAAAGAAGTAAGAAAGAAGTAAGAAAGAAGAAAGAAGTAAGAAAGAAAGAAGAAAGAAGAGAGAAAGAAGTAAGAAAGAAGTATGAAAGAAGTAAGAAAGAAGAAAGAAAGAAGTAAGAAAGAAGTAAGAAAGAAGTAAGAAAGAAGAAAGAAAGAAGTAAGAAAGAAAGAAGAAAGAAGTAAGAAAGAAGTAAGAAAGAAGTAAGAAAGAAGAAAGAAAGAAGTAAGAAAGAAGAAAGAAAGAAGTAAGAAAGAAGTAAGAAAGAAGTAAAAAAGAAGTAAGAAAGAAGTAAGAAATAAGTAAGAAAGAAGAAAAAAGAAAGAAGAAAGAAGTAAGAAAGAAGTAAGAAAGAAGTATGAAAGAAGTAAGAAAGAAGAAAGAAAGAAGTAAGAAAGAAGTAAGAAAGAAGTAAGAAAGAAAGAAGAAAGAAGAAAGAAAGAAGTAAGAAAGAAGTAAGAGAGAAGTAAGAAGTAATGAAGAAAGTAGTAAGAAAGAAGTAAGAAAGAAGTAAGAAAGAAGTAAGAAACAAGTAAGAAAGAAGTAAGAAAGAAAGAAGAAAGAAGTAAGAAAGAAGTAAGAAAGAAGTAAGAAGGAAAGAAGAAAGAAGTAAGAAAGAAGTAAGAAAGAAGTAAGAAAGAAGTAAGAAAGAAGAAAGAAAGAAGTAAGAAAGAAGAAAGAAAGTAGTAAGAAAGAAGTAAGAAAGAAGTAAGAAAGAAAGAAGTAAGAAAGAAAGAAGAAAGAAGTAAGAAAGAAGTAAGAAAGAAGAAAGAAAGAAGTAAGAAAGAAGAAAGAAAGTAGTAAGAAAGAAGTAAGAAAGAAGTAAGAAAGAAGTAAGAAAGAAAGAAGAAAGAAGGAAGAAAGAAGTAAGAAAGAAGTAAGAAAGAAGTACGAAAGAAGTACGAAAGAAGTAAGAAAGAAAGAAGTAAGAAAGAAGTAAGAAAGAAGTAAGAAAGAAGAAAAAAGTAGTTAGAAAGAAGTAAGAAAGAAGTAAGAAAGAAGTAAGAAAGAAGTAAAAAAGAAGAAAGAAAGAAGTAAGAAAGAAGAAAGAAGAAAGAATTAAGAAAGAAGTAGGAAAGAAGTAAGAAAGAAGTAAGAAGGAATGAAGAAAGAAGTAAGAAAGAAGTAAGAAAGAAGTAAGAAAGAAGAAAGAAAGAAGTAAGAAAGAAGTAAGAAAGAAAGAAGAAAGAAGTAAGAAAGAAGTAAGAAAGAAGAAAGAAAGAAGAAAGAAAGAAGAAAGAAAGAAGTATGAAAGAAGTAAGAAAGAAGAAAGAAAGAAGTAAGAAAGAAGTAAGAAAGAAGTAAGAAAGAAGTAAGAAAGAAGTACGAAAGAAGTACGAAAGAAGTAAGAAAGAAGTAAGAAGAAGTAAGAAAGAAGTAAGAAGGAATGAAGAAAGTAGCAAGAAATAAGTTAGAAAAAGTAAGAAAGAAGTAAGAAAGAAAGAAGAAAGAAGTAAGAAAGAAGAAAGAAAGAAGTAAGAAAGAAGAAAGAAAGAAGTAAGAAAGAAGAAAGAAAGAAGTAAGAAAGAAGTAAGAAAGAAGTAAGAAAGAAGTAAGAAAGAAATAAGAAAGAAAGAAGTAAGAAAGAAGTAAGAAAGAAAGAAGAAAGAAGTAAGAAAGAAGTAAGAAAGAAGTTAAAAAGAAGTAAGATAAAAAGTAAGAAAGAAGTAAGAAAGGAATAAGAAATAAGAAAGACGTAAGAAAGAAGTAAGAAAGAAGTAAGAAAGAAAGAAGTAAGAAAGAAGAAAGAAACAAGTAAGAAAGAAGAAAGAAAGAAGTAAGAAAGAAGTAAGAAAGAAGTAAGAAAGAAGTAAGAAAGAAGTAAGAAAGAAGTAAGAAAGAAGTAAGAAAGAAGAAAGAAGTAAGAAAGAAAGAAGAAAGAAGAGAGAAAGAAGTAAGAAAGAAGTATGAAAGAAGTAAGAAAGAAGAAAGAAAGAAGTAAGAAAGAAGTAAGAAAGAAGTAAGAAAGAAGTAAGAAAGAAGTAAGAAAGAAAGAAGAAAGAAGTAAGAAAGAAGTAAGAAAGAAGTAAGAAAGAAGTAAGAAAGAAGAAAGAAAGAAGTAAGAAAGAAGAAAGAAAGAAGTAAGAAAGAAGTAAGAAAGAAGTAAAAAGAAGTAAGAAAGAAGTAAGAAATAAGTAAGAAAGAAGAAAAAAGAAAGAAGAAAGAAGTAAGAAAGAAGTAAGAAAGAAGTATGAAAGAAGAAAGAAGAAAGAAAGAAGTAAGAAAGAAGTAAGAAAGAAGTAAGAAAGAAAGAAGAAAGAAGAAAGAAAGAAGTAAGAAAGAAGTAAGAGAGAAGTAAGAAGTAATGAAGAAAGTAGTAAGAAAGAAAGAAGAAAGAAGTAAGAAAGAAGTAAGAAACAAGTAAGAAAGAAGTAAGAAAGAAAGAAGAAAGAAGTAAGAAAGAAGTACGAAATAAGTAAGAAAGAAGAAAAAAGAAGTTAGAAAGAAGTAAGAAAGAAGTAAGAAAGAAAGAAGAAAGAAGTAAGAAAGAAGTAAGAAAGAAGTAAGAAAGAAGTAAGAAAGAAGAAAGAAAGAAGTAAGAAAGAAGTAAGAAAGAAGTAAGAAAGAAAGAAGAAAGAAGAAAGAAAGAAGTAGGAAAGAAGTAAGAAAGAAGTAAGAAAGAACTAATAAAGAATTAAGAAGGAATGAAGAAAGAAGTAAGAAAGAAGAAAGAACGAAGTAAGAAAGAAGTAAGAAAGAAGTAAGAAAGAAGTAAGAAGGAATGAAGAAAGAAGTAAGAAAGAAGTAAGAAAGAAGTAAGAAGGAAAGAAGAAAGAATTAAGAAAGAAGTAAGAAAGAAGTAAGAAAGAAGAAAGAAAGAAGTAAGAAAGAAGAAAGAAATAAGTAAGAAAGAAGAAAGAAAGAAGTATGAAAGAAGTAAGAAAGAAGAAAGAAAGAAGTAAGAAAGAAGTAAGAAAGAAGTAAGAAAGAAGTAAGAAAGAAAGAAGAAAGAAGAAAGAAAGAAGTAAGAAAGAAGTAAGAAGAAGTAAGAAAGAAGTAAGAAGGAATGAAGAAAGTAGCAAGAAATAAGTAAGAAAAAGTAAGAAAGAAGTAAGAAAGAAAGAAGAAAGAAGTAAGAAAGAAGAAAGAAAGAAGTAAGAAAGAAGAAAGAAAGAAGTAAGAAAGAAGAAAGAAAGAAGTAAGAAAGAAGTAAGAAAGAAGTAAGAAAGAAGTAAGAAAGAAATAAGAAAGAAAGAAGTAAGAAAGAAGTAAGAAAGAAGTAAGAAAGAAGTAAGAAAGAAGAAAGAAGTAAGAAAGAAAGAAGAAAGAAGAGAGAAAGAAGTAAGAAAGAAGTATGAAAGAAGTAAGAAAGAAGAAAGAAAGAAGTAAGAAAGAAGTAAGAAAGAAGTAAGAAAGAAGTAAGAAAGAAGTAAGAAAGAAAGAAGAAAGAAGTAAGAAAGAAGTAAGAAAGAAGTAAGAAAGAAGTAAGAAAGAAGAAAGAAAGAAGTAAGAAAGAAGAAAGAAAGAAGTAAGAAAGAAGTAAGAAAGAAGTAAAAAGAAGTAAGAAAGAAGTAAGAAATAAGTAAGAAAGAAGAAAAAAGAAAGAAGAAAGAAGTAAGAAAGAAGTAAGAAAGAAGTATGAAAGAAGTAAGAAAGAAGAAAGAAAGAAGTAAGAAAGAAGTAAGAAAGAAGTAAGAAAGAAAGAAGAAAGAAGAAAGAAAGAAGTAAGAAAGAAGTAAGAGAGAAGTAAGAAGTAATGAAGAAAGTAGTAAGAAAGAAGTAAGAAAGAAGTAAGAAAGAAGTAAGAAACAAGTAAGAAAGAAGTAAGAAAGAAAGAAGAAAGAAGTAAGAAAGAAGTACGAAATAAGTAAGAAAGAAGAAAAAAGAAGTTAGAAAGAAGTAAGAAAGAAGTAAGAAAGAAAGAAGAAAGAAGTAAGAAAGAAGTAAGAAAGAAGTAAGAAAGAAGTAAGAAAGAAGAAAGAAAGAAGTAAGAAAGAAGTAAGAAAGAAGTAAGAAAGAAAGAAGAAAGAAGAAAGAAAGAAGTAGGAAAGAAGTAAGAAAGAAGTAAGAAAGAACTAATAAAGAATTAAGAAGGAATGAAGAAAGAAGTAAGAAAGAAGAAAGAACGAAGTAAGAAAGAAGTAAGAAAGAAGTAAGAAAGAAGTAAGAAGGAATGAAGAAAGAAGTAAGAAAGAAGTAAGAAAGAAGTAAGAAGGAAAGAAGAAAGAATTAAGAAAGAAGTAAGAAAGAAGTAAGAAAGAAGAAAGAAAGAAGTAAGAAAGAAGAAAGAAATAAGTAAGAAAGAAGAAAGAAAGAAGTATGAAAGAAGTAAGAAAGAAGAAAGAAAGAAGTAAGAAAGAAGTAAGAAAGAAGTAAGAAAGAAGTAAGAAAGAAAGAAGAAAGAAGAAAGAAAGAAGTAAGAAAGAAGTAAGAAGAAGTAAGAAAGAAGTAATAAGGAATGAAGAAAGTAGTAAGAAATAAGTAAGAAAAAGTAAGAAAGAAGTAAGAAAGAAAGAAGAAAGAAGTAAGAAAGAAGTAAGAAATAAGTAAGAAAGAAATATAAAAGAAGAAAGAAAGAAGTAAGAAAGAAGAAAGAAAGAAGTAAGAAAGAAGTAAGAAAGAAGTAAGAAAGAAGTAAGAAAGAAATAAGAAAGAAAGAAGTAAGAAAGAAGTAAGAAAGAAAGAAGAAAGAAGTAAGAAAGAAGTAAGAAAGAAGTAAGAAGGAAAGAAGAAAGAAGTAAGAAAGAAGTAAGAAAGAAGTAAGAAAGAAGTAAGAAAGAAGAAAGAAAGAAGTAAGAAAGAAGAAAGAAAGAAGTAAGAAAGAAGTAAGAAAGAAGTAAGAAAGAAGTAAGAAAGAAAGAAGAAAGAAGTAAGAAAGAAGTAAGAAAGAAGTAAGAAAGAAGTACGAAAGAAGTACGAAAGAAGTAAGAAAGAAAGAAGTAAGAAAGAAGTAAGAAAGAAGGAAGATAGAAGTAAGAAAGAAGTAAGAAAGAAGAAAAAAGAAGTTAGAAAGAAGTAAGAAAGAAGAAAGAAGAAAGAAAGAAGTAAGAAAGAAGAAAGAAAGAAGAAAGAAGTAAGAAAGAAGTAAGAAAGAAGAAAGAAGTAAGAAAGAAGTATGAAAGAAGTAAAGAAGTAAGAAAGAAGTAAGAAAGAAGTAAGAAAGAAGTAAGAAAGAAGTACGAAAGAAGTAAGAAAGAAGTAAGAAAGAAAGAAGTAAGAAAGAAGTAAGAAAGAAGTAAGAAAGAAGTTAAAAAGAAGTAAGATAAAAAGTAAGAAAGAAGTAAGAAAGGAATAAGTAATAAGAAAGACGTAAGAAAGAAGTAAGAAAGAAGTAAGAAAGAAAGAAGTAAGAAAGAAGAAAGAAACAAGTAAGAAAGAAGAAAGAAAGAAGTAAGAAAGAAGTAAGAAAGAAGTAAGAAAGAAGTAAGAAAGAAGTACGAAAGAAGTAAGAAAGAAGTAAAAAAGAAAGAAGTAAGAAAGAAGTAAGAAAGAAGTAAGAAAGAAGTAAGAAAGAAGTAAGAAAGAAGTAAGAAAGAAGAAAGAAGTAAGAAAGAAAGAAGAAAGAAGAGAGAAAGAAGTAAGAAAGAAGTATGAAAGAAGTAAGAAAGAAGAAAGAAAGAAGTAAGAAAGAAGTAAGAAAGAAGTAAGAAAGAAGTAAGAAAGAAGTAAAAAAGAAAGAAGAAAGAAGTAAGAAAGAAGTAAGAAAGAAGAAAGAAGTAAGAAAGAAAGAAGAAAGAAGAGAGAAAGAAGTAAGAAAGAAGTATGAAAGAAGTAAGAAAGAAGTAAGAAAGAAGTAAGAAAGAAGTAAGAAAGAAGTAAGAAAGAAGAAAGAAGTAAGAAAGAAAGAAGAAAGAAGAGAGAAAGAAGTAAGAAAGAAGTATGAAAGAAGTAAGAAAGAAGAAAGAAAGAAGTAAGAAAGAAGTAAGAAAGAAGTAAGAAAGAAGTAAGAAAGAAGTAAGAAAGAAGTAAGAAAGAAAGAAGAAAGAAGTAAGAAAGAAGTAAGAAAGAAGTAAGAAAGAAGTAAGAAAGAAGAAAGAAAGAAGTAAGAAAGAAGAAAGAAAGAAGTAAGAAAGAAGTAAGAAAGAAGTAAAAAAGAAGTAAGAAAGAAGTAAGAAATAAGTAAGAAAGAAGAAAAAAGAAAGAAGAAAGAAGTAAGAAAGAAGTAAGAAAGAAGTATGAAGGAAGTAAGAAAGAAGAAAGAAAGAAGTAAGAAAGAAGTAAGAAAGAAGTAAGAAAGAAAGAAGAAAGAAGAAAGAAAGAAGTAAGAAAGAAGTAAGAGAGAAGTAAGAAGTAATGAAGAAAGTAGTAAGAAAGAAGTAAGAAAGAAGTAAGAAAGAAGTAAGAAACAAGTAAGAAAGAAGTAAGAAAGAAAGAAGAAAGAAGTAAGAAAGAAGTAAGAAAGAAGTAAGAAGGAAAGAAGAAAGAAGTAAGAAAGAAGTAAGAAAGAAGTAAGAAAGAAGTAAGAAAGAAGAAAGAAAGAAGTAAGAAAGAAGAAAGAAAGTAGTAAGAAAGAAGTAAGAAAGAAGTAAGAAAGAAAGAAGTAAGAAAGAAAGAAGAAAGAAGTAAGAAAGAAGTAAGAAAGAAGAAAGAAAGAAGTAAGAAAGAAGAAAGAAAGAAGTAAGAAAGAAGTAAGAAAGAAGTAAGAAAGAAGTAAGAAAGAAAGAAGAAAGAAGTAAGAAAGAAGTAAGAAAGAAGTAAGAAAGAAGTACGAAAGAAGTACGAAAGAAGTAAGAAAGAAAGAAGTAAGAAAGAAGTAAGAAAGAAGTAAGAAAGAAGAAAAAAGTAGTTAGAAAGAAGTAAGAAAGAAGTAAGAAAGAAGTAAGAAAGAAGTAAAAAAGAAGAAAGAAAGAAGTAAGAAAGAAGAAAGAAGAAAGAATTAAGAAAGAAGTAGGAAAGAAGTAAGAAAGAAGTAAGAAGGAATGAAGAAAGAAGTAAGAAAGAAGTAAGAAAGAAGTAAGAAAGAAGAAAGAAAGAAGTAAGAAAGAAGTAAGAAAGAAAGAAGAAAGAAGTAAGAAAGAAGTAAGAAAGAAGAAAGAAAGAAGAAAGAAAGAAGAAAGAAAGAAGTATGAAAGAAGTAAGAAAGAAGAAAGAAAGAAGTAAGAAAGAAGTAAGAAAGAAGTAAGAAAGAAGTAAGAAAGAAAGAAGAAAGAAGAAAGAAAGAAGTAAGAAAGAAGTAAGAAGAAGTAAGAAAGAAGTAAGAAGGAATGAAGAAAGTAGCAAGAAATAAGTAAGAAAAAGTAAGAAAGAAGTAAGAAAGAAAGAAGAAAGAAGTAAGAAAGAAGAAAGAAAGAAGTAAGAAAGAAGAAAGAAAGAAGTAAGAAAGAAGTAAGAAAGAAGTAAGAAAGAAGTAAGAAAGAAATAAGAAAGAAAGAAGTAAGAAAGAAGTAAGAAAGAAAGAAGAAAGAAGTAAGAAAGAAGTAAGAAAGAAGTAAGAAGGAAAGAAGAAAGAAGTAAGAAAGAAGTAAGAAAGAAGTAAGAAAGAAGTAAGAAAGAAGTAAGAAAGAAGAAAGAAAGAAGTAAGAAAGAAGAAAGAAAGTAGTAAGAAAGAAGTAAGAAAGAAGTAAGAAAGAAAGAAGTAAGAAAGAAAGAAGAAAGAAGTAAGAAAGAAGTAAGAAAGAAGAAAGAAAGAAGTAAGAAAGAAGAAAGAAAGAAGTAAGAAAGAAGTAAGAAAGAAGTAAGAAAGAAGTAAGAAAGAAAGAAGAAAGAAGTAAGAAAGAAGTAAGAAAGAAGTAAGAAAGAAGTACGAAAGAAGTACGAAAGAAGTAAGAAAGAAAGAAGTAAGAAAGAAGTAAGAAAGAAGTAAGAAAGAAGTAAGATAGAAGTAAGAAAGAAGTAAGAAAGAAGAAAAAACGAAGTTAGAAAGAAGTAAGAAAGAAGAAAGAAGAAAGAAAGAAGTAAGAAAGAAGAAAGAAAGAAGAAAGAAGTAAGAAAGAAGTAAGAAAGAAGAAAGAAGTAAGAAAGAAGTATGAAAGAAGTAAAGAAGTAAGAAAGAAGTAAGAAAGAATTAAGAAAGAAGTAAGAAAGAAGTACGAAAGAAGTAAGAAAGAAGTAAGAAAGAAAGAAGTAAGAAAGAAGTAAGAAAGAAGTAAGAAAGAAGTTAAAAAGAAGTAAGATAAAAAGTAAGAAAGAAGTAAGAAAGGAATAAGAAATAAGAAAGACGTAAGAAAGAAGTAAGAAAGAAGTAAGAAAGAAAGAAGTAAGAAAGAAGAAAGAAACAAGTAAGAAAGAAGAAAGAAAGAAGTAAGAAAGAAGTAAGAAAGAAGTAAGAAAGAAGTAAGAAAGAAGTAAGAAAGAAGTAAGAAAGAAGAAAGAAGTAAGAAAGAAAGAAGAAAGAAGAGAGAAAGAAGTAAGAAAGAAGTATGAAAGAAGTAAGAAAGAAGAAAGAAAGAAGTAAGAAAGAAGAAAGAAGAAAGAATTAAGAAAGAAGTAGGAAAGAAGTAAGAAAGAAGTAAGAAGGAATGAAGAAAGAAGTAAGAAAGAAGTAAGAAAGAAGTAAGAAAGAAGAAAGAAAGAAGTAAGAAAGAAGTAAGAAAGAAAGAAGAAAGAAGTAAGAAAGAAGTAAGAAAGAAGAAAGAAAGAAGAAAGAAAGAAGAAAGAAAGAAGTATGAAAGAAGTAAGAAAGAAGAAAGAAAGAAGTAAGAAAGAAGTAAGAAAGAAGTAAGAAAGAAGTAAGAAAGAAAGAAGAAAGAAGAAAGAAAGAAGTAAGAAAGAAGTAAGAAGAAGTAAGAAAGAAGTAAGAAGGAATGAAGAAAGTAGCAAGAAATAAGTAAGAAAAAGTAAGAAAGAAGTAAGAAAGAAAGAAGAAAGAAGTAAGAAAGAAGAAAGAAAGAAGTAAGAAAGAAGAAAGAAAGAAGTAAGAAAGAAGAAAGAAAGAAGTAAGAAAGAAGTAAGAAAGAAGTAAGAAAGAAGTAAGAAAGAAATAAGAAAGAAAGAAGTAAGAAAGAAGTAAGAAAGAAGTAAGAAAGAAGTAAGAAAGAAGTAAGAAGGAAAGAAGAAAGAAGTAAGAAAGAAGTAAGAAAGAAGTAAGAAAGAAGTAAGAAAGAAGAAAGAAAGAAGTAAGAAAGAAGAAAGAAAGTAGTAAGAAAGAAGTAAGAAAGAAGTAAGAAAGAAAGAAGTAAGAAAGAAAGAAGAAAGAAGTAAGAAAGAAGTAAGAAAGAAGAAAGAAAGAAGTAAGAAAGAAGAAAGAAAGAAGTAAGAAAGAAGTAAGAAAGAAGTAAGAAAGAAGTAAGAAAGAAAGAAGAAGTAAGAAAGAAGTAAGAAAGAAGTAAGAAAGAAGTACGAAAGAAGTACGAAAGAAGTAAGAAAGAAAGAAGTAAGAAAGAAGTAAGAAAGAAGTAAGAAAGAAGTAAGATAGAAGTAAGAAAGAAGTAAGAAAGAAGAAAAAAAGAAGTTAGAAAGAAGTAAGAAAGAAGAAAGAAGAAAGAAAGAAGTAAGAAAGAAGAAAGAAAGAAGAAAGAAGTAAGAAAGAAGTAAGAAAGAAGAAAGAAGTAAGAAAGAAGTATGAAAGAAGTAAAGAAGTAAGAAAGAAGTAAGAAAGAAGTAAGAAAGAAGTAAGAAAGAAGTACGAAAGAAGTAAGAAAGAAGTAAGAAAGAAAGAAGTAAGAAAGAAGTAAGAAAGAAGTAAGAAAGAAGTTAAAAAGAAGTAAGATAAAAAGTAAGAAAGAAGTAAGAAAGGAATAAGAAATAAGAAAGACGTAACAAAGAAAGAAGTAAGAAAGAAGAAAGAAACAAGTAAGAAAGAAGAAAGAAAGAAGTAAGAAAGAAGTAAGAAAGAAGTAAGAAAGAAGTAAGAAAGAAGTAAGAAAGAAGTAAGAAAGAAGTAAGAAAGAAGAAAGAAGTAAGAAAGAAAGAAGAAAGAAGAGAGAAAGAAGTAAGAAAGAAGTATGAAAGAAGTAAGAAAGAAGAAAGAAAGAAGTAAGAAAGAAGTAAGAAAGAAGTAAGAAAGAAGTAAGAAAGAAGTAAGAAAGAAAGAAGAAAGAAGTAAGAAAGAAGTAAGAAAGAAGTAAGAAATAAGTAAGAAAGAAGAAAGAAAGAAGTAAGAAAGAAGAAAGAAAGAAGTAAGAAAGAAGTAAGAAGTAATGAAGAAAGTAGTAAGAAAGAAGTAAGAAAGAAGTAAGAAAGAAGTAAGAAAGAAGAAAAAAGAAAAAAGAAAGAAGTAAGAAAGAAGTAAGAAAGAAGTATGAAAGAAGTAAGAAAGAAGAAAGAAAGAAGTAAGAAAGAAGTAAGAAAGAAGTAAGAAAGAAAGAAGAAAGAAGAAAGAAAGAAGTAAGAAAGAAGTAAGAGAGAAGTAAGAAGTAATGAAGAAAGTAGTAAGAAAGAAGTAAGAAAGAAGTAAGAAAGAAGTAAGAAACAAGTAAGAAAGAAGTAAGAAAGAAAGAAGAAAGAAGTAAGAAAGAAGTAAGAAAGAAGTACGAAATAAGTAAGAAAGAAGAAAAAAGAAGTTAGAAAGAAGTAAGAAAGAAGTAAGAAAGAAAGAAGAAAGAAGTAAGAAAGAAGTAAGAAAGAAGTAAGAAAGAAGTAAGAAAGAAGAAAGAAAGAAGTAAGAAAGAAGTAAGAAAGAAGTAAGAAAGAAAGAAGAAAGAAGAAAGAAAGAAGTAGGAAAGAAGTAAGAAAGAAGTAAGAAAGAACTAATAAAGAATTAAGAAGGAATGAAGAAAGAAGTAAGAAAGAAGAAAGAACGAAGTAAGAAAGAAGTAAGAAAGAAGTAAGAAAGAAGTAAGAAGGAATGAAGAAAGAAGTAAGAAAGAAGTAAGAAAGAAGTAAGAAGGAAAGAAGAAAGAATTAAGAAAGAAGTAAGAAAGAAGTAAGAAAGAAGAAAGAAAGAAGTAAGAAAGAAGAAAGAAATAAGTAAGAAAGAAGAAAGAAAGAAGTATGAAAGAAGTAAGAAAGAAGAAAGAAAGAAGTAAGAAAGAAGTAAGAAAGAAGTAAGAAAGAAGTAAGAAAGAAAGAAGAAAGAAGAAAGAAAGAAGTAAGAAAGAAGTAAGAAGAAGTAAGAAAGAAGTAATAAGGAATGAAGAAAGTGGTAAGAAATAAGTAAGAAAAAGTAAGAAAGAAGTAAGAAAGAAAGAAGAAAGAAGTAAGAAAGAAGTAAGAAATAAGTAAGAAAGAAATATAAAAGAAGAAAGAAAGAAGTGAGAAAGAAGAAAGAAAGAAGTAAGAAAGAAGTAAGAAAGAAGTAAGAAAGAAGTAAGAAAGAAATAAGAAAGAAAGAAGTAAGAAAGAAGTAAGAAAGAAAGAAGAAAGAAGTAAGAAAGAAGTAAGAAAGAAGTAAGAAGGAAAGAAGAAAGAAGTAAGAAAGAAGTAAGAAAGAAGTAAGAAAGAAGTAAGAAAGAAGAAAGAAAGAAGTAAGAAAGAAGAAAGAAAGTAGTAAGAAAGAAGTAAGAAAGAAGTAAGAAAGAAAGAAGTAAGAAAGAAAGAAGAAAGAAGTAAGAAAGAAGTAAGAAAGAAGAAAGAAAGAAGTCAGAAAGAAGAAAGAAAGAAGTAAGAAAGAAGTAAGAAAGAAGTAAGAAAGAAGTAAGAAAGAAAGAAGAAAGAAGTAAGAAAGAAGTAAGAAAGAAGTAAGAAAGAAGTACGAAAGAAGTACGAAAGAAGTAAGAAAGAAAGAAGTAAGAAAGAAGTAAGAAAGAAGTAAGATAGAAGTAAGAAAGAAGTAAGAAAGAAGAAAAAAGAAGTTAGAAAGAAGTAAGAAAGAAGAAAGAAGAAAGAAAGAAGTAAGAAAGAAGAAAGAAAGAAGAAAGAAGTAAGAAAGAAGTAAGAAAGAAGAAAGAAGTAAGAAAGAAGTATGAAAGAAGTAAAGAAGTAAGAAAGAAGTAAGAAAGAAGTAAGAAAGAAGTAAGAAAGAAGTACGAAAGAAGTAAGAAAGAAGTAAGAAAGAAAGAAGTAAGAAAGAAGTAAGAAAGAAGTAAGAAAGAAGTTAAAAAGAAGTAAGATAAAAAGTA
Organism: Columba livia; assembly: GCF_036013475.1. Classification (NCBI taxonomy): domain Eukaryota; kingdom Metazoa; phylum Chordata; class Aves; order Columbiformes; family Columbidae; genus Columba; species Columba livia. The sequence goes on along the minus strand of NW_027043038.1, from coordinate 442,350 downwards.
AGAAAGAAGTAAGAAAGGAATAAGAAATAAGAAAGACGTAAGAAAGAAGTAAGAAAGAAGTAAGAAAGAAAGAAGTAAGAAAGAAGAAAGAAACAAGTAAGAAAGAAGAAAGAAAGAAGTAAGAAAGAAGTAAGAAAGAAGTAAGAAAGATGTAAGAAAGAAGTACGAAAGAAGTAAGAAAGAAGTAAAAAAGAAAGAAGTAAGAAAGAAGTAAGAAAGAAGTAAGAAAGAAGTAAGAAAGAAGTAAGAAAGAAGTAAGAAAGAAGTAAGAAAGAAGAAAGAAGTAAGAAAGAAAGAAGAAAGAAGAGAGAAAGAAGTAAGAAAGAAGTATGAAAGAAGTAAGAAAGAAGAAAGAAAGAAGTAAGAAAGAAGTAAGAAAGAAGTAAGAAAGAAGTAAGAAAGAAGTAAGAAAGAAAGAAGAAAGAAGTAAGAAAGAAGTAAGAAAGAAGAAAGAAGTAAGAAAGAAAGAAGAAAGAAGAGAGAAAGAAGTAAGAAAGAAGTATGAAAGAAGTAAGAAAGAAGTAAGAAAGAAGTAAGAAAGAAGTAAGAAAGAAGTAAGAAAGAAGAAAGAAGTAAGAAAGAAAGAAGAAAGAAGAGAGAAAGAAGTAAGAAAGAAGTATGAAAGAAGTAAGAAAGAAGAAAGAAAGAAGAAAGAGAGAAGTAAGAAAGAAGTAAGAAAGAAGTAAGAAAGAAGTAAGAAAGAAAGAAGAAAGAAGTAAGAAAGAAGTAAGAAAGAAGTAAGAAAGAAGTAAGAAAGAAGAAAGAAAGAAGTAAGAAAGAAGAAAGAAAGAAGTAAGAAAGAAGTAAGAAAGAAGTAAAAAAGAAGTAAGAAAGAAGTAAGAAATAAGTAAGAAAGAAGAAAAAAGAAAGAAGAAAGAAGTAAGAAAGAAGTAAGAAAGAAGTATGAAAGAAGTAAGAAAGAAGAAAGAAAGAAGTAAGAAAGAAGTAAGAAAGAAGTAAGAAAGAAAGAAGAAAGAAGAAAGAAAGAAGTAAGAAAGAAGTAAGAGAGAAGTAAGAAGTAATGAAGAAAGTAGTAAGAAAGAAGTAAGAAAGAAGTAAGAAAGAAGTAAGAAACAAGTAAGAAAGAAGTAAGAAAGAAAGAAGAAAGAAGTAAGAAAGAAGTAAGAAAGAAGTAAGAAGGAAAGAAGAAAGATGTAAGAAAGAAGTAAGAAAGAAGTAAGAAAGAAGTAAGAAAGAAGAAAGAAAGAAGTAAGAAAGAAGAAAGAAAGTAGTAAGAAAGAAGTAAGAAAGAAGTAAGAAAGAAAGAAGTAAGAAAGAAAGAAGAAAGAAGTAAGAAAGAAGTAAGAAAGAAGAAAGAAAGAAGTAAGAAAGAAGAAAGAAAGAAGTAAGAAAGAAGTAAGAAAGAAGTAAGAAAGAAGTAAGAAAGAAAGAAGAAAGAAGTAAGAAATAAGTAAGAAAGAAGTAAGAAAGAAGTACGAAAGAAGTACGAAAGAAGTAAGAAAGAAAGAAGTAAGAAAGAAGTAAGAAAGAAGTAAGAAAGAAGAAAAAAGTAGTTAGAAAGAAGTAAGAAAGAAGTAAGAAAGAAGTAAGAAAGAAGTAAAAAAGAAGAAAGAAAGAAGTAAGAAAGAAGAAAGAAGAAAGAATTAAGAAAGAAGTAGGAAAGAAGTAAGAAAGAAGTAAGAAGGAATGAAGAAAGAAGTAAGAAAGAAGTAAGAAAGAAGTAAGAAAGAAGAAAGAAAGAAGTAAGAAAGAAGTAAGAAAGAAAGAAGAAAGAAGTAAGAAAGAAGTAAGAAAGAAGAAAGAAAGAAGAAAGAAAGAAGAAAGAAAGAAGTATGAAAGAAGTAAGAAAGAAGAAAGAAAGAAGTAAGAAAGAAGTAAGAAAGAAGTAAGAAAGAAGTAAGAAAGAAAGAAGAAAGAAGAAAGAAAGAAGTAAGAAAGAAGTAAGAAGAAGTAAGAAAGAAGTAAGAAGGAATGAAGAAAGTAGCAAGAAATAAGTAAGAAAAAGTAAGAAAGAAGTAAGAAAGAAAGAAGAAAGAAGTAAGAAAGAAGAAAGAAAGAAGTAAGAAAGAAGAAAGAAAGAAGTAAGAAAGAAGTAAGAAAGAAGTAAGAAAGAAGTAAGAAAGAAATAAGAAAGAAAGAAGTAAGAAAGAAGTAAGAAAGAAAGAAGAAAGAAGTAAGAAAGAAGTAAGAAAGAAGTAAGAAGGAAAGAAGAAAGAAGTAAGAAAGAAGTAAGAAAGAAGTAAGAAAGAAGTAAGAAAGAAGTAAGAAAGAAGAAAGAAAGAAGTAAGAAAGAAGAAAGAAAGTAGTAAGAAAGAAGTAAGAAAGAAGTAAGAAAGAAAGAAGTAAGAAAGAAAGAAGAAAGAAGTAAGAAAGAAGTAAGAAAGAAGAAAGAAAGAAGTAAGAAAGAAGAAAGAAAGAAGTAAGAAAGAAGTAAGAAAGAAGTAAGAAAGAAGTAAGAAAGAAAGAAGAAAGAAGTAAGAAAGAAGTAAGAAAGAAGTAAGAAAGAAGTACGAAAGAAGTACGAAAGAAGTAAGAAAGAAAGAAGTAAGAAAGAAGTAAGAAAGAAGTAAGAAAGAAGTAAGATAGAAGTAAGAAAGAAGTAAGAAAGAAGAAAAAAAGAAGTTAGAAAGAAGTAAGAAAGAAGAAAGAAGAAAGAAAGAAGTAAGAAAGAAGAAAGAAAGAAGAAAGAAGTAAGAAAGAAGTAAGAAAGAAGAAAGAAGTAAGAAAGAAGTATGAAAGAAGTAAAGAAGTAAGAAAGAAGTAAGAAAGAAGTAAGAAAGAAGTAAGAAAGAAGTACGAAAGAAGTAAGAAAGAAGTAAGAAAGAAAGAAGTAAGAAAGAAGTAAGAAAGAAGTAAGAAAGAAGTTAAAAAGAAGTATGATAAAAAGTAAGAAAGAAGTAAGAAAGGAATAAGAAATAAGAAAGACGTAAGAAAGAAGTAAGAAAGAAGTAAGAAAGAAAGAAGTAAGAAAGAAGAAAGAAACAAGTAAGAAAGAAGAAAGAAAGAAGTAAGAAAGAAGTAAGAAAGAAGTAAGAAAGAAGTAAGAAAGAAGTAAGAAAGAAGTAAGAAAGAAGTAAGAAAGAAGAAAGAAGTAAGAAAGAAAGAAGAAAGAAGAGAGAAAGAAGTAAGAAAGAAGTAAGAAAGAAGTAAGAAAGAAGTAAGAAAGAAGTAAGAAAGAAAGAAGAAAGAAGTAAGAAAGAAGTAAGAAAGAAGAAAGAAGTAAGAAAGAAAGAAGAAAGAAGAGAGAAAGAAGTAAGAAAGAAGTATGAAAGAAGTAAGAAAGAAGTAAGAAAGAAGTAAGAAAGAAGTAAGAAAGAAGTAAGAAAGAAGAAAGAAAGAAGAAAGAGAGAAGTAAGAAAGAAGTAAGAAAGAAGTAAGAAAGAAGTAAGAAAGAAAGAAGAAAGAAGTAAGAAAGAAGTAAGAAAGAAGTAAGAAAGAAGTAAGAAAGAAGAAAGAAAGAAGTAAGAAAGAAGAAAGAAAGAAGTAAGAAAGAAGTAAGAAAGAAGTAAAAAAGAAGTAAGAAAGAAGTAAGAAATAAGTAAGAAAGAAGAAAAAAGAAAGAAGAAAGAAGTAAGAAAGAAGTAAGAAAGAAGTATGAAAGAAGTAAGAAAGAAGAAAGAAAGAAGTAAGAAAGAAGTAAGAAAGAAGTAAGAAAGAAAGAAGAAAGAAGAAAGAAAGAAGTAAGAAAGAAGAAAGAAGTAAGAAAGAAAGAAGAAAGAAGAGAGAAAGAAGTAAGAAAGAAGTAAGAAAGAAGTAAGAAACAAGTAAGAAAGAAGTAAGAAAGAAAGAAGAAAGAAGTAAGAAAGAAGTAAGAAAGAAGTAAGAAGGAAAGAAGAAAGAAGTAAGAAAGAAGTAAGAAAGAAGTAAGAAAGACGTAAGAAAGAAGAAAGAAAGAAGTAAGAAAGAAGAAAGAAAGTAGTAAGAAAGAAGTAAGAAAGAAGTAAGAAAGAAAGAAGTAAGAAAGAAAGAAGAAAGAAGTAAGAAAGAAGTAAGAAAGAAGAAAGAAAGAAGTAAGAAAGAAGAAAGAAAGAAGTAAGAAAGAAGTAAGAAAGAAGTAAGAAAGAAGTAAGAAAGAAAGAAGAAAGAAGTAAGAAATAAGTAAGAAAGAAGTAAGAAAGAAGTACGAAAGAAGTACGAAAGAAGTAAGAAAGAAAGAAGTAAGAAAGAAGTAAGAAAGAAGTAAGAAAGAAGAAAAAAGTAGTTAGAAAGAAGTAAGAAAGAAGTAAGAAAGAAGTAAGAAAGAAGTAAAAAAGAAGAAAGAAAGAAGTAAGAAAGAAGAAAGAAGAAAGAATTAAGAAAGAAGTAGGAAAGAAGTAAGAAAGAAGTAAGAAGGAATGAAGAAAGAAGTAAGAAAGAAGTAAGAAAGAAGTAAGAAAGAAGAAAGAAAGAAGTAAGAAAGAAGTAAGAAAGAAAGAAGAAAGAAGTAAGAAAGAAGTAAGAAAGAAGAAAGAAAGAAGAAAGAAAGAAGAAAGAAAGAAGTATGAAAGAAGTAAGAAAGAAGAAAGAAAGAAGTAAGAAAGAAGTAAGAAAGAAGTAAGAAAGAAGTAAGAAAGAAAGAAGAAAGAAGAAAGAAAGAAGTAAGAAAGAAGTAAGAAGAAGTAAGAAAGAAGTAAGAAGGAATGAAGAAAGTAGCAAGAAATAAGTAAGAAAAAGTAAGAAAGAAGTAAGAAAGAAAGAAGAAAGAAGTAAGAAGGAAGAAAGAAAGAAGTAAGAAAGAAGAAAGAAAGAAGTAAGAAAGAAGTAAGAAAGAAGTAAGAAAGAAGTAAGAAAGAAATAAGAAAGAAAGAAGTAAGAAAGAAGTAAGAAAGAAAGAAGAAAGAAGTAAGAAAGAAGTAAGAAAGAAGTAAGAAGGAAAGAAGAAAGAAGTAAGAAAGAAGTAAGAAAGAAGTAAGAAAGAAGTAAGAAAGAAGTAAGAAAGAAGAAAGAAAGAAGTAAGAAAGAAGAAAGAAAGTAGTAAGAAAGAAGTAAGAAAGAAGTAAGAAAGAAAGAAGTAAGAAAGAAAGAAGAAAGAAGTAAGAAAGAAGTAAGAAAGAAGAAAGAAAGAAGTAAGAAAGAAGAAAGAAAGAAGTAAGAAAGAAGTAAGAAAGAAGTAAGAAAGAAGTAAGAAAGAAAGAAGAAAGAAGTAAGAAAGAAGTAAGAAAGAAGTAAGAAAGAAGTACGAAAGAAGTACGAAAGAAGTAAGAAAGAAAGAAGTAAGAAAGAAGTAAGAAAGAAGTAAGAAAGAAGTAAGATAGAAGTAAGAAAGAAGTAAGAAAGAAGAAAAAAAGAAGTTAGAAAGAAGTAAGAAAGAAGAAAGAAGAAAGAAAGAAGTAAGAAAGAAGAAAGAAAGAAGAAAGAAGTAAGAAAGAAGTAAGAAAGAAGAAAGAAGTAAGAAAGAAGTATGAAAGAAGTAAAGAAGTAAGAAAGAAGTAAGAAAGAAGTAAGAAAGAAGTAAGAAAGAAGTACGAAAGAAGTAAGAAAGAAGTAAGAAAGAAAGAAGTAAGAAAGAAGTAAGAAAGAAGTAAGAAAGAAGTTAAAAAGAAGTAAGATAAAAAGTAAGAAAGAAGTAAGAAAGGAATAAGAAATAAGAAAGACGTAAGAAAGAAGTAAGAAAGAAGTAAGAAAGAAAGAAGTAAGAAAGAAGAAAGAAACAAGTAAGAAAGAAGAAAGAAAGAAGTAAGAAAGAAGTAAGAAAGAAGTAAGAAAGAAGTAAGAAAGAAGTAAGAAAGAAGTAAGAAAGAAGTAAGAAAGAAGTAAGAAAGAAGTATGAAAGAAGAAAGAAAGAAGAAAGAAAGAAGTAAGAAAGAAGTAAGAAAGAAGTAAGAAAGAAGTAAGAAAGAAGAAAGAAGTAAGAAAGAAAGAAGAAAGAAGAGAGAAAGAAGTAAGAAAGAAGAAAGAAGTAAGAAAGAAAGAAGAAAGAAGAGAGAAAGAAGTAAGAAAGAAGTATGAAAGAAGTAAGAAAGAAGAAAGAAAGAAGTAAGAAAGAAGTAAGAAAGAAGTAAGAAAGAAGTAAGAAAGAAGAAAGAAGTAAGAAAGAAAGAAGAAAGAAGAGAGAAAGAAGTAAGAAAGAAGAAAGAAGTAAGAAAGAAAGAAGAAAGAAGAGAGAAAGAAGTAAGAAAGAAGTATGAAAGAAGTAAGAAAGAAGTAAGAAAGAAGTAAGAAAGAAGTAAGAAAGAAGTAAGAAAGAAGAAAGAAGTAAGAAAGAAAGAAGAAAGAAGAGAGAAAGAAGTAAGAAAGAAGTATGAAAGAAGTAAGAAAGAAGAAAGAAAGAAGAAAGAGAGAAGTAAGAAAGAAGTAAGAAAGAAGTAAGAAAGAAGTAAGAAAGAAAGAAGAAAGAAGTAAGAAAGAAGTAAGAAAGAAATAAGAAAGAAGTAAGAAAGAAGAAAGAAAGAAGTAAGAAAGAAGAAAGAAAGAAGTAAGAAAGAAGTAAGAAAGAAGTAAAAAAGAAGTAAGAAAGAAGTAAGAAATAAGTAAGAAAGAAGAAAAAAGAAAGAAGAAAGAAGTAAGAAAGAAGTAAGAAAGAAGTATGAAAGAAGTAAGAAAGAAGAAAGAAAGAAGTAAGAAAGAAGTAAGAAAGAAGTAAGAAAGAAAGAAGAAAGAAGAGAGAAAGAAGTAAGAAAGAAGAAAGAAGTAAGAAAGAAAGAAGAAAGAAGAGAGAAAGAAGTAAGAAAGAAGTATGAAAGAAGTAAGAAAGAAGTAAGAAAGAAGTAAGAAAGAAGTAAGAAAGAAGTAAGAAAGAAGAAAGAAGTAAGAAAGAAAGAAGAAAGAAGAGAGAAAGAAGTAAGAAAGAAGTATGAAAGAAGTAAGAAAGAAGAAAGAAAGAAGAAAGAGAGAAGTAAGAAAGAAGTAAGAAAGAAGTAAGAAAGAAGTAAGAAAGAAAGAAGAAAGAAGTAAGAAAGAAGTAAGAAAGAAATAAGAAAGAAGTAAGAAAGAAGAAAGAAAGAAGTAAGAAAGAAGAAAGAAAGAAGTAAGAAAGAAGTAAGAAAGAAGTAAAAAAGAAGTAAGAAAGAAGTAAGAAATAAGTAAGAAAGAAGAAAAAAGAAAGAAGAAAGAAGTAAGAAAGAAGTAAGAAAGAAGTATGAAAGAAGTAAGAAAGAAGAAAGAAAGAAGTAAGAAAGAAGTAAGAAAGAAGTAAGAAAGAAAGAAGAAAGAAGAAAGAAAGAAGTAAGAAAGAAGTAAGAGAGAAGTAAGAAGTAATGAAGAAAGTAGTAAGAAAGAAGTAAGAAAGAAGTAAGAAAGAAGTAAGAAACAAGTAAGAAAGAAGTAAGAAAGAAAGAAGAAAGAAGTAAGAAAGAAGTAAGAAAGAAGTAAGAAGGAAAGAAGAAAGAAGTAAGAAAGAAGTAAGAAAGAAGTAAGAAAGAAGAAAGAAAGAAGTAAGAAAGAAGAAAGAAAGTAGTAAGAAAGAAGTAAGAAAGAAGTAAGAAAGAAAGAAGTAAGAAAGAAAGAAGAAAGAAGTAAGAAAGAAGTAAGAAAGAAGAAAGAAAGAAGTAAGAAAGAAGAAAGAAAGAAGTAAGAAAGAAGTAAGAAAGAAGTAAGAAAGAAGTAAGAAAGAAAGAAGAAAGAAGTAAGAAAGAAGTAAGAAAGAAGTAAGAAAGAAGTACGAAAGAAGTACGAAAGAAGTAAGAAAGAAAGAAGTAAGAAAGAAGTAAGAAAGAAGTAAGAAAGAAGAAAAAAGTAGTTAGAAAGAAGTAAGAAAGAAGTAAGAAAGAAGTAAGAAAGAAGTAAAAAAGAAGAAAGAAAGAAGTAAGAAAGAAGAAAGAAGAAAGAATTAAGAAAGAAGTAGGAAAGAAGTAAGAAAGAAGTAAGAAGGAATGAAGAAAGAAGTAAGAAAGAAGTAAGAAAGAAGTAAGAAAGAAGAAAGAAAGAAGTAAGAAAGAAGTAAGAAAGAAAGAAGAAAGAAGTAAGAAAGAAGTAAGAAAGAAGAAAGAAAGAAGAAAGAAAGAAGAAAGAAAGAAGTATGAAAGAAGTAAGAAAGAAGAAAGAAAGAAGTAAGAAAGAAGTAAGAAAGAAGTAAGAAAGAAGTAAGAAAGAAAGAAGAAAGAAGAAAGAAAGAAGTAAGAAAGAAGTAAGAAGAAGTAAGAAAGAAGTAAGAAGGAATGAAGAAAGTAGCAAGAAATAAGTAAGAAAAAGTAAGAAAGAAGTAAGAAAGAAAGAAGAAAGAAGTAAGAAAGAAGAAAGAAAGAAGTAAGAAAGAAGAAAGAAAGAAGTAAGAAAGAAGTAAGAAAGAAGTAAGAAAGAAGTAAGAAAGAAATAAGAAAGAAAGAAGTAAGAAAGAAGTAAGAAAGAAAGAAGAAAGAAGTAAGAAAGAAGTAAGAAAGAAGTAAGAAGGAAAGAAGAAAGAAGTAAGAAAGAAGTAAGAAAGAAGTAAGAAAGAAGTAAGAAAGAAGAAAGAAAGAAGTAAGAAAGAAGAAAGAAAGTAGTAAGAAAGAAGTAAGAAAGAAGTAAGAAAGAAAGAAGTAAGAAAGAAAGAAGAAAGAAGTAAGAAAGAAGTAAGAAAGAAGAAAGAAAGAAGTAAGAAAGAAGAAAGAAAGAAGTAAGAAAGAAGTAAGAAAGAAGTAAGAAAGAAGTAAGAAAGAAAGAAGAAAGAAGTAAGAAAGAAGTAAGAAAGAAGTAAGAAAGAAGTACGAAAGAAGTACGAAAGAAGTAAGAAAGAAAGAAGTAAGAAAGAAGTAAGAAAGAAGTAAGAAAGAAGTAAGATAGAAGTAAGAAAGAAGTAAGAAAGAAGAAAAAAAGAAGTTAGAAAGAAGTAAGAAAGAAGAAAGAAGAAAGAAAGAAGTAAGAAAGAAGAAAGAAAGAAGAAAGAAGTAAGAAAGAAGTAAGAAAGAAGAAAGAAGTAAGAAAGAAGTATGAAAGAAGTAAAGAAGTAAGAAAGAAGTAAGAAAGAAGTAAGAAAGAAGTAAGAAAGAAGTACGAAAGAAGTAAGAAAGAAGTAAGAAAGAAAGAAGTAAGAAAGAAGTAAGAAAGAAGTAAGAAAGAAGTTAAAAAGAAGTAAGATAAAAAGTAAGAAAGAAGTAAGAAAGGAATAAGAAATAAGAAAGACGTAAGAAAGAAGTAAGAAAGAAGTAAGAAAGAAAGAAGTAAGAAAGAAGAAAGAAACAAGTAAGAAAGAAGAAAGAAAGAAGTAAGAAAGAAGTAAGAAAGAAGTAAGAAAGAAGTAAGAAAGAAGTAAGAAAGAAGTAAGAAAGAAGTAAGAAAGAAGAAAGAAGTAAGAAAGAAAGAAGAAAGAAGAGAGAAAGAAGTAAGAAAGAAGTATGAAAGAAGTAAGAAAGAAGAAAGAAAGAAGTAAGAAAGAAGTAAGAAAGAAGTAAGAAAGAAGTAAGAAAGAAGTAAGAAAGAAAGAAGAAAGAAGTAAGAAAGAAGTAAGAAAGAAGTAAGAAAGAAGTAAGAAAGAAGAAAGAAAGAAGTAAGAAAGAAGAAAGAAAGAAGTAAGAAAGAAGTAAGAAAGAAGTAAAAAGAAGTAAGAAAGAAGTAAGAAATAAGTAAGAAAGAAGAAAAAAGAAAGAAGAAAGAAGTAAGAAAGAAGTAAGAAAGAAGTATGAAAGAAGTAAGAAAGAAGAAAGAAAGAAGTAAGAAAGAAGTAAGAAAGAAGTAAGAAAGAAAGAAGAAAGAAGAAAGAAAGAAGTAAGAAAGAAGTAAGAGAGAAGTAAGAAGTAATGAAGCAAGTAGTAAGAAAGAAGTAAGAAAGAAGTAAGAAAGAAGTAAGAAACAAGTAAGAAAGAAGTAAGAAAGAAAGAAGAAAGAAGTAAGAAAGAAGTAAGAAAGAAGTACGAAATAAGTAAGAAAGAAGAAAAAAGAAGTTAGAAAGAAGTAAGAAAGAAGTAAGAAAGAAAGAAGAAAGAAGTAAGAAAGAAGTAAGAAAGAAGTAAGAAAGAAGTAAGAAAGAAGAAAGAAAGAAGTAAGAAAGAAGTAAGAAAGAAGTAAGAAAGAAAGAAGAAAGAAGAAAGAAAGAAGTAGGAAAGAAGTAAGAAAGAAGTAAGAAAGAACTAATAAAGAATTAAGAAGGAATGAAGAAAGAAGTAAGAAAGAAGAAAGAACGAAGTAAGAAAGAAGTAAGAAAGAAGTAAGAAAGAAGTAAGAAGGAATGAAGAAAGAAGTAAGAAAGAAGTAAGAAAGAAGTAAGAAGGAAAGAAGAAAGTATTAAGAAAGAAGTAAGAAAGAAGTAAGAAAGAAGAAAGAAAGAAGTAAGAAAGAAGAAAGAAATAAGTAAGAAAGAAGAAAGAAAGAAGTATGAAAGAAGTAAGAAAGAAGAAAGAAGTAAGAAAGAAGTAAGAAAGAAGTAAGAAAGAAGTAAGAAAGAAAGAAGAAAGAAGAAAGAAAGAAGTAAGAAAGAAGTAAGAAGAAGTAAGAAAGAAGTAATAAGGAATGAAGAAAGTAGTAAGAAATAAGTAAGAAAAAGTAAGAAAGAAGTAAGAAAGAAAAAAGAAAGAAGTAAGAAAGAAGTAAGAAATAAGTAAGAAAGAAATATAAAAGAAGAAAGAAAGAAGTAAGAAAGAAGAAAGAAAGAAGTAAGAAAGAAGTAAGAAAGAAGTAAGAAAGAAGTAAGAAAGAAATAAGAAAGAAAGAAGTAAGAAAGAAGTAAGAAAGAAAGAAGAAAGAAGTAAGAAAGAAGTAAGAAAGAAGTAAGAAGGAAAGAAGAAAGAAGTAAGAAAGAAGTAAGAAAGAAGTAAGAAAGAAGTAAGAAAGAAGAAAGAAAGAAGTAAGAAAGAAGAAAGAAAGTAGTAAGAAAGAAGTAAGAAAGAAGTAAGAAAGAAAGAAGTAAGAAAGAAAGAAGAAAGAAGTAAGAAAGAAGTAAGAAAGAAGAAAGAAAGAAGTAAGAAAGAAGAAAGAAAGAAGTAAGAAAGAAGTAAGAAAGAAGTAATAAAGAAGTAAGAAAGAAAGAAGAAAGAAGTAAGAAAGAAGTAAGAAAGAAGTAAGAAAGAAGTACGAAAGAAGTACGAAAAAGTAAGAAAGAAAGAAGTAAGAAAGAAGTAAGAAAGAAGTAAGATAGAAGTAAGAAAGAAGTAAGAAAGAAGAAAAAAGAAGTTAGAAAGAAGTAAGAAAGAAGAAAGAAGAAAGAAAGAAGTAAGAAAGAAGAAAGGAAGAAGAAAGAAGTAAGAAAGAAGTAAGAAAGAAGAAAGAAGTAAGAAAGAAGTATGAAAGAAGTAAAGAAGTAAGAAAGAAGTAAGAAAGAAGTAAGAAAGAAGTAAGAAAGAAGTACGAAAGAAGTAAGAAAGAAGTAAGAAAGAAAGAAGTAAGAAAGAAGTAAGAAAGAAGTAAGAAAGAAGTTAAAAAGAAGTAAGATAAAAAGTAAGAAAGAAGTAAGAAAGGAATAAGAAATAAGAAAGACGTAAGAAAGAAGTAAGAAAGAAGTAAGAAAGAAAGAAGTAAGAAAGAAGAAAGAAACAAGTAAGAAAGAAGAAAGAAAGAAGTAAGAAAGAAGTAAGAAAGAAGTAAGAAAGAAGTAAGAAAGAAGTACGAAGGAAGTAAGAAAGAAGTAAAAAAGAAAGAAGTAAGAAAGAAGTAAGAAAGAAGTAAGAAAGAAGTAAGAAAGAAGTAAGAAAGAAGTAAGAAAGAAGTAAGAAAGAAGTAAGAAAGAAGAAAGAAGTAAGAAAGAAAGAAGAAAGAAGAGAGAAAGAAGTAAGAAAGAAGTATGAAAGAAGTAAGAAAGAAGAAAGAAAGAAGTAAGAAAGAAGTAAGAAAGAAGTAAGAAAGAAGTAAGAAAGAAGTAAGAAAGAAAGAAGAAAGAAGTAAGAAAGAAGTAAGAAAGAAGTAAGAAAGAAGTAAGAAAGAAGAAAGAAAGAAGTAAGAAAGAAGAAAGAAAGAAGTAAGAAAGAAGTAAAAAAGAAGTAAGAAAGAAGTAAGAAATAAGTAAGAAAGAATAAAAAAGAAAGAAGAAAGAAGTAAGAAAGAAGTAAGAAAGAAGTATGAAAGAAGTAAGAAAGAAGAAAGAAAGAAGTAAGAAAGAAGTAAGAAAGAAGTAAGAAAGAAGAAAGAAAGAAGAAAGAAGAAAGAAAGAAGTAAGAAAGAAGTAAGAGAGAAGTAAGAAGTAATGAAGAAAGTAGTAAGAAAGAAGTAAGAAAGAAGTAAGAAAGAAGTAAGAAACAAGTAAGAAAGAAGTAAGAAAGAAAGAAGAAAGAAGTAAGAAAGAAGTAAGAAAGAAGTACGAAATAAGTAAGAAAGAAGAAAAAAGAAGTTAGAAAGAAGTAAGAAAGAAGTAAGAAAGAAGTAAGAAAGAAAGAAGAAAGAAGTAAGAAAGAAGTAAGAAAGAAGTAAGAAAGAAGTAAGAAAGAAGAAAGAAAGAAGTAAGAAAGAAGTAAGAAAGAAGTAAGAAAGAAATAAGAAAGAAAGAAGAAAGAAGAAAGAAAGAAGTAGGAAAGAAGTAAGAAAGAAGTAAGAAAGAAGTAATAAAGAATTAAGAAGGAATGAAGAAAGAAGTAAGAAAGAAAGAGGAAAGAAGTAAGAAAGAAGAAAGAAAGAAGTAAGAAAGAAGAAAGAAAGAAGTAAGAAAAAAGTAAGAAAGAAGTAAGAAAGAAGTAAGAAAGAAAGTAGAAAGAAGTAAGAAAGAAGTATTAAAGAAGTAAGAAAGAAGTAAGAAAGAAGTAAGAAAGAAGTAAGAAAGAAGTACGAAAGAAGTAAGAAAGAAGTAAGAAAGAAAGTAGAAAGAAGTAAGAAAGAAGTATTAAAGAAATAAGAAAGAAGTAAGAAAGAAGTAAGAAAGAAGTAAGAAAGAAGAAAGAAAGAAGTAAGAAAGAAGAAAGAAAGAAGTAAGAAAAAAGTAAGAAAGAAGTAAGAGAGAAGTAAGAAAGAAAGTAGAAAGAAGTAAGAAAGAAGTATTAAAGAAGTAAGAAAGAAGTAAGAAAGAAGTAAGAAAGAAGTAAGAAAGAAGTAAGAAAGAAGTACGAAAGAAGTAAGAAAGAAAGAAGAAAGAAGTAAGAAAGAAGAAAGAAAGAAGTAAGAAAGAAGTAAGAAAGAGAGAAGAAAGAAAGAAGAAAGAAAGAAGAAAGAGAGAAGTAAGAAAGAAGAAGAAAAAAGTAAGAAACAAGTAAGAAAGAAGTATGAAAGAAGTAAGAAAGAAGAAAGAAAGAAGTAAGAAAGAAGTAAGAAAGAAGTAAGAAAGAAGTAAGAAAGAAAGAAGAAAGAAGAAAGAAAGAAGTAAGAAAGAAGTAAGAAAGAAGTAAAAAAGAAGTAAGAAGGAATGAAGAAAGTAGTAAGAAATAAGTAAGAAAGAAGTAAGAAAGAAGTAAGAAGGAAAGAAGAAAGAAGTAAGAAAGAAGTAAGAAAGAAGTAAGAAAGAAGTAAGAAAGAAGTAAGAAAGAAGAAAGAAAGAAGTAAGAAAGAAGAAAGAAAGAAGTAAGAAAGAACTAAGAAAGAAGTAAGAAAGAAGTACGAAAGAAGTACGAAAGAAGTAAGAAAGAAAGAAGTAAGAAAGAAGTAAGAAAGAAGTAAGATAGAAGTAAGAAAGAAGTAAGAAAGAAGAAAAAAAGAAGTTAGAAAGAAGTAAGAAAGAAGAAAGAAGAAAGAAAGAAGTAAGAAAGAAGTAAGAAAGAAGAAAGAAAGAAGAAAGAAGTAAGAAAGAAGTAAGAAAGAAGTAAGAAAGAAAGAAGAAAGAAGTAAGAAAGAAGTAAGAAAGAAGTACGAAATAAGTAAGAAAGAAGAAAAAAGAAGTTAGAAAGAAGTAAGAAAGAAGTAAGAAAGAAAGAAGAAAGAAGTAAGAAAGAAGTAAGAAAGAAGTAAGAAAGAAGTAAGAAAGAAGAAAGAAAGAAGTAAGAAAGAAGTAAGAAAGAAGTAAGAAAGAAAGAAGAAAGAAGAAAGAAAGAAGTAGGAAAGAAGTAAGAAAGAAGTAAGAAAGAACTAATAAAGAATTAAGAAGGAATGAAGAAAGAAGTAAGAAAGAAGAAAGAACGAAGTAAGAAAGAAGTAAGAAAGAAGTAAGAAAGAAGTAAGAAGGAATGAAGAAAGAAGTAAGAAAGAAGTAAGAAAGAAGTAATAAGGAATGAAGAAAATAGTAAGAAATAAGTAAGAAAAAGTAAGAAAGAAGTAAGAAAGAAAGAAGAAAGAAGTAAGAAAGAAGTAAGAAATAAGTAAGAAAGAAATATAAAAGAAGAAAGAAAGAAGTAAGAAAGAAGAAAGAAGTAAGAAAGAAGTAAGAAAGAAGTAAGAAAGAAGTAAGAAAGAAATAAGAAAGAAAGAAGTAAGAAAGAAGTAAGAAAGAAAGAAGAAAGAAGTAAGAAAGAAGTAAGAAAGAAGTAAGAAGGAAAGAAGAAAGAAGTAAGAAAGAAGTAAGAAAGAAGTAAGAAAGAAGTAAGAAAGAAGAAAGAAAGAAGTAAGAAAGAAGAAAGAAAGTAGTAAGAAAGAAGTAAGAAAGAAGTAAGAAAGAAAGAAGTAAGAAAGAAAGAAGAAAGAAGTAAGAAAGAAGTAAGAAATAAGAAAGAAAGAAGTAAGAAAGAAGAAAGAAAGAAGTAAGAAAGAAGTAAGAAAGAAGTAAGAAAGAAGTAAGAAAGAAAGAAGAAAGAAGTAAGAAAGAAGTAAGAAAGAAGTAAGAAAGAAGTACGAAAGAAGTACGAAAGAAGTAAGAAAGAAAGAAGTAAGAAAGAAGTAAGAAAGAAGTAAGATAGAAGTAAGAAAGAAGTAAGAAAGAAGAAAAAAGAAGTTAGAAAGAAGTAAGAAAGAAGAAAGAAGAAAGAAAGAAGTAAGAAAGAAGAAAGAAAGAAGAAAGAAGTAAGAAAGAAGTAAGAAAGAAGAAAGAAGTAAGAAAGAAGTATGAAAGAAGTAAAGAAGTAAGAAAGAAGTAAGAAAGAAGTAAGAAAGAAGTAAGAAAGAAGTACGAAAGAAGTAAGAAAGAAGTAAGAAAGAAAGAAGTAAGAAAGAAGTAAGAAAGAAGTAAGAAAGAAGTTAAAAAGAAGTAAGATAAAAAGTAAGAAAGAAGTAAGAAAGGAATAAGAAATAAGAAAGACGTAAGAAAGAAGTAAGAAAGAAGTAAGAAAGAAAGAAGTAAGAAAGAAGAAAGAAACAAGTAAGAAAGAAGAAAGAAAGAAGTAAGAAAGAAGTAAGAAAGAAGTAAGAAAGAAGTAAGAAAGAAGTACGAAAGAAGTAAGAAAGAAGTAAAAAAGAAAGAAGTAAGAAAGAAGTAAGAAAGAAGTAAGAAAGAAGTAAGAAAGAAGTAAGAAAGAAGTAAGAAAGAAGTAAGAAAGAAGAAAGAAGTAAGAAAGAAAGAAGAAAGAAGAGAGAAAGAAGTAAGAAAGAAGTAAGAAAGAAAGAAGAAAGAAGTAAGAAAGAAGTAAGAAAGAAGAAAGAAGTAAGAAAGAAAGAAGAAAGAAGAGAGAAAGAAGTAAGAAAGAAGTATGAAAGAAGTAAGAAAGAAGTAAGAAAGAAGTAAGAAAGAAGTAAGAAAGAAGTAAGAAAGAAGAAAGAAGTAAGAAAGAAAGAAGAAAGAAGAGAGAAAGAAGTAAGAAAGAAGTATGAAAGAAGTAAGAAAGAAGAAAGAAAGAAGTAAGAAAGAAGTAAGAAAGAAGTAAGAAAGAAGTAAGAAAGAAGTAAGAAAGAAAGAAGAAAGAAGTAAGAAAGAAGTAAGAAAGAAGTAAGAAAGAAGTAAGAAAGAAGAAAGAAAGAAGTAAGAAAGAAGAAAGAAAGAAGTAAGAAAGAAGTAAGAAAGAAGTAAAAAAGAAGTAAGAAAGAAGTAAGAAATAAGTAAGAAAGAAGAAAAAAGAAAGAAGAAAGAAGTAAGAAAGAAGTAAGAAAGAAGTATGAAAGAAGTAAGAAAGAAGAAAGAAAGAAGTAAGAAAGAAGTAAGAAAGAAGTAAGAAAGAAAGAAGAAAGAAGAAAGAAAGAAGTAAGAAAGAAGTAAGAGAGAAGTAAGAAGTAATGAAGAAAGTAGTAAGAAAGAAGTAAGAAAGAAGTAAGAAAGAAGTAAGAAACAAGTAAGAAAGAAGTAAGAAAGAAAGAAGAAAGAAGTAAGAAAGAAGTAAGAAAGAAGTAAGAAGGAAAGAAGAAAGAAGTAAGAAAGAAGTAAGAAAGAAGTAAGAAAGAAGTAAGAAAGAAGAAAGAAAGAAGTAAGAAAGAAGAAAGAAAGTAGTAAGAAAGAAGTAAGAAAGAAGTAAGAAAGAAAGAAGTAAGAAAGAAAGAAGAAAGAAGTAATAAAGAAGTAAGAAAGAAGAAAGAAAGAAGTAAGAAAGAAGAAAGAAAGAAGTAAGAAAGAAGTAAGAAAGAAGTAAGAAAGAAGTAAGAAAGAAAGAAGAAAGAAGTAAGAAAGAAGTAAGAAAGAAGTAAGAAAGAAGTACGAAAGAAGTACGAAAGAAGTAAGAAAGAAAGAAGTAAGAAAGAAGTAAGAAAGAAGAAAAAAGTAGTTAGAAAGAAGTAAGAAAGAAGTAAGAAAGAAGTAAGAAAGAAGTAAAAAAGAAGAAAGAAAGAAGTAAGAAAGAAGAAAGAAGAAAGAATTAAGAAAGAAGTAGGAAAGAAGTAAGAAAGAAGTAAGAAGGAATGAAGAAAGAAGTAAGAAAGAAGTAAGAAAGAAGTAAGAAAGAAGAAAGAAAGAAGTAAGAAAGAAGTAAGAAAGAAAGAAGAAAGAAGTAAGAAAGAAGTAAGAGAGAAGAAAGAAAGAAGAAAGAAAGAAGAAAGAAAGAAGTATGAAAGAAGTAAGAAAGAAGAAAGAAAGAAGTAAGAAAGAAGTAAGAAAGAAGTAAGAAAGAAGTAAGAAAGAAAGAAGAAAGAAGAAAGAAAGAAGTAAGAAAGAAGTAAGAAGAAGTAAGAAAGAAGTAAGAAGGAATGAAGAAAGTAGCAAGAAATAAGTAAGAAAAAGTAAGAAAGAAGTAAGAAAGAAAGAAGAAAGAAGTAAGAAAGAAGAAAGAAAGAAGTAAGAAAGAAGAAAGAAAGAAGTAAGAAAGAAGAAAGAAAGAAGTAAGAAAGAAGTAAGAAAGAAGTAAGAAAGAAGTAAGAAAGAAAGAAGTAAGAAAGAAGTAAGAAAGAAGTAAGAAAGAAAGAAGAAAGAAGTAAGAAAGAAGTAAGAAAGAAGTAAGAAGGAAAGAAGAAAGAAGTAAGAAAGAAGTAAGAAAGAAGTAAGAAAGAAGTAAGAAAGAAGTAAGAAAGAAGTAAGAAAGAAGAAAGAAGTAAGAAAGAAAGAAGAAAGAAGAGAGAAAGAAGTAAGAAAGAAGTATGAAAGAAGTAAGAAAGAAGAAAGAAAGAAGTAAGAAAGAAGTAAGAAAGAAGTAAGAAAGAAGTAAGAAAGAAGTAAGAAAGAAAGAAGAAAGAAGTAAGAAAGAAGTAAGAAAGAAGTAAGAAAGAAGTAAGAAAGAAGAAAGAAAGAAGTAAGAAAGAAGAAAGAAAGAAGTAAGAAAGAAGTAAGAAAGAAGTAAAAAAGAAGTAAGAAAGAAGTAAGAAATAAGTAAGAAAGAAGAAAAAAGAAAGAAGAAAGAAGTAAGAAAGAAGTAAGAAAGAAGTATGAAAGAAGTAAGAAAGAAGAAAGAAAGAAGTAAGAAAGAAGTAAGAAAGAAGTAAGAAAGAAAGAAGAAATAAGAAAGAAAGAAGTAAGAAAGAAGTAAGAGAGAAGTAAGAAGTAATGAAGAAAGTAGTAAGAAAGAAGTAAGAAAGAAGTAAGAAAGAAGTAAGAAACAAGTAAGAAAGAAGTAAGAAAGAAAGAAGAAAGAAGTAAGAAAGAAGTAAGAAAGAAGTAAGAAGGAAAGAAGAAAGAAGTAAGAAAGAAGTAAGAAAGAAGTAAGAAAGAAGTAAGAAAGAAGAAAGAAAGAAGTAAGAAAGAAGAAAGAAAGTAGTAAGAAAGAAGTAAGAAAGAAGTAAGAAAGAAAGAAGTAAGAAAGAAAGAAGAAAGAAGTAATAAAGAAGTAAGAAAGAAGAAAGAAAGAAGTAAGAAAGAAGAAAGAAAGAAGTAAGAAAGAAGTAAGAAAGAAGTAAGAAAGAAGTAAGAAAGAAAGAAGAAAGAAGTAAGAAAGAAGTAAGAAAGAAGTAAGAAAGAAGTACGAAAGAAGTACGAAAGAAGTAAGAAAGAAAGAAGTAAGAAAGAAGTAAGAAAGAAGTAAGAAAGAAGAAAAAAGTAGTTAGAAAGAAGTAAGAAAGAAGTAAGAAAGAAGTAAGAAAGAAGTAAAAAAGAAGAAAGAAAGAAGTAAGAAAGAAGAAAGAAGAAAGAATTAAGAAAGAAGTAGGAAAGAAGTAAGAAAGAAGTAAGAAGGAATGAAGAAAGAAGTAAGAAAGAAGTAAGAAAGAAGTAAGAAAGAAGAAAGAAAGAAGTAAGAAAGAAGTAAGAAAGAAAGAAGAAAGAAGTAAGAAAGAAGTAAGAGAGAAGAAAGAAAGAAGAAAGAAAGAAGAAAGAAAGAAGTATGAAAGAAGTAAGAAAGAAGAAAGAAAGAAGTAAGAAAGAAGTAAGAAAGAAGTAAGAAAGAAGTAAGAAAGAAAGAAGAAAGAAGAAAGAAAGAAGTAAGAAAGAAGTAAGAAGAAGTAAGAAAGAAGTAAGAAGGAATGAAGAAAGTAGCAAGAAATAAGTAAGAAAAAGTAAGAAAGAAGTAAGAAAGAAAGAAGAAAGAAGTAAGAAAGAAGAAAGAAAGAAGTAAGAAAGAAGAAAGAAAGAAGTAAGAAAGAAGAAAGAAAGAAGTAAGAAAGAAGTAAGAAAGAAGTAAGAAAGAAGTAAGAAAGAAATAAGAAAGAAAGAAGTAAGAAAGAAGTAAGAAAGAAAGAAGAAAGAAGTAAGAAAGAAGTAAGAAGGAAAGAAGAAAGAAGTAAGAAAGAAGTAAGAAAGAAGTAAGAAAGAAGTAAGAAAGAAGTAAGAAAGAAGAAAGAAAGAAGTAAGAAAGAATAAAGAAAGTAGTAAGAAAGAAGTAAGAAAGAAGTAAGAAAGAAAGAAGTAAGAAAGAAAGAAGAAAGAAGTAAGAAAGAAGTAAGAAAGAAGAAAGAAAGAAGTAAGAAAGAAGAAAGAAAGAAGTAAGAAAGAAGTAAGAAAGAAGTAAGAAAGAAGTAAGAAAGAAAGAAGAAAGAATTAAGAAAGAAGTAAGAAATAAGTAAGAAAGAAATATAAAAGAAGAAAGAAAGAAGTAAGAAAGAAGAAAGAAAGAAGTAAGAAAGAAGTAAGAAAGAAGTAAGAAAGAAGTAAGAAAGAAATAAGAAAGAAAGAAGTAAGAAAGAAGTAAGAAAGAAAGAAGAAAGAAGTAAGAAAGAAGTAAGAAAGAAGTAAGAAGGAAAGAAGAAAGAAGTAAGAAAGAAGTAAGAAAGAAGTAAGAAAGAAGTAAGAAAGAAGAAAGAAAGAAGTAAGAAAGAAGAAAGAAAGTAGTAAGAAAGAAGTAAGAAAGAAGTAAGAAAGAAAGAAGTAAGAAAGAAAGAAGAAAGAAGTAAGAAAGAAGTAAGAAAGAAGAAAGAAAGAAGTAAGAAAGAAGAAAGAAAGAAGTAAGAAAGAAGTAAGAAAGAAGTAAGAAAGAAGTAAGAAAGAAAGAAGAAAGAAGTAAGAAAGAAGTAAGAAAGAAGTAAGAAAGAAGTACGAAAGAAGTACGAAAGAAGTAAGAAAGAAAGAAGTAAGAAAGAAGTAAGAAAGAAGTAAGATAAAAGTAAGAAAGAAGTAAGAAAGAAGAAAAAAGAAGTTAGAAAGAAGTAAGAAAGAAGAAAGAAGAAAGAAAGAAGTAAGAAAGAAGAAAGAAAGAAGAAAGAAGTAAGAAAGAAGTAAGAAAGAAGAAAGAAGTAAGGAAGAAGTATGAAAGAAGTAAAGAAGTAAGAAAGAAGTAAGAAAGAAGTAAGAAAGAAGTAAGAAAGAAGTACGAAAGAAGTAAGAAAGAAGTAAGAAAGAAAGAAGTAAGAAAGAAGTAAGAAAGAAGTAAGAAAGAAGTTAAAAAGAAGTAAGATAAAAAGTAAGAAAGAAGTAAGAAAGGAATAAGAAATAAGAAAGACGTAAGAAAGAAGTAAGAAAGAAGTAAGAAAGAAAGAAGTAAGAAAGAAGAAAGAAACAAGTAAGAAAGAAGAAAGAAAGAAGTAAGAAAGAAGTAAGAAAGAAGTAAGAAAGAAGTAAGAAAGAAGTAAGAAAGAAGTACGAAAGAAGTAAGAAAGAAGTAAAAAAGAAAGAAGTAAGAAAGAAGTAAGAAAGAAGTAAGAAAGAAGTAAGAAAGAAGTAAGAAAGAAGTAAGAAAGAAGTAAGAAAGAAGTAAGAAAGAAGAAAGAAGTAAGAAAGAAAGAAGAAAGAAGAGAGAAAGAAGTAAGAAAGAAGTATGAAAGAAGTAAGAAAGAAGAAAGAAAGAAGTAAGAAAGAAGTAAGAAAGAAGTAAGAAAGAAGTAAGAAAGAAGTAAGAAAGAAAGAAGAAAGAAGTAAGAAAGAAGTAAGAAAGAAGTAAGAAAGAAGTAAGAAAGAAGAAAGAAAGAAGTAAGAAAGAAGAAAGAAAGAAGTAAGAAAGAAGTAAAAAAGAAGTAAGAAAGAAGTAAGAAATAAGTAAGAAAGAATAAAAAAGAAAGAAGAAAGAAGTAAGAAAGAAGTAAGAAAGAAGTATGAAAGAAGTAAGAAAGAAGAAAGAAAGAAGTAAGAAAGAAGTAAGAAAGAAGTAAGAAAGAAGTAAGAAAGAAAGAAGAAAGAAGAAAGAAAGAAGTAAGAAAGAACTAAGAGAGAAGTAAGAAGTAATGAAGAAAGTAGTAAGAAAGAAGTAAGAAAGAAGTAAGAAAGAAGTAAGAAACAAGTAAGAAAGAAGTAAGAAAGAAAGAAGAAAGAAGTAAGAAAGAAGTAAGAAAGAAGTACGAAATAAGTAAGAAAGAAGAAAAAAGAAGTTAGAAAGAAGTAAGAAAGAAGTAAGAAAGAAGTAAGAAAGAAAGAAGAAAGAAGTAAGAAAGAAGTAAGAAAGAAGTAAGAAAGAAGTAAGAAAGAAGAAAGAAAGAAGTAAGAAAGAAGTAAGAAGGAATGAAGAAAGTAGCAAGAAATAAGTAAGAAAAAGTAAGAAAGAAGTAAGAAAGAAAGAAGAAAGAAGTAAGAAAGAAGAAAGAAAGAAGTAAGAAAGAAGAAAGAAAGAAGTAAGAAAGAAGAAAGAAAGAAGTAAGAAAGAAGTAAGAAAGAAGTAAGAAAGAAGTAAGAAAGAAATAAGAAAGAAAGAAGTAAGAAAGAAGTAAGAAAGAAAGAAGAAAGAAGTAAGAAAGAAGTAAGAAGGAAAGAAGAAAGAAGTAAGAAAGAAGTAAGAAAGAAGTAAGAAAGAAGTAAGAAAGAAGTAAGAAAGAAGAAAGAAAGAAGTAAGAAAGAATAAAGAAAGTAGTAAGAAAGAAGTAAGAAAGAAGTAAGAAAGAAAGAAGTAAGAAAGAAAGAAGAAAGAAGTAAGAAAGAAGTAAGAAAGAAGAAAGAAAGAAGTAAGAAAGAAGAAAGAAAGAAGTAAGAAAGAAGTAAGAAAGAAGTAAGAAAGAAGTAAGAAAGAAAGAAGAAAGAATTAAGAAAGAAGTAAGAAATAAGTAAGAAAGAAATATAAAAGAAGAAAGAAAGAAGTAAGAAAGAAGAAAGAAAGAAGTAAGAAAGAAGTAAGAAAGAAGTAAGAAAGAAGTAAGAAAGAAATAAGAAAGAAAGAAGTAAGAAAGAAGTAAGAAAGAAAGAAGAAAGAAGTAAGAAAGAAGTAAGAAAGAAGTAAGAAGGAAAGAAGAAAGAAGTAAGAAAGAAGTAAGAAAGAAGTAAGAAAGAAGTAAGAAAGAAGAAAGAAAGAAGTAAGAAAGAAGAAAGAAAGTAGTAAGAAAGAAGTAAGAAAGAAGTAAGAAAGAAAGAAGTAAGAAAGAAAGAAGAAAGAAGTAAGAAAGAAGTAAGAAAGAAGAAAGAAAGAAGTAAGAAAGAAGAAAGAAAGAAGTAAGAAAGAAGTAAGAAAGAAGTAAGAAAGAAGTAAGAAAGAAAGAAGAAAGAAGTAAGAAAGAAGTAAGAAAGAAGTAAGAAAGAAGTACGAAAGAAGTACGAAAGAAGTAAGAAAGAAAGAAGTAAGAAAGAAGTAAGAAAGAAGTAAGATAAAAGTAAGAAAGAAGTAAGAAAGAAGAAAAAAGAAGTTAGAAAGAAGTAAGAAAGAAGAAAGAAGAAAGAAAGAAGTAAGAAAGAAGAAAGAAAGAAGAAAGAAGTAAGAAAGAAGTAAGAAAGAAGAAAGAAGTAAGGAAGAAGTATGAAAGAAGTAAAGAAGTAAGAAAGAAGTAAGAAAGAAGTAAGAAAGAAGTAAGAAAGAAGTACGAAAGAAGTAAGAAAGAAGTAAGAAAGAAAGAAGTAAGAAAGAAGTAAGAAAGAAGTAAGAAAGAAGTTAAAAAGAAGTAAGATAAAAAGTAAGAAAGAAGTAAGAAAGGAATAAGAAATAAGAAAGACGTAAGAAAGAAGTAAGAAAGAAGTAAGAAAGAAAGAAGTAAGAAAGAAGAAAGAAACAAGTAAGAAAGAAGAAAGAAAGAAGTAAGAAAGAAGTAAGAAAGAAGTAAGAAAGAAGTAAGAAAGAAGTAAGAAAGAAGTACGAAAGAAGTAAGAAAGAAGTAAAAAAGAAAGAAGTAAGAAAGAAGTAAGAAAGAAGTAAGAAAGAAGTAAGAAAGAAGTAAGAAAGAAGTAAGAAAGAAGTAAGAAAGAAGTAAGAAAGAAGAAAGAAGTAAGAAAGAAAGAAGAAAGAAGAGAGAAAGAAGTAAGAAAGAAGTATGAAAGAAGTAAGAAAGAAGAAAGAAAGAAGTAAGAAAGAAGTAAGAAAGAAGTAAGAAAGAAGTAAGAAAGAAGTAAGAAAGAAAGAAGAAAGAAGTAAGAAAGAAGTAAGAAAGAAGTAAGAAAGAAGTAAGAAAGAAGAAAGAAAGAAGTAAGAAAGAAGAAAGAAAGAAGTAAGAAAGAAGTAAAAAAGAAGTAAGAAAGAAGTAAGAAATAAGTAAGAAAGAATAAAAAAGAAAGAAGAAAGAAGTAAGAAAGAAGTAAGAAAGAAGTATGAAAGAAGTAAGAAAGAAGAAAGAAAGAAGTAAGAAAGAAGTAAGAAAGAAGTAAGAAAGAAGTAAGAAAGAAAGAAGAAAGAAGAAAGAAAGAAGTAAGAAAGAAGTAAGAGAGAAGTAAGAAGTAATGAAGAAAGTAGTAAGAAAGAAGTAAGAAAGAAGTAAGAAAGAAGTAAGAAACAAGTAAGAAAGAAGTAAGAAAGAAAGAAGAAAGAAGTAAGAAAGAAGTAAGAAAGAAGTACGAAATAAGTAAGAAAGAAGAAAAAAGAAGTTAGAAAGAAGTAAGAAAGAAGTAAGAAAGAAGTAAGAAAGAAAGAAGAAAGAAGTAAGAAAGAAGTAAGAAAGAAGTAAGAAAGAAGTAAGAAAGAAGAAAGAAAGAAGTAAGAAAGAAGTAAGAAAGAAGTAAGAAAGAAATAAGAAAGAAAGAAGAAAGAAGAAAGAAAGAAGTAGGAAAGAAGTAAGAAAGAAGTAAGAAAGAAGTAATAAAGAATTAAGAAGGAATGAAGAAAGAAGTAAGAAAGAAAGAGGAAAGAAGTAAGAAAGAAGAAAGAAAGAAGTAAGAAAGAAGAAAGAAAGAAGTAAGAAAAAAGTAAGAAAGAAGTAAGAAAGAAGTAAGAAAGAAAGTAGAAAGAAGTAAGAAAGAAGTATTAAAGAAGTAAGAAAGAAGTAAGAAAGAAGTAAGAAAGAAGTAAGAAAGAAGTACGAAAGAAGTAAGAAAGAAGTAAGAAAGAAAGTAGAAAGAAGTAAGAAAGAAGTATTAAAGAAATAAGAAAGAAGTAAGAAAGAAGTAAGAAAGAAGTAAGAAAGAAGAAAGAAAGAAGTAAGAAAGAAGAAAGAAAGAAGTAAGAAAGAAGTAAGAAAGAAGTAAGAGAGAAGTAAGAAAGAAAGTAGAAAGAAGTAAGAAAGAAGTATTAAAGAAGTAAGAAAGAAGTAAGAAAGAAGTAAGAAAGAAGTAAGAAAGAAGTAAGAAAGAAGTACGAAAGAAGTAAGAAAGAAAGAAGAAAGAAGTAAGAAAGAAGAAAGAAAGAAGTAAGAAAGAAGTAAGAAAGAGAGAAGAAAGAAAGAAGAAAGAAAGAAGAAAGAGAGAAGTAAGAAAGAAGAAGAAAAAAGTAAGAAACAAGTAAGAAAGAAGTATGAAAGAAGTAAGAAAGAAGAAAGAAAGAAGTAAGAAAGAAAGAAGAAAGAAGAAAGAAAGAAGTAAGAAAGAAGTAAGAAAGAAGTAAAAAAGAAGTAAGAAGGAATGAAGAAAGTAGTAAGAAATAAGTAAGAAAGAAGTAAGAAAGAAGTAAGAAGGAAAGAAGAAAGAAGTAAGAAAGAAGTATGAAAGAAGTAAGAAAGAAGTAAGAAAGAAGTAAGAAAGAAGAAAGAAAGAAGTAAGAAAGAAGAAAGAAAGAAGTAAGAAAGAACTAAGAAAGAAGTAAGAAAGAAGTACGAAAGAAGTACGAAAGAAGTAAGAAAGAAAGAAGTAAGAAAGAAGTAAGAAAGAAGTAAGAAAGAAGTAAGATAGAAGTAAGAAAGAAAGAAGAAAGAAGTAAGAAAGAAGTAAGAAAGAAGTAAGAAAGAAAGAAGAAAGAAGTAAGAAAGAAGTAAGAAAGAAGTACGAAATAAGTAAGAAAGAAGAAAAAAGAAGTTAGAAAGAAGTAAGAAAGAAGTAAGAAAGAAAGAAGAAAGAAGTAAGAAAGAAGTAAGAAAGAAGTAAGAAAGAAGTAAGAAAGAAGAAAGAAAGAAGTAAGAAAGAAGTAAGAAAGAAGTAAGAAAGAAAGAAGAAAGAAGAAAGAAAGAAGTAGGAAAGAAGTAAGAAAGAAGTAAGAAAGAACTAATAAAGAATTAAGAAGGAATGAAGAAAGAAGTAAGAAAGAAGAAAGAACGAAGTAAGAAAGAAGTAAGAAAGAAGTAAGAAAGAAGTAAGAAGGAATGAAGAAAGAAGTAAGAAAGAAGTAAGAAAGAAGTAATAAGGAATGAAGAAAATAGTAAGAAATAAGTAAGAAAAAGTAAGAAAGAAGTAAGAAAGAAAGAAGAAAGAAGTAAGAAAGAAGTAAGAAATAAGTAAGAAAGAAATATAAAAGAAGAAAGAAAGAAGTAAGAAAGAAGAAAGAAGTAAGAAAGAAAGAAGAAAGAAGTAAGAAAGAAGTAAGAAAGAAGTAAGAAGGAAAGAAGAAAGAAGTAAGAAAGAAGTAAGAAAGAAGTAAGAAAGAAGTAAGAAAGAAGAAAGAAAGAAGTAAGAAAGAAGAAAGAAAGTAGTAAGAAAGAAGTAAGAAAGAAGTAAGAAAGAAAGAAGTAAGAAAGAAAGAAGAAAGAAGTAAGAAAGAAGTAAGAAAGAAGAAAGAAAGAAGTAAGAAAGAAGAAAGAAAGAAGTAAGAAAGAAGTAAGAAAGAAGTAAGAAAGAAGTAAGAAAGAAAGAAGAAAGAAGTAAGAAAGAAGTAAGAAAGAAGTAAGAAAGAAGTACGAAAGAAGTACGAAAGAAGTAAGAAAGAAAGAAGTAAGAAAGAAGTAAGAAAGAAGTAAGATAGAAGTAAGAAAGAAGTAAGAAAGAAGAAAAAAGAAGTTAGAAAGAAGTAAGAAAGAAGAAAGAAGAAAGAAAGAAGTAAGAAAGAAGAAAGAAAGAAGAAAGAAGTAAGAAAGAAGTAAGAAAGAAGAAAGAAGTAAGAAAGAAGTATGAAAGAAGTAAAGAAGTAAGAAAGAAGTAAGAAAGAAGTAAGAAAGAAGTAAGAAAGAAGTACGAAAGAAGTAAGAAAGAAGTAAGAAAGAAAGAAGTAAGAAAGAAGTAAGAAAGAAGTAAGAAAGAAGTTAAAAAGAAGTAAGATAAAAAGTAAGAAAGAAGTAAGAAAGGAATAAGAAATAAGAAAGACGTAAGAAAGAAGTAAGAAAGAAGTAAGAAAGAAAGAAGTAAGAAAGAAGAAAGAAACAAGTAAGAAAGAAGAAAGAAAGAAGTAAGAAAGAAGTAAGAAAGAAGTAAGAAAGAAGTAAGAAAGAAGTACGAAAGAAGTAAGAAAGAAGTAAAAAAGAAAGAAGTAAGAAAGAAGTAAGAAAGAAGTAAGAAAGAAGTAAGAAAGAAGTAAGAAAGAAGTAAGAAAGAAGTAAGAAAGAAGAAAGAAGTAAGAAAGAAAGAAGAAAGAAGAGAGAAAGAAGTAAGAAAGAAGTAAGAAAGAAAGAAGAAAGAAGTAAGAAAGAAGTAAGAAAGAAGAAAGAAGTAAGAAAGAAAGAAGAAAGAAGAGAGAAAGAAGTAAGAAAGAAGTATGAAAGAAGTAAGAAAGAAGTAAGAAAGAAGTAAGAAAGAAGTAAGAAAGAAGTAAGAAAGAAGAAAGAAGTAAGAAAGAAAGAAGAAAGAAGAGAGAAAGAAGTAAGAAAGAAGTATGAAAGAAGTAAGAAAGAAGAAAGAAAGAAGTAAGAAAGAAGTAAGAAAGAAGTAAGAAAGAAGTAAGAAAGAAGTAAGAAAGAAAGAAGAAAGAAGTAAGAAAGAAGTAAGAAAGAAATAACAAAGAAGTAAGAAAGAAGAAAGAAAGAAGTAAGAAAGAAGAAAGAAAGAAGTAAGAAAAAAGTAAGAAAGAAGTAAAAAAGAAGTAAGAAAGAAGTAAGAAATAAGTAAGAAAGAAGAAAAAAGAAAGAAGAAAGAAGTAAGAAAGAAGTAAGAAAGAAGTATGAAAGAAGTAAGAAAGAAGAAAGAAAGAAGTAAGAAAGAAGTAAGAAAGAAGTAAGAAAGAAAGAAGAAAGAAGAAAGAAAGAAGTAAGAAAGAAGTAATAAGGAATGAAGAAAATAGTAAGAAATAAGTAAGAAAAAGTAAGAAAGAAGTAAGAAAGAAAGAAGAAAGAAGTAAGAAAGAAGTAAGAAATAAGTAAGAAAGAAATATAAAAGAAGAAAGAAAGAAGTAAGAAAGAAGAAAGAAGTAAGAAAGAAAGAAGAAAGAAGTAAGAAAGAAGTAAGAAAGAAGTAAGAAGGAAAGAAGAAAGAAGTAAGAAAGAAGTAAGAAAGAAGTAAGAAAGAAGTAAGAAAGAAGAAAGAAAGAAGTAAGAAAGAAGAAAGAAAGTAGTAAGAAAGAAGTAAGAAAGAAGTAAGAAAGAAAGAAGTAAGAAAGAAAGAAGAAAGAAGTAAGAAAGAAGTAAGAAAGAAGAAAGAAAGAAGTAAGAAAGAAGAAAGAAAGAAGTAAGAAAGAAGTAAGAAAGAAGTAAGAAAGAAGTAAGAAAGAAAGAAGAAAGAAGTAAGAAAGAAGTAAGAAAGAAGTAAGAAAGAAGTACGAAAGAAGTACGAAAGAAGTAAGAAAGAAAGAAGTAAGAAAGAAGTAAGAAAGAAGTAAGATAGAAGTAAGAAAGAAGTAAGAAAGAAGAAAAAAGAAGTTAGAAAGAAGTAAGAAAGAAGAAAGAAGAAAGAAAGAAGTAAGAAAGAAGAAAGAAAGAAGAAAGAAGTAAGAAAGAAGTAAGAAAGAAGAAAGAAGTAAGAAAGAAGTATGAAAGAAGTAAAGAAGTAAGAAAGAAGTAAGAAAGAAGTAAGAAAGAAGTAAGAAAGAAGTACGAAAGAAGTAAGAAAGAAGTAAGAAAGAAAGAAGTAAGAAAGAAGTAAGAAAGAAGTAAGAAAGAAGTTAAAAAGAAGTAAGATAAAAAGTAAGAAAGAAGTAAGAAAGGAATAAGAAATAAGAAAGACGTAAGAAAGAAGTAAGAAAGAAGTAAGAAAGAAAGAAGTAAGAAAGAAGAAAGAAACAAGTAAGAAAGAAGAAAGAAAGAAGTAAGAAAGAAGTAAGAAAGAAGTAAGAAAGAAGTAAGAAAGAAGTACGAAAGAAGTAAGAAAGAAGTAAAAAAGAAAGAAGTAAGAAAGAAGTAAGAAAGAAGTAAGAAAGAAGTAAGAAAGAAGTAAGAAAGAAGTAAGAAAGAAGTAAGAAAGAAGAAAGAAGTAAGAAAGAAAGAAGAAAGAAGAGAGAAAGAAGTAAGAAAGAAGTAAGAAAGAAAGAAGAAAGAAGTAAGAAAGAAGTAAGAAAGAAGAAAGAAGTAAGAAAGAAAGAAGAAAGAAGAGAGAAAGAAGTAAGAAAGAAGTATGAAAGAAGTAAGAAAGAAGTAAGAAAGAAGTAAGAAAGAAGTAAGAAAGAAGTAAGAAAGAAGAAAGAAGTAAGAAAGAAAGAAGAAAGAAGAGAGAAAGAAGTAAGAAAGAAGTATGAAAGAAGTAAGAAAGAAGAAAGAAAGAAGTAAGAAAGAAGTAAGAAAGAAGTAAGAAAGAAGTAAGAAAGAAGTAAGAAAGAAAGAAGAAAGAAGTAAGAAAGAAGTAAGAAAGAAATAACAAAGAAGTAAGAAAGAAGAAAGAAAGAAGTAAGAAAGAAGAAAGAAAGAAGTAAGAAAAAAGTAAGAAAGAAGTAAAAAAGAAGTAAGAAAGAAGTAAGAAATAAGTAAGAAAGAAGAAAAAAGAAAGAAGAAAGAAGTAAGAAAGAAGTAAGAAAGAAGTATGAAAGAAGTAAGAAAGAAGAAAGAAAGAAGTAAGAAAGAAGTAAGAAAGAAGTAAGAAAGAAAGAAGAAAGAAGAAAGAAAGAAGTAAGAAAGAAGTAAGAGAGAAGTAAGAAGTAATGAAGAAAGTAGTAAGAAAGAAGTAAGAAAGAAGTAAGAAAGAAGTAAGAAACAAGTAAGAAAGAAGTAAGAAAGAAAGAAGAAAGAAGTAAGAAAGAAGTAAGAAAGAAGTAAGAAGGAAAGAAGAAAGAAGTAAGAAAGAAGTAAGAAAGAAGTAAGAAAGAAGTAAGAAAGAAGAAAGAAAGAAGTAAGAAAGAAGAAAGAAAGTAGTAAGAAAGAAGTAAGAAAGAAGTAAGAAAGAAAGAAGTAAGAAAGAAAGAAGAAAGAAGTAATAAAGAAGTAAGAAAGAAGAAAGAAAGAAGTAAGAAAGAAGAAAGAAAGAAGTAAGAAAGAAGTAAGAAAGAAGTAAGAAAGAAGTAAGAAAGAAAGAAGAAAGAAGTAAGAAAGAAGTAAGAAAGAAGTAAGAAAGAAGTACGAAAGAAGTACGAAAGAAGTAAGAAAGAAAGAAGTAAGAAAGAAGTAAGTAAGAAAGAAGAAAAAAGTAGTTAGAAAGAAGTAAGAAAGAAGTAAGAAAGAAGTAAGAAAGAAGTAAAAAAGAAGAAAGAAAGAAGTAAGAAAGAAGAAAGAAGAAAGAATTAAGAAAGAAGTAGGAAAGAAGTAAGAAAGAAGTAAGAAGGAATGAAGAAAGAAGTAAGAAAGAAGTAAGAAAGAAGTAAGAAAGAAGAAAGAAAGAAGTAAGAAAGAAGTAAGAAAGAAAGAAGAAAGAAGTAAGAAAGAAGTAAGAGAGAAGAAAGAAAGAAGAAAGAAAGAAGAAAGAAAGAAGTATGAAAGAAGTAAGAAAGAAGAAAGAAAGAAGTAAGAAAGAAGTAAGAAAGAAGTAAGAAAGAAGTAAGAAAGAAAGAAGAAAGAAGAAAGAAAGAAGTAAGAAAGAAGTAAGAAGAAGTAAGAAAGAAGTAAGAAGGAATGAAGAAAGTAGCAAGAAATAAGTAAGAAAAAGTAAGAAAGAAGTAAGAAAGAAGAAAGAAAGAAGTAAGAAAGAAGAAAGAAAGAAGTAAGAAAGAAGTAAGAAAGAAGTAAGAAAGAAGTAAGAAAGAAATAAGAAAGAAAGAAGTAAGAAAGAAGTAAGAAAGAAAGAAGAAAGAAGTAAGAAAGAAGTAAGAAAGAAGTAAGAAGGAAAGAAGAAAGAAGTAAGAAAGAAGTAAGAAAGAAGTAAGAAAGAAGTAAGAAAGAAGAAAGAAAGAAGTAAGAAAGAATAAAGAAAGTAGTAAGAAAGAAGTAAGAAAGAAGTAAGAAAGAAAGAAGTAAGAAAGAAAGAAGAAAGAAGTAAGAAAGAAGTAAGAAAGAAGAAAGAAAGAAGTAAGAAAGAAGAAAGAAAGAAGTAAGAAAGAAGTAAGAAAGAAGTAAGAAAGAAGTAAGAAAGAAAGAAGAAAGAAGTAAGAAAGAAGTAAGAAAGAAGTAAGAAAGAAGTACGAAAGAAGTACGAAAGAAGTAAGAAAGAAAGAAGTAAGAAAGAAGTAAGAAAGAAGTAAGAAAGAAGTAAGATAGAAGTAAGAAAGAAGTAAGAAAGAAGAAAAAAAGAAGTTAGAAAGAAGTAAGAAAGAAGAAAGAAGAAAGAAAGAAGTAAGAAAGAAGAAAGAAAGAAGAAAGAAGTAAGAAAGAAGTAAGAAAGAAGAAAGAAGTAAGAAAGAAGTATGAAAGAAGTAAAGAAGTAAGAAAGAAGTAAGAAAGAAGTAAGAAAGAAGTAAGAAAGAAGTACGAAAGAAGTAAGAAAGAAGTAAGAAAGAAAGAAGTAAGAAAGAAGTAAGAAAGAAGTAAGAAAGAAGTTAAAAAGAAGTAAGATAAAAAGTAAGAAAGAAGTAAGAAAGGAATAAGAAATAAGAAAGACGTAAGAAAGAAGTAAGAAAGAAGTAAGAAAGAAAGAAGTAAGAAAGAAGAAAGAAACAAGTAAGAAAGAAGAAAGAAAGAAGTAAGAAAGAAGTAAGAAAGAAGTAAGAAAGAAGTAAGAAAGAAGTACGAAAGAAGTAAGAAAGAAGTAAGAAAGAAGAAAGAAGTAAGAAAGAAAGAAGAAAGAAGAGAGAAAGAAGTAAGAAAGAAGTATGAAAGAAGTAAGAAAGAAGAAAGAAAGAAGTAAGAAAGAAGTAAGAAAGAAGTAAGAAAGAAGTAAGAAAGAAGTAAGAAAGAAAGAAGAAAGAAGTAAGAAAGAAGTAAGAAAGAAGTAAGAAAGAAGTAAGAAAGAAGAAAGAAAGAAGTAAGAAAGAAGAAAGAAAGAAGTAAGAAAGAAGTAAGAAAGAAGTAAAAAGAAGTAAGAAAGAAGTAAGAAATAAGTAAGAAAGAAGAAAAAAGAAAGAAGAAAGAAGTAAGAAAGAAGTAAGAAAGAAGTATGAAAGAAGTAAGAAAGAAGAAAGAAAGAAGTAAGAAAGAAGTAAGAAAGAAGTAAGAAAGAAAGAAGAAAGAAGAAAGAAAGAAGTAAGAAAGAAGTAAGAGAGAAGTAAGAAGTAATGAAGAAAGTAGTAAGAAAGAAGTAAGAAAGAAGTAAGAAACAAGTAAGAAAGAAGTAAGAAAGAAAGAAGAAAGAAGTAAGAAAGAAGTAAGAAAGAAGTACGAAATAAGTAAGAAAGAAGAAAAAAGAAGTTAGAAAGAAGTAAGAAAGAAGTAAGAAAGAAAGAAGAAAGAAGTAAGAAAGAAGTAAGAAAGAAGTAAGAAAGAAGTAAGAAAGAAGAAAGAAAGAAGTAAGAAAGAAGTAAGAAAGAAAGAAGAAAGAAGAAAGAAAGAAGTAGGAAAGAAGTAAGAAAGAAGTAAGAAAGAACTAATAAAGAATTAAGAAGGAATGAAGAAAGAAGTAAGAAAGAAGAAAGAACGAAGTAAGAAAGAAGTAAGAAAGAAGTAAGAAGGAATGAAGAAAGAAGTAAGAAAGAAGTAAGAAAGAAGTAAGAAGGAAAGAAGAAAGAATTAAGAAAGAAGTAAGAAAGAAGTAAGAAAGAAGAAAGAAAGAAGTAAGAAAGAAGAAAGAAATAAGTAAGAAAGAAGAAAGAAAGAAGTATGAAAGAAGTAAGAAAGAAGAAAGAAAGAAGTAAGAAAGAAGTAAGAAAGAAGTAAGAAAGAAGTAAGAAAGAAAGAAGAAAGAAGAAAGAAAGAAGTAAGAAAGAAGTAAGAAGAAGTAAGAAAGAAGTAATAAGGAATGAAGAAAGTAGTAAGAAATAAGTAAGAAAAAGTAAGAAAGAAGTAAGAAAGAAAGAAGAAAGAAGTAAGAAAGAAGTAAGAAATAAGTAAGAAAGAAATATAAAAGAAGAAAGAAAGAAGTAAGAAAGAAGAAAGAAAGAAGTAAGAAAGAAGTAAGAAAGAAGTAAGAAAGAAGTAAGAAAGAAATAAGAAAGAAAGAAGTAAGAAAGAAGTAAGAAAGAAAGAAGAAAGAAGTAAGAAAGAAGTAAGAAAGAAGTAAGAAGGAAAGAAGAAAGAAGTAAGAAAGAAGTAAGAAAGAAGTAAGAAAGAAGTAAGAAAGAAGAAAGAAAGAAGTAAGAAATAAGAAAGAAAGTAGTAAGAAAGAAGTAAGAAAGAAGTAAGAAAGAAAGAAGTAAGAAAGAAAGAAGAAAGAAGTAAGAAAGAAGTAAGAAAGAAGAAAGAAAGAAGTAAGAAAGAAGAAAGAAAGAAGTAAGAAAGAAGTAAGAAAGAAGTAAGAAAGAAGTAAGAAAGAAAGAAGAAAGAAGTAAGAAAGAAGTAAGAAAGAAGTAAGAAAGAAGTACGAAAGAAGTACGAAAGAAGTAAGAAAGAAAGAAGTAAGAAAAAAGTAAGAAAGAAGTAAGATAGAAGTAAGAAAGAAGTAAGAAAGAAGAAAAAAGAAGTTAGAAAGAAGTAAGAAAGAAGAAAGAAGAAAGAAAGAAGTAAGAAAGAAGAAAGAAAGAAGAAAGAAGTAAGAAAGAAGTAAGAAAGAAGAAAGAAGTAAGAAAGAAGTATGAAAGAAGTAAAGAAGTAAGAAAGAAGTAAGAAAGAAGTAAGAAAGAAGTAAGAAAGAAGTACGAAAGAAGTAAGAAAGAAGTAAGAAAGAAAGAAGTAAGAAAGAAGTAAGAAAGAAGTAAGAAAGAAGTTAAAAAGAAGTAAGATAAAAAGTAAGAAAGAAGTAAGAAAGGAATAAGAAATAAGAAAGACGTAAGAAAGAAGTAAGAAAGAAGTAAGAAAGAAAGAAGTAAGAAAGAAGTACGAAACAAGTAAGAAAGAAGAAAGAAAGAAGTAAGAAAGAAGTAAGAAAGAAGTAAGAAAGAAGTAAGAAAGAAGTACGAAAGAAGTAAGAAAGAAGTAAAAAGAAAGAAGTAAGAAAGAAGTAAGAAAGAAGTAAGAAAGAAGTAAGAAAGAAGTAAGAAAGAAGTAAGAAAGAAGTAAGAAAGAAGTAAGAAAGAAGAAAGAAGTAAGAAAGAAAGAAGAAAGAAGAGAGAAAGAAGTAAGAAAGAAGTATGAAAGAAGTAAGAAAGAAGAAAGAAAGAAGTAAGAAAGAAGTAAGAAAGAAGTAAGAAAGAAGTAAGAAAGAAGTAAGAAAGAAAGAAGAAAGAAGTAAGAAAGAAGTAAGAAAGAAGTAAGAAAGAAGTAAGAAAGAAGAAAGAAAGAAGTAAGAAAGAAGAAAGAAAGAAGTAAGAAAGAAGTAAAAAAGAAGTAAGAAAGAAGTAAGAAATAAGTAAGAAAGAGGAAAAAAGAAGAAGAAAGAAGTAAGAAAGAAGTAAGAAAGAAGTATGAAAGAAGTAAGAAAGAAGAAAGAAAGAAGTAAGAAAGAAGTAAGAAAGAAGTAAGAAAGAAGTAAGAAAGAAAGAAGAAAGAAGAAAGAAAGAAGTAAGAAAGAAGTAAGAGAGAAGTAAGAAGTAATGAAGAAAGTAGTAAGAAAGAAGTAAGAAAGAAGTAAGAAAGAAGTAAGAAACAAGTAAGAAAGAAGTAAGAAAGAAAGAAGAAAGAAGTAAGAAAGAAGTAAGAAAGAAGTACGAAATAAGTAAGAAAGAAGAAAAAAGAAGTTAGAAAGAAGTAAGAAAGAAGTAAGAAAGAAGTAAGAAAGAAAGAAGAAAGAAGTAAGAAAGAAGTAAGAAAGAAGTAAGAAAGAAGTAAGAAAGAAGAAAGAAAGAAGTAAGAAAGAAGTAAGAAAGAAGTAAGAAAGAAATAAGAAAGAAAGAAGAAAGAAGAAAGAAAGAAGTAGGAAAGAAGTAAGAAAGAAGTAAGAAAGAAGTAATAAAGAATTAAGAAGGAATGAAGAAAGAAGTAAGAAAGAAAGAGGAAAGAAGTAAGAAAGAAGAAAGAAAGAAGTAAGAAAGAAGAAAAAAAGAAGTAAGAAAAAAGTAAGAAAGAAGTAAGAAAGAAGTAAGAAAGAAAGTAGAAAGAAGTAAGAAAGAAGTATTAAAGAAGTAAGAAAGAAGAAAGAAAGAAGTAAGAAAGAAGTACGAAAGAAGTACGAAAGAAGAAAAAAGTAGTTAGAAAGAAGTAAGAAAGAAGTAAGAAAGAAGTAAGAAAGAAGTAAAAAAGAAGAAAGAAAGAAGTAAGAAAGAAGAAAGAAGAAAGAATTAAGAAAGAAGTAGGAAAGAAGTAAGAAAGAAGTAAGAAGGAATGAAGAAAGAAGTAAGAAAGAAGTAAGAAAGAAGTAAGAAAGAAGAAAGAAAGAAGTAAGAAAGAAGTAAGAAAGAAAGAAGAAAGAAGTAAGAAAGAAGTAAGAAAGAAGAAAGAAAGAAGAAAGAAAGAAGAAAGAAAGAAGTATGAAAGAAGTAAGAAAGAAGAAAGAAAGAAGTAAGAAAGAAGTAAGAAAGAAGTAAGAAAGAAGTAAGAAGGAAAGAAGAAAGAAGAAAGAAAGAAGTAAGAAAGAAGTAAGAAGAAGTAAGAAAGAAGTAAGAAGGAATGAAGAAAGTAGCAAGAAATAAGTAAGAAAAAGTAAGAAAGAAGTAAGAAAGAAAGAAGAAAGAAGTAAGAAAGAAGAAAGAAAGAAGTAAGAAAGAAGAAAGAAAGAAGTAAGAAAGAAGAAAGAAAGAAGTAAGAAAGAAGTAAGAAAGAAGTAAGAAAGAAGTAAGAAAGAAATAAGAAAGAAAGAAGTAAGAAAGAAGTAAGAAAGAAAGAAGAAAGAAGTAAGAAAGAAGTAAGAAAGAAGTAAGAAGGAAAGAAGAAAGAAGTAAGAAAGAAGTAAGAAAGAAGTAAGAAAGAAGTAAGAAAGAAGAAAGAAAGAAGTAAGAAAGAAGAAAGAAAGTAGTAAGAAAGAAGTAAGAAAGAAGTAAGAAAGAAAGAAGTAAGAAAGAAAGAAGAAAGAAGAAAGAAAGAAGTAAGAAAGAAGTAAGAGAGAAGTAAGAAGTAATGAAGAAAGTAGTAAGAAAGAAGTAAGAAAGAAGTAAGAAAGAAGTAAGAAACAAGTAAGAAAGAAGTAAGAAAAAAAGAAGAAAGAAGTAAGAAAGAAGTAAGAAAGAAGTACGAAATAAGTAAGAAAGAAGAAAAAAGAAGTTAGAAAGAAGTAAGAAAGAAGTAAGAAAGAAGTAAGAAAGAAAGAAGAAAGAAGTAAGAAAGAAGTAAGAAAGAAGTAAGAAAGAAGAAAGAAAGAAGTAAGAAAGAAGTAAGAAAGAAGTAAGAAAGAAATAAGAAAGAAAGAAGAAAGAAGAAAGAAAGAAGTAGGAAAGAAGTAAGAAAGAAGTAAGAAAGAAGTAATAAAGAATTAAGAAGGAATGAAGAAAGAAGTAAGAAAGAAAGAGGAAAGAAGTAAGAAAGAAGAAAGAAAGAAGTAAGAAAGAAGAAAGAAAGAAGTAAGAAAAAAGTAAGAAAGAAGTAAGAAAGAAGTAAGAAAGAAAGTAGAAAGAAGTAAGAAAGAAGTATTAAAGAAGTAAGAAAGAAGAAAGAAAGAAGTAAGAAAGAAGTAAGAAAGAAGTACGAAAGAAGTAAGAAAGAAGTAAGAAAGAAAGTAGAAAGAAGTAAGAAAGAAGTATTAAAGAAATAAGAAAGAAGTAAGAAAGAAGTAAGAAAGAAGTAAGAAAGAAGTTAAAAAGAAGTAAGATAAAAAGTAAGAAAGAAATAAGAAAGGAATAAGAAATAAGAAAGACGTAAGAAAGAAGTAAGAAAGAAGTAAGAAAGAAAGAAGTAAGAAAGAAGAAAGAAACAAGTAAGAAAGAAGAAAGAAAGAAGTAAGAAAGAAGTAAGAAAGAAGTAAGAAAGAAGTAAGAAAGAAGTACGAAAGAAGTAAGAAAGAAGTAAAAAAGAAAGAAGTAAGAAAGAAGTAAGAAAGAAGTAAGAAAGAAGTAAGAAAGAAGTAAGAAAGAAGTAAGAAAGAAGTAAGAAAGAAGTAAGAAAGAAGAAAGAAGTAAGAAAGAAAGAAGAAAGAAGAGAGAAAGAAGTAAGAAAGAAGTATGAAAGAAGTAAGAAAGAAGAAAGAAAGAAGTAAGAAAGAAGTAAGAAAGAAGTAAGAAAGAAGTAAGAAAGAAGTAAGAAAGAAAGAAGAAAGAAGTAAGAAAGAAGTAAGAAAGAAGTAAGAAAGAAGTAAGAAAGAAGAAAGAAAGAAGTAAGAAAGAAGAAAGAAAGAAGTAAGAAAGAAGTAAAAAAGAAGTAAGAAATAAGTAAGAAATAAGTAAGAAAGAAGAAAAAAGAAAGAAGAAAGAAGTAAGAAAGAAGTAAGAAAGAAGTATGAAAGAAGTAAGAAAGAAGAAAGAAAGAAGTAAGAAAGAAGTAAGAAAGAAGTAAGAAAGAAGTAAGAAAGAAAGAAGAAAGAAGAAAGAAAGAAGTAAGAAAGAAGTAAGAGAGAAGTAAGAAGTAATGAAGAAAGTAGTAAGAAAGAAGTAAGAAAGAAGTAAGAAAGAAGTAAGAAACAAGTAAGAAAGAAGTAAGAAAGAAAGAAGAAAGAAGTAAGAAAGAAGTAAGAAAGAAGTACGAAATAAGTAAGAAAGAAGAAAAAAGAAGTTAGAAAGAAGTAAGAAAGAAGTAAGAAAGAAGTAAGAAAGAAAGAAGAAAGAAGTAAGAAAGAAGTAAGAAAGAAGTAAGAAAGAAGTAAGAAAGAAGAAAGAAAGAAGTAAGAAAGAAGTAAGAAAGAAGTAAGAAAGAAATAAGAAAGAAAGAAGAAAGAAGAAAGAAAGAAGTAGGAAAGAAGTAAGAAAGAAGTAAGAAAGAAGTAATAAAGAATTAAGAAGGAATGAAGAAAGAAGTAAGAAAGAAAGAGGAAAGAAGTAAGGAAGAAGAAAGAAAGAAGTAAGAAAGAAGAAAGAAAGAAGTAAGAAAAAAGTAAGAAAGAAGTAAGAAAGAAGTAAGAAAGAAAGTAGAAAGAAGTAAGAAAGAAGTATTAAAGAAGTAAGAAAGAAGAAAGAAAGAAGTACGAAAGAAGTACGAAAGAAGTAAGAAAGAAAGAAGTAAGAAAGAAGTAAGAAAGAAGTAAGAAAGAAGAAAAAAGTAGTTAGAAAGAAGTAAGAAAGAAGTAAGAAAGAAGTAAGAAAGAAGTAAAAAAGAAGAAAGAAAGAAGTAAGAAAGAAGAAAGAAGAAAGAATTAAGAAAGAAGTAGGAAAGAAGTAAGAAAGAAGTAAGAAGGAATGAAGAAAGAAGTAAGAAAGAAGTAAGAAAGAAGTAAGAAAGAAGAAAGAAAGAAGTAAGAAAGAAGTAAGAAAGAAAGAAGAAAGAAGTAAGAAAGAAGTAAGAAAGAAGAAAGAAAGAAGAACGAAAGAAGAAAGAAAGAAGTATGAAAGAAGTAAGAAAGAAGAAAGAAAGAAGTAAGAAAGAAGTAAGAAAGAAGTAAGAAAGAAGTAAGAAAGAAAGAAGAAAGAAGAAAGAAAGAAGTAAGAAAGAAGTAAGAAGAAGTAAGAAAGAAGTAAGAAGGAATGAAGAAAGTAGCAAGAAATAAGTAAGAAAAAGTAAGAAAGAAGTAAGAAAGAAAGAAGAAAGAAGTAAGAAAGAAGAAAGAAAGAAGTAAGAAAGAAGAAAGAAAGAAGTAAGAAAGAAGAAAGAAAGAAGTAAGAAAGAAGTAAGAAAGAAGTAAGAAAGAAGTAAGAAAGAAATAAGAAAGAAAGAAGTAAGAAAGAAGTAAGAAAGAAAGAAGAAAGAAGTAAGAAAGAAGTAAGAAAGAAGTAAGAAGGAAAGTAGAAAGAAGTTAAGAAAGAAGTAAGAAAGAAGTAAGAAAGAAGTAAGAAAGAAGAAAGAAAGAAGTAAGAAAGAAGAAAGAAAGTAGTAAGAAAGAAGTAAGAAAGAAGAAAGAAAGAAGTAAGAAAGAAAGAAGAAAGAAGTAAGAAAGAAGTAAGAAAGAAGAAAGAAAGAAGTAAGAAAGAAGAAAGAAAGAAGTAAGAAAGAAGTAAGAAAGAAGTAAGAAAGAAGTAAGAAAGAAAGAAGAAAGAAGTAAGAAAGAAGTAAGAAAGAAGTAAGAAAGAAGTACGAAAGAAGTACGAAAGAAGTAAGAAAGAAAGAAGTAAGAAAGAAGTAAGAAAGAAGTAAGAAAGAAGTAAGATAGAAGTAAGAAAGAAGTAAGAAAGAAGAAAAAAAGAAGTTAGAAAGAAGTAAGAAAGAAGAAAGAAGAAAGAAAGAAGTAAGAAAGAAGAAAGAAAGAAGAAAGAAGTAAGAAAGAAGTAAGAAAGAAGAAAGAAGTAAGAAAGAAGTATGAAAGAAGTAAAGAAGTAAGAAAGAAGTAAGAAAGAAGTAAGAAAGAAGTAAGAAAGAAGTACGAAAGAAGTAAGAAAGAAGTAAGAAAGAAAGAAGTAAGAAAGAAGTAAGAAAGAAGTAAGAAAGAAGTTAAAAAGAAGTAAGATAAAAAGTAAGAAAGAAGTAAGAAAGGAATAAGAAATAAGAAAGACGTAAGAAAGAAGTAAGAAAGAAGTAAGAAAGAAAGAAGTAAGAAAGAAGAAAGAAACAAGTAAGAAAGAAGAAAGAAAGAAGTAAGAAAGAAGTAAGAAAGAAGTAAGAAAGAAGTAAGAAAGAAGTACGAAAGAAGTAAGAAAGAAGTAAGAAAGAAGAAAGAAGTAAGAAAGAAAGAAGAAAGAAGAGAGAAAGAAGTAAGAAAGAAGTATGAAAGAAGTAAGAAAGAAGAAAGAAAGAAGTAAGAAAGAAGTAAGAAAGAAGTAAGAAAGAAGTAAGAAAGAAGTAAGAAAGAAAGAAGAAAGAAGTAAGAAAGAAGTAAGAAAGAAGTAAGAAAGAAGTAAGAAAGAAGAAAGAAAGAAGTAAGAAAGAAGAAAGAAAGAAGTAAGAAAGAAGTAAGAAAGAAGTAAAAAGAAGTAAGAAAGAAGTAAGAAATAAGTAAGAAAGAAGAAAAAAGAAAGAAGAAAGAAGTAAGAAAGAAGTAAGAAAGAAGTATGAAAGAAGTAAGAAAGAAGAAAGAAAGAAGTAAGAAAGAAGTAAGAAAGAAGTAAGAAAGAAAGAAGAAAGAAGAAAGAAAGAAGTAAGAAAGAAGTAAGAGAGAAGTAAGAAGTAATGAAGAAAGTAGTAAGAAAGAAGTAAGAAAGAAGTAAGAAAGAAGTAAGAAACAAGTAAGAAAGAAGTAAGAAAGAAAGAAGAAAGAAGTAAGAAAGAAGTAAGAAAGAAGTACGAAATAAGTAAGAAAGAAGAAAAAAGAAGTTAGAAAGAAGTAAGAAAGAAGTAAGAAAGAAAGAAGAAAGAAGTAAGAAAGAAGTAAGAAAGAAGTAAGAAAGAAGTAAGAAAGAAGAAAGAAAGAAGTAAGAAAGAAGTAAGAAAGAAGTAAGAAAGAAAGAAGAAAGAAGAAAGAAAGAAGTAGGAAAGAAGTAAGAAAGAAGTAAGAAAGAACTAATAAAGAATTAAGAAGGAATGAAGAAAGAAGTAAGAAAGAAGAAAGAACGAAGTAAGAAAGAAGTAAGAAAGAAGTAAGAAGGAATGAAGAAAGAAGTAAGAAAGAAGTAAGAAAGAAGTAAGAAGGAAAGAAGAAAGAATTAAGAAAGAAGTAAGAAAGAAGTAAGAAAGAAGAAAGAAAGAAGTAAGAAAGAAGAAAGAAATAAGTAAGAAAGAAGAAAGAAAGAAGTATGAAAGAAGTAAGAAAGAAGAAAGAAAGAAGTAAGAAAGAAGTAAGAAAGAAGTAAGAAAGAAGTAAGAAAGAAAGAAGAAAGAAGAAAGAAAGAAGTAAGAAAGAAGTAAGAAGAAGTAAGAAAGAAGTAATAAGGAATGAAGAAAGTAGTAAGAAATAAGTAAGAAAAAGTAAGAAAGAAGTAAGAAAGAAAGAAGAAAGAAGTAAGAAAGAAGTAAGAAATAAGTAAGAAAGAAATATAAAAGAAGAAAGAAAGAAGTAAGAAAGAAGAAAGAAAGAAGTAAGAAAGAAGTAAGAAAGAAGTAAGAAAGAAGTAAGAAAGAAATAAGAAAGAAAGAAGTAAGAAAGAAGTAAGAAAGAAAGAAGAAAGAAGTAAGAAAGAAGTAAGAAAGAAGTAAGAAGGAAAGAAGAAAGAAGTAAGAAAGAAGTAAGAAAGAAGTAAGAAAGAAGTAAGAAAGAAGAAAGAAAGAAGTAAGAAAGAAGAAAGAAAGTAGTAAGAAAGAAGTAAGAAAGAAGTAAGAAAGAAAGAAGAAAGAAGTAAGAAAGAAGTAAGAAAGAAGAAAGAAAGAAGTAAGAAAGAAGAAAGAAAGAAGTAAGAAAGAAGAAAGAAGGAAGTAAGAAAGAAGTAAGAAAGAAAGAAGAAAGTAGTAAGAAAGAAGTAAGAAAGAAGTAAGAAAGAAGTACGAAAGAAGTACGAAAGAAGTAAGAAAGAAAGAAGTAAGAAAGAAGTAAGAAAGAAGTAAGATAGAAGTAAGAAAGAAGTAAGAAAGAAGAAAAAAGAAGTTAGAAAGAAGTAAGAAAGAAGAAAGAAGAAAGAAAGAAGTAAGAAAGAAGAAAGAAAGAAGAAAGAAGTAAGAAAGAAGTAAGAAAGAAGAAAGAAGTAAGAAAGAAGTATGAAAGAAGTAAAGAAGTAAGAAAGAAGTAAGAAAGAAGTAAGAAAGAAGTAAGAAAGAAGTACGAAAGAAGTAAGAAAGAAGTAAGAAAGAAAGAAGTAAGAAAGAAGTAAGAAAGAAGTAAGAAAGAAGTTAAAAAGAAGTAAGATAAAAAGTAAGAAAGAAGTAAGAAAGGAATAAGAAATAAGAAAGACGTAAGAAAGAAGTAAGAAAGAAGTAAGAAAGAAAGAAGTAAGAAAGAAGAAAGAAACAAGTAAGAAAGAAGAAAGAAAGAAGTAAGAAAGAAGTAAGAAAGAAGTAAGAAAGAAGTAAGAAAGAAGTACGAAAGAAGTAAGAAAGAAGTAAAAAAGAAAGAAGTAAGAAAGAAGTAAGAAAGAAGTAAGAAAGAAGTAAGAAAGAAGTAAGAAAGAAGTAAGAAAGAAGTA
This sequence comes from Columba livia, assembly GCF_036013475.1. Taxonomy (NCBI): domain Eukaryota; kingdom Metazoa; phylum Chordata; class Aves; order Columbiformes; family Columbidae; genus Columba; species Columba livia. The sequence goes on along the minus strand of NW_027043038.1, from coordinate 401,824 downwards.
AGAAAGAAGTAAGAAAGAAGAAAGAAAGAAGTAAGAAAGAAGAAAGAAAGAAGTAAGAAAGAAGTAAGAAAGAAGTATGAAAGAAGTAAGAAAGAAGAAAGAAAGAAGTAAGAAAGAAGTAAGAAAGAAGTAAGAAAGAAGTAAGAAAGAAGTAAGAAAGAAGTAAGAAAGAAGTAAGAAAGAAAGAAGAAAGAAGTAAAAAAGAAGTAAGAAAGAAGTAAGAAATAAGTAAGAAAGAAGAAAAAAGAAAGAAGAAAGAAGTAAGAAAGAAGTAAGAAAGAAGTATGAAAGAAGTAAGAAAGAAGAAAGAAAGAAGTAAGAAAGAAGTAAGAAAGAAGTAAGAAAGAAGTAAGAAAGAAAGAAGAAAGAAGAAAGAAAGAAGTAAGAAAGAAGTAAGAGAGAAGTAAGAAGTAATGAAGAAAGTAGTAAGAAAGAAGTAAGAAAGAAGTAAGAAAGAAGTAAGAAACAAGTAAGAAAGAAGTAAGAAAGAAAGAAGAAAGAAGTAAGAAAGAAGTAAGAAAGAAGTACGAAATAAGTAAGAAAGAAGAAAAAAGAAGTTAGAAAGAAGTAAGAAAGAAGTAAGAAAGAAGTAAGAAAGAAAGAAGAAAGAAGTAAGAAAGAAGTAAGAAAGAAGTAAGAAAGAAGTAAGAAAGAAGAAAGAAAGAAGTAAGAAAGAAGTAAGAAAGAAGTAAGAAAGAAATAAGAAAGAAAGAAGAAAGAAGAAAGAAAGAAGTAGGAAAGAAGTAAGAAAGAAGTAAGAAAGAAGTAATAAAGAATTAAGAAGGAATGAAGAAAGAAGTAAGAAAGAAAGAGGAAAGAAGTAAGAAAGAAGAAAGAAAGAAGTAAGAAAGAAGAAAGAAAGAAGTAAGAAAAAAGTAAGAAAGAAGTAAGAAAGAAGTAAGAAAGAAAGTAGAAAGAAGTAAGAAAGAAGTATTAAAGAAGTAAGAAAGAAGAAAGAAAGAAGTAAGAAAGAAGTAAGAAAGAAGTACGAAAGAAGTAAGAAAGAAGTAAGAAAGAAAGTAGAAAGAAGTAAGAAAGAAGTATTAAAGAAATAAGAAAGAAGTAAGAAAGAAGTAAGAAAGAAGTAAGAAAGAAGAAAGAAAGAAGTAAGAAAGAAGAAAGAAAGAAGTAAGAAAAAAGTAAGAAAGAAGTAAGAGAGAAGTAAGAAAGAAAGTAGAAAGAAGTAAGAAAGAAGTATTAAAGAAGTAAGAAAGAAGTAAGAAAGAAGTAAGAAAGAAGTAAGAAAGAAGTAAGAAAGAAGTACGAAAGAAGTAAGAAAGAAAGAAGAAAGAAGTAAGAAAGAAGAAAGAAAGAAGTAAGAAAGAAGTAAGAAAGAGAGAAGAAAGAAAGAAGAAAGAAAGAAGAAAGAGAGAAGTAAGAAAGAAGAAGAAAAAAATAAGAAACAAGTAAGAAAGAAGTATGAAAGAAGTAAGAAAGAAGAAAGAAAGAAGTAAGAAAGAAGTAAAAAAGAAGTAAGAAAGAAGTAAGAAAGAAAGAAGAAAGAAGAAAGAAAGAAGTAAGAAAGAAGTAAGAAAGAAGTAAAAAAGAAGTAAGAAGGAATGAAGAAAGTAGTAAGAAATAAGTAAGAAAGAAGTAAGAAAGAAGTAAGAAGGAAAGAAGAAAGAAGTAAGAAAGAAGTAAGAAAGAAGTAAGAAAGAAGTAAGAAAGAAGTAAGAAAGAAGAAAGAAAGAAGTAAGAAAGAAGAAAGAAAGAAGTAAGAAAGAACTAAGAAAGAAGTAAGAAAGAAGTACGAAAGAAGTACGAAAGAAGTAAGAAAGAAAGAAGTAAGAAAGAAGTAAGAAAGAAGTAAGAAAGAAGTAAGATAGAAGTAAGAAAGAAGTAAGAAAGAAGAAAAAAAGAAGTTAGAAAGAAGTAAGAAAGAAGAAAGAAGAAATAAAGAAGTAAGAAAGAAGAAAGAAAGAATAAAGAAGTAAGAAAGAAGTAAGAAAGAAGTAAGAAAGAAAGAAGAAAGAAGTAAGAAAGAAGTAAGAAAGAAGTACGAAATAAGTAAGAAAGAAGAAAAAAGAAGTTAGAAAGAAGTAAGAAAGAAGTAAGAAAGAAAGAAGAAAGAAGTAAGAAAGAAGTAAGAAAGAAGTAAGAAAGAAGTAAGAAAGAAGAAAGAAAGAAGTAAGAAAGAAGTAAGAAAGAAGTAAGAAAGAAAGAAGAAAGAAGAAAGAAAGAAGTAGGAAAGAAGTAAGAAAGAAGTAAGAAAGAACTAATAAAGAATTAAGAAGGAATGAAGAAAGAAGTAAGAAAGAAGAAAGAACGAAGTAAGAAAGAAGTAAGAAAGAAGTAAGAAAGAAGTAAGAAGGAATGAAGAAAGAAGTAAGAAAGAAGTAAGAAAGAAGTAAGAAGGAAAGAAGAAAGAAGTAAGAAAGAAGTAAGAAAGAAGTAAGAAAGAAGAAAGAAAGAAGTAAGAAAGAAGAAAGAAAGAAGTAAGAAAGAAGAAAGAAAGAAGTATGAAAGAAGTAAGAAAGAAGAAAGAAAGAAGTAAGAAAGAAGTAAGAAAGAAGTAAGAAAGAAGTAAGAAAGAAAGAAGAAAGAAGAAAGAAAGAAGTAAGAAAGAAGTAAGAAGAAGTAAGAAAGAAGTAATAAGGAATGAAGAAAGTAGTAAGAAATAAGTAAGAAAAAGTAAGAAAGAAGTAAGAAAGAAAGAAGAAAGAAGTAAGAAAGAAGTAAGAAATAAGTAAGAAAGAAATATAAAAGAAGAAAGAAAGAAGTAAGAAAGAAGAAAGAAGTAAGAAAGAAGTAAGAAAGAAGTAAGAAAGAAGTAAGAAAGAAATAAGAAAGAAAGAAGTAAGAAAGAAGTAAGAAAGAAAGAAGAAGTAAGAAAGAAGTAAGAAAGAAGTAAGAAGGAAAGAAGAAAGAAGTAAGAAAGAAGTAAGAAAGAAGTAAGAAAGAAGTAAGAAAGAAGAAAGAAAGAAGTAAGAAAGAAGAAAGAAAGTAGTAAGAAAGAAGTAAGAAAGAAGTAAGAAAGAAGAAAGAAAGAAGTAAGAAAGAAGAAAGAAAGAAGTAAGAAAGAAGTAAGAAAGAAGTAAGAAAGAAGTAAGAAAGAAAGAAGAAAGAAGTAAGAAAGAAGTAAGAAAGAAGTAAGAAAGAAGTACGAAAGAAGTACGAAAGAAGTAAGAAAGAAAGAAGTAAGAAAGAAGTAAGAAAGAAGTAAGATAGAAGTAAGAAAGAAGTAAGAAAGAAGAAAAAAGAAGTTAGAAAGAAGTAAGAAAGAAGAAAGAAGAAAGAAAGAAGTAAGAAAGAAGAAAGAAAGAAGAAAGAAGTAAGAAAGAAGTAAGAAAGAAGAAAGAAGTAAGAAAGAAGTATGAAAGAAGTAAAGAAGTAAGAAAGAAGTAAGAAAGAAGTAAGAAAGAAGTAAGAAAGAAGTACGAAAGAAGTAAGAAAGAAGTAAGAAAGAAAGAAGTAAGAAAGAAGTAAGAAAGAAGTAAGAAAGAAGTTAAAAAGAAGTAAGATAAAAAGTAAGAAAGAAGTAAGAAAGGAATAAGAAATAAGAAAGACGTAAGAAAGAAGTAAGAAAGAAGTAAGAAAGAAAGAAGTAAGAAAGAAGAAAGAAAGAAGTAAGAAAGAAGAAAGAAAGAAGTAAGAAAGAAGTAAGAAAGACGTAAGAAAGAAGTAAGAAAGAAGTACGAAAGAAGTAAGAAAGAAGTAAAAAAGAAAGAAGTAAGAAAGAAGTAAGAAAGAAGTAAGAAAGAAGTAAGAAAGAAGTAAGAAAGAAGTAAGAAAGAAGTAAGAAAGAAGAAAGAAGTAAGAAAGAAAGAAGAAAGAAGAGAGAAAGAAGTAAGAAAGAAGTATGAAAGAAGTAAGAAAGAAGAAAGAAAGAAGTAAGAAAGAAGTAAGAAAGAAGTAAGAAAGAAGTAAGAAAGAAGTAAGAAAGAAAGAAGAAAGAAGTAAGAAAGAAGTAAGAAAGAAGTAAGAAAGAAGTAAGAAAGAAGAAAGAAAGAAGTAAGAAAGAAGAAAGAAAGAAGTAAGAAAGAACTAAGAAAGAAGTAAGAAAGAAGTACGAAAGAAGTACGAAAGAAGTAAGAAAGAAAGAAGTAAGAAAGAAGTAAGAAAGAAGTAAGAAAGAAGTAAGATAGAAGTAAGAAAGAAGTAAGAAAGAAGAAAAAAAGAAGTTAGAAAGAAGTAAGAAAGAAGAAAGAAGAAATAAAGAAGTAAGAAAGAAGAAAGAAAGAATAAAGAAGTAAGAAAGAAGTAAGAAAGAAGTAAGAAAGAAAGAAGAAAGAAGTAAGAAAGAAGTAAGAAAGAAGTACGAAATAAGTAAGAAAGAAGAAAAAAGAAGTTAGAAAGAAGTAAGAAAGAAGTAAGAAAGAAAGAAGAAAGAAGTAAGAAAGAAGTAAGAAAGAAGTAAGAAAGAAGTAAGAAAGAAGAAAGAAAGAAGTAAGAAAGAAGTAAGAAAGAAGTAAGAAAGAAAGAAGAAAGAAGAAAGAAAGAAGTAGGAAAGAAGTAAGAAAGAAGTAAGAAAGAACTAATAAAGAATTAAGAAGGAATGAAGAAAGAAGTAAGAAAGAAGAAAGAACGAAGTAAGAAAGAAGTAAGAAAGAAGTAAGAAAGAAGTAAGAAGGAATGAAGAAAGAAGTAAGAAAGAAGTAAGAAAGAAGTAAGAAGGAAAGAAGAAAGAAGTAAGAAAGAAGTAAGAAAGAAGTAAGAAAGAAGAAAGAAAGAAGTAAGAAAGAAGAAAGAAAGAAGTAAGAAAGAAGAAAGAAAGAAGTATGAAAGAAGTAAGAAAGAAGAAAGAAAGAAGTAAGAAAGAAGTAAGAAAGAAGTAAGAAAGAAGTAAGAAAGAAAGAAGAAAGAAGAAAGAAAGAAGTAAGAAAGAAGTAAGAAGAAGTAAGAAAGAAGTAATAAGGAATGAAGAAAGTAGTAAGAAATAAGTAAGAAAAAGTAAGAAAGAAGTAAGAAAGAAAGAAGAAAGAAGTAAGAAAGAAGTAAGAAATAAGTAAGAAAGAAATATAAAAGAAGAAAGAAAGAAGTAAGAAAGAAGAAAGAAGTACGAAAGAAGTAAGAAAGAAGTAAGAAAGAAGTAAGAAAGAAATAAGAAAGAAAGAAGTAAGAAAGAAGTAAGAAAGAAAGAAGAAGTAAGAAAGAAGTAAGAAAGAAGTAAGAAGGAAAGAAGAAAGAAGTAAGAAAGAAGTAAGAAAGAAGTAAGAAAGAAGTAAGAAAGAAGAAAGAAAGAAGTAAGAAAGAAGAAAGAAAGTAGTAAGAAAGAAGTAAGAAAGAAGTAAGAAAGAAGAAAGAAAGAAGTAAGAAAGAAGAAAGAAAGAAGTAAGAAAGAAGTAAGAAAGAAGTAAGAAAGAAGTAAGAAAGAAAGAAGAAAGAAGTAAGAAAGAAGTAAGAAAGAAGTAAGAAAGAAGTACGAAAGAAGTACGAAAGAAGTAAGAAAGAAAGTAGTAAGAAAGAAGTAAGAAAGAAGTAAGATAGAAGTAAGAAAGAAGTAAGAAAGAAGAAAAAAGAAGTTAGAAAGAAGTAAGAAAGAAGAAAGAAGAAAGAAAGAAGTAAGAAAGAAGAAAGAAAGAAGAAAGAAGTAAGAAAGAAGTAAGAAAGAAGAAAGAAGTAAGAAAGAAGTATGAAAGAAGTAAAGAAGTAAGAAAGAAGTAAGAAAGAAGTAAGAAAGAAGTAAGAAAGAAGTACGAAAGAAGTAAGAAAGAAGTAAGAAAGAAAGAAGTAAGAAAGAAGTAAGAAAGAAGTAAGAAAGAAGTTAAAAAGAAGTAAGATAAAAAGTAAGAAAGAAGTAAGAAAGGAATAAGAAATAAGAAAGACGTAAGAAAGAAGTAAGAAAGAAGTAAGAAAGAAAGAAGTAAGAAAGAAGAAAGAAAGAAGTAAGAAAGAAGAAAGAAAGAAGTAAGAAAGAAGTAAGAAAGACGTAAGAAAGAAGTAAGAAAGAAGTACGAAAGAAGTAAGAAAGAAGTAAAAAAGAAAGAAGTAAGAAAGAAGTAAGAAAGAAGTAAGAAAGAAGTAAGAAAGAAGTAAGAAAGAAGTAAGAAAGAAGTAAGAAAGAAGAAAGAAGTAAGAAAGAAAGAAGAAAGAAGAGAGAAAGAAGTAAGAAAGAAGTATGAAAGAAGTAAGAAAGAAGAAAGAAAGAAGTAAGAAAGAAGTAAGAAAGAAGTAAGAAAGAAGTAAGAAAGAAGTAAGAAAGAAAGAAGAAAGAAGTAAGAAAGAAGTAAGAAAGAAGTAAGAAAGAAGTAAGAAAGAAGAAAGAAAGAAGTAAGAAAGAAGAAAGAAAGAAGTAAGAAAGAAGTAAAAAAGAAGTAAGAAAGAAGTAAGAAATAAGTAAGAAAGAAGAAAAAAGAAAGAAGAAAGAAGTAAGAAAGAAGTAAGAAAGAAGTATGAAAGAAGTAAGAAAGAAAAAAGAAAGAAGTAAGAAAGAAGTAAGAAAGAAGTAAGAAAGAAGTAAGAAAGAAGTATTAAAGAAGTAAGAAAGAAGTAAGAAAGAAGTAAGAAAGAAGTAAGAAAGAAATAAGAAAGAAGTACGAAAGAAGTAAGAAAGAAAGAAGAAAGAAGTAAGAAAGAAGAAAGAAAGAAGTAAGAAAGAAGTAAGAAAGAGAGAAGAAAGAAAGAAGAAAGAAAGAAGAAAGAGAGAAGTAAGAAAGAAGAAGAAAAAAGTAAGAAACAAGTAAGAAAGAAGTATGAAAGAAGTAAGAAAGAAGAAAGAAAGAAGTAAGAAAGAAGTAAGAAAGAAGTAAGAAAGAAGTAAGAAAGAAAGAAGAAAGAAGAAAGAAAGAAGTAAGAAAGAAGTAAGAAAGAAGTAAAAAAGAAGTAAGAAGGAATGAAGAAAGTAGTAAGAAATAAGTAAGAAAGAAGTAAGAAAGAAGTAAGAAGGAAAGAAGAAAGAAGTAAGAAAGAAGTAAGAAAGAAGTAAGAAAGAAGTAAGAAAGAAGAAAGAAAGAAGTACGAAAGAAGAAAGAAAGAAGTAAGAAAGAACTAAGAAAGAAGTAAGAAAGAAAGAAGAAAGAAGTAAGAAGGAAGTAAGAAAGAAGTAAGAAAGAAGTACGAAAGAAGTACGAAAGAAGTAAGAAAGAAAGAAGTAAGAAAGAAGTAAGAAAGAAGTAAGAAAGAAGTAAGATGGAAGTAAGAAAGAAGTAAGAAAGAAGAAAAAAAGAAGTTAGAAAGAAGTAAGAAAGAAGAAAGAAGAAAGAAAGAAGTAAGAAAGAAGAAAGAAAGAAGAAAGAAGTAAGAAAGAAGTAAGAAAGAAGTAAGAAAGAATTAAGAAAGAAAGAAAGAAGTAAGAAAGAAGTAAGAAAGAATAAAAAAGTAGTTAGAAAGAAGTAAGAAAGAAGTAAGAAAGAAGTAAGAAAGAATTAAGAAAGAAAGAAGAAAGAAGTAAGAAAGAAGTAAGAAAGAAGTAAGAAAGAAGAAAAAAGTAGTTAGAAAGAAGTAAGAAAGAAGTAAGAAAGAAGTAAGAATGAAGTAAAAAAGAAGAAAGAAAGAAGTAAGCAAGAAGAAAGAAGAAAGAAGTAAGAAAGAAGTAGGAAAGAAGTAAGAAAGAAGTAAGAAGGAATGAAGAAAGAAGTAAGAAAGAAGTAAGAAAGAAGTAAGAAAGAAGTAAGAAAGAAGAAAGAAAGAAGTAAGAAAGAAGTAAGAAAGAAAGAAGAAAGAAGTAAGAAAGAAGTAAGAAAGAAGAAAGAAAGAAAGAAGTAAGAAAGAAGTAAGAAAGAAGTAAGAAAGAAGTTAAAAAGAAGTAAGATAAAAAGGAAGAAAGAAGTAAGAAAGAAGTAAGAAAGAAGTAAGAAAGAAGTAAGAAAGAAAGAAGTAAGAAAGAAGTAAGAAAGAAGTAAGAAAGAAGTTAAAAAGAAGTAAGATAAAAAGGAAGAAAGAAGTAAGAAAGAAGTAAGAAAGAAGTAAGAAAGAAGTAAGAAAGAAAGAAGAAAGAAGTAAGAAAGAAGTAAGAAAGAAGTATGAAAGAAGAAAGAAGAAAGAAAGAAGTAAGAAAGAAGTAAGAAAGAAGTAAGAAAGAAGTAAGAAAGAAGTAAGAAAGAAGAAAGAAAGAAGTAAGAAAGAAGTAAGAAAGAAGTAAGAAAGAAGTAAGAGAGAAGTAAGAAGTAATGAAGAAAGTAGTAAGAAAGAAGTAAGAAAGAAGTAAGAAAGAAGTAGGAAACAAGTAAGAAAGAAGTAAGAACGAAAGAAGAAAGAAGTAAGAAAGAATTAAGAAAGAAGTAAGAAATAAGTAAGAAAGAAGAAAAAAGAAGTTAGAAAGAAGTAAGAAAGAATAAAGAAGTAAGAAAGAAAGAAGAAAGAAGTAAGAAAGAAGTAAGAAAGAAGTATGAAAGAAGTAAGAAAGAAGAAAGAAAGAAGTAAGAAAGAAGTAAGAAAGAAGTAAAAAAGAAATAAGAAAGAAAGAAGAAAGAAAAAAGGAAGAAGTAGGAAAGAAGTAAGAAAGAAGTAAGAAAGAAGTAATAAAGAATTAAGAAGGAATGAAGAAATAAGTAAGAAAGAAGAAAGAACGAAGTAAGAAAGAAGTAAGAAAGAAGTAAGAAAGTAGTAAGAAAGAAAGAAGAAAGAAGTAAGAAAAAAGTAAGAAAGAAGTATGAAAGAAGTAAGAAAGAAGAAAGAAAGAAGTAAGAAAGAAGTAAGAAAGAAGTAAGAAAGAAGTAAGAAAGAAAGAAGAAAGAAGAAAGAAAGAAGTAAGAAAGAAGTAAGAAAGAAGTAAGAAAGAAGTAAGAAGGAATGAAGAAAGTAGTAAGAAATAAGTAATAAAGAAGTAAGAAAGAAGTAAGAAAGAAAGAAGAAAGAAGTAAGAAAGAAGTAAGAAAGAAGAAAAAAGAAGTAAGAAAGAAGAAAGAAAGAAGTACGAAAGAAGAAAGAAAGAAGTAAGAAAGAAGTAAGAAAGAAGTAAGTAAGAAATAAGAAAGAAAGAAGTAAGAAAGAAGTAAGAAAGAAAGAAGAAAGAAGTAAGAAAGAAGTAAGAAAGAAGTAAGAAGGAAAGAAGAAAGAAGTAAGAAAGAAGTAAGAAAGAAGTAAGAAAGAAGAAAGAAAGAAGTAAGAAAGAAGAAAGAAAGTAGTAAGAAAGAAGTAAGAAAGAAGTTAGAAAGAAAGAAGTAAGAAAGAAAGAAGAAAGAAGTAAGAAAGAAGTATGAAAGAAGAAAGAAAGAAGTAAGAAAGAAGAAAGAAAGAAGTAAGAAAGAAGTAAGAAAGAAGTAAGAAAGAAGTAAGAAAGAAAGAAGAAAGAAGTAAGAAAGAAGTAAGAAAGAAGTAAGAAAGAAGTACGAAAGAAGTACGAAAGAAGTAAGAAAGAAAGAAGTAAGAAAGAAGTAAGAAAGAAGTAAGATAGAAGTAAGAAAGAAGTAAGAAAGAAGAAAAAAAGAAGTTAGAAAGAAGTAAGAAAGAAGAAAGAAGAAAGAAAGAAGTAAGAAAGAAGTAAGAAAGAAAGAAGAAAGAAGTAAGAAAGAAGTAAGAAAGAAGTAAGAAGGAAAGAAGAAAGAAGTAAGAAAGAAGTAAGAAAGAAGTAAGAAAGAAGTAAGAAAGAAGAAAGAAAGAAGTAAGAAAGAAGAAAGAAAGTAGTAAGAAAGAAGTAAGAAAGAAGTAAGAAAGAAGTAAGAAAGAAGTAAGAAAGAAGTAAGAAAGAAGTAAGAAAGAAAGAAGAAAGAAGTAAGAAAGAAGTAAGAAAGAAGTATGAAAGAAGTAAGAAAGAAGAAAGAAAGAAGTAAGAAAGAAGTGAGAAAGAAGTAAGAAAGAAGTAAGAGAGAAGTAAGAGAGAAGTAAGAAGTAATGAAGAAAGTAGTAAGAAAGAAGTAAGAAAGAAGTAAGAAAGAAGTAAGAAACAAGTAAGAAAGAAGTAAGAACGAAAGAAGAAAGAAGTAAGAAAGAATTAAGAAAGAAGTAAGAAATAAGTAAGAAAGAAGAAAAAAGAAGTTAGAAAGAAGTAAGAAAGAAGAAAGAAGTAAGAAAGAAAGAAGAAAGAAGTAAGAAAGAAGTATGAAAGAAGTATGAAATAAGTAAGAAAGAAGAAAGAAAGAAGTAAGAAAGAAGTAAGAAAGAAGTAAGAAAGAAGTAAGAAAGAAGTACGAAAGAAGTACGAAAGAAGTAAGAAAGAAAGAAGTAAGAAAGAAGTAAGAAAGAAGTAAGAAAGAAGAAAAAAGTAGTTAGAAAGAAGTAAGAAAGAAGTAAGAAAGAAGTAAGAAAGAAGTAAAAATGAAGAAAGAAAGAAGTAAGAAAGAAGAAAGAAGAAAGAATTAAGAAAGATGTAGGAAAGAAGTAAGAAAGAAGTAAGAAGGAATGAAGAAAGAAGTAAGAAAGAAGTAAGAAAGAAGTAAGAAAGAAGAAAGAAAGAAGTAAGAAAGAAGTAAGAAAGAAAGAAGAAAGAAGTAAGAAAGAAGTAAGAAAGAAGTAAGAAAGAAGTAAGAAAGAAGAAAGAAGAAAGAAAGAAGTAAGAAAGAAGAAAGAAAGAAGAAAGAAGTAAGAAAGAAGTAAGAAAGAAGAAGGAAGTAAGAAAGAAGTATGAAAGAAGTAAAGAAGTAAGAAAGAAGTAAGAAAGAAGTAAGAAAGAAGTAAGAAAGAAGTACGAAAGAAGTAAGAAAGAAGTAAGAAAGAAAGAAGTAAGAAAGAAGTAAGAAAGAAGTAAGAAAGAAGTTAAAAAGAAGTAAGATAAAAAGTAAGAAAGAAGTAAGAAAGGAATAAGAAATAAGAAAGACGTAAGAAAGAAGTAAGAAAGAAATAAGAAAGAAAGAAGTAAGAAAGAAGAAAGAAACAAGTAAGAAAGAAGAAAGAAAGAAGTAAGAAAGAAGTAAGAAAGAAGTAAGAAAGAAGTAAGAAAGAAGTACGAAAGAAGTAAGAAAGAAGTAAAAAAGAAAGAAGTAAGAAAGAAGTAAGAAAGAAGTAAGAAAGAAGTAAGAAAGAAGTAAGAAAGAAGTAAGAAAGAAGAAAGAAGTAAGAAAGAAAGAAGAAAGAAGAGAGAAAGAAGTAAGAAAGAAGTATGAAAGAAGTAAGAAAGAAGAAAGAAAGAAGTAAGAAAGAAGTAAGAAAGAAGTAAGAAAGAAGTAAGAAAGAAGTAAGAAAGAAAGAAGAAAGAAGTAAGAAAGTAGTAAGAAAGAAGTAAGAAAGAAGTAAGAAAGAAGAAAGAAAGAAGTAAGAAAGAAGAAAGAAAGAAGTAAGAAAGAAGTAAGAAAGAAGTAAAAAAGAAGTAAGAAAGAAGTAAGAAATAAGTAAGAAAGAAGAAAAAAGAAAGAAGAAAGAAGTAAGAAAGAAGTAAGAAAGAAGTATGAAAGAAGTAAGAAAGAAGAAAGAAAGAAGTAAGAAAGAAGTAAGAAAGAAGTAAGAAAGAAAGAAGAAAGAAGAAAGAAAGAAGTAAGAAAGAAGTAAGAGAGAAGTAAGAAGTAATGAAGAAAGTAGTAAGAAAGAAGTAAGAAAGAAGTAAGAAAGAAGTAAGAAACAAGTAAGAAAGAAGTAAGAAAGAAAGAAGAAAGAAGTAAGAAAGAAGTAAGAAAGAAGTAAGAAGGAAAGAAGAAAGAAGTAAGAAAGAAGTAAGAAAGAAGTAAGAAAGAAGAAAGAAAGAAGTAAGAAAGAAGAAAGAAAGTAGTAAGAAAGAAGTAAGAAAGAAGTAAGAAAGAAAGAAGTAAGAAAGAAAGAAGAAAGAAGTAAGAAAGAAGTAAGAAAGAAGAAAGAAAGAAGTAAGAAAGAAGAAAGAAAGAAGTAAGAAAGAAGTAAGAAAGAAGTAAGAAAGAAGTAAGAAAGAAAGAAGAAAGAAGTAAGAAAGAAGTAAGAAAAAGTAAGAAAGAAGTACGAAAGAAGTACGAAAGAAGTAAGAAAGAAAGAAGTAAGAAAGAAGTAAGAAAGAAGTAAGAAAGAAGAAAAAAGTAGTTAGAAAGAAGTAAGAAAGAAGTAAGAAAGAAGTAAGAAAGAAGTAAAAAAGAAGAAAGAAAGAAGTAAGAAAGAAGAAAGAAGAAAGAAGTAAGAAAGAAGAAAGAAGAAAGAATTAAGAAAGAAGTAAGAAGGAATGAAGAAAGAAGTAAGAAAGAAGTAAGAAAGAAGTAAGAAAGAAGAAAGAAAGAAGTAAGAAAGAAGTAAGAAAGAAAGAAGAAAGAAGTAAGAAAGAAGTAAGAAAGAAGAAAGAAAGAAGAAAGAAAGAAGTATGAAAGAAGTAAGAAAGAAGAAAGAAAGAAGTAAGAAAGAAGTAAGAAAGAAGTAAGAAAGAAAGAAGAAAGAAGAAAGAAAGAAGTAAGAAAGAAGTAAGAAGAAGTAAGAAAGAAGTAAGAAGGAATGAAGAAAGTAGCAAGAAATAAGTAAGAAAAAGTAAGAAAGAAGTAAGAAAGAAAGAAGAAAGAAGTAAGAAAGAAGAAAGAAAGAAGTAAGAAAGAAGAAGAAAGAAGTAAGAAAGAAGAAAGAAAGAAGTAAGAAAGAAGTAAGAAAGAAGTAAGAAAGAAGTAAGAAAGAAATAAGAAAGAAAGAAGTAAGAAAGAAGTAAGAAAGAAAGAAGAAAGAAGTAAGAAAGAAGTAAGAAAGAAGTAAGAAGGAAAGAAGAAAGAAGTAAGAAAGAAGTAAGAAAGAAGTAAGAAAGAAGAAAGAAAGAAGTAAGAAAGAAGAAAGAAAGTAGTAAGAAAGAAGTAAGAAAGAAGTAAGAAAGAAAGAAGTAAGAAAGAAAGAAGAAAGAAGAAAGAAAGAAGTAAGAAAGAAGAAAGAAAGAAGTAAGAAAGAAGAAAGAAAGAAGTAAGAAAGAAGTAAGAAAGAAGTAAGAAAGAAGTAAGAAAGAAAGAAGAAAGAAGTAAGAAAGAAGTAAGAAAGAAGTAAGAAAGAAGTACGAAAGAAGTACGAAAGAAGTAAGAAAGAAAGAAGTAAGAAAGAAGTAAGAAAGAAGTAAGAAAGAAGTAAGATAGAAGTAAGAAAGAAGTAAGAAAGAAGAAAAAAAGAAGTTAGAAAGAAGTAAGAAAGAAGAAAGAAGAAAGAAAGAAGTAAGAAAGAAGAAAGAAAGAAGAAAGAAGTAAGAAAGAAGTAAGAAAGAAGAAAGAAGTAAGAAAGAAGTATGAAAGAAGAAAAGAAGTAAGAAAGAAGTAAGAAAGAAGTAAGAAAGAAGTAAGAAAGAAGTACGAAAGAAGTAAGAAAGAAGTAAGAAAGAAAGAAGTAAGAAAGAAGTAAGAAAGAAGTAAGAAAGAAGTAAGAAAGAAGTAAGAAAGAAGTAAGAAAGAAGAAAGAAAGAAGTAAGAAAGAAGTAAGAAAGAAGAGAGAAGTAAGAAGTAATGAAGAAAGTAGTAAGAAAGAAGTAAGAAAGAAGTAAGAAAGAAGTAAGAAACAAGTAAGAAAGAAGTAAGAACGAAAGAAGAAAGAAGTAAGAAAGAATTAAGAAAGAAGTAAGAAATAAGTAAGAAAGAAGAAAAAAGAAGTTAGAAAGAAGTAAGAAAGAAGAAAGAAGTAAGAAAGAAAGAAGAAAGAAGTAAGAAAGAAGTAAGAAAGAAGTATGAAAGAAGTAAGAAAGAAGAAAGAAAGAAGTAAGAAAGAAGTAAGAAAGAAGTAAAAAAGAAATAAGAAAGAAAGAAGAAAGAAAAAAGGAAGAAGTAGGAAAGAAGTAAGAAAGAAGTAAGAAAGAAGTAATAAAGAATTAAGAAGGAATGAAGAAAGAAGTAAGAAAGAAGAAAGAACGAAGTAAGAAAGAAGTAAGAAAGAAGTAAGAAAGAAGTAAGAAAGAAAGAAGAAAGAAGTAAGAAAAAAGTAAGAAAGAAGTATGAAAGAAGTAAGAAAGAAGAAAGAAAGAAGTAAGAAAGAAGTAAGAAAGAAGTAAGAAAGAAAGAAGAAAGAAGAAAGAAAGAAGTAAGAAAGAAGTAAGAAAGAAGTAAGAAAGAAGTAAGAAGGAATGAAGAAAGTAGTAAGAAATAAGTAATAAAGAAGTAAGAAAGAAGTAAGAAAGAAAGAAGAAAGAAGTAAGAAAGAAGTAAGAAAGAAGAAAAAAGAAGTAAGAAAGAAGAAAGAAAGAAGTACGAAAGAAGAAAGAAAGAAGTAAGAAAGAAGTAAGAAAGAAGTAAGTAAGAAATAAGAAAGAAAGAAGTAAGAAAGAAGTAAGAAAGAAAGAAGAAAGAAGTAAGAAAGAAGTAAGAAAGAAGTAAGAAGGAAAGAAGAAAGAAGTAAGAAAGAAGTAAGAAAGAAGTAAGAAAGAAGAAAGAAAGAAGTAAGAAAGAAGAAAGAAAGTAGTAAGAAAGAAGTAAGAAAGAAGTTAGAAAGAAAGAAGTAAGAAAGAAAGAAGAAAGAAGTAAGAAAGAAGTATGAAAGAAGAAAGAAAGAAGTAAGAAAGAAGAAAGAAAGAAGTAAGAAAGAAGTAAGAAAGAAGTAAGAAAGAAGTAAGAAAGAAAGAAGAAAGAAGTAAGAAAGAAGTAAGAAAGAAGTAAGAAAGAAGTACGAAAGAAGTACGAAAGAAGTAAGAAAGAAAGAAGTAAGAAAGAAGTAAGAAAGAAGTAAGATAGAAGTAAGAAAGAAGTAAGAAAGAAGAAAAAAAGAAGTTAGAAGTAAGAAAGAAGAAAGAAGAAAGAAAGAAGTAAGAAAGAAGTAAGAAAGAAAGAAGAAAGAAGTAAGAAAGAAGTAAGAAAGAAGTAAGAAGGAAAGAAGAAAGAAGTAAGAAAGAAGTAAGAAAGAAGTAAGAAAGAAGTAAGAAAGAAGAAAGAAAGAAGTAAGAAAGAAGAAAGAAAGTAGTAAGAAAGAAGTAAGAAAGAAGTAAGAAAGAAGTAAGAAAGAAGTAAGAAAGAAGTAAGAAAGAAGTAAGAAAGAAAGAAGAAAGAAGTAAGAAAGAAGTAAGAAAGAAGTATGAAAGAAGTAAGAAAGAAGAAAGAAAGAAGTAAGAAAGAAGTGAGAAAGAAGTAAGAAAGAAGTAAGAGAGAAGTAAGAGAGAAGTAAGAAGTAATGAAGAAAGTAGTAAGAAAGAAGTAAGAAAGAAGTAAGAAAGAAGTAAGAAACAAGTAAGAAAGAAGTAAGAACGAAAGAAGAAAGAAGTAAGAAAGAATTAAGAAAGAAGTAAGAAATAAGTAAGAAAGAAGAAAAAAGAAGTTAGAAAGAAGTAAGAAAGAAGAAAGAAGTAAGAAAGAAAGAAGAAAGAAGTAAGAAAGAAGTATGAAAGAAGTATGAAATAAGTAAGAAAGAAGAAAGAAAGAAGTAAGAAAGAAGTAAGAAAGAAGTAAGAAAGAAGTAAGAAAGAAGTACGAAAGAAGTACGAAAGAAGTAAGAAAGAAAGAAGTAAGAAAGAAGTAAGAAAGAAGTAAGAAAGAAGAAAAAAGTAGTTAGAAAGAAGTAAGAAAGAAGTAAGAAAGAAGTAAGAAAGAAGTAAAAATGAAGAAAGAAAGAAGTAAGAAAGAATAAAGAAGAAAGAATTAAGAAAGAAGTAGGAAAGAAGTAAGAAAGAAGTAAGAAGGAATGAAGAAAGAAGTAAGAAAGAAGTAAGAAAGAAGTAAGAAAGAAGAAAGAAAGAAGTAAGAAAGAAGTAAGAAAGAAAGAAGAAAGAAGTAAGAAAGAAGTAAGAAAGAAGTAAGAAAGAAGTAAGAAAGAAGAAAGAAGAAAGAAAGAAGTAAGAAAGAAGAAAGAAAGAAGAAAGAAGTAAGAAAGAAGTAAGAAAGAAGAAAGAAGTAAGAAAGAAGTATGAAAGAAGTAAAGAAGTAAGAAAGAAGTAAGAAAGAAGTAAGAAAGAAGTAAGAAAGAAGTACGAAAGAAGTAAGAAAGAAGTAAGAAAGAAAGAAGTAAGAAAGAAGTAAGAAAGAAGTAAGAAAGAAGTTAAAAAGAAGTAAGATAAAAAGTAAGAAAGAAGTAAGAAAGGAATAAGAAATAAGAAAGACGTAAGAAAGAAGTAAGAAAGAAATAAGAAAGAAAGAAGTAAGAAAGAAGAAAGAAACAAGTAAGAAAGAAGAAAGAAAGAAGTAAGAAAGAAGTAAGAAAGAAGTAAGAAAGAAGTAAGAAAGAAGTACGAAAGAAGTAAGAAAGAAGTAAAAAAGAAAGAAGTAAGAAAGAAGTAAGAAAGAAGTAAGAAAGAAGTAAGAAAGAAGTAAGAAAGAAGTAAGAAAGAAGTAAGAAAGAAGAAAGAAGTAAGAAAGAAAGAAGAAAGAAGAGAGAAAGAAGTAAGAAAGAAGTATGAAAGAAGTAAGAAAGAAGAAAGAAAGAAGTAAGAAAGAAGTAAGAAAGAAGTACGAAAGAAGTAAGAAAGAAGTAAGAAAGAAAGAAGTAAGAAAGAAGTAAGAAAGAAGTAAGAAAGAAGTAAGAAAGAAGTAAGAAAGAAGTAAGAAAGAAGAAAGAAAGAAGTAAGAAAGAAGTAAGAAAGAAGTAAGAGAGAAGTAAGAAGTAATGAAGAAAGTAGTAAGAAAGAAGTAAGAAAGAAGTAAGAAAGAAGTAAGAAACAAGTAAGAAAGAAGTAAGAACGAAAGAAGAAAGAAGTAAGAAAGAATTAAGAAAGAAGTAAGAAATAAGTAAGAAAGAAGAAAAAAGAAGTTAGAAAGAAGTAAGAAAGAAGAAAGAAGTAAGAAAGAAAGAAGAAAGAAGTAAGAAAGAAGTAAGAAAGAAGTATGAAAGAAGTAAGAAAGAAGAAAGAAAGAAGTAAGAAAGAAGTAAGAAAGAAGTAAAAAAGAAATAAGAAAGAAAGAAGAAAGAAAAAAGGAAGAAGTAGGAAAGAAGTAAGAAAGAAGTAAGAAAGAAGTAATAAAGAATTAAGAAGGAATGAAGAAAGAAGTAAGAAAGAAGAAAGAACGAAGTAAGAAAGAAGTAAGAAAGAAGTAAGAAAGAAGTAAGAAAGAAAGAAGAAAGAAGTAAGAAAAAAGTAAGAAAGAAGTATGAAAGAAGTAAGAAAGAAGAAAGAAAGAAGTAAGAAAGAAGTAAGAAAGAAGTAAGAAAGAAAGAAGAAAGAAGAAAGAAAGAAGTAAGAAAGAAGTAAGAAAGAAGTAAGAAAGAAGTAAGAAGGAATGAAGAAAGTAGTAAGAAATAAGTAATAAAGAGGTAAGAAAGAAGTAAGAAAGAAAGAAGAAAGAAGTAAGAAAGAAGTAAGAAAGAAGAAAAAAGAAGTAAGAAAGAAGAAAGAAAGAAGTACGAAAGAAGAAAGAAAGAAGTAAGAAAGAAGTAAGAAAGAAGTAAGTAAGAAATAAGAAAGAAAGAAGTAAGAAAGAAGTAAGAAAGAAAGAAGAAAGAAGTAAAAAAGAAGTAAGAAAGAAGTAAGAAGAAAAGAAGAAAGAAGTAAGAAAGAAGTAAGAAAGAAGTAAGAAAGAAGAAAGAAAGAAGTAAGAAAGAAGAAAGAAAGTAGTAAGAAAGAAGTAAGAAAGAAGTTAGAAAGAAAGAAGTAAGAAAGAAAGAAGAAAGAAGTAAGAAAGAAGTATGAAAGAAGAAAGAAAGAAGTAAGAAAGAAGAAAGAAAGAAGTAAGAAAGAAGTAAGAAAGAAGTAAGAAAGAAGTAAGAAAGAAAGAAGAAAGAAGTAAGAAAGAAGTAAGAAAGAAGTAAGAAAGAAGTACGAAAGAAGTACGAAAGAAGTAAGAAAGAAAGAAGTAAGAAAGAAGTAAGAAAGAAGTAAGATAGAAGTAAGAAAGAAGTAAGAAAGAAGAAAAAAAGAAGTTAGAAGTAAGAAAGAAGAAAGAAGAAAGAAAGAAGTAAGAAAGAAGTAAGAAAGAAAGAAGAAAGAAGTAAGAAAGAAGTAAGAAAGAAGTAAGAAGGAAAGAAGAAAGAAGTAAGAAAGAAGTAAGAAAGAAGTAAGAAAGAAGTAAGAAAGAAGAAAGAAAGAAGTAAGAAAGAAGAAAGAAAGTAGTAAGAAAGAAGTAAGAAAGAAGTAAGAAAGAAGAAAGAAGTAAGAAAGAAGTAAGAAAGAAGTAAGAAAGAAAGAAGAAAGAAGTAAGAAAGAAGTAAGAAAGAAGTATGAAAGATGTAAGAAAGAAGAAAGAAAGAAGTAAGAAAGAAGTGAGAAAGAAGTAAGAAAGAAGTAAGAGAGAAGTAAGAGAGAAGTAAGAAGTAATGAAGAAAGTAGTAAGAAAGAAGTAAGAAAGAAGTAAGAAAGAAGTAAGAAACAAGTAAGAAAGAAGTAAGAACGAAAGAAGAAAGAAGTAAGAAAGAATTAAGAAAGAAGTAAGAAATAAGTAAGAAAGAAGAAAAAAGAAGTTAGAAAGAAGTAAGAAAGAAGAAAGAAGTAAGAAAGAAAGAAGAAAGAAGTAAGAAAGAAGTATGAAAGAAGTATGAAATAAGTAAGAAAGAAGAAAGAAAGAAGTAAGAAAGAAGTAAGAAAGAAGTAAGAAAGAAGTAAGAAAGAAGTACGAAAGAAGTACGAAAGAAGTAAGAAAGAAAGAAGTAAGAAAGAAGTAAGAAAGAAGTAAGAAAGAAGAAAAAAGTAGTTAGAAAGAAGTAAGAAAGAAGTAAGAAAGAAGTAAGAAAGAAGTAAAAATGAAGAAAGAAAGAAGTAAGAAAGAAGAAAGAAGAAAGAATTAAGAAAGAAGTAGGAAAGAAGTAAGAAAGAAGTAAGAAGGAATGAAGAAAGAAGTAAGAAAGAAGTAAGAAAGAAGTAAGAAAGAAGAAAGAAAGAAGTAAGAAAGAAGTAAGAAAGAAAGAAGAAAGAAGTAAGAAAGAAGTAAGAAAGAAGTAAGAAAGAAGTAAGAAAGAAGAAAGAAGAAAGAAAGAAGTAAGAAAGAAGAAAGAAAGAAGAAAGAAGTAAGAAAGAAGTAAGAAAGAAGAAAGAAGTAAGAAAGAAGTATGAAAGAAGTAAAGAAGTAAGAAAGAAGTAAGAAAGAAGTAAGAAAGAAGTAAGAAAGAAGTACGAAAGAAGTAAGAAAGAAGTAAGAAAGAAAGAAGTAAGAAAGAAGTAAGAAAGAAGTAAGAAAGAAGTTAAAAAGAAGTAAGATAAAAAGTAAGAAAGAAGTAAGAAAGGAATAAGAAATAAGAAAGATGTAAGAAAGAAGTAAGAAAGAAATAAGAAAGAAAGAAGTAAGAAAGAAGAAAGAAACAAGTAAGAAAGAAGAAAGAAAGAAGTAAGAAAGAAGTAAGAAAGAAGTAAGAAAGAAGTAAGAAAGAAGTACGAAAGAAGTAAGAAAGAAGTAAAAAAGAAAGAAGTAAGAAAGAAGTAAGAAAGAAGTAAGAAAGAAGTACGAAAGAAGTAAGAAAGAAGTACGAAAGAAGTAAGAAAGAAGTAAAAAAGAAAGAAGTAAGAAAGAAGTAAGAAAGAAGTAAGAAAGAAGTAAGAAAGAAGTAAGAAAGAAGTAAGAAAGAAGTAAGAAAGAAAGAAGAAAGAAGTAAGAAAGTAGTAAGAAAGAAGTAAGAAAGAAGTAAGAAAGAAGAAAGAAAGAAGTAAGAAAGAAGAAAGAAAGAAGTAAGAAAGAAGTAAGAAAGAAGTAAAAAAGAAGTAAGAAAGAAGTAAGAAATAAGTAAGAAAGAAGAAAAAAGAAAGAAGAAAGAAGTAAGAAAGAAGTAAGAAAGAAGTATGAAAGAAGTAAGAAAGAAGAAAGAAAGAAGTAAGAAAGAAGTAAGAAAGAAGTAAGAAAGAAAGAAGAAAGAAGAAAGAAAGAAGTAAGAAAGAAGTAAGAGAGAAGTAAGAAGTAATGAAGAAAGTAGTAAGAAAGAAGTAAGAAAGAAGTAAGAAAGAAGTAAGAAACAAGTAAGAAAGAAGTAAGAAAGAAAGAAGAAAGAAGTAAGAAAGAAGTAAGAAAGAAGTAAGAAGGAAAGAAGAAAGAAGTAAGAAAGAAGTAAGAAAGAAGAAAGAAAGAAGTAAGAAAGAAGAAAGAAAGTAGTAAGAAAGAAGTAAGAAAGAAGTAAGAAAGAAAGAAGTAAGAAAGAAAGAAGAAAGAAGTAAGAAAGAAGTAAGAAAGAAGAAAGAAAGAAGTAAGAAAGAAGAAAGAAAGAAGTAAGAAAGAAGTAAGAAAGAAGTAAGAAAGAAGTAAGAAAGAAAGAAGAAAGAAGTAAGAAAGAAGTAAGAAAGAAGTAAGAAAGAAGTACGAAAGAAGTACGAAAGAAGTAAGAAAGAAAGAAGTAAGAAAGAAGTAAGAAAGAAGTAAGAAAGAAGAAAAAAGTAGTTAGAAAGAAGTAAGAAAGAAGTAAGAAAGAAGTAAGAAAGAAGTAAAAAAGAAGAAAGAAAGAAGTAAGAAAGAAGAAAGAAGAAAGAATTAAGAAAGAAGTAGGAAAGAAGTAAGAAAGAAGTAAGAAGGAATGAAGAAAGAAGTAAGAAAGAAGTAAGAAAGAAGTAAGAAAGAAGAAAGAAAGAAGTAAGAAAGAAGTAAGAAAGAAAGAAGAAAGAAGTAAGAAAGAAGTAAGAAAGAAGAAAGAAAGAAGAAAGAAAGAAGTATGAAAGAAGTAAGAAAGAAGAAAGAAAGAAGTAAGAAAGAAGTAAGAAAGAAGTAAGAAAGAAAGAAGAAAGAAGAAAGAAAGAAGTAAGAAAGAAGTAAGAAGAAGTAAGAAAGAAGTAAGAAGGAATGAAGAAAGTAGCAAGAAATAAGTAAGAAAAAGTAAGAAAGAAGTAAGAAAGAAAGAAGAAAGAAGTAAGAAAGAAGAAAGAAAGAAGTAAGAAAGAAGAAGAAAGAAGTAAGAAAGAAGAAAGAAAGAAGTAAGAAAGAAGTAAGAAAGACGTAAGAAAGAAGTAAGAAAGAAATAAGAAAGAAAGAAGTAAGAAAGAAGTAAGAAAGAAAGAAGAAAGAAGTAAGAAACAAGTAAGAAAGAA
This sequence comes from Columba livia, assembly GCF_036013475.1. NCBI lineage: Eukaryota > Metazoa > Chordata > Aves > Columbiformes > Columbidae > Columba > Columba livia. The sequence continues at coordinate 381,252 of NW_027043038.1, read as the reverse complement.
GTAAGAAGGAAAGAAGAAAGAAGTAAGAAAGAAGTAAGAAAGAAGTAAGAAAGAAGTAAGAAAGAAGAAAGAAAGAAGTAAGAAAGAAGAAAGAAAGTAGTAAGAAAGAAGTAAGAAAGAAGTAAGAAAGAAAGAAGTAAGAAAGAAGTAAGAAAGAAGTAAGAAAGAAGTAAGAAAGAAGTAAGAAAGAAGTAAGAAAGAAGTAAGAAAGAAGTAAGAAAGAAGAAAGAAGTAAGAAAGAAAGAAGAAAGAAGAGAGAAAGAAGTAAGAAAGAAGTATGAAAGAAGTAAGAATGAAGAAAGAAAGAAGTAAGAAAGAAGTAAGAAAGAAGTAAGAAAGAAGTAAGAAAGAAGTAAGAAAGAAAGAAGAAAGAAGTAAGAAAGAAGTAAGAAAGAAGTAAGAAAGAAGTAAGAAAGAAGAAAGAAAGAAGTAAGAAAGAAGAAAGAAAGAAGTAAGAAAGAAGTAAAAAAGAAGTAAGAAAGAAGTAAGAAATAAGTAAGAAAGAAGAAAAAAGAAAGAAGAAAGAAGTAAGAAAGAAGTAAGAAAGAAGTATGAAAGAAGTAAGAAAGAAGAAAGAAAGAAGTAAGAAAGAAGTAAGAAAGAAGTAAGAAAGAAGTAAGAAAGAAAGAAGAAAGAAGAAAGAAAGAAGTAAGAAAGAAGTAAGAGAGAAGTAAGAAGTAATGAAGAAAGTAGTAAGAAAGAAGTAAGAAAGAAGTAAGAAAGAAGTAAGAAACAAGTAAGAAAGAAGTAAGAAAGAAAGAAGAAAGAAGTAAGAAAGAAGTAAGAAAGAAGTACGAAATAAGTAAGAAAGAAGAAAAAAGAAGTTAGAAAGAAGTAAGAAAGAAGTAAGAAAGAAGTAAGAAAGAAAGAAGAAAGAAGTAAGAAAGAAGTAAGAAAGAAGTAAGAAAGAAGTAAGAAAGAAGAAAGAAAGAAGTAAGAAAGAATTAAGAAAGAAGTAAGAAAGAAATAAGAAAGAAAGAAGAAAGAAGAAAGAAAGAAGTAGGAAAGAAGTAAGAAAGAAGTAAGAAAGAAGTAATAAAGAATTAAGAAGGAATGAAGAAAGAAGTAAGAAAGAAAGAGGAAAGAAGTAAGAAAGAAGAAAGAAAGAAGTAAGAAAGAAGAAAAAAAGAAGTAAGAAAAAAGTAAGAAAGAAGTAAGAAAGAAGTAAGAAAGAAAGTAGAAAGAAGTAAGAAAGAAGTATTAAAGAAGTAAGAAAGAAGAAAGAAAGAAGTAAGAAAGAAGTACGAAAGAAGTACGAAAGAAGAAAAAAGTAGTTAGAAAGAAGTAAGAAAGAAGTAAGAAAGAAGTAAGAAAGAAGTAAAAAAGAAGAAAGAAAGAAGTAAGAAAGAAGAAAGAAGAAAGAATTAAGAAAGAAGTAGGAAAGAAGTAAGAAAGAAGTAAGAAGGAATGAAGAAAGAAGTAAGAAAGAAGTAAGAAAGAAGTAAGAAAGAAGAAAGAAAGAAGTAAGAAAGAAGTAAGAAAGAAAGAAGAAAGAAGTAAGAAAGAAGTAAGAAAGAAGAAAGAAAGAAGAAAGAAAGAAGAAAGAAAGAAGTATGAAAGAAGTAAGAAAGAAGAAAGAAAGAAGTAAGAAAGAAGTAAGAAAGAAGTAAGAAAGAAGTAAGAAGGAAAGAAGAAAGAAGAAAGAAAGAAGTAAGAAAGAAGTAAGAAGAAGTAAGAAAGAAGTAAGAAGGAATGAAGAAAGTAGCAAGAAATAAGTAAGAAAAAGTAAGAAAGAAGTAAGAAAGAAAGAAGAAAGAAGTAAGAAAGAAGAAAGAAAGAAGTAAGAAAGAAGAAAGAAAGAAGTAAGAAAGAAGAAAGAAAGAAGTAAGAAAGAAGTAAGAAAGAAGTAAGAAAGAAGTAAGAAAGAAATAAGAAAGAAAGAAGTAAGAAAGAAGTAAGAAAGAAAGAAGAAAGAAGTAAGAAAGAAGTAAGAAAGAAGTAAGAAGGAAAGAAGAAAGAAGTAAGAAAGAAGTAAGAAAGAAGTAAGAAAGAAGTAAGAAAGAAGAAAGAAAGAAGTAAGAAAGAAGAAAGAAAGTAGTAAGAAAGAAGTAAGAAAGAAGTAAGAAAGAAAGAAGTAAGAAAGAAAGAAGAAAGAAGAAAGAAAGAAGTAAGAAAGAAGTAAGAGAGAAGTAAGAAGTAATGAAGAAAGTAGTAAGAAAGAAGTAAGAAAGAAGTAAGAAAGAAGTAAGAAACAAGTAAGAAAGAAGTAAGAAAGAAAGAAGAAAGAAGTAAGAAAGAAGTAAGAAAGAAGTACGAAATAAGTAAGAAAGAAGAAAAAAGAAGTTAGAAAGAAGTAAGAAAGAAGTAAGAAAGAAGTAAGAAAGAAAGAAGAAAGAAGTAAGAAAGAAGTAAGAAAGAATTAAGAAAGAAGTAAGAAAGAAGAAAGAAAGAAGTAAGAAAGAAGTAAGAAAGAAGTAAGAAAGAAATAAGAAAGAAAGAAGAAAGAAGAAAGAAAGAAGTAGGAAAGAAGTAAGAAAGAAGTAAGAAAGAAGTAATAAAGAATTAAGAAGGAATGAAGAAAGAAGTAAGAAAGAAAGAGGAAAGAAGTAAGAAAGAAGAAAGAAAGAAGTAAGAAAGAAGGAAGAAAGAAGTAAGAAAAAAGTAAGAAAGAAGTAAGAAAGAAGTAAGAAAGAAAGTAGAAAGAAGTAAGAAAGAAGTATTAAAGAAGTAAGAAAGAAGAAAGAAAGAAGTAAGAAAGAAGTAAGAAAGAAGTACGAAAGAAGTAAGAAAGAAGTAAGAAAGAAAGTAGAAAGAAGTAAGAAAGAAGTATTAAAGAAATAAGAAAGAAGTAAGAAAGAAGTAAGAAAGAAGTAAGAAAGAAGTTAAAAAGAAGTAAGATAAAAAGTAAGAAAGAAATAAGAAAGGAATAAGAAATAAGAAAGACGTAAGAAAGAAGTAAGAAAGAAGTAAGAAAGAAAGAAGTAAGAAAGAAGAAAGAAACAAGTAAGAAAGAAGAAAGAAAGAAGTAAGAAAGAAGTAAGAAAGAAGTAAGAAAGAAGTAAGAAAGAAGTACGAAAGAAGTAAGAAAGAAGTAAAAAAGAAAGAAGTAAGAAAGAAGTAAGAAAGAAGTAAGAAAGAAGTAAGAAAGAAGTAAGAAAGAAGTAAGAAAGAAGTAAGAAAGAAGTAAGAAAGAAGAAAGAAGTAAGAAAGAAAGAAGAAAGAAGAGAGAAAGAAGTAAGAAAGAAGTATGAAAGAAGTAAGAAAGAAGAAAGAAAGAAGTAAGAAAGAAGTAAGAAAGAAGAAAGAAGTAAGAAAGAAGTAAGAAAGAAAGAAGAAAGAAGTAAGAAAGAAGTAAGAAAGAAGTAAGAAAGAAGTAAGAAAGAAGAAAGAAAGAAGTAAGAAAGAAGAAAGAAAGAAGTAAGAAAGAAGTAAAAAAGAAGTAAGAAAGAAGTAAGAAATAAGTAAGAAAGAAGAAAAAAGAAAGAAGAAAGAAGTAAGAAAGAAGTAAGAAAGAAGTATGAAAGAAGTAAGAAAGAAGAAAGAAAGAAGTAAGAAAGAAGTAAGAAAGAAGTAAGAAAGAAGTAAGAAAGAAAGAAGAAAGAAGAAAGAAAGAAGTAAGAAAGAAGTAAGAGAGAAGTAAGAAGTAATGAAGAAAGTAGTAAGAAAGAAGTAAGAAAGAAGTAAGAAAGAAGTAAGAAACAAGTAAGAAAGAAGTAAGAAAGAAAGAAGAAAGAAGTAAGAAAGAAGTAAGAAAGAAGTACGAAATAAGTAAGAAAGAAGAAAAAAGAAGTTAGAAAGAAGTAAGAAAGAAGTAAGAAAGAAGTAAGAAAGAAAGAAGAAAGAAGTAAGAAAGAAGTAAGAAAGAAGTAAGAAAGAAGTAAGAAAGAAGAAAGAAAGAAGTAAGAAAGAAGTAAGAAAGAAGTAAGAAAGAAATAAGAAAGAAAGAAGAAAGAAGAAAGAAAGAAGTAGGAAAGAAGTAAGAAAGAAGTAAGAAAGAAGTAATAAAGAATTAAGAAGGAATGAAGAAAGAAGTAAGAAAGAAAGAGGAAAGAAGTAAGAAAGAAGAAAGAAAGAAGTAAGAAAGAAGAAAGAAAGAAGTAAGAAAAAAGTAAGAAAGAAGTAAGAAAGAAGTAAGAAAGAAAGTAGAAAGAAGTAAGAAAGAAGTATTAAAGAAGTAAGAAAGAAGAAAGAAAGAAGTACGAAAGAAGTACGAAAGAAGTAAGAAAGAAAGAAGTAAGAAAGAAGTAAGAAAGAAGTAAGAAAGAAGAAAAAAGTAGTTAGAAAGAAGTAAGAAAGAAGTAAGAAAGAAGTAAGAAAGAAGTAAAAAAGAAGAAAGAAAGAAGTAAGAAAGAAGAAAGAAGAAAGAATTAAGAAAGAAGTAGGAAAGAAGTAAGAAAGAAGTAAGAAGGAATGAAGAAAGAAGTAAGAAAGAAGTAAGAAAGAAGTAAGAAAGAAGAAAGAAAGAAGTAAGAAAGAAGTAAGAAAGAAAGAAGAAAGAAGTAAGAAAGAAGTAAGAAAGAAGAAAGAAAGAAGAACGAAAGAAGAAAGAAAGAAGTATGAAAGAAGTAAGAAAGAAGAAAGAAAGAAGTAAGAAAGAAGTAAGAAAGAAGTAAGAAAGAAGTAAGAAAGAAAGAAGAAAGAAGAAAGAAAGAAGTAAGAAAGAAGTAAGAAGAAGTAAGAAAGAAGTAAGAAGGAATGAAGAAAGTAGCAAGAAATAAGTAAGAAAAAGTAAGAAAGAAGTAAGAAAGAAAGAAGAAAGAAGTAAGAAAGAAGAAAGAAAGAAGTAAGAAAGAAGAAAGAAAGAAGTAAGAAAGAAGAAAGAAAGAAGTAAGAAAGAAGTAAGAAAGAAGTAAGAAAGAAGTAAGAAAGAAATAAGAAAGAAAGAAGTAAGAAAGAAGTAAGAAAGAAAGAAGAAAGAAGTAAGAAAGAAGTAAGAAAGAAGTAAGAAGGAAAGAAGAAAGAAGTAAGAAAGAAGTAAGAAAGAAGTAAGAAAGAAGAAAGAAAGAAGTAAGAAAGAAGAAAGAAAGTAGTAAGAAAGAAGTAAGAAAGAAGAAAGAAAGAAGTAAGAAAGAAAGAAGAAAGAAGTAAGAAAGAAGTAAGAAAGAAGAAAGAAAGAAGTAAGAAAGAAGAAAGAAAGAAGTAAGAAAGAAGTAAGAAAGAAGTAAGAAAGAAGTAAGAAAGAAAGAAGAAAGAAGTAAGAAAGAAGTAAGAAAGAAGTAAGAAAGAAGTACGAAAGAAGTACGAAAGAAGTAAGAAAGAAAGAAGTAAGAAAGAAGTAAGAAAGAAGTAAGAAAGAAGTAAGATAGAAGTAAGAAAGAAGTAAGAAAGAAGAAAAAAAGAAGTTAGAAAGAAGTAAGAAAGAAGAAAGAAGAAAGAAAGAAGTAAGAAAGAAGAAAGAAAGAAGAAAGAAGTAAGAAAGAAGTAAGAAAGAAGAAAGAAGTAAGAAAGAAGTATGAAAGAAGTAAAGAAGTAAGAAAGAAGTAAGAAAGAAGTAAGAAAGAAGTAAGAAAGAAGTACGAAAGAAGTAAGAAAGAAGTAAGAAAGAAAGAAGTAAGAAAGAAGTAAGAAAGAAGTAAGAAAGAAGTTAAAAAGAAGTAAGATAAAAAGTAAGAAAGAAGTAAGAAAGGAATAAGAAATAAGAAAGACGTAAGAAAGAAGTAAGAAAGAAGTAAGAAAGAAAGAAGTAAGAAAGAAGAAAGAAACAAGTAAGAAAGAAGAAAGAAAGAAGTAAGAAAGAAGTAAGAAAGAAGTAAGAAAGAAGTAAGAAAGAAGTACGAAAGAAGTAAGAAAGAAGTAAGAAAGAAGAAAGAAGTAAGAAAGAAAGAAGAAAGAAGAGAGAAAGAAGTAAGAAAGAAGTATGAAAGAAGTAAGAAAGAAGAAAGAAAGAAGTAAGAAAGAAGTAAGAAAGAAGTAAGAAAGAAGTAAGAAAGAAGTAAGAAAGAAAGAAGAAAGAAGTAAGAAAGAAGTAAGAAAGAAGTAAGAAAGAAGTAAGAAAGAAGAAAGAAAGAAGTAAGAAAGAAGAAAGAAAGAAGTAAGAAAGAAGTAAGAAAGAAGTAAAAAGAAGTAAGAAAGAAGTAAGAAATAAGTAAGAAAGAAGAAAAAAGAAAGAAGAAAGAAGTAAGAAAGAAGTAAGAAAGAAGTATGAAAGAAGTAAGAAAGAAGAAAGAAAGAAGTAAGAAAGAAGTAAGAAAGAAGTAAGAAAGAAAGAAGAAAGAAGAAAGAAAGAAGTAAGAAAGAAGTAAGAGAGAAGTAAGAAGTAATGAAGAAAGTAGTAAGAAAGAAGTAAGAAAGAAGTAAGAAAGAAGTAAGAAACAAGTAAGAAAGAAGTAAGAAAGAAAGAAGAAAGAAGTAAGAAAGAAGTAAGAAAGAAGTACGAAATAAGTAAGAAAGAAGAAAAAAGAAGTTAGAAAGAAGTAAGAAAGAAGTAAGAAAGAAGTAAGAAAGAAAGAAGAAAGAAGTAAGAAAGAAGTAAGAAAGAAGTAAGAAAGAAGTAAGAAAGAAGAAAGAAAGAAGTAAGAAAGAATTAAGAAAGAAGTAAGAAAGAAATAAGAAAGAAAGAAGAAAGAAGAAAGAAAGAAGTAGGAAAGAAGTAAGAAAGAAGTAAGAAAGAAGTAATAAAGAATTAAGAAGGAATGAAGAAAGAAGTAAGAAAGAAAGAGGAAAGAAGTAAGAAAGAAGAAAGAAAGAAGTAAGAAAGAAGAAAAAAAGAAGTAAGAAAAAAGTAAGAAAGAAGTAAGAAAGAAGTAAGAAAGAAAGTAGAAAGAAGTAAGAAAGAAGTATTAAAGAAGTAAGAAAGAAGAAAGAAAGAAGTAAGAAAGAAGTACGAAAGAAGTACGAAAGAAGAAAAAAGTAGTTAGAAAGAAGTAAGAAAGAAGTAAGAAAGAAGTAAGAAAGAAGTAAAAAAGAAGAAAGAAAGAAGTAAGAAAGAAGAAAGAAGAAAGAATTAAGAAAGAAGTAGGAAAGAAGTAAGAAAGAAGTAAGAAGGAATGAAGAAAGAAGTAAGAAAGAAGTAAGAAAGAAGTAAGAAAGAAGAAAGAAAGAAGTAAGAAAGAAGTAAGAAAGAAAGAAGAAAGAAGTAAGAAAGAAGTAAGAAAGAAGAAAGAAAGAAGAAAGAAAGAAGAAAGAAAGAAGTATGAAAGAAGTAAGAAAGAAGAAAGAAAGAAGTAAGAAAGAAGTAAGAAAGAAGTAAGAAAGAAGTAAGAAAGAAGTAAGAAGGAAAGAAGAAAGAAGAAAGAAAGAAGTAAGAAAGAAGTAAGAAGAAGTAAGAAAGAAGTAAGAAGGAATGAAGAAAGTAGCAAGAAATAAGTAAGAAAAAGTAAGAAAGAAGTAAGAAAGAAAGAAGAAAGAAGTAAGAAAGAAGAAAGAAAGAAGTAAGAAAGAAGAAAGAAAGAAGTAAGAAAGAAGAAAGAAAGAAGTAAGAAAGAAGTAAGAAAGAAGTAAGAAAGAAGTAAGAAAGAAATAAGAAAGAAAGAAGTAAGAAAGAAGTAAGAAAGAAAGAAGAAAGAAGTAAGAAAGAAGTAAGAAAGAAGTAAGAAGGAAAGAAGAAAGAAGTAAGAAAGAAGTAAGAAAGAAGTAAGAAAGAAGTAAGAAAGAAGAAAGAAAGAAGTAAGAAAGAAGAAAGAAAGTAGTAAGAAAGAAGTAAGAAAGAAGTAAGAAAGAAAGAAGTAAGAAAGAAAGAAGAAAGAAGAAAGAAAGAAGTAAGAAAGAAGTAAGAGAGAAGTAAGAAGTAATGAAGAAAGTAGTAAGAAAGAAGTAAGAAAGAAGTAAGAAAGAAGTAAGAAACAAGTAAGAAAGAAGTAAGAAAGAAAGAAGAAAGAAGTAAGAAAGAAGTAAGAAAGAAGTACGAAATAAGTAAGAAAGAAGAAAAAAGAAGTTAGAAAGAAGTAAGAAAGAAGTAAGAAAGAAGTAAGAAAGAAAGAAGAAAGAAGTAAGAAAGAAGTAAGAAAGAATTAAGAAAGAAGTAAGAAAGAAGAAAGAAAGAAGTAAGAAAGAAGTAAGAAAGAAGTAAGAAAGAAATAAGAAAGAAAGAGGAAAGAAGTAAGAAAGAAGAAAGAAAGAAGTAAGAAAGAAGGAAGAAAGAAGTAAGAAAAAAGTAAGAAAGAAGTAAGAAAGAAGTAAGAAAGAAAGTAGAAAGAAGTAAGAAAGAAGTATTAAAGAAGTAAGAAAGAAGAAAGAAAGAAGTAAGAAAGAAGTAAGAAAGAAGTACGAAAGAAGTAAGAAAGAAGTAAGAAAGAAAGTAGAAAGAAGTAAGAAAGAAGTATTAAAGAAATAAGAAAGAAGTAAGAAAGAAGTAAGAAAGAAGTAAGAAAGAAGTTAAAAAGAAGTAAGATAAAAAGTAAGAAAGAAATAAGAAAGGAATAAGAAATAAGAAAGACGTAAGAAAGAAGTAAGAAAGAAGTAAGAAAGAAAGAAGTAAGAAAGAAGAAAGAAACAAGTAAGAAAGAAGAAAGAAAGAAGTAAGAAAGAAGTAAGAAAGAAGTAAGAAAGAAGTAAGAAAGAAGTACGAAAGAAGTAAGAAAGAAGTAAAAAAGAAAGAAGTAAGAAAGAAGTAAGAAAGAAGTAAGAAAGAAGTAAGAAAGAAGTAAGAAAGAAGTAAGAAAGAAGTAAGAAAGAAGTAAGAAAGAAGAAAGAAGTAAGAAAGAAAGAAGAAAGAAGAGAGAAAGAAGTAAGAAAGAAGTATGAAAGAAGTAAGAAAGAAGAAAGAAAGAAGTAAGAAAGAAGTAAGAAAGAAGTAAGAAAGAAGTAAGAAAGAAGTAAGAAAGAAAGAAGAAAGAAGTAAGAAAGAAGTAAGAAAGAAGTAAGAAAGAAGTAAGAAAGAAGAAAGAAAGAAGTAAGAAAGAAGAAAGAAAGAAGTAAGAAAGAAGTAAAAAAGAAGTAAGAAAGAAGTAAGAAATAAGTAAGAAAGAAGAAAAAAGAAAGAAGAAAGAAGTAAGAAAGAAGTAAGAAAGAAGTATGAAAGAAGTAAGAAAGAAGAAAGAAAGAAGTAAGAAAGAAGTAAGAAAGAAGTAAGAAAGAAGTAAGAAAGAAAGAAGAAAGAAGAAAGAAAGAAGTAAGAAAGAAGTAAGAGAGAAGTAAGAAGTAATGAAGAAAGTAGTAAGAAAGAAGTAAGAAAGAAGTAAGAAAGAAGTAAGAAACAAGTAAGAAAGAAGTAAGAAAGAAAGAAGAAAGAAGTAAGAAAGAAGTAAGAAAGAAGTACGAAATAAGTAAGAAAGAAGAAAAAAGAAGTTAGAAAGAAGTAAGAAAGAAGTAAGAAAGAAGTAAGAAAGAAAGAAGAAAGAAGTAAGAAAGAAGTAAGAAAGAAGTAAGAAAGAAGTAAGAAAGAAGAAAGAAAGAAGTAAGAAAGAAGTAAGAAAGAAGTAAGAAAGAAATAAGAAAGAAAGAAGAAAGAAGAAAGAAAGAAGTAGGAAAGAAGTAAGAAAGAAGTAAGAAAGAAGTAATAAAGAATTAAGAAGGAATGAAGAAAGAAGTAAGAAAGAAAGAGGAAAGAAGTAAGAAAGAAGAAAGAAAGAAGTAAGAAAGAAGAAAGAAAGAAGTAAGAAAAAAGTAAGAAAGAAGTAAGAAAGAAGTAAGAAAGAAAGTAGAAAGAAGTAAGAAAGAAGTATTAAAGAAGTAAGAAAGAAGAAAGAAAGAAGTACGAAAGAAGTACGAAAGAAGTAAGAAAGAAAGAAGTAAGAAAGAAGTAAGAAAGAAGTAAGAAAGAAGAAAAAAGTAGTTAGAAAGAAGTAAGAAAGAAGTAAGAAAGAAGTAAGAAAGAAGTAAAAAAGAAGAAAGAAAGAAGTAAGAAAGAAGAAAGAAGAAAGAATTAAGAAAGAAGTAGGAAAGAAGTAAGAAAGAAGTAAGAAGGAATGAAGAAAGAAGTAAGAAAGAAGTAAGAAAGAAGTAAGAAAGAAGAAAGAAAGAAGTAAGAAAGAAGTAAGAAAGAAAGAAGAAAGAAGTAAGAAAGAAGTAAGAAAGAAGAAAGAAAGAAGAACGAAAGAAGAAAGAAAGAAGTATGAAAGAAGTAAGAAAGAAGAAAGAAAGAAGTAAGAAAGAAGTAAGAAAGAAGTAAGAAAGAAGTAAGAAAGAAAGAAGAAAGAAGAAAGAAAGAAGTAAGAAAGAAGTAAGAAGAAGTAAGAAAGAAGTAAGAAGGAATGAAGAAAGTAGCAAGAAATAAGTAAGAAAAAGTAAGAAAGAAGTAAGAAAGAAAGAAGAAAGAAGTAAGAAAGAAGAAAGAAAGAAGTAAGAAAGAAGAAAGAAAGAAGTAAGAAAGAAGAAAGAAAGAAGTAAGAAAGAAGTAAGAAAGAAGTAAGAAAGAAGTAAGAAAGAAATAAGAAAGAAAGAAGTAAGAAAGAAGTAAGAAAGAAAGAAGAAAGAAGTAAGAAAGAAGTAAGAAAGAAGTAAGAAGGAAAGAAGAAAGAAGTAAGAAAGAAGTAAGAAAGAAGTAAGAAAGAAGAAAGAAAGAAGTAAGAAAGAAGAAAGAAAGTAGTAAGAAAGAAGTAAGAAAGAAGAAAGAAAGAAGTAAGAAAGAAAGAAGAAAGAAGTAAGAAAGAAGTAAGAAAGAAGAAAGAAAGAAGTAAGAAAGAAGAAAGAAAGAAGTAAGAAAGAAGTAAGAAAGAAGTAAGAAAGAAGTAAGAAAGAAAGAAGAAAGAAGTAAGAAAGAAGTAAGAAAGAAGTAAGAAAGAAGTACGAAAGAAGTACGAAAGAAGTAAGAAAGAAAGAAGTAAGAAAGAAGTAAGAAAGAAGTAAGAAAGAAGTAAGATAGAAGTAAGAAAGAAGTAAGAAAGAAGAAAAAAAGAAGTTAGAAAGAAGTAAGAAAGAAGAAAGAAGAAAGAAAGAAGTAAGAAAGAAGAAAGAAAGAAGAAAGAAGTAAGAAAGAAGTAAGAAAGAAGAAAGAAGTAAGAAAGAAGTATGAAAGAAGTAAAGAAGTAAGAAAGAAGTAAGAAAGAAGTAAGAAAGAAGTAAGAAAGAAGTACGAAAGAAGTAAGAAAGAAGTAAGAAAGAAAGAAGTAAGAAAGAAGTAAGAAAGAAGTAAGAAAGAAGTTAAAAAGAAGTAAGATAAAAAGTAAGAAAGAAGTAAGAAAGGAATAAGAAATAAGAAAGACGTAAGAAAGAAGTAAGAAAGAAGTAAGAAAGAAAGAAGTAAGAAAGAAGAAAGAAACAAGTAAGAAAGAAGAAAGAAAGAAGTAAGAAAGAAGTAAGAAAGAAGTAAGAAAGAAGTAAGAAAGAAGTACGAAAGAAGTAAGAAAGAAGTAAGAAAGAAGAAAGAAGTAAGAAAGAAAGAAGAAAGAAGAGAGAAAGAAGTAAGAAAGAAGTATGAAAGAAGTAAGAAAGAAGAAAGAAAGAAGTAAGAAAGAAGTAAGAAAGAAGTAAGAAAGAAGTAAGAAAGAAGTAAGAAAGAAAGAAGAAAGAAGTAAGAAAGAAGTAAGAAAGAAGTAAGAAAGAAGTAAGAAAGAAGAAAGAAAGAAGTAAGAAAGAAGAAAGAAAGAAGTAAGAAAGAAGTAAGAAAGAAGTAAAAAGAAGTAAGAAAGAAGTAAGAAATAAGTAAGAAAGAAGAAAAAAGAAAGAAGAAAGAAGTAAGAAAGAAGTAAGAAAGAAGTATGAAAGAAGTAAGAAAGAAGAAAGAAAGAAGTAAGAAAGAAGTAAGAAAGAAGTAAGAAAGAAAGAAGAAAGAAGAAAGAAAGAAGTAAGAAAGAAGTAAGAGAGAAGTAAGAAGTAATGAAGAAAGTAGTAAGAAAGAAGTAAGAAAGAAGTAAGAAAGAAGTAAGAAACAAGTAAGAAAGAAGTAAGAAAGAAAGAAGAAAGAAGTAAGAAAGAAGTAAGAAAGAAGTACGAAATAAGTAAGAAAGAAGAAAAAAGAAGTTAGAAAGAAGTAAGAAAGAAGTAAGAAAGAAAGAAGAAAGAAGTAAGAAAGAAGTAAGAAAGAAGTAAGAAAGAAGTAAGAAAGAAGAAAGAAAGAAGTAAGAAAGAAGTAAGAAAGAAGTAAGAAAGAAAGAAGAAAGAAGAAAGAAAGAAGTAGGAAAGAAGTAAGAAAGAAGTAAGAAAGAACTAATAAAGAATTAAGAAGGAATGAAGAAAGAAGTAAGAAAGAAGAAAGAACGAAGTAAGAAAGAAGTAAGAAAGAAGTAAGAAGGAATGAAGAAAGAAGTAAGAAAGAAGTAAGAAAGAAGTAAGAAGGAAAGAAGAAAGAATTAAGAAAGAAAGAAGTAAGAAAGAAGAAAGAAAGAAGTAAGAAAGAAGAAAGAAATAAGTAAGAAAGAAGAAAGAAAGAAGTATGAAAGAAGTAAGAAAGAAGAAAGAAAGAAGTAAGAAAGAAGTAAGAAAGAAGTAAGAAAGAAGTAAGAAAGAAAGAAGAAAGAAGAAAGAAAGAAGTAAGAAAGAAGTAAGAAGAAGTAAGAAAGAAGTAATAAGGAATGAAGAAAGTAGTAAGAAATAAGTAAGAAAAAGTAAGAAAGAAGTAAGAAAGAAAGAAGAAAGAAGTAAGAAAGAAGTAAGAAATAAGTAAGAAAGAAATATAAAAGAAGAAAGAAAGAAGTAAGAAAGAAGAAAGAAAGAAGTAAGAAAGAAGTAAGAAAGAAGTAAGAAAGAAGTAAGAAAGAAATAAGAAAGAAAGAAGTAAGAAAGAAGTAAGAAAGAAAGAAGAAAGAAGTAAGAAAGAAGTAAGAAAGAAGTAAGAAGGAAAGAAGAAAGAAGTAAGAAAGAAGTAAGAAAGAAGTAAGAAAGAAGTAAGAAAGAAGAAAGAAAGAAGTAAGAAAGAAGAAAGAAAGTAGTAAGAAAGAAGTAAGAAAGAAGTAAGAAAGAAAGAAGAAAGAAGTAAGAAAGAAGTAAGAAAGAAGAAAGAAAGAAGTAAGAAAGAAGAAAGAAAGAAGTAAGAAAGAAGAAAGAAGGAAGTAAGAAAGAAGTAAGAAAGAAAGAAGAAAGAAGTAAGAAAGAAGTAAGAAAGAAGTAAGAAAGAAGTACGAAAGAAGTACGAAAGAAGTAAGAAAGAAAGAAGTAAGAAAGAAGTAAGAAAGAAGTAAGATAGAAGTAAGAAAGAAGTAAGAAAGAAGAAAAAAGAAGTTAGAAAGAAGTAAGAAAGAAGAAAGAAGAAAGAAAGAAGTAAGAAAGAAGAAAGAAAGAAGAAAGAAGTAAGAAAGAAGTAAGAAAGAAGAAAGAAGTAAGAAAGAAGTATGAAAGAAGTAAAGAAGTAAGAAAGAAGTAAGAAAGAAGTAAGAAAGAAGTAAGAAAGAAGTACGAAAGAAGTAAGAAAGAAGTAAGAAAGAAAGAAGTAAGAAAGAAGTAAGAAAGAAGTAAGAAAGAAGTTAAAAAGAAGTAAGATAAAAAGTAAGAAAGAAGTAAGAAAGGAATAAGAAATAAGAAAGACGTAAGAAAGAAGTAAGAAAGAAGTAAGAAAGAAAGAAGTAAGAAAGAAGAAAGAAACAAGTAAGAAAGAAGAAAGAAAGAAGTAAGAAAGAAGTAAGAAAGAAGTAAGAAAGAAGTAAGAAAGAAGTACGAAAGAAGTAAGAAAGAAGTAAAAAAGAAAGAAGTAAGAAAGAAGTAAGAAAGAAGTAAGAAAGAAGTAAGAAAGAAGTAAGAAAGAAGTAAGAAAGAAGTAAGAAAGAAGTAAGAAAGAAGAAAGAAAGAAGTAAGAAAGAAGAAAGAAAGAAGTAAGAAAGAAGTAAGAAAGAAGTATGAAAGAAGTAAGAAAGAAGAAAGAAAGAAGTAAGAAAGAAGTAAGAAAGAAGTAAGAAAGAAGTAAGAAAGAAAGAAGAAAGAAGTAAGAAAGAAGTAAGAAAGAAGTAAGAAAGAAGTAAGAAAGAAGAAAGAAAGAAGTAAGAAAGAAGAAAGAAAGAAGTAAGAAAGAAGTAAAAAAGAAGTAAGAAAGAAGTAAGAAATAAGTAAGAAAGAAGAAAAAAGAAAGAAGAAAGAAGTAAGAAAGAAGTAAGAAAGAAGTATGAAAGAAGTAAGAAAGAAGAAAGAAAGAAGTAAGAAAGAAGTAAGAAAGAAGTAAGAAAGAAGTAAGAAAGAAAGAAGAAAGAAGAAAGAAAGAAGTAAGAAAGAAGTAAGAGAGAAGTAAGAAGTAATGAAGAAAGTAGTAAGAAAGAAGTAAGAAAGAAGTAAGAAAGAAGTAAGAAACAAGTAAGAAAGAAGTAAGAAAGAAAGAAGAAAGAAGTAAGAAAGAAGTAAGAAAGAAGTACGAAATAAGTAAGAAAGAAGAAAAAAGAAGTTAGAAAGAAGTAAGAAAGAAGTAAGAAAGAAGTAAGAAAGAAAGAAGAAAGAAGTAAGAAAGAAGTAAGAAAGAAGTAAGAAAGAAGTAAGAAAGAAGAAAGAAAGAAGTAAGAAAGAAGTAAGAAAGAAGTAAGAAAGAAATAAGAAAGAAAGAAGAAAGAAGAAAGAAAGAAGTAGGAAAGAAGTAAGAAAGAAGTAAGAAAGAAGTAATAAAGAATTAAGAAGGAATGAAGAAAGAAGTAAGAAAGAAAGAGGAAAGAAGTAAGAAAGAAGAAAGAAAGAAGTAAGAAAGAAGAAAGAAAGAAGTAAGAAAAAAGTAAGAAAGAAGTAAGAAAGAAGTAAGAAAGAAAGTATAAAGAAGTAAGAAAGAAGTATTAAAGAAGTAAGAAAGAAGAAAGAAAGAAGTAAGAAAGAAGTAAGAAAGAAGTACGAAAGAAGTAAGAAGGAAGTAAGAAAGAAAGTAGAAAGAAGTAAGAAAGAAGTATTAAAGAAATAAGAAAGAAGTAAGAAAGAAGTAAGAAAGAAGTAAGAAAGAAGAAAGAAAGAAGTAAGAAAGAAGAAAGAAAGAAGTAAGAAAAAAGTAAGAAAGAAGTAAGAGAGAAGTAAGAAAGAAAGTAGAAAGAAGTAAGAAAGAAGTATTAAAGAAGTAAGAAAGAAGTAAGAAAGAAGTAAGAAAGAAGTAAGAAAGAAGTACGAAAGAAGTAAGAAAGAAAGAAGAAAGAAGTAAGAAAGAAGAAAGAAAGAAGTAAGAAAGAAGTAAGAAAGAGAGAAGAAAGAAAGAAGAAAGAAAGAAGAAAGAGAGAAGTAAGAAAGAAGAAGAAAAAAATAAGAAACAAGTAAGAAAGAAGTATGAAAGAAGTAAGAAAGAAGAAAGAAAGAAGTAAGAAAGAAGTAAGAAAGAAGTAAGAAAGAAGTAAGAAAGAAAGAAGAAAGAAGAAAGAAAGAAGTAAGAAAGAAGTAAGAAAGAAGTAAAAAAGAAGTAAGAAGGAATGAAGAAAGTAGTAAGAAATAAGTAAGAAAGAAGTAAGAAAGAAGTAAGAAGGAAAGAAGAAAGAAGTAAGAAAGAAGTAAGAAAGAAGTAAGAAAGAAGTAAGAAAGAAGTAAGAAAGAAGAAAGAAAGAAGTAAGAAAGAAGAAAGAAAGAAGTAAGAAAGAACTAAGAAAGAAGTAAGAAAGAAGTACGAAAGAAGTACGAAAGAAGTAAGAAAGAAAGAAGTAAGAAAGAAGTAAGAAAGAAGTAAGAAAGAAGTAAGATAGAAGTAAGAAAGAAGTAAGAAAGAAGAAAAAAAGAAGTTAGAAAGAAGTAAGAAAGAAGAAAGAAGAAAGAAAGAAGTAAGAAAGAAGAAATAAAGAATAAAGAAGTAAGAAAGAAGTAAGAAAGAAGTAAGAAAGAAAGAAGAAAGAAGTAAGAAAGAAGTAAGAAAGAAGTACGAAATAAGTAAGAAAGAAGAAAAAAGAAGTTAGAAAGAAGTAAGAAAGAAGTAAGAAAGAAAGAAGAAAGAAGTAAGAAAGAAGTAAGAAAGAAGTAAGAAAGAAGAAAGAAAGAAGTAAGAAAGAAGTAAGAAAGAAGTAAGAAAGAAAGAAGAAAGAAGAAAGAAAGAAGTAGGAAAGAAGTAAGAAAGAAGTAAGAAAGAACTAATAAAGAATTAAGAAGGAATGAAGAAAGAAGTAAGAAAGAAGAAAGAACGAAGTAAGAAAGAAGTAAGAAAGAAGTAAGAAAGAAGTAAGAAGGAATGAAGAAAGAAGTAAGAAAGAAGTAAGAAAGAAGTAAGAAGGAAAGAAGAAAGAAGTAAGAAAGAAGTAAGAAAGAAGTAAGAAAGAAGAAAGAAAGAAGTAAGAAAGAAGAAAGAAAGAAGTAAGAAAGAAGAAAGAAAGAAGTATGAAAGAAGTAAGAAAGAAGAAAGAAAGAAGTAAGAAAGAAGTAAGAAAGAAGTAAGAAAGAAGTAAGAAAGAAAGAAGAAAGAAGAAAGAAAGAAGTAAGAAAGAAGTAAGAAGAAGTAAGAAAGAAGTAATAAGGAATGAAGAAAGTAGTAAGAAATAAGTAAGAAAAAGTAAGAAAGAAGTAAGAAAGAAAGAAGAAAGAAGTAAGAAAGAAGTAAGAAATAAGTAAGAAAGAAATATAAAAGAAGAAAGAAAGAAGTAAGAAAGAAGAAAGAAGTAAGAAAGAAGTAAGAAAGAAGTAAGAAAGAAGTAAGAAAGAAATAAGAAAGAAAGAAGTAAGAAAGAAGTAAGAAAGAAAGAAGAAGTAAGAAAGAAGTAAGAAAGAAGTAAGAAGGAAAGAAGAAAGAAGTAAGAAAGAAGTAAGAAAGAAGTAAGAAAGAAGTAAGAAAGAAGAAAGAAAGAAGTAAGAAAGAAGAAAGAAAGTAGTAAGAAAGAAGTAAGAAAGAAGTAAGAAAGAAGAAAGAAAGAAGTAAGAAAGAAGAAAGAAAGAAGTAAGAAAGAAGTAAGAAAGAAGTAAGAAAGAAGTAAGAAAGAAAGAAGAAAGAAGTAAGAAAGAAGTAAGAAAGAAGTAAGAAAGAAGTACGAAAGAAGTACGAAAGAAGTAAGAAAGAAAGAAGTAAGAAAGAAGTAAGAAAGAAGTAAGATAGAAGTAAGAAAGAAGTAAGAAAGAAGAAAAAAGAAGTTAGAAAGAAGTAAGAAAGAAGAAAGAAGAAAGAAAGAAGTAAGAAAGAAGAAAGAAAGAAGAAAGAAGTAAGAAAGAAGTAAGAAAGAAGAAAGAAGTAAGAAAGAAGTATGAAAGAAGTAAAGAAGTAAGAAAGAAGTAAGAAAGAAGTAAGAAAGAAGTAAGAAAGAAGTTAAAAAGAAGTAAGATAAAAAGTAAGAAAGAAGTAAGAAAGAAAGAAGTAAGAAAGAAGAAAGAAACAAGTAAGAAAGAAGAAAGAAAGAAGTAAGAAAGAAGTAAGAAAGACGTAAGAAAGAAGTAAGAAAGAAGTACGAAAGAAGTAAGAAAGAAGTAAAAAAGAAAGAAGTAAGAAAGAAGTAAGAAAGAAGTAAGAAAGAAGTAAGAAAGAAGTAAGAAAGAAGTAAGAAAGAAGTAAGAAAGAAGAAAGAAGTAAGAAAGAAAGAAGAAAGAAGAGAGAAAGAAGTAAGAAAGAAGTATGAAAGAAGTAAGAAAGAAGAAAGAAAGAAGTAAGAAAGAAGTAAGAAAGAAGTAAGAAAGAAGTAAGAAAGAAGTAAGAAAGAAAGAAGAAAGAAGTAAGAAAGAAGTAAGAAAGAAGTAAGAAAGAAGTAAGAAAGAAGAAAGAAAGAAGTAAGAAAGAAGAAAGAAAGAAGTAAGAAAGAAGTAAAAAAGAAGTAAGAAAGAAGTAAGAAATAAGTAAGAAAGAAGAAAAAAGAAAGAAGAAAGAAGTAAGAAAGAAGTAAGAAAGAAGTATGAAAGAAGTAAGAAAGAAAAAAGAAAGAAGTAAGAAAGAAGTAAGAAAGAAGTAAGAAAGAAGTAAGAAAGAAGTATTAAAGAAGTAAGAAAGAAGTAAGAAAGAAGTAAGAAAGAAGTAAGAAAGAAATAAGAAAGAAGTACGAAAGAAGTAAGAAAGAAAGAAGAAAGAAGTAAGAAAGAAGAAAGAAAGAAGTAAGAAAGAAGTAAGAAAGAGAGAAGAAAGAAAGAAGAAAGAAAGAAGAAAGAGAGAAGTAAGAAAGAAGAAGAAAAAAGTAAGAAACAAGTAAGAAAGAAGTATGAAAGAAGTAAGAAAGAAGAAAGAAAGAAGTAAGAAAGAAGTAAGAAAGAAGTAAGAAAGAAGTAAGAAAGAAAGAAGAAAGAAGAAAGAAAGAAGTAAGAAAGAAGTAAGAAAGAAGTAAAAAAGAAGTAAGAAGGAATGAAGAAAGTAGTAAGAAATAAGTAAGAAAGAAGTAAGAAAGAAGTAAGAAGGAAAGAAGAAAGAAGTAAGAAAGAAGTAAGAAAGAAGTAAGAAAGAAGTAAGAAAGAAGAAAGAAAGAAGTACGAAAGAAGAAAGAAAGAAGTAAGAAAGAACTAAGAAAGAAGTAAGAAAGAAAGAAGAAAGAAGTAAGAAGGAAGTAAGAAAGAAGTAAGAAAGAAGTACGAAAGAAGTACGAAAGAAGTAAGAAAGAAAGAAGTAAGAAAGAAGTAAGAAAGAAGTAAGAAAGAAGTAAGATGGAAGTAAGAAAGAAGTAAGAAAGAAGAAAAAAAGAAGTTAGAAAGAAGTAAGAAAGAAGAAAGAAGAAAGAAGAAAGAAAGAAGTAAGAAAGAAGAAAGAAAGAAGAAAGAAGTAAGAAAGAAGTAAGAAAGAAGTAAGAAAGAATTAAGAAAGAAAGAAAGAAGTAAGAAAGAAGTAAGAAAGAATAAAAAAGTAGTTAGAAAGAAGTAAGAAAGAAGTAAGAAAGAAGTAAGAAAGAATTAAGAAAGAAAGAAGAAAGAAGTAAGAAAGAAGTAAGAAAGAAGTAAGAAAGAAGAAAAAAGTAGTTAGAAAGAAGTAAGAAAGAAGTAAGTGAAGTAAGAATGAAGTAAAAAAGAAGAAAGAAAGAAGTAAGCAAGAAGAAAGAAGAAAGAAGTAAGAAAGAAGTAGGAAAGAAGTAAGAAAGAAGTAAGAAGGAATGAAGAAAGAAGTAAGAAAGAAGTAAGAAAGAAGTAAGAAAGAAGTAAGAAAGAAGAAAGAAAGAAGTAAGAAAGAAGTAAGAAAGAAAGAAGAAAGAAGTAAGAAAGAAGTAAGAAAGAAGAAAGAAAGAAAGAAAGAAGAAAGAAAGAAGTAAGAAAGAAGTAAGAAAGAAGTAAGAAAGAAGTAAGAAAGAAGTAAGAAAGAAGTACGAAAGAAGTAAGAAAGAAGTAAGAAAGAAAGAAGTAAGAAAGAAGTAAGAAAGAAGTAAGAAAGAAGTTAAAAAGAAGTAAGATAAAAAGGAAGAAAGAAGTAAGAAAGAAGTAAGAAAGAAGTAAGAAAGAAGTAAGAAAGAAAGAAGAAAGAAGTAAGAAAGAAGTAAGAAAGAAGTATGAAAGAAGAAAGAAGAAAGAAAGAAGTAAGAAAGAAGTAAGAAAGAAGTAAGAAAGAAGTAAGAAAGAAGTAAGAAAGAAGAAAGAAAGAAGTAAGAAAGAAGTAAGAAAGAAGTAAGAAAGAAGTAAGAGAGAAGTAAGAAGTAATGAAGAAAGTAGTAAGAAAGAAGTAAGAAAGAAGTAAGAAAGAAGTAAGAAACAAGTAAGAAAGAAGTAAGAACGAAAGAAGAAAGAAGTAAGAAAGAATTAAGAAAGAAGTAAGAAATAAGTAAGAAAGAAGAAAAAAGAAGTTAGAAAGAAGTAAGAAAGAATAAAGAAGTAAGAAAGAAAGAAGAAAGAAGTAAGAAAGAAGTAAGAAAGAAGTATGAAAGAAGTAAGAAAGAAGAAAGAAAGAAGTAAGAAAGAAGTAAGAAAGAAGTAAAAAAGAAATAAGAAAGAAAGAAGAAAGAAAAAAGGAAGAAGTAGGAAAGAAGTAAGAAAGAAGTAAGAAAGAAGTAATAAAGAATTAAGAAGGAATGAAGAAATAAGTAAGAAAGAAGAAAGAACGAAGTAAGAAAGAAGTAAGAAAGAAGTAAGAAAGAAGTAAGAAAGAAAGAAGAAAGAAGTAAGAAAAAAGTAAGAAAGAAGTATGAAAGAAGTAAGAAAGAAGAAAGAAAGAAGTAAGAAAGAAGTAAGAAAGAAGTAAGAAAGAAGTAAGAAAGAAAGAAGAAAGAAGAAAGAAAGAAGTAAGAAAGAAGTAAGAAAGAAGTAAGAAAGAAGTAAGAAGGAATGAAGAAAGTAGTAAGAAATAAGTAATAAAGAAGTAAGAAAGAAGTAAGAAAGAAAGAAGAAAGAAGTAAGAAAGAAGTAAGAAAGAAGAAAAAAGAAGTAAGAAAGAAGAAAGAAAGAAGTACGAAAGAAGAAAGAAAGAAGTAAGAAAGAAGTAAGAAAGAAGTAAGTAAGAAATAAGAAAGAAAGAAGTAAGAAAGAAGTAAGAAAGAAAGAAGAAAGAAGTAAGAAAGAAGTAAGAAAGAAGTAAGAAGGAAAGAAGAAAGAAGTAAGAAAGAAGTAAGAAAGAAGTAAGAAAGAAGAAAGAAAGAAGTAAGAAAGAAGAAAGAAAGTAGTAAGAAAGAAGTAAGAAAGAAGTTAGAAAGAAAGAAGTAAGAAAGAAAGAAGAAAGAAGTAAGAAAGAAGTATGAAAGAAGAAAGAAAGAAGTAAGAAAGAAGAAAGAAAGAAGTAAGAAAGAAGTAAGAAAGAAGTAAGAAAGAAGTAAGAAAGAAAGAAGAAAGAAGTAAGAAAGAAGTAAGAAAGAAGTAAGAAAGAAGTACGAAAGAAGTACGAAAGAAGTAAGAAAGAAAGAAGTAAGAAAGAAGTAAGAAAGAAGTAAGATAGAAGTAAGAAAGAAGTAAGAAAGAAGAAAAAAAGAAGTTAGAAAGAAGTAAGAAAGAAGAAAGAAGAAAGAAAGAAGTAAGAAAGAAGTAAGAAAGAAAGAAGAAAGAAGTAAGAAAGAAGTAAGAAAGAAGTAAGAAGGAAAGAAGAAAGAAGTAAGAAAGAAGTAAGAAAGAAGTAAGAAAGAAGTAAGAAAGAAGAAAGAAAGAAGTAAGAAAGAAGAAAGAAAGTAGTAAGAAAGAAGTAAGAAAGAAGTAAGAAAGAAGTAAGAAAGAAGTAAGAAAGAAGTAAGAAAGAAGTAAGAAAGAAAGAAGAAAGAAGTAAGAAAGAAGTAAGAAAGAAGTATGAAAGAAGTAAGAAAGAAGAAAGAAAGAAGTAAGAAAGAAGTGAGAAAGAAGTAAGAAAGAAGTAAGAGAGAAGTAAGAGAGAAGTAAGAAGTAATGAAGAAAGTAGTAAGAAAGAAGTAAGAAAGAAGTAAGAAAGAAGTAAGAAACAAGTAAGAAAGAAGTAAGAACGAAAGAAGAAAGAAGTAAGAAAGAATTAAGAAAGAAGTAAGAAATAAGTAAGAAAGAAGAAAAAAGAAGTTAGAAAGAAGTAAGAAAGAAGAAAGAAGTAAGAAAGAAAGAAGAAAGAAGTAAGAAAGAAGTATGAAAGAAGTATGAAATAAGTAAGAAAGAAGAAAGAAAGAAGTAAGAAAGAAGTAAGAAAGAAGTAAGAAAGAAGTAAGAAAGAAGTACGAAAGAAGTACGAAAGAAGTAAGAAAGAAAGAAGTAAGAAAGAAGTAAGAAAGAAGTAAGAAAGAAGAAAAAAGTAGTTAGAAAGAAGTAAGAAAGAAGTAAGAAAGAAGTAAGAAAGAAGTAAAAATGAAGAAAGAAAGAAGTAAGAAAGAAGAAAGAAGAAAGAATTAACAAAGAAGTAGGAAAGAAGTAAGAAAGAAGTAAGAAGGAATGAAGAAAGAAGTAAGAAAGAAGTAAGAAAGAAGTAAGAAAGAAGAAAGAAAGAAGTAAGAAAGAAGTAAGAAAGAAAGAAGAAAGAAGTAAGAAAGAAGTAAGAAAGAAGTAAGAAAGAAGTAAGAAAGAAGAAAGAAGAAAGAAAGAAGTAAGAAAGAAGAAAGAAAGAAGAAAGAAGTAAGAAAGAAGTAAGAAAGAAGAAAGAAGTAAGAAAGAAGTATGAAAGAAGTAAAGAAGTAAGAAAGAAGTAAGAAAGAAGTAAGAAAGAAGTAAGAAAGAAGTACGAAAGAAGTAAGAAAGAAGTAAGAAAGAAAGAAGTAAGAAAGAAGTAAGAAAGAAGTAAGAAAGAAGTTAAAAAGAAGTAAGATAAAAAGTAAGAAAGAAGTAAGAAAGGAATAAGAAATAAGAAAGACGTAAGAAAGAAGTAAGAAAGAAATAAGAAAGAAAGAAGTAAGAAAGAAGAAAGAAACAAGTAAGAAAGAAGAAAGAAAGAAGTAAGAAAGAAGTAAGAAAGAAGTAAGAAAGAAGTAAGAAAGAAGTACGAAAGAAGTAAGAAAGAAGTAAAAAAGAAAGAAGTAAGAAAGAAGTAAGAAAGAAGTAAGAAAGAAGTAAGAAAGAAGTAAGAAAGAAGTAAGAAAGAAGTAAGAAAGAAGAAAGAAGTAAGAAAGAAAGAAGAAAGAAGAGAGAAAGAAGTAAGAAAGAAGTATGAAAGAAGTAAGAAAGAAGAAAGAAAGAAGTAAGAAAGAAGTAAGAAAGAAGTAAGAAAGAAGTAAGAAAGAAGTAAGAAAGAAAGAAGAAAGAAGTAAGAAAGTAGTAAGAAAGAAGTAAGAAAGAAGTAAGAAAGAAGAAAGAAAGAAGTAAGAAAGAAGAAAGAAAGAAGTAAGAAAGAAGTAAGAAAGAAGTAAAAAAGAAGTAAGAAAGAAGTAAGAAATAAGTAAGAAAGAAGAAAAAAGAAAGAAGAAAGAAGTAAGAAAGAAGTAAGAAAGAAGTATGAAAGAAGTAAGAAAGAAGAAAGAAAGAAGTACGAAAGAAGAAAGAAAGAAGTAAGAAAGAACTAAGAAAGAAGTAAGAAAGAAAGAAGAAAGAAGTAAGAAGGAAGTAAGAAAGAAGTAAGAAAGAAGTACGAAAGAAGTACGAAAGAAGTAAGAAAGAAAGAAGTAAGAAAGAAGTAAGAAAGAAGTAAGAAAGAAGTAAGATGGAAGTAAGAAAGAAGTAAGAAAGAAGAAAAAAAGAAGTTAGAAAGAAGTAAGAAAGAAGAAAGAAGAAAGAAAGAAGTAAGAAAGAAGAAAGAAAGAAGAAAGAAGTAAGAAAGAAGTAAGAAAGAAGTAAGAAAGAATTAAGAAAGAAAGAAAGAAGTAAGAAAGAAGTAAGAAAGAATAAAAAAGTAGTTAGAAAGAAGTAAGAAAGAAGTAAGAAAGAAGTAAGAAAGAATTAAGAAAGAAAGAAGAAAGAAGTAAGAAAGAAGTAAGAAAGAAGTAAGAAAGAAGAAAAAAGTAGTTAGAAAGAAGTAAGAAAGAAGTAAGAAAGAAGTAAGAATGAAGTAAAAAAGAAGAAAGAAAGAAGTAAGCAAGAAGAAAGAAGAAAGAAGTAAGAAAGAAGTAGGAAAGAAGTAAGAAAGAAGTAAGAAGGAATGAAGAAAGAAGTAAGAAAGAAGTAAGAAAGAAGTAAGAAAGAAGTAAGAAAGAAGAAAGAAAGAAGTAAGAAAGAAGTAAGAAAGAAAGAAGAAAGAAGTAAGAAAGAAGTAAGAAAGAAGAAAGAAAGAAAGAAAGAAGAAAGAAAGAAGTAAGAAAGAAGTAAGAAAGAAGTAAGAAAGAAGTAAGAAAGAAGTAAGAAAGAAGTACGAAAGAAGTAAGAAAGAAGTAAGAAAGAAAGAAGTAAGAAAGAAGTAAGAAAGAAGTAAGAAAGAAGTTAAAAAGAAGTAAGATAAAAAGGAAGAAAGAAGTAAGAAAGAAGTAAGAAAGAAGTAAGAAAGAAGTAAGAAAGAAAGAAGAAAGAAGTAAGAAAGAAGTAAGAAAGAAGTATGAAAGAAGAAAGAAGAAAGAAAGAAGTAAGAAAGAAGTAAGAAAGAAGTAAGAAAGAAGTAAGAAAGAAGTAAGAAAGAAGAAAGAAAGAAGTAAGAAAGAAGTAAGAAAGAAGTAAGAAAGAAGTAAGAGAGAAGTAAGAAGTAATGAAGAAAGTAGTAAGAAAGAAGTAAGAAAGAAGTAAGAAAGAAGTAAGAAACAAGTAAGAAAGAAGTAAGAACGAAAGAAGAAAGAAGTAAGAAAGAATTAAGAAAGAAGTAAGAAATAAGTAAGAAAGAAGAAAAAAGAAGTTAGAAAGAAGTAAGAAAGAATAAAGAAGTAAGAAAGAAAGAAGAAAGAAGTAAGAAAGAAGTAAGAAAGAAGTATGAAAGAAGTAAGAAAGAAGAAAGAAAGAAGTAAGAAAGAAGTAAGAAAGAAGTAAAAAAGAAATAAGAAAGAAAGAAGAAAGAAAAAAGGAAGAAGTAGGAAAGAAGTAAGAAAGAAGTAAGAAAGAAGTAATAAAGAATTAAGAAGGAATGAAGAAATAAGTAAGAAAGAAGAAAGAACGAAGTAAGAAAGAAGTAAGAAAGAAGTAAGAAAGAAGTAAGAAAGAAAGAAGAAAGAAGTAAGAAAAAAGTAAGAAAGAAGTATGAAAGAAGTAAGAAAGAAGAAAGAAAGAAGTAAGAAAGAAGTAAGAAAGAAGTAAGAAAGAAGTAAGAAAGAAAGAAGAAAGAAGAAAGAAAGAAGTAAGAAAGAAGTAAGAAAGAAGTAAGAAAGAAGTAAGAAGGAATGAAGAAAGTAGTAAGAAATAAGTAATAAAGAAGTAAGAAAGAAGTAAGAAAGAAAGAAGAAAGAAGTAAGAAAGAAGTAAGAAAGAAGAAAAAAGAAGTAAGAAAGAAGAAAGAAAGAAGTACGAAAGAAGAAAGAAAGAAGTAAGAAAGAAGTAAGAAAGAAGTAAGTAAGAAATAAGAAAGAAAGAAGTAAGAAAGAAGTAAGAAAGAAAGAAGAAAGAAGTAAGAAAGAAGTAAGAAAGAAGTAAGAAGGAAAGAAGAAAGAAGTAAGAAAGAAGTAAGAAAGAAGTAAGAAAGAAGAAAGAAAGAAGTAAGAAAGAAGAAAGAAAGTAGTAAGAAAGAAGTAAGAAAGAAGTTAGAAAGAAAGAAGTAAGAAAGAAAGAAGAAAGAAGTAAGAAAGAAGTATGAAAGAAGAAAGAAAGAAGTAAGAAAGAAGAAAGAAAGAAGTAAGAAAGAAGTAAGAAAGAAGTAAGAAAGAAGTACGAAAGAAGTACGAAAGAAGTAAGAAAGAAAGAAGTAAGAAAGAAGTAAGAAAGAAGTAAGATAGAAGTAAGAAAGAAGTAAGAAAGAAGAAAAAAAGAAGTTAGAAAGAAGTACGAAAGAAGAAAGAAGAAAGAAAGAAGTAAGAAAGAAGTAAGAAAGAAAGAAGAAAGAAGTAAGAAAGAAGTAAGAAAGAAGTAAGAAGGAAAGAAGAAAGAAGTAAGAAAGAAGTAAGAAAGAAGTAAGAAAGAAGTAAGAAAGAAGAAAGAAAGAAGTAAGAAAGAAGAAAGAAAGTAGTAAGAAAGAAGTAAGAAAGAAGTAAGAAAGAAGTAAGAAAGAAGTAAGAAAGAAGTAAGAAAGAAGTAAGAAAGAAAGAAGAAAGAAGTAAGAAAGAAGTAAGAAAGAAGTATGAAAGAAGTAAGAAAGAAGAAAGAAAGAAGTAAGAAAGAAGTGAGAAAGAAGTAAGAAAGAAGTAAGAGAGAAGTAAGAGAGAAGTAAGAAGTAATGAAGAAAGTAGTAAGAAAGAAGTAAGAAAGAAGTAAGAAAGAAGTAAGAAACAAGTAAGAAAGAAGTAAGAACGAAAGAAGAAAGAAGTAAGAAAGAATTAAGAAAGAAGTAAGAAATAAGTAAGAAAGAAGAAAAAAGAAGTTAGAAAGAAGTAAGAAAGAAGAAAGAAGTAAGAAAGAAAGAAGAAAGAAGTAAGAAAGAAGTATGAAAGAAGTATGAAATAAGTAAGAAAGAAGAAAGAAAGAAGTAAGAAAGAAGTAAGAAAGAAGTAAGAAAGAAGTAAGAAAGAAGTACGAAAGAAGTACGAAAGAAGTAAGAAAGAAAGAAGTAAGAAAGAAGTAAGAAAGAAGTAAGAAAGAAGAAAAAAGTAGTTAGAAAGAAGTAAGAAAGAAGTAAGAAAGAAGTAAGAAAGAAGCAAAAATGAAGAAAGAAAGAAGTAAGAAAGAAGAAAGAAGAAAGAATTAAGAAAGAAGTAGGAAAGAAGTAAGAAAGAAGTAAGAAGGAATGAAGAAAGAAGTAAGAAAGAAGTAAGAAAGAAGTAAGAAAGAAGAAAGAAAGAAGTAAGAAAGAAGTAAGAAAGAAAGAAGAAAGAAGTAAGAAAGAAGTAAGAAAGAAGTAAGAAAGAAGTAAGAAAGAAGAAAGAAGAAAGAAAGAAGTAAGAAAGAAGAAAGAAAGAAGAAAGAAGTAAGAAAGAAGTAAGAAAGAAGAAAGAAGTAAGAAAGAAGTATGAAAGAAGTAAAGAAGTAAGAAAGAAGTAAGAAAGAAGTAAGAAAGAAGTAAGAAAGAAGTACGAAAGAAGTAAGAAAGAAGTAAGAAAGAAAGAAGTAAGAAAGAAGTAAGAAAGAAGTAAGAAAGAAGTTAAAAAGAAGTAAGATAAAAAGTAAGAAAGAAGTAAGAAAGGAATAAGAAATAAGAACGACGTAAGAAAGAAGTAAGAAAGAAATAAGAAAGAAAGAAGTAAGAAAGAAGAAAGAAACAAGTAAGAAAGAAGAAAGAAAGAAGTAAGAAAGAAGTAAGAAAGAAGTAAGAAAGAAGTAAGAAAGAAGTACGAAAGAAGTAAGAAAGAAGTAAAAAAGAAAGAAGTAAGAAAGAAGTAAGAAAGAAGTAAGAAAGAAGTAAGAAAGAAGTAAGAAAGAAGTAAGAAAGCAGTAAGAAAGAAGAAAGAAGTAAGAAAGAAAGAAAAAAGAAGAGAGAAAGATGTAAGAAAGAAGTATGAAAGAAGTAAGAAAGAAGAAAGAAAGAAGTAAGAAAGAAGTAAGAAAGAAGTAAGAAAGAAGTAAGAAAGAAGTAAGAAAGAAAGAAGAAAGAAGTAAGAAAGTAGTAAGAAAGAAGTAAGAAAGAAGTAAGAAAGAAGAAAGAAAGAAGTAAGAAAGAAGAAAGAAAGAAGTAAGAAAGAAGTAAGAAAGAAGTAAAAAAGAAGTAAGAAAGAAGTAAGAAATAAGTAAGAAAGAAGAAAAAAGAAAGAAGAAAGAAGTAAGAAAGAAGTAAGAAAGAAGTATGAAAGAAGTAAGAAAGAAGAAAGAAAGAAGTAAGAAAGAAGTAAGAAAGAAGTAAGAAAGAAAGAAGAAAGAAGAAAGAAAGAAGTAAGAAAGAAGTAAGAGAGAAGTAAGAAGTAATGAAGAAAGTAGTAAGAAAGAAGTAAGAAAGAAGTAAGAAAGAAGTAAGAAAGAAGTAAGAAACAAGTAAGAAAGAAGTAAGAAAGAAAGAAGAAAGAAGTAAGAAAGAAGTAAGAAAGAAGTAAGAAGGAAAGAAGAAAGAAGTAAGAAAGAAGTAAGAAAGAAGTAAGAAAGAAGAAAGAAAGAAGTAAGAAAGAAGAAAGAAAGTAGTAAGAAAGAAGTAAGAAAGATGTAAGAAAGAAAGAAGTAAGAAAGAAAGAAGAAAGAAGTAAGAAAGAAGTAAGAAAGAAGAAAGAAAGAAGTAAGAAAGAAGAAAGAAAGAAGTAAGAAAGAAGTAAGAAAGAAGTAAGAAAGAAGTAAGAAAGAAAGAAGAAAGAAGTAAGAAAGAACTAAGAAAGAAGTAAGAAAGAAGTACGAAAGAAGTACGAAAGAAGTAAGAAAGAAAGAAGTAAGAAAGAAGTAAGAAAGAAGTAAGAAAGAAGAAAAAAGTAGTTAGAAAGAAGTAAGAAAGAAGTAAGAAAGAAGTAAGAAAGAAGTAAAAAAGAAGAAAGAAAGAAGTAAGAAAGAAGAAAGAAGAAAGAATTAAGAAAGAAGTAGGAAAGAAGTAAGAAAGAAGTAAGAAGGAATGAAGAAAGAAGTAAGAAAGAAGTAAGAAAGAAGTAAGAAAGAAGAAAGAAAGAAGTAAGAAAGAAGTAAGAAAGAAAGAAGAAAGAAGTAAGAAAGAAGTAAGAAAGAAGAAAGAAAGAAGAAAGAAAGAAGTATGAAAGAAGTAAGAAAGAAGAAAGAAAGAAGTAAGAAAGAAGTAAGAAAGAAGTAAGAAAGAAAGAAGAAAGAAGAAAGA
Source organism: Columba livia (assembly GCF_036013475.1). NCBI lineage: Eukaryota > Metazoa > Chordata > Aves > Columbiformes > Columbidae > Columba > Columba livia. Next base: position 353,636 of record NW_027043038.1, on the reverse strand, counting down.
AAGAAGTAAGAAAGAAGTAAGAAGAAGTAAGAAAGAAGTAAGAAGGAATGAAGAAAGTAGCAAGAAATAAGTAAGAAAAAGTAAGAAAGAAGTAAGAAAGAAAGAAGAAAGAAGTAAGAAAGAAGAAAGAAAGAAGTAAGAAAGAAGAAGAAAGAAGTAAGAAAGAAGAAAGAAAGAAGTAAGAAAGAAGTAAGAAAGAAGTAAGAAAGAAGTAAGAAAGAAATAAGAAAGAAAGAAGTAAGAAAGAAGTAAGAAAGAAAGAAGAAAGAAGTAAGAAAGAAGTAAGAAAGAAGTAAGAAGGAAAGAAGAAAGAAGTAAGAAAGAAGTAAGAAAGAAGTAAGAAAGAAGAAAGAAAGAAGTAAGAAAGAAGAAAGAAAGTAGTAAGAAAGAAGTAAGAAAGAAGTAAGAAAGAAAGAAGTAAGAAAGAAAGAAGAAAGAAGAAAGAAAGAAGTAAGAAAGAAGAAAGAAAGAAGTAAGAAAGAAGAAAGAAAGAAGTAAGAAAGAAGTAAGAAAGAAGTAAGAAAGAAGTAAGAAAGAAAGAAGAAAGAAGTAAGAAAGAAGTAAGAAAGAAGTAAGAAAGAAGTACGAAAGAAGTACGAAAGAAGTAAGAAAGAAAGAAGTAAGAAAGAAGTAAGAAAGAAGTAAGAAAGAAGTAAGATAGAAGTAAGAAAGAAGTAAGAAAGAAGAAAAAAAGAAGTTAGAAAGAAGTAAGAAAGAAGAAAGAAGAAAGAAAGAAGTAAGAAAGAAGAAAGAAAGAAGAAAGAAGTAAGAAAGAAGTAAGAAAGAAGAAAGAAGTAAGAAAGAAGTATGAAAGAAGTAAAGAAGTAAGAAAGAAGTAAGAAAGAAGTAAGAAAGAAGTAAGAAAGAAGTACGAAAGAAGTAAGAAAGAAGTAAGAAAGAAAGAAGTAAGAAAGAAGTAAGAAAGAAGTAAGAAAGAAGTAAGAAAGAAGTAAGAAAGAAGTAAGAAAGAAGAAAGAAAGAAGTAAGAAAGAAGTAAGAAAGAAGTAAGAGAGAAGTAAGAAGTAATGAAGAAAGTAGTAAGAAAGAAGTAAGAAAGAAGTAAGAAAGAAGTAAGAAACAAGTAAGAAAGAAGTAAGAACGAAAGAAGAAAGAAGTAAGAAAGAATTAAGAAAGAAGTAAGAAATAAGTAAGAAAGAAGAAAAAAGAAGTTAGAAAGAAGTAAGAAAGAAGAAAGAAGTAAGAAAGAAAGAAGAAAGAAGTAAGAAAGAAGTAAGAAAGAAGTATGAAAGAAGTAAGAAAGAAGAAAGAAAGAAGTAAGAAAGAAGTAAGAAAGAAGTAAAAAAGAAATAAGAAAGAAAGAAGAAAGAAAAAAGGAAGAAGTAGGAAAGAAGTAAGAAAGAAGTAAGAAAGAAGTAAGAAGGAATGAAGAAAGTAGTAAGAAATAAGTAATAAAGAAGTAAGAAAGAAGTAAGAAAGAAAGAAGAAAGAAGTAAGAAAGAAGTAAGAAAGAAGAAAAAAGAAGTAAGAAAGAAGAAAGAAAGAAGTACGAAAGAAGAAAGAAAGAAGTAAGAAAGAAGTAAGAAAGAAGTAAGTAAGAAATAAGAAAGAAAGAAGTAAGAAAGAAGTAAGAAAGAAAGAAGAAAGAAGTAAGAAAGAAGTAAGAAAGAAGTAAGAAGGAAAGAAGAAAGAAGTAAGAAAGAAGTAAGAAAGAAGTAAGAAAGAAGAAAGAAAGAAGTAAGAAAGAAGAAAGAAAGTAGTAAGAAAGAAGTAAGAAAGAAGTTAGAAAGAAAGAAGTAAGAAAGAAAGAAGAAAGAAGTAAGAAAGAAGTATGAAAGAAGAAAGAAAGAAGTAAGAAAGAAGAAAGAAAGAAGTAAGAAAGAAGTAAGAAAGAAGTAAGAAAGAAGTACGAAAGAAGTACGAAAGAAGTAAGAAAGAAAGAAGTAAGAAAGAAGTAAGAAAGAAGTAAGATAGAAGTAAGAAAGAAGTAAGAAAGAAGAAAAAAAGAAGTTAGAAAGAAGTACGAAAGAAGAAAGAAGAAAGAAAGAAGTAAGAAAGAAGTAAGAAAGAAAGAAGAAAGAAGTAAGAAAGAAGTAAGAAAGAAGTAAGAAGGAAAGAAGAAAGAAGTAAGAAAGAAGTAAGAAAGAAGTAAGAAAGAAGTAAGAAAGAAGAAAGAAAGAAGTAAGAAAGAAGAAAGAAAGTAGTAAGAAAGAAGTAAGAAAGAAGTAAGAAAGAAGTAAGAAAGAAGTAAGAAAGAAGTAAGAAAGAAGTAAGAAAGAAAGAAGAAAGAAGTAAGAAAGAAGTAAGAAAGAAGTATGAAAGAAGTAAGAAAGAAGAAAGAAAGAAGTAAGAAAGAAGTGAGAAAGAAGTAAGAAAGAAGTAAGAGAGAAGTAAGAGAGAAGTAAGAAGTAATGAAGAAAGTAGTAAGAAAGAAGTAAGAAAGAAGTAAGAAAGAAGTAAGAAACAAGTAAGAAAGAAGTAAGAACGAAAGAAGAAAGAAGTAAGAAAGAATTAAGAAAGAAGTAAGAAATAAGTAAGAAAGAAGAAAAAAGAAGTTAGAAAGAAGTAAGAAAGAAGAAAGAAGTAAGAAAGAAAGAAGAAAGAAGTAAGAAAGAAGTATGAAAGAAGTATGAAATAAGTAAGAAAGAAGAAAGAAAGAAGTAAGAAAGAAGTAAGAAAGAAGTAAGAAAGAAGTAAGAAAGAAGTACGAAAGAAGTACGAAAGAAGTAAGAAAGAAAGAAGTAAGAAAGAAGTAAGAAAGAAGTAAGAAAGAAGAAAAAAGTAGTTAGAAAGAAGTAAGAAAGAAGTAAGAAAGAAGTAAGAAAGAAGCAAAAATGAAGAAAGAAAGAAGTAAGAAAGAAGAAAGAAGAAAGAATTAAGAAAGAAGTAGGAAAGAAGTAAGAAAGAAGTAAGAAGGAATGAAGAAAGAAGTAAGAAAGAAGTAAGAAAGAAGTAAGAAAGAAGAAAGAAAGAAGTAAGAAAGAAGTAAGAAAGAAAGAAGAAAGAAGTAAGAAAGAAGTAAGAAAGAAGTAAGAAAGAAGTAAGAAAGAAGAAAGAAGAAAGAAAGAAGTAAGAAAGAAGAAAGAAAGAAGAAAGAAGTAAGAAAGAAGTAAGAAAGAAGAAAGAAGTAAGAAAGAAGTATGAAAGAAGTAAAGAAGTAAGAAAGAAGTAAGAAAGAAGTAAGAAAGAAGTAAGAAAGAAGTACGAAAGAAGTAAGAAAGAAGTAAGAAAGAAAGAAGTAAGAAAGAAGTAAGAAAGAAGTAAGAAAGAAGTTAAAAAGAAGTAAGATAAAAAGTAAGAAAGAAGTAAGAAAGGAATAAGAAATAAGAACGACGTAAGAAAGAAGTAAGAAAGAAATAAGAAAGAAAGAAGTAAGAAAGAAGAAAGAAACAAGTAAGAAAGAAGAAAGAAAGAAGTAAGAAAGAAGTAAGAAAGAAGTAAGAAAGAAGTAAGAAAGAAGTACGAAAGAAGTAAGAAAGAAGTAAAAAAGAAAGAAGTAAGAAAGAAGTAAGAAAGAAGTAAGAAAGAAGTAAGAAAGAAGTAAGAAAGAAGTAAGAAAGCAGTAAGAAAGAAGAAAGAAGTAAGAAAGAAAGAAAAAAGAAGAGAGAAAGATGTAAGAAAGAAGTATGAAAGAAGTAAGAAAGAAGAAAGAAAGAAGTAAGAAAGAAGTAAGAAAGAAGTAAGAAAGAAGTAAGAAAGAAGTAAGAAAGAAAGAAGAAAGAAGTAAGAAAGTAGTAAGAAAGAAGTAAGAAAGAAGTAAGAAAGAAGAAAGAAAGAAGTAAGAAAGAAGAAAGAAAGAAGTAAGAAAGAAGTAAGAAAGAAGTAAAAAAGAAGTAAGAAAGAAGTAAGAAATAAGTAAGAAAGAAGAAAAAAGAAAGAAGAAAGAAGTAAGAAAGAAGTAAGAAAGAAGTATGAAAGAAGTAAGAAAGAAGAAAGAAAGAAGTAAGAAAGAAGTAAGAAAGAAGTAAGAAAGAAAGAAGAAAGAAGAAAGAAAGAAGTAAGAAAGAAGTAAGAGAGAAGTAAGAAGTAATGAAGAAAGTAGTAAGAAAGAAGTAAGAAAGAAGTAAGAAAGAAGTAAGAAAGAAGTAAGAAACAAGTAAGAAAGAAGTAAGAAAGAAAGAAGAAAGAAGTAAGAAAGAAGTAAGAAAGAAGTAAGAAGGAAAGAAGAAAGAAGTAAGAAAGAAGTAAGAAAGAAGTAAGAAAGAAGAAAGAAAGAAGTAAGAAAGAAGAAAGAAAGTAGTAAGAAAGAAGTAAGAAAGATGTAAGAAAGAAAGAAGTAAGAAAGAAAGAAGAAAGAAGTAAGAAAGAAGTAAGAAAGAAGAAAGAAAGAAGTAAGAAAGAAGAAAGAAAGAAGTAAGAAAGAAGTAAGAAAGAAGTAAGAAAGAAGTAAGAAAGAAAGAAGAAAGAAGTAAGAAAGAACTAAGAAAGAAGTAAGAAAGAAGTACGAAAGAAGTACGAAAGAAGTAAGAAAGAAAGAAGTAAGAAAGAAGTAAGAAAGAAGTAAGAAAGAAGAAAAAAGTAGTTAGAAAGAAGTAAGAAAGAAGTAAGAAAGAAGTAAGAAAGAAGTAAAAAAGAAGAAAGAAAGAAGTAAGAAAGAAGAAAGAAGAAAGAATTAAGAAAGAAGTAGGAAAGAAGTAAGAAAGAAGTAAGAAGGAATGAAGAAAGAAGTAAGAAAGAAGTAAGAAAGAAGTAAGAAAGAAGAAAGAAAGAAGTAAGAAAGAAGTAAGAAAGAAAGAAGAAAGAAGTAAGAAAGAAGTAAGAAAGAAGAAAGAAAGAAGAAAGAAAGAAGTATGAAAGAAGTAAGAAAGAAGAAAGAAAGAAGTAAGAAAGAAGTAAGAAAGAAGTAAGAAAGAAAGAAGAAAGAAGAAAGAAAGAAGTAAGAAAGAAGTAAGAAGAAGTAAGAAAGAAGTAAGAAGGAATGAAGAAAGTAGCAAGAAATAAGTAAGAAAAAGTAAGAAAGAAGTAAGAAAGAAAGAAGAAAGAAGTAAGAAAGAAGAAAGAAAGAAGTAAGAAAGAAGAAGAAAGAAGTAAGAAAGAAGAAAGAAAGAAGTAAGAAAGAAGTAAGAAAGAAGTAAGAAAGAAGTAAGAAAGAAATAAGAAAGAAAGAAGTAAGAAAGAAGTAAGAAAGAAAGAAGAAAGAAGTAAGAAAGAAGTAAGAAAGAAGTAAGAAGGAAAGAAGAAAGAAGTAAGAAAGAAGTAAGAAAGAAGTAAGAAAGAAGAAAGAAAGAAGTAAGAAAGAAGAAAGAAAGTAGTAAGAAAGAAGTAAGAAAGAAGTAAGAAAGAAAGAAGTAAGAAAGAAAGAAGAAAGAAGAAAGAAAGAAGTAAGAAAGAAGAAAGAAAGAAGTAAGAAAGAAGAAAGAAAGAAGTAAGAAAGAAGTAAGAAAGAAGTAAGAAAGAAGTAAGAAAGAAAGAAGAAAGAAGTAAGAAAGAAGTAAGAAAGAAGTAAGAAAGAAGTACGAAAGAAGTACGAAAGAAGTAAGAAAGAAAGAAGTAAGAAAGAAGTAAGAAAGAAGTAAGAAAGAAGTAAGATAGAAGTAAGAAAGAAGTAAGAAAGAAGAAAAAAAGAAGTTAGAAAGAAGTAAGAAAGAAGAAAGAAGAAAGAAAGAAGTAAGAAAGAAGAAAGAAAGAAGAAAGAAGTAAGAAAGAAGTAAGAAAGAAGAAAGAAGTAAGAAAGAAGTATGAAAGAAGTAAAGAAGTAAGAAAGAAGTAAGAAAGAAGTAAGAAAGAAGTAAGAAAGAAGTACGAAAGAAGTAAGAAAGAAGTAAGAAAGAAAGAAGTAAGAAAGAAGTAAGAAAGAAGTAAGAAAGAAGTAAGAAAGAAGTAAGAAAGAAGTAAGAAAGAAGAAAGAAAGAAGTAAGAAAGAAGTAAGAAAGAAGTAAGAGAGAAGTAAGAAGTAATGAAGAAAGTAGTAAGAAAGAAGTAAGAAAGAAGTAAGAAAGAAGTAAGAAACAAGTAAGAAAGAAGTAAGAACGAAAGAAGAAAGAAGTAAGAAAGAATTAAGAAAGAAGTAAGAAATAAGTAAGAAAGAAGAAAAAAGAAGTTAGAAAGAAGTAAGAAAGAAGAAAGAAGTAAGAAAGAAAGAAGAAAGAAGTAAGAAAGAAGTAAGAAAGAAGTATGAAAGAAGTAAGAAAGAAGAAAGAAAGAAGTAAGAAAGAAGTAAGAAAGAAGTAAAAAAGAAATAAGAAAGAAAGAAGAAAGAAAAAAGGAAGAAGTAGGAAAGAAGTAAGAAAGAAGTAAGAAAGAAGTAATAAAGAATTAAGAAGGAATGAAGAAAGAAGTAAGAAAGAAGAAAGAACGAAGTAAGAAAGAAGTAAGAAAGAAGTAAGAAAGAAAGAAGAAAGAAGTAAGAAAAAAGTAAGAAAGAAGTATGAAAGAAGTAAGAAAGAAGAAAGAAAGAAGTAAGAAAGAAGTAAGAAAGAAGTAAGAAAGAAAGAAGAAAGAAGAAAGAAAGAAGTAAGAAAGAAGTAAGAAAGAAGTAAGAAAGAAGTAAGAAGGAATGAAGAAAGTAGTAAGAAATAAGTAATAAAGAAGTAAGAAAGAAGTAAGAAAGAAAGAAGAAAGAAGTAAGAAAGAAGTAAGAAAGAAGAAAAAAGAAGTAAGAAAGAAGAAAGAAAGAAGTACGAAAGAAGAAAGAAAGAAGTAAGAAAGAAGTAAGAAAGAAGTAAGTAAGAAATAAGAAAGAAAGAAGTAAGAAAGAAGTAAGAAAGAAAGAAGAAAGAAGTAAGAAAGAAGTAAGAAAGAAGTAAGAAGGAAAGAAGAAAGAAGTAAGAAAGAAGTAAGAAAGAAGTAAGAAAGAAGAAAGAAAGAAGTAAGAAAGAAGAAAGAAAGTAGTAAGAAAGAAGTAAGAAAGAAGTTAGAAAGAAAGAAGTAAGAAAGAAAGAAGAAAGAAGTAAGAAAGAAGTATGAAAGAAGAAAGAAAGAAGTAAGAAAGAAGAAAGAAAGAAGTAAGAAAGAAGTAAGAAAGAAGTAAGAAAGAAGTAAGAAAGAAAGAAGAAAGAAGTAAGAAAGAAGTAAGAAAGAAGTAAGAAAGAAGTACGAAAGAAGTACGAAAGAAGTAAGAAAGAAAGAAGTAAGAAAGAAGTAAGAAAGAAGTAAGATAGAAGTAAGAAAGAAGTAAGAAAGAAGAAAAAAAGAAGTTAGAAGTAAGAAAGAAGAAAGAAGAAAGAAAGAAGTAAGAAAGAAGTAAGAAAGAAAGAAGAAAGAAGTAAGAAAGAAGTAAGAAAGAAGTAAGAAGGAAAGAAGAAAGAAGTAAGAAAGAAGTAAGAAAGAAGTAAGAAAGAAGTAAGAAAGAAGAAAGAAAGAAGTAAGAAAGAAGAAAGAAAGTAGTAAGAAAGAAGTAAGAAAGAAGTAAGAAAGAAGTAAGAAAGAAGTAAGAAAGAAGTAAGAAAGAAGTAAGAAAGAAAGAAGAAAGAAGTAAGAAAGAAGTAAGAAAGAAGTATGAAAGAAGTAAGAAAGAAGAAAGAAAGAAGTAAGAAAGAAGTGAGAAAGAAGTAAGAAAGAAGAGAGAAGTAAGAGAGAAGTAAGAAGTAATGAAGAAAGTAGTAAGAAAGAAGTAAGAAAGAAGTAAGAAAGAAGTAAGAAACAAGTAAGAAAGAAGTAAGAACGAAAGAAGAAAGAAGTAAGAAAGAATTAAGAAAGAAGTAAGAAATAAGTAAGAAAGAAGAAAAAAGAAGTTAGAAAGAAGTAAGAAAGAAGAAAGAAGTAAGAAAGAAAGAAGAAAGAAGTAAGAAAGAAGTATGAAAGAAGTATGAAATAAGTAAGAAAGAAGAAAGAAAGAAGTAAGAAAGAAGTAAGAAAGAAGTAAGAAAGAAGTAAGAAAGAAGTACGAAAGAAGTACGAAAGAAGTAAGAAAGAAAGAAGTAAGAAAGAAGTAAGAAAGAAGTAAGAAAGAAGAAAAAAGTAGTTAGAAAGAAGTAAGAAAGAAGTAAGAAAGAAGTAAGAAAGAGGTAAAAATGAAGAAAGAAAGAAGTAAGAAAGAAGAAAGAAGAAAGAATTAAGAAAGAAGTAGGAAAGAAGTAAGAAAGAAGTAAGAAGGAATGAAGAAAGAAGTAAGAAAGAAGTAAGAAAGAAGTAAGAAAGAAGAAAGAAAGAAGTAAGAAAGAAGTAAGAAAGAAAGAAGAAAGAAGTAAGAAAGAAGTAAGAAAGAAGTAAGAAAGAAGTAAGAAAGAAGAAAGAAGAAAGAAAGAAGTAAGAAAGTAGAAAGAAAGAAGAAAGAAGTAAGAAAGAAGTAAGAAAGAAGAAAGAAGTAAGAAAGAAGTATGAAAGAAGTAAAGAAGTAAGAAAGAAGTAAGAAAGAATTAAGAAAGAAGTAAGAAAGAAGTACGAAAGAAGTAAGAAAGAAGTAAGAAAGAAAGAAGTAAGAAAGAAGTAAGAAAGAAGTAAGAAAGAAGTTAAAAAGAAGTAAGATAAAAAGTAAGAAAGAAGTAAGAAAGGAATAAGAAATAAGAAAGACGTAAGAAAGAAGTAAGAAAGAAATAAGAAAGAAAGAAGTAAGAAAGAAGAAAGAAACAAGTAAGAAAGAAGAAAGAAAGAAGTAAGAAAGAAGTAAGAAAGAAGTAAGAAAGAAGTAAGAAAGAAGTACGAAAGAAGTAAGAAAGAAGTAAAAAAGAAAGAAGTAAGAAAGAAGTAAGAAAGAAGTAAGAAAGAAGTAAGAAAGAAGTAAGAAAGAAGTAAGAAAGAAGTAAGAAAGAAGAAAGAAGTAAGAAAGAAAGAAGAAAGAAGAGAGAAAGAAGTAAGAAAGAAGTATGAAAGAAGTAAGAAAGAAGAAAGAAAGAAGTAAGAAAGAAGTAAGAAAGAAGTAAGAAAGAAGTAAGAAAGAAGTAAGAAAGAAAGAAGAAAGAAGTAAGAAAGTAGTAAGAAAGAAGTAAGAAAGAAGTAAGAAAGAAGAAAGAAAGAAGTAAGAAAGAAGAAAGAAAGAAGTAAGAAAGAAGTAAGAAAGAAGTAAAAAAGAAGTAAGAAAGAAGTAAGAAATAAGTAAGAAAGAAGAAAAAAGAAAGAAGAAAGAAGTAAGAAAGAAGTAAGAAAGAAGTATGAAAGAAGTAAGAAAGAAGAAAGAAAGAAGTAAGAAAGAAGTAAGAAAGAAGTAAGAAAGAAAGAAGAAAGAAGAAAGAAAGAAGTAAGAAAGAAGTAAGAGAGAAGTAAGAAGTAATGAAGAAAGTAGTAAGAAAGAAGTAAGAAAGAAGTAAGAAAGAAGTAAGAAACAAGTAAGAAAGAAGTAAGAAAGAAAGAAGAAAGAAGTAAGAAAGAAGTAAGAAAGAAGTAAGAAGGAAAGAAGAAAGAAGTAAGAAAGAAGTAAGAAAGAAGAAAGAAAGAAGTAAGAAAGAAGAAAGAAAGTAGTAAGAAAGAAGTAAGAAAGAAGTAAGAAAGAAAGAAGTAAGAAAGAAAGAAGAAAGAAGTAAGAAAGAAGTAAGAAAGAAGAAAGAAAGAAGTAAGAAAGAAGAAAGAAAGAAGTAAGAAAGAAGTAAGAAAGAAGTAAGAAAGAAGTAAGAAAGAAAGAAGAAAGAAGTAAGAAAGAAGTAAGAAAGAAGTAAGAAAGAAGTACGAAAGAAGTACGAAAGAAGTAAGAAAGAAAGAAGTAAGAAAGAAGTAAGAAAGAAGTAAGAAAGAAGAAAAAAGTAGTTAGAAAGAAGTAAGAAAGAAGTAAGAAAGAAGTAAGAAAGAAGTAAAAAAGAAGAAAGAAAGAAGTAAGAAAGAAGAAAGAAGAAAGAATTAAGAAAGAAGTAGGAAAGAAGTAAGAAAGAAGTAAGAAGGAATGAAGAAAGATGTAAGAAAGAAGTAAGAAAGAAGTAAGAAAGAAGAAAGAAAGAAGTAAGAAAGAAGTAAGAAAGAAAGAAGAAAGAAGTAAGAAAGAAGTAAGAAAGAAGAAAGAAAGAAGAAAGAAAGAAGTATGAAAGAAGTAAGAAAGAAGAAAGAAAGAAGTAAGAAAGAAGTAAGAAAGAAGTAAGAAAGAAAGAAGAAAGAAGAAAGAAAGAAGTAAGAAAGAAGTAAGAAGAAGTAAGAAATAAGTAAGAAGGAATGAAGAAAGTAGCAAGAAATAAGTAAGAAAAAGTAAGAAAGAAGTAAGAAAGAAAGAAGAAAGAAGTAAGAAAGAAGAAAGAAAGAAGTAAGAAAGAAGAAGAAAGAAGTAAGAAAGAAGAAAGAAAGAAGTAAGAAAGAAGAAAGAAAGACGTAAGAAAGAAGTAAGAAAGAAATAAGAAAGAAAGAAGTAAGAAAGAAGTAAGAAAGAAAGAAGAAAGAAGTAAGAAACAAGTAAGAAAGAAGTAAGAAGGAAAGAAGAAAGAAGTAAGAAAGAAGTAAGAAAGAAGTAAGAAAGAAGTAAGAAAGAAGAAAGAAAGAAGTAAGAAAGAAGAAAGAAAGTAGTAAGAAAGAAGTAAGAAAGAAGTAAGAAAGAAAGAAGTAAGAAAGAAAGAAGAAAGAAGAAAGAAAGAAGTAAGAAAGAAGAAAGAAAGAAGTAAGAAAGAAGAAAGAAAGAAGTAAGAAAGAAGTAAGAAAGAAGTAAGAAAGAAGTAAGAAAGAAAGAAGAAAGAAGTAAGAAAGAAGTAAGAAAGAAGTAAGAAAGAAGTACGAAAGAAGTACGAAAGAAGTAAGAAAGAAAGAAGTAAGAAAGAAGTAAGAAAGAAGTAAGAAAGAAGTAAGATAGAAGTAAGAAAGAAGTAAGAAAGAAGAAAAAAAGAAGTTAGAAAGAAGTAAGAAAGAAGAAAGAAGAAAGAAAGAAGTAAGAAAGAAGAAAGAAAGAAGAAAGAAGTAAGAAAGAAGTAAGAAAGAAGAAAGAAGTAAGAAAGAAGTATGAAAGAAGTAAAGAAGTAAGAAAGAAGTAAGAAAGAAGTAAGAAAGAAGTAAGAAAGAAGTACGAAAGAAGTAAGAAAGAAGTAAGAAAGAAAGAAGTAAGAAAGAAGTAAGAAAGAAGTAAGAAAGAAGTTAAAAAGAAGTAAGATAAAAAGTAAGAAAGAAGTAAGAAAGGAATAAGAAATAAGAAAGACGTAAGAAAGAAGTAAGAAAGAAGTAAGAAAGAAAGAAGTAAGAAAGAAGAAAGAAAGAAGTAAGAAAGAAGAAAGAAAGAAGAAAGAAGTAAGAAAGAAAGAAGAAAGAAGAGAGAAAGAAGTAAGAAAGAAGTATGAAAGAAGTAAGAAAGAAGAAAGAAAGAAGTAAGAAAGAAGTAAGAAAGAAGTAAGAAAGAATTAAGAAAGAAGTAAGAAAGAAAGAAGAAAGAAGTAAGAAAGAAGTAAGAAAGAAGTAAGAAAGAAGTAAGAAAGAAGAAAGAAAGAAGTAAGAAAGAAGAAAGAAAGAAGTAAGAAAGAAGTAAGAAAGAAGTAAAAAAGAAGTAAGAAAGAAGTAAGAAAGAAGTAAGAAAGAAGTAAGAAAGAAGTAAAAAAGAAGTAAGAAAGAAGTAAGAAATAAGTAAGAAAGAAGAAAAAAGAAAGAAGAAAGAAGTAAGAAAGAAGTAAGAAAGAAGTATGAAAGAAGTAAGAAAGAAGAAAGAAAGAAGTAAGAAAGATGTAAGAAAGAAGTAAGAAAGAAAGAAGAAAGAAGAAAGAAAGAAGTAAGAAAGAAGTAAGAGAGAAGTAAGAAGTAATGAAGAAAGTAGTAAGAAAGAAGTAAGAAAGAAGTAAGAAAGAAGTAAGAAACAAGTAAGAAAGAAGTAAGAAAGAAAGAAGAAAGAAGTAAGAAAGAACTAAGAAAGAAGTACTAAATAAGTAAGAAAGAAGAAAAAGAAGTTAGAAAGAAGTAAGAAAGAAGTAAGAAAGAAAGAAGAAAGAAGTAAGAAAGAAGTAAGAAAGAAGTATGAAAGAAGTAAGAAAGAAGAAAGAAAGAAGTAAGAAAGAAGTAAGAAAGAAGTAAGAAAGAAAGAAGAAAGAAGAAAGAAAGAAGTTGGAAAGAAGTAAGAAAGAAGTAAGAAAGAACTAATAAAGAATTAAGAAGGAATGAAGAAAGAAGTAAGAAAGAAGAAAGAACGAAGTAAGAAAGAAGTAAGAAAGAAGTAAGAAAGAAGTAAGAAGGAATGAAGAAAGAAGTAAGAAAGAAGTAAGAAAGAAGTAAGAAGGAAAGAAGAAAGAAGTAAGAAAGAAGTAAGAAAGAAGTAAGAAAGAAATAAGAAAGAAAGAAGTAAGAAAGAAGTAAGAAAGAAAGAAGAAAGAAGTAAGAAAGAAGTAAGAAAGAAGTAAGAAGGAAAGAAGAAAGAAGTAAGAAAGAAGTAAGAAAGAAGTAAGAAAGAAGTAAGAAAGAAGAAAGAAAGAAGTAAGAAAGAAGAAAGAAAGTAGTAAGAAAGAAGTAAGAAAGAAGTAAGAAAGAAAGAAGTAAGAAAGAAAGAAGAAAGAAGTAAGAAAGAAGTAAGAAAGAAGAAAGAAAGAAGTAAGAAAGAAGAAAGAAAGAAGTAAGAAAGAAGTAAGAAAGAAGTAAGAAAGAAGTAAGAAAGAAAGAAGAAAGAAGTAAGAAAGAAGTAAGAAAGAAGTAAGAAAGAAGTACGAAAGAAGTACGAAAGAAGTAAGAAAGAAAGAAGTAAGAAAGAAGTAAGAAAGAAGTAAGATAGAAGTAAGAAAGTAGTAAGAAAGAAGAAAAAAGAAGTTAGAAAGAAGTAAGAAAGAAGAAAGAAGAAAGAAAGAAGTAAGAAAGAAGAAAGAAAGAAGAAAGAAGTAAGAAAGAAGTAAGAAAGAAGAAAGAAGTAAGAAAGAAGTATGAAAGAAGTAAAGAAGTAAGAAAGAAGTAAGAAAGAAGTAAGAAAGAAGTAAGAAAGAAGTACGAAAGAAGTAAGAAAGAAGTAAGAAAGAAAGAAGTAAGAAAGAAGTAAGAAAGAAGTAAGAAAGAAGTTAAAAAGAAGTAAGATAAAAAGTAAGAAAGAAGTAAGAAAGGAATAAGAAATAAGAAAGACGTAAGAAAGAAGTAAGAAAGAAGTAAGAATGAAAGAAAGAAGTAAGAAAGAAGTAAGAAAGAAGTAAGAAAGAAGTAAGAAAGAAGTACGAAAGAAGTAAGAAAGAAGTAAAAAAGAAAGAAGTAAGAAAGAAGTAAGAAAGAAGTAAGAAAGAAGTAAGAAAGAAGTAAGAAAGAAGTAAGAAAGAAGTAAGAAAGAAGAAAGAAGTAAGAAAGAAAGAAGAAAGAAGAGAGAAAGAAGTAAGAAAGAAGTATGAAAGAAGTAAGAAAGAAGAAAGAAAGAAGTAAGAAAGAAGTAAGAAAGAAGTAAGAAAGAAGTAAGAAAGAAAGAAGAAAGAAGTAAGAAAGAAGTAAGATAGAAGTAAGAAAGAAGTAAGAAAGAAGAAAGAAAGAAGTAAGAAAGAAGAAAGAAAGAAGTAAGAAAGAAGTAAGAAAGAAGTAAAAAGAAGTAAGAAAGAAGTAAGAAATAAGTAAGAAAGAAGAAAAAAGAAAGAAGAAAGAAGTAAGAAAGAAGTAAGAAAGAAGTATGAGAGAAGTAAGAAAGAAGAAAGAAAGAAGTAAGAAAGAAGTAAGAAAGAAGTAAGAAAGAAAGAAGAAAGAAGAAAGAAAGAAGTAAGAAAGAAGTAAGAGAGAAGTAAGAAGTAATGAAGAAAGTAGTAAGAAAGAAGTAAGAAAGAAGTAAGAAAGAAGTAAGAAACAAGTAAGAAAGAAGTAAGAAAGAAAGAAGAAAGAAGTAAGAAAGAAGTAAGAAAGAAGTACGAAATAAGTAAGAAAGAAGAAAAAAGAAGTTAGAAAGAAGTAAGAAAGAAGTAAGAAAGAAGTAAGAAAGAAAGAAGAAAGAAGTAAGAAAGAAGTAAGAAAGAAGTAAGAAAGAAGAAAGAAAGAAGTAAGAAAGAAGTAAGAAAGAAGTAAGAAAGAAATAAGAAAGAAAGAAGAAAGAAGAAAGAAAGAAGTAGGAAAGAAGTAAGAAAGAAGTAAGAAAGAAGTAATAAAGAATTAAGAAGGAATGAAGAAAGAAGTAAGAAAGAAGAAAGAACGAAGTAAGAAAGAAGTAAGAAAGAAGTAAGAAAGAAGTAAGAAGGAATGAAGAAAGAAGTAAGAAAGAAGTAAGAAAGAAGTAAGAAAGAAGAAAGAAAGAAGTAAGAAAGAAGAAAGAAAGTAGTAAGAAAGAAGTAAGAAAGAAGTAAGAAAGAAAGAAGTAAGAAAGAAAGAAGAAAGAGGTAAGAAAGAAGTAAGAAAGAAGAAAGAAAGAAGTAAGAAAGAAGAAAGAAAGAAGTAAGAAAGAAGTAAGAAATAAGTAAGAAAGAAGTAAGAAAGAAGAAAGAAGTAAGAAAGAAGTAAGAAAGAAGTATGAAAGAAGTAAGAAAGAAGAAAGAAAGAAGTAAGAAAGAAGTAAGAAAGAAGTAAGAAAGAAAGAAGAAAGAAGAAAGAAAGAAGTAAGAAAGAAGTAAGAGAGAAGTAAGAAGTAATGAAGAAAGTAGTAAGAAAGAAGTAAGAAAGAAGTAAGAAAGAAGTAAGAAACAAGTAAGAAAGAAGTAAGAAAGAAAGAAGAAAGAAGTAAGAAAGAAGTAAGAAAGAAGTACGAAATAAGTAAGAAAGAAGAAAAAAGAAGTTAGAAAGAAGTAAGAAAGAAGTAAGAAAGAAGTAAGAAAGAAAGAAGAAAGAAGTAAGAAAGAAGTAAGAAAGAAGTAAGAAAGAAGTAAGAAAGAAGAAAGAAAGAAGTAAGAAAGAAGTAAGAAAGAAGTAAGAAAGAAATAAGAAAGAAAGAAGAAAGAAGAAAGAAAGAAGTAGGAAAGAAGTAAGAAAGAAGTAAGAAAGAAGTAATAAAGAATTAAGAAGGAATGAAGAAAGAAGTAAGAAAGAAGAAAGAACGAAGTAAGAAAGAAGTAAGAAAGTAGTAAGAAAGAAGTAAGAAGGAATGAAGAAAGAAGTAAGAAAGAAGTAAGAAAGAAGTAAGAAAGAAAGAAGAAAGAAGTAAGAAAGAAGTAAGAAAGAAGTAAGAAAGAAGAAAGAAAGAAGTAAGAAAGAAGAAAGAAAGTAGTAAGAAAGAAGTAAGAAAGAAGTAAGAAAGAAAGAAGTAAGAAAGAAAGAAGAAAGAGGTAAGAAAGAAGTAAGAAAGAAGAAAGAAAGAAGTAAGAAAGAAGAAAGAAAGAAGTAAGAAAGAAGTAAGAAAGAAGTAAGAAAGAAGAAAGAAGTAAGAAAGAAGTAAGAAAGAAGTAAGAAAGAAGTACGAAAGAAGTACGAAAGAAGTAAGAAAGAAAGAAGTAAGAAAGAAGTAAGAAAGAAGTAAGATAGAAGTAAGAAAGAAGTAAGAAAGAAGAAAAAAAGAAGTTAGAAAGAAGTAAGAAAGAACTAAGAAAGAAGTAAGAAAGAAAGAAGAAAGAAGTAAGAAGGAAGTAAGAAAGAAGTAAGAAAGAAGTACGAAAGAAGTACGAAAGAAGTAAGAAAGAAAGAAGTAAGAAAGAAGTAAGAAAGAAGTAAGAAAGAAGTAAGAAGGAAAGAAGAAAGAAGTAAGAAAGAACTAAGAAAGAAGTAAGAAAGAAGTAAGAAAGAAGAAAGAACAGAAGTAAGAAAGAAGAAAGAAAGAAGTAAGAAAGAACTAAGAAAGAAGTAAGAAAGAAAGAAGAAAGAAGTAAGAAGGAAGTAAGAAAGAAGTAAGAAAGAAGTACGAAAGAAGTACGAAAGAAGTAAGAAAGAAGTAAGAAAGAAGTAAGATAGAAGTAAGAAAGAAGTAAGAAAGAAGAAAAAAGAAGTTAGAAAGAAGTAAGAAAGAAGAAAGAAGAAAGAAAGAAGTAAGAAAGAAGAAAGAAAGAAGAAAGAAGTAAGAAAGAAGTAAGAAAGAAGTAAGAAAGAATTAAGAAAGAAAGAAGAAAGAAGTAAGAAAGAAGTAAGAAAGAATAAAAAAGTAGTTAGAAAGAAGTAAGAAAGAAGTAAGAAAGAAGTAAGAAAGAATTAAGAAAGAAAGAAGAAAGAAGTAAGAAAGAAGTAAGAAAGAAGTAAGAAAGAAGAAAAAAGTAGTTAGAAAGAAGTAAGAAAGAAGTAAGAAAGAAGTAAGAATGAAGTAAAAAAGAAGAAAGAAAGAAGTAAGCAAGAAGAAAGAAGAAAGAAGTAAGAAAGAAGTAGGAAAGAAGTAAGAAAGAAGTAAGAAGGAATGAAGAAAGAAGTAAGAAAGAAGTAAGAAAGAAGTAAGAAAGAAGTAAGAAAGAAGAAAGAAAGAAGTAAGAAAGAAGTAAGAAAGAAGTAAGAAAGAAAGAAGAAAGAAGTAAGAAAGAAGTAAGAAAGAAGAAAGAAAGAAGAAAGAAAGAAGAAAGAAAGAAGTAAGAAAGAAGTAAGAAAGAAGTAAGAAAGAAGTAAGAAAGAAGTAAGAAAGAAGTACGAAAGAAGTAAGAAAGAAGTAAGAAAGAAAGAAGTAAGAAAGAAGTAAGAAAGAAGTAAGAAAGAAGTTAAAAAGAAGTAAGATAAAAAGGAAGAAAGAAGTAAGAAAGAAGTAAGAAAGAAGTAAGAAAGAAGTAAGAAAGAAAGAAGAAAGAATTAAGAAAGAAGAAAAAAGAAGTTAGAAAGAAGTAAGAAAGAAGAAAGAAGTAAGAAAGAAAGAAGAAAGAAGTAAGAAAGAAGTAAGAAAGAAGTATGAAAGAAGTAAGAAAGAAGAAAGAAAGAAGTAAGAAAGAAGTAAGAAAGAAGTAAAAAAGAAATAAGAAAGAAAGAAGAAAGAAGAAAGGAAGAAGTAGGAAAGAAGTAAGAAAGAAGTAAGAAAGAAGTAATAAAGAATTAAGAAGGAATGAAGAAAGAAGTAAGAAAGAAGAAAGAAGTAAGAAAGAAGTAAGAAAGAAGTAAGAAAGAAGTAAGAAAGAAAGAAGAAAGAAGTAAGAAAAACTAAGAAAGAAGTATGAAAGAAGTAAGAAAGAAGAAAGAAAGAAGTAAGAAAGAAGTAAGAAAGAAGTAAGAAAGAAGTAAGAAAGAAAGAAGAAAGAAGAAAGAAAGAAGTAAGAAAGAAGTAAGAAAGAAGTAAGAAAGAAGTAAGAAGGAATGAAGAAAGTAGTAAGAAATAAGTAATAAAGAAGTAAGAAAGAAGTAAGAAAGAAAGAAGAAAGAAGTAAGAAAGAAGTAAGAAAGAAGAAAAAAGAAGTAAGAAAGAAGAAAGAAAGAAGTACGAAAGAAGAAAGAAAGAAGTGAGAAAGAAGTAAGAAAGAAGTAAGAAAGAAGTAAGAAAGAAATAAGAAAGAAAGAAGTAAGAAAGAAGTAAGAAAGAAAGAAGAAAGAAGTAAGAAAGAAGTAAGAAAGAAGTAAGAAGGAAAGAAGAAAGAAGTAAGAAAGAAGTAAGAAAGAAGTAAGGAAGAAGAAAGAAAGAAGTAAGAAAGAAGAAAGAAAGTAGTAAGAAAGAAGTAAGAAAGAAGTAAGAAAGAAAGAAGTAAGAAAGAAAGAAGAAAGAAGTAAGAAAGAAGTACGAAAGAAGAAAGAAAGAAGTAAGAAAGAAGAAAGAAAGAAGTAAGAAAGAAGTAAGAAAGAAGTAAGAAAGAAGTAAGAAAGAAAGAAGAAAGAAGTAAGAAAGAAGTAAGAAAGAAGTAAGAAAGAAGTACGAAAGAAGTACGAAAGAAGTAAGAAAGAAAGAAGTAAGAAAGAAAGAAGAAAGAAGTAAGAAAGAAGTAAGAAAGAAGAAAGAAAGAAGTAAGAAAGAAGAAAGAAAGAAGTAAGAAAGAAGTAAGAAAGAAGTAAGAAAGAAGTAAGAAAGAAAGAAGAAAGAAGTAAGAAAGAAGTAAGAAAGAAGTAAGAAAGAAGTACGAAAGAAGTACGAAAGAAGTAAGAAAGAAAGAAGTAAGAAAGAAGTAAGAAAGAAGTAAGATAGAAGTAAGAAAGTAGTAAGAAAGAAGAAAAAAGAAGTTAGAAAGAAGTAAGAAAGAAGAAAGAAGAAAGAAAGAAGTAAGAAAGAAGAAAGAAAGAAGAAAGAAGTAAGAAAGAAGTAAGAAAGAAGAAAGAAGTAAGAAAGAAGTATGAAAGAAGTAAAGAAGTAAGAAAGAAGTAAGAAAGAAGTAAGAAAGAAGTAAGAAAGAAGTACGAAAGAAGTAAGAAAGAAGTAAGAAAGAAAGAAGTAAGAAAGAAGTAAGAAAGAAGTAAGAAAGAAGTTAAAAAGAAGTAAGATAAAAAGTAAGAAAGAAGTAAGAAAGGAATAAGAAATAAGAAAGACGTAAGAAAGAAGTAAGAAAGAAGTAAGAATGAAAGAAAGAAGTAAGAAAGAAGTAAGAAAGAAGTAAGAAAGAAGTAAGAAAGAAGTACGAAAGAAGTAAGAAAGAAGTAAAAAAGAAAGAAGTAAGAAAGAAGTAAGAAAGAAGTAAGAAAGAAGTAAGAAAGAAGTAAGAAAGAAGTAAGAAAGAAGTAAGAAAGAAGAAAGAAGTAAGAAAGAAAGAAGAAAGAAGAGAGAAAGAAGTAAGAAAGAAGTATGAAAGAAGTAAGAAAGAAGAAAGAAAGAAGTAAGAAAGAAGTAAGAAAGAAGTAAGAAAGAAGTAAGAAAGAAAGAAGAAAGAAGTAAGAAAGAAGTAAGATAGAAGTAAGAAAGAAGTAAGAAAGAAGAAAGAAAGAAGTAAGAAAGAAGAAAGAAAGAAGTAAGAAAGAAGTAAGAAAGAAGTAAAAAAGAAGTAAGAAAGAAGTAAGAAATAAGTAAGAAAGAAGAAAAAAGAAAGAAGAAAGAAGTAAGAAAGAAGTAAGAAAGAAGTATGAAAGAAGTAAGAAAGAAGAAAGAAAGAAGTAAGAAAGAAGTAAGAAAGAAGTAAGAAAGAAAGAAGAAAGAAGAAAGAAAGAAGTAAGAAAGAAGTAAGAGAGAAGTAAGAAGTAATGAAGAAAGTAGTAAGAAAGAAGTAAGAAAGAAGTAAGAAAGAAGTAAGAAACAAGTAAGAAAGAAGTAAGAAAGAAAGAAGAAAGAAGTAAGAAAGAAGTAAGAAAGAAGTACGAAATAAGTAAGAAAGAAGAAAAAAGAAGTTAGAAAGAAGTAAGAAAGAAGTAAGAAAGAAGTAAGAAAGAAAGAAGAAAGAAGTAAGAAAGAAGTAAGAAAGAAGTAAGAAAGAAGAAAGAAAGAAGTAAGAAAGAAGTAAGAAAGAAGTAAGAAAGAAATAAGAAAGAAAGAAGAAAGAAGAAAGAAAGAAGTAGGAAAGAAGTAAGAAAGAGGTAAGAAAGAAGTAATAAAGAATTAAGAAGGAATGAAGAAAGAAGTAAGAAAGAAGAAAGAACGAAGTAAGAAAGAAGTAAGAAAGAAGTAAGAAAGAAGTAAGAAGGAATGAAGAAAGAAGTAAGAAAGAAGTAAGAAAGAAGTAAGAAAGAAGAAAGAAAGAAGTAAGAAAGAAGAAAGAAAGTAGTAAGAAAGAAGTAAGAAAGAAGTAAGAAAGAAAGAAGTAAGAAAGAAAGAAGAAAGAGGTAAGAAAGAAGTAAGAAAGAAGAAAGAAAGAAGTAAGAAAGAAGAAAGAAAGAAGTAAGAAAGAAGTAAGAAATAAGTAAGAAAGAAGTAAGAAAGAAGAAAGAAGTAAGAAAGAAGTAAGAAAGAAGTATGAAAGAAGTAAGAAAGAAGAAAGAAAGAAGTAAGAAAGAAGTAAGAAAGAAGTAAGAAAGAAAGAAGAAAGAAGAAAGAAAGAAGTAAGAAAGAAGTAAGAGAGAAGTAAGAAGTAATGAAGAAAGTAGTAAGAAAGAAGTAAGAAAGAAGTAAGAAAGAAGTAAGAAACAAGTAAGAAAGAAGTAAGAAAGAAAGAAGAAAGAAGTAAGAAAGAAGTAAGAAAGAAGTACGAAATAAGTAAGAAAGAAGAAAAAAGAAGTTAGAAAGAAGTAAGAAAGAAGTAAGAAAGAAGTAAGAAAGAAAGAAGAAAGAAGTAAGAAAGAAGTAAGAAAGAAGTAAGAAAGAAGTAAGAAAGAAGAAAGAAAGAAGTAAGAAAGAAGTAAGAAAGAAGTAAGAAAGAAATAAGAAAGAAAGAAGAAAGAAGAAAGAAAGAAGTATGAAAGAAGTAAGAAAGAAGTAAGAAAGAAGTAATAAAGAATTAAGAAGGAATGAAGAAAGAAGTAAGAAAGAAGAAAGAACGAAGTAAGAAAGAAGTAAGAAAGTAGTAAGAAAGAAGTAAGAAGGAATGAAGAAAGAAGTAAGAAAGAAGTAAGAAAGAAGTAAGAAAGAAAGAAGAAAGAAGTAAGAAAGAAGTAAGAAAGAAGTAAGAAAGAAGAAAGAAAGAAGTAAGAAAGAAGAAAGAAAGTAGTAAGAAAGAAGTAAGAAAGAAAGAAGTAAGAAAGAAAGAAGAAAGAGGTAAGAAAGAAGTAAGAAAGAAGAAAGAAAGAAGTAAGAAAGAAGAAAGAAAGAAGTAAGAAAGAAGTAAGAAAGAAGTAAGAAAGAAGAAAGAAGTAAGAAAGAAGTAAGAAAGAAGTAAGAAAGAAGTACGAAAGAAGTACGAAAGAAGTAAGAAAGAAAGAAGTAAGAAAGAAGTAAGAAAGAAGTAAGATAGAAGTAAGAAAGAAGTAAGAAAGAAGAAAAAAAGAAGTTAGAAAGAAGTAAGAAAGAACTAAGAAAGAAGTAAGAAAGAAAGAAGAAAGAAGTAAGAAGGAAGTAAGAAAGAAGTAAGAAAGAAGTACGAAAGAAGTACGAAAGAAGTAAGAAAGAAAGAAGTAAGAAAGAAGTAAGAAAGAAGTAAGAAAGAAGTAAGAAGGAAAGAAGAAAGAAGTAAGAAAGAAGTAAGAAAGAAGTAAGAAAGAAGTAAGAAAGAAGAAAGAACAGAAGTAAGAAAGAAGAAAGAAAGAAGTAAGAAAGAACTAAGAAAGAAGTAAGAAAGAAAGAAGAAAGAAGTAAGAAGGAAGTAAGAAAGAAGTAAGAAAGAAGTACGAAAGAAGTACGAAAGAAGTAAGAAAGAAAGAAGTAAGAAAGAAGTAAGAAAGAAGTAAGAAAGAAGTAAGATAGAAGTAAGAAAGAAGTAAGAAAGAAGAAAAAAAGAAGTTAGAAAGAAGTAAGAAAGAAGAAAGAAGAAAGAAAGAAGTAAGAAAGAAGAAAGAAAGAAGAAAGAAGTAAGAAAGAAGTAAGAAAGAAGTAAGAAAGAATTAAGAAAGAAAGAAGAAAGAAGTAAGAAAGAAGTAAGAAAGAATAAAAAAGTAGTTAGAAAGAAGTAAGAAAGAAGTAAGAAAGAAGTAAGAAAGAATTAAGAAAGAAAGAAGAAAGAAGTAAGAAAGAAGTAAGAAAGAAGTAAGAAAGAAGAAAAAAGTAGTTAGAAAGAAGTAAGAAAGAAGTAAGAAAGAAGTAAGAATGAAGTAAAAAAGAAGAAAGAAAGAAGTAAGCAAGAAGAAAGAAGAAAGAAGTAAGAAAGAAGTAGGAAAGAAGTAAGAAAGAAGTAAGAAGGAATGAAGAAAGAAGTAAGAAAGAAGTAAGAAAGAAGTAAGAAAGAAGTAAGAAAGAAGAAAGAAAGAAGTAAGAAAGAAGTAAGAAAGAAGTAAGAAAGAAAGAAGAAAGAAGTAAGAAAGAAGTAAGAAAGAAGAAAGAAAGAAGAAAGAAAGAAGAAAGAAAGAAGTAAGAAAGAAGTAAGAAAGAAGTAAGAAAGAAGTAAGAAAGAAGTAAGAAAGAAGTACGAAAGAAGTAAGAAAGAAGTAAGAAAGAAAGAAGTAAGAAAGAAGTAAGAAAGAAGTAAGAAAGAAGTTAAAAAGAAGTAAGATAAAAAGGAAGAAAGAAGTAAGAAAGAAGTAAGAAAGAAGTAAGAAAGAAGTAAGAAAGAAAGAAGAAAGAATTAAGAAAGAAGAAAAAAGAAGTTAGAAAGAAGTAAGAAAGAAGAAAGAAGTAAGAAAGAAAGAAGAAAGAAGTAAGAAAGAAGTAAGAAAGAAGTATGAAAGAAGTAAGAAAGAAGAAAGAAAGAAGTAAGAAAGAAGTAAGAAAGAAGTAAAAAAGAAATAAGAAAGAAAGAAGAAAGAAGAAAGGAAGAAGTAGGAAAGAAGTAAGAAAGAAGTAAGAAAGAAGTAATAAAGAATTAAGAAGGAATGAAGAAAGAAGTAAGAAAGAAGAAAGAAGTAAGA
Source organism: Columba livia (assembly GCF_036013475.1). Taxonomy (NCBI): domain Eukaryota; kingdom Metazoa; phylum Chordata; class Aves; order Columbiformes; family Columbidae; genus Columba; species Columba livia. Next base: position 331,802 of record NW_027043038.1, on the reverse strand, counting down.
AAGAAGTAAGAAAGAAGTAAGAAAGAAGTAAGAAAGAAAGAAGAAAGAAGTAAGAAAAACTAAGAAAGAAGTATGAAAGAAGTAAGAAAGAAGAAAGAAAGAAGTAAGAAAGAAGTAAGAAAGAAGTAAGAAAGAAGTAAGAAAGAAAGAAGAAAGAAGAAAGAAAGAAGTAAGAAAGAAGTAAGAAAGAAGTAAGAAAGAAGTAAGAAGGAATGAAGAAAGTAGTAAGAAATAAGTAATAAAGAAGTAAGAAAGAAGTAAGAAAGAAAGAAGAAAGAAGTAAGAAAGAAGTAAGAAAGAAGAAAAAAGAAGTAAGAAAGAAGAAAGAAAGAAGTACGAAAGAAGAAAGAAAGAAGTGAGAAAGAAGTAAGAAAGAAGTAAGAAAGAAGTAAGAAAGAAATAAGAAAGAAAGAAGTAAGAAAGAAGTAAGAAAGAAAGAAGAAAGAAGTAAGAAAGAAGTAAGAAAGAAGTAAGAAGGAAAGAAGAAAGAAGTAAGAAAGAAGTAAGAAAGAAGTAAGGAAGAAGAAAGAAAGAAGTAAGAAAGAAGAAAGAAAGTAGTAAGAAAGAAGTAAGAAAGAAGTAAGAAAGAAAGAAGTAAGAAAGAAAGAAGAAAGAAGTAAGAAAGAAGTAAGAAAGAAGAAAGAAAGAAGTAAGAAAGAAGAAAGAAAGAAGTAAGAAAGAAGTAAGAAAGAAGTAAGAAAGAAGTAAGAAAGAAAGAAGAAAGAAGTAAGAAAGAAGTAAGAAAGAAGTAAGAAAGAAGTACGAAAGAAGTACGAAAGAAGTAAGAAAGAAAGAAGTAAGAAAGAAGTAAGAAAGAAGTAAGATAGAAGTAAGAAAGAAGTAAGAAAGAAGAAAAAAAGAAGTTAGAAAGAAGTAAGAAAGAAGAAAGAAGAAAGAAAGAAGTAAGAAAGAAGTAAGAAAGAAAGAAGAAAGAAGTAAGAAAGAAGTAAGAAAGAAGTAAGAAGGAAAGAAGAAAGAAGTAAGAAAGAAGTAAGAAAGAAGTAAGAAAGAAGTAAGAAAGAAGAAAGAAAGATGTAAGAAAGAAGAAAGAAAGTAGTAAGAAAGAAGTAAGAAAGAAGTAAGAAAGAAGTAAGAAAGAAGTAAGAAAGAAGTAAGAAAGAAGTAAGAAAGAAAGAAGAAAGAAGTAAGAAAGAAGTAAGAAAGAAGTATGAAAGAAGTAAGAAAGAAGAAAGAAAGAAGTAAGAAAGAAGTAAGAAAGAAGTAAGAAAGAAGTAAGAGAGAAGTAAGAAGTAATGAAGAAAGTAGTAAGAAAGAAGTAAGAAAGAAGTAAGAAAGAAGTAAGAACGAAAGAAGAAAGCAGTAAGAAAGAATTAAGAAAGAAGTAAGAAATAAGTAAGAAAGAAGAAAAAAGAAGTTAGAAAGAAGTAAGAAAGAAGAAAGAAGTAAGAAAGAAAGAAGAAAGAAGTAAGAAAGAAGTAAGAAAGAAGTATGAAAGAAGTAAGAAAGAAGAAAGAAAGTAAGAAAGAAGTAAGAAAGAAGTAAGAAAGAAGTAAGAAAGAAGTACGAAAGAAGTAAGAAAGAAAGAAGTAAGAAAGAAGTAAAAAAGAAGAAAGAAAGAAGTAAGAAAGAAGAAAGAAGAAAGAATTAAGAAAGAAGTAGGAAAGAAGTAAGAAAGAAGTAAGAAGGAATGAAGAAAGAAGTAAGAAAGAAGTAAGAAAGAAGTAAGAAAGAAGTAAGAAAGAAGAAAGAAAGAAGTAAGAAAGAAGAAAGAAAGAAGTAAGAAAGAACTAAGAAAGAAGTAAGAAAGAAAGAAGAAAGAAGTAAGAAGGAAGTAAGAAAGAAGTAAGAAAGAAGTACGAAAGAAGTACGAAAGAAGTAAGAAAGAAAGAAGTAAGAAAGAAGTAAGAAAGAAGTAAGAAAGAAGTAAGATAGAAGTAAGAAAGAAGTAAGAAAGAAGAAAAAAAGAAGTTAGAAAGAAGTAAGAAAGAAGAAAGAAGAAAGAAAGAAGTAAGAAAGAAGAAAGAAAGAAGAAAGAAGTAAGAAAGAAGTAAGAAAGAAGTAAGAAAGAATTAAGAAATAAAGAAGAAAGAAGTAAGAAAGAAGTAAGAAAGAATAAAAAAGTAGTTAGAAAGAAGTAAGAAAGAAGTAAGAAAGAAGTAAGAAAGAATTAAGAAAGAAAGAAGAAAGAAGTAAGAAAGAAGTAAGAAAGAAGTAAGAAAGAAGAAAAAAGTAGTTAGAAAGAAGTAAGAAAGAAGTAAGAAAGAAGTAAGAATGAAGTAAAAAAGAAGAAAGAAAGAAGTAAGCAAGAAGAAAGAAGAAAGAAGTAAGAAAGAAGTAGGAAAGAAGTAAGAAAGAAGTAAGAAGGAATGAAGAAAGAAGTAAGAAAGAAGTAAGAAAGAAGTAAGAAAGAAGTAAGAAAGAAGAAAGAAAGAAGTAAGAAAGAAGTAAGAAAGAAAGAAGAAAGAAGTAAGAAAGAAGTAAGAAAGAAGAAAGAAAGAAGAAAGAAAGAAGAAAGAAAGAAGTAAGAAAGAAGTAAGAAAGAAGTAAGAAAGAAGTAAGAAAGAAGTAAGAAAGAAGTACGAAAGAAGTACGAAAGAAGTAAGAAAGAAAGAAGTGAGAAAGAAGTAAGAAAGAAGTAAGAAAGAAGTTAAAAAGAAGTAAGATAAAAAGGAAGAAAGAAGTAAGAAAGAAGTAAGAAAGAAGTAAGAAAGAAGTAAGAAAGAAAGAAGAAAGAAGTAAGAAAGAAGTAAGAAAGAAGTATGAAAGAAGAAAGAAGAAAGAAAGAAGTAAGAAAGAAGTAAGAAAGAAGTAAGAAAGAAGTAAGAAAGAAGTAAGAAAGAAGAAAGAAAGAAGTAAGAAAGAAGTAAGAAAGAAGTAAGAAAGAAGTAAGAGAGAAGTAAGAAGTAATGAAGAAAGTAGTAAGAAAGAAGTAAGAAAGAAGTAAGAAAGAAGTAAGAAAGAAAGAAGTAAGAAAGAAAGAAGAAAGAGGTAAGAAAGAAGTAAGAAAGAAGAAAGAAAGAAGTAAGAAAGAAGAAAGAAAGAAGTAAGAAAGAAGTAAGAAAGAAGTAAGAAAGAAGTAAGAAAGAAGAAAGAAGTAAGAAAGAAGTAAGAAAGAAGTACGAAAGAAGTACGAAAGAAGTAAGAAAGAAAGAAGTAAGAAAGAAGTAAGAAAGAAGTAAGATAGAAGTAAGAAAGAAGTAAGAAAGAAGAAAAAAAGAAGTTAGAAAGAAGTAAGAAAGAACTAAGAAAGAAGTAAGAAAGAAAGAAGAAAGAAGTAAGAAGGAAGTAAGAAAGAAGTAAGAAAGAAGTACGAAAGAAGTACGAAAGAAGTAAGAAAGAAAGAAGTAAGAAAGAAGTAAGAAAGAAGTAAGAAAGAAGTAAGAAGGAAAGAAGAAAGAAGTAAGAAAGAAGTAAGAAAGAAGTAAGAAAGAAGTAAGAAAGAAGTAAGAAAGAAGAAAGAAAGAAGTAAGAAAGAAGAAAGAAAGAAGTAAGAAAGAACTAAGAAAGAAGTAAGAAAGAAAGAAGAAAGAAGTAAGAAGGAAGTAAGAAAGAAGTAAGAAAGAAGTACGAAAGAAGTACGAAAGAAGTAAGAAAGAAAGAAGTAAGAAAGAAGTAAGAAAGAAGTAAGAAAGAAGTAAGATAGAAGTAAGAAAGAAGTAAGAAAGAAGAAAAAAGAAGTTAGAAAGAAGTAAGAAAGAAGAAAGAAGAAAGAAAGAAGTAAGAAAGAAGAAAGAAAGAAGAAAGAAGTAAGAAAGAAGTAAGAAAGAAGTAAGAAAGAATTAAGAAAGAAAGAAGAAAGAAGTAAGAAAGAAGTAAGAAAGAATAAAAAAGTAGTTAGAAAGAAGTAAGAAAGAAGTAAGAAAGAAGTAAGAAAGAATTAAGAAAGAAAGAAGAAAGAAGTAAGAAAGAAGTAAGAAAGAAGTAAGAAAGAAGAAAAAAGTAGTTAGAAAGAAGTAAGAAAGAAGTAAGAAAGAAGTAAGAATGAAGTAAAAAAGAAGAAAGAAAGAAGTAAGCAAGAAGAAAGAAGAAAGAAGTAAGAAAGAAGTAGGAAAGAAGTAAGAAAGAAGTAAGAAGGAATGAAGAAAGAAGTAAGAAAGAAGTAAGAAAGAAGTAAGAAAGAAGTAAGAAAGAAGAAAGAAAGAAGTAAGAAAGAAGTAAGAAAGAAAGAAGAAAGAAGTAAGAAAGAAGTAATAAAGAAGAAAGAAAGAAGAAAGAAAGAAGAAAGAAAGAAGTAAGAAAGAAGTAAGAAAGAAGTAAGAAAGAAGTAAGAAAGAAGTATGAAAGAAGTAAGAAAGAAGAAAGAAAGAAGTAAGAAAGAAGTAAGAAAGAAGTAAAAAAGAAATAAGAAAGAAAGAAGAAAGAAGAAAGGAAGAAGTAGGAAAGAAGTAAGAAAGAAGTAAGAAAGAAGTAATAAACAATTAAGAAGGAATGAAGAAAGAAGTAAGAAAGAAGAAAGAACGAAGTAAGAAAGAAGTAAGAAAGAAGTAAGAAAGAAGTAAGAAAGAAAGAAGAAAGAAGTAAGAAAAAAGTAAGAAAGAAGTATGAAAGAAGTAAGAAAGAAGAAAGAAAGAAGTAAGAAAGAAGTAAGAAAGAAGTAAGAAAGAAGTAAGAAAGAAAGAAGAAAGAAGAAAGAAAGAAGTAAGAAAGAAGTAAGAAAGAAGTAAGAAAGAAGTAAGAAGGAATGAAGAAAGTAGTAAGAAATAAGTAATAAAGAAGTAAGAAAGAAGTAAGAAAGAAAGAAGAAAGAAGTAAGAAAGAAGTAAGAAAGAAGAAAAAAGAAGTAAGAAAGAAGAAAGAAAGAAGTACGAAAGAAGAAAGAAAGAAGTAAGAAAGAAGTAAGAAAGAAGTAAGAAAGAAGTAAGAAAGAAATAAGAAAGAAAGAAGTAAGAAAGAAGTAAGAAAGAAAGAAGAAAGAAGTAAGAAAGAAGTAAGAAAGAAGTAAGAAGGAAAGAAGAAAGAAGTAAGAAAGAAGTAAGAAAGAAGTAAGAAAGAAGAAAGAAAGAAGTAAGAAAGAAGAAAGAAATTAGTAAGAAAGAAGTAAGAAAGAAGTAAGAAAGAAAGAAGTAAGAAAGAAAGAAGAAAGAAGTAAGAAAGAAGTAAGAAAGAAGAAAGAAAGAAGTAAGAAAGAAGAAAGAAAGAAGTAAGAAAGAAGTAAGAAAGAAGTAAGAAAGAAGTAAGAAAGAAAGAAGAAAGAAGTAAGAAAGAAGTAAGAAAGAAGTACGAAAGAAGTACGAAAGAAGTAAGAAAGAAAGAAGTAAGAAAGAAGTAAGAAAGAAGTAAGATAGAAGTAAGAAAGAAGTAAGAAAGAAGAAAAAAAGAAGTTAGAAAGAAGTAAGAAAGAAGAAAGAAGAAAGAAAGAAGTAAGAAAGAAGTAAGAAAGAAAGAAGAAAGAAGTAAGAAAGAAGTAAGAAAGAAGTAAGAAGGAAAGAAGAAAGAAGTAAGAAAGAAGTAAGAAAGAAGTAAGAAAGAAGTAAGAAAGAAGAAAGAAAGAAGTAAGAAAGAAGAAAGAAAGTAGTAAGAAAGAAGTAAGAAAGAAGTAAGAAAGAAGTAAGAAAGAAGTAAGAAAGAAGTAAGAAAGAAGTAAGAAAGAAAGAAGAAAGAAGTAAGAAAGAAGTAAGAAAGAAGTATGAAAGAAGTAAGAAAGAAGAAAGAAAGAAGTAAGAAAGAAGTAAGAAAGAAGTAAGAAAGAAGTAAGAGAGAAGTAAGAAGTAATGAAGAAAGTAGTAAGAAAAAAGTAAGAAAGAAGTAAGAAAGAAGTAAGAAACAAGTAAGAAAGAAGTAAGAACGAAAGAAGAAAGAAGTAAGAAAGAATTAAGAAAGAAGTAAGAAATAAGTAAGAAAGAAGAAAAAAGAAGTTAGAAAGAAGTAAGAAAGAAGAAAGAAGTAAGAAAGAAAGAAGAAAGAAGTAAGAAAGAAGTAAGAAAGAAGTATGAAAGAAGTAAGAAAGAAGAAAGAAAGAAGTAAGAAAGAAGTAAGAAAGAAGTAAGAAAGAAGTAAGAAAGAAGTACGAAAGAAGTACGAAAGAAGTAAGAAAGAAAGAAGTAAGAAAGAAGTAAGAAAGAAGTAAGAAAGAAGAAAAAAGTAGTTAGAAAGAAGTAAGAAAGAAGTAAGAAAGAAGTAAGAAAGAAGTAAAAAAGAAGAAAGAAAGAAGTAAGAAAGAAGAAAGAAGAAAGAATTAAGAAAGAAGTAGGAAAGAAGTAAGAAAGAAGTAAGAAGGAATGAAGAAAGAAGTAAGAAAGAAGTAAGAAAGAAGTAAGAAAGAAGAAAGAAAGAAGTAAGAAAGAAGTAAGAAAGAAAGAAGAAAGAAGTAAGAAAGAAGTAAGAAAGAAGTAAGAAAGAAGTAAGAAAGAAGAAAGAAGAAAGAAAGAAGTAAGAAAGAAGAAAGAAAGAAGAAAGAAGTAAGAAAGAAGTAAGAAATAAGAAAGAAGTAAGAAAGAAGTATGAAAGAAGTAAAGAAGTAAGAAAGAAGTAAGAAAGAAGTAAGAAAGAAGTAAGAAAGAAGTACGAAAGAAGTAAGAAAGAAGTAAGAAAGAAAGAAGTAAGAAAGAAGTAAGAAAGAAGTAAGAAAGAAGTTAAAAAGAAGTAAGATAAAAAGTAAGAAAGAAGTAAGAAAGGAATAAGAAATAAGAAAGACGTAAGAAAGAAGTAAGAAAGAAATAAGAAAGAAAGAAGTAAGAAAGAAGAAAGAAACAAGTAAGAAAGAAGAAAGAAAGAAGTAAGAAAGAAGTAAGAAAGAAGTAAGAAAGAAGTAAGAAAGAAGTACGAAAGAAGTAAGAAAGAAGTAAAAAAGAAAGAAGTAAGAAAGAAGTAAGAAAGAAGTAAGAAAGAAGTAAGAAAGAAGTAAGAAAGAAGTAAGAAAGAAGAAAGAAGTAAGAAAGAAAGAAGAAAGAAGAAAGAAGTAAGAAAGAAGTATGAAAGAAGTAAGAAAGAAGAAAGAAAGAAGTAAGAAAGAAGTAAGAAAGAAGTAAGAAAGAAGTAAGAAAGAAGTAAGAAAGAAAGAAGAAAGAAGTAAGAAAGTAGTAAGAAAGAAGTAAGAAAGAAGTAAGAAAGAAGAAAGAAAGAAGTAAGAAAGAAGAAAGATAGAAGTAAGAAAGAAGTAAGAAAGAAGTAAAAAAGAAGTAAGAAAGAAGTAAGAAATAAGTAAGAAAGAAGAAAAAAGAAAGAAGAAAGAAGTAAGAAAGAAGTAAGAAAGAAGTAAGATAAAAAGTAAGAAAGAAGTAAGAAAGAAGTAAGAAAGAAGTAAGAAAGAAGTAAGAAAGAAAGAAGAAAGAAGTAAGAAAGAAGTAAGAAAGAAGTAAGAGAGAAGTAAGAAGTAATGAAGAAAGTAGTAAGAAAGAAGTAAGAAAGAAGTAAGAAAGAAGTAAGAAACAAGTAAGAAAGAAGTAAGAAAGAAAGAAGAAAGAAGTAAGAAAGAAGTAAGAAAGAAGTAAGAAGGAAAGAAGAAAGAAGTAAGAAAGAAGTAAGAAAGAAGTAAGAAAGAAGAAAGAAAGAAGTAAGAAAGAAGAAAGAAAGTAGTAAGAAAGAAGTAAGAAAGAAGTAAGAAAGAAAGAAGTGAGAAAGAAAGAAGAAAGAAGTAAGAAAGAAGTAAGAAAGAAGAAAGAAAGAAGTAAGAAAGAAGAAAGAAAGAAGTAAGAAAGAAGTAAGAAAGAAGTAAGAAAGAAGTAAGAAAGAAAGAAGAAAGAAGTAAGAAAGAAGTAAGAAAGAAGTAAGAAAGAAGTACGAAAGAAGTACGAAAGAAGTAAGAAAGAAAGAAGTAAGAAAGAAGTAAGAAAGAAGTAAGAAAGAAGAAAAAAGTAGTTAGAAAGAAGTAAGAAAGAAGTAAAAAAGAAGTAAGAAAGAAGTAAAAAAGAAGAAAGAAAGAAGTAAGAAAGAAGAAAGAAGAAAGAATTAAGAAAGAAGTAGGAAAGGAGTAAGAAAGAAGTAAGAAGGAATGAAGAAAGAAGTAAGAAAGAAGTAAGAAAGAAGTAAGAAAGAAGAAAGAAAGAAGTAAGAAAGAAGTAAGAAAGAAAGAAGAAAGAAGTAAGAAAGAAGTTAGAAAGAAGAAAGAAAGAAGAAAGAAAGAAGAAAGAAAGAAGTATGAAAGAAGTAAGAAAGAAGAAAGAAAGAAGTAAGAAAGAAGTAAGAAAGAAGTAAGAAAGAAAGAAGAAAGAAGAAAGAAAGAAGTAAGAAAGAAGTAAGAAGAAGTAAGAAAGAAGTAAGAAGGAATGAAGAAAGTAGCAAGAAATAAGTAAGAAAAAGTAAGAAAGAAGTAAGAAAGAAAGAAGAAAGAAGTAAGAAAGAAGAAAGAAAGAAGTAAGAAAGAAGAAGAAAGAAGTAAGAAAGAAGAAAGAAAGAAGTAAGAAAGAAGTAAGAAAGAAGTAAGAAAGAAATAAGAAAGAAAGAAGTAAGAAAGAAGTAAGAAAGAAAGAAGAAAGAAGTAAGAAAGAAGTAAGAAAGAAGTAAGAAGGAAAGAAGAAAGAAGTAAGAAAGAAGTAAGAAAGAAGTAAGAAAGAAGAAAGAAAGAAGTAAGAAAGAAGAAAGAAAGTAGTAAGAAAGAAGTAAGAAAGAAGTAAGAAAGAAAGAAGTAAGAAAGAAAGAAGAAAGAAGAAAGAAAGAAGTAAGAAAGAAGAAAGAAAGAAGTAAGAAAGAAGAAAGAAAGAAGTAAGAAAGAAGTAAGAAAGAAGTAAGAAAGAAGTAAGAAAGAAAGAAGAAAGAAGTAAGAAAGAAGTAAGAAAGAAGTAAGAAAGAAGTACGAAAGAAGTACGAAAGAAGTAAGAAAGAAAGAAGTAAGAAAGAAGTAAGAAAGAAGTAAGAAAGAAGTAAGATAGAAGTAAGAAAGAAGTAAGAAAGAAGAAAAAAAGAAGTTAGAAAGAAGTAAGAAAGAAGAAAGAAGAAAGAAAGAAGTAAGAAAGAAGAAAGAAAGAAGAAAGAAGTAAGAAAGAAGTAAGAAAGAAGAAAGAAGTAAGAAAGAAGTATGAAAGAAGTAAAGAAGTAAGAAAGAAGTAAGAAAGAAGTAAGAAAGAAGTAAGAAAGAAGTACGAAAGAAGTAAGAAAGAAGTAAGAAAGAAAGAAGTAAGAAAGAAGTAAGAAAGAAGTAAGAAAGAAGTTAAAAAGAAGTAAGATAAAAAGTAAGAAAGAAGTAAGAAAGGAATAAGAAATAAGAAAGACGTAAGAAAGAAGTAAGAAAGAAGTAAGAAAGAAAGAAGTAAGAAAGAAGAAAGAAAGAAGTAAGAAATAAGAAAGAAAGAAGTAAGAAAGAAGTAAGAAAGAAGTAAGAAAGAAGTAAGAAAGAAGTACGAAAGAAGTAAGAAAGAAGTAAAAAAGAAAGAAGTAAGAACGAAGTAAGAAAGAAGTAAGAAAGAAGTAAGAAAGAAGTAAGAAATAAGAAAGAAGTAAGAAAGAAAGAAGAAAGAAGAGAGAAAGAAGTAAGAAAGAAGTATGAAAGAAGTAAGAAAGAAGTATGAAAGAAGTAAGAAAGAAGAAAGAAAGAAGTAAGAAAGAAGTAAGAAAGAAGTAAGAAAGAAAGAAGAAAGAAGAAAGAAAGAAGTAAGAAAGAAGTAAGAAGAAGTAAGAAAGAAGTAAGAAGGAATGAAGAAAGTAGCAAGAAATAAGTAAGAAAAAGTAAGAAAGAAGTAAGAAAGAAAGAAGAAAGAAGTAAGAAAGAAGAAAGAAAGAAGTAAGAAAGAAGAAGAAAGAAGTAAGAAAGAAGAAAGAAAGAAGTAAGAAAGAAGTAAGAAAGAAGTAAGAAAGAAATAAGAAAGAAAGAAGTAAGAAGAAGTAAGAAAGAAAGAAGAAAGAAGTAAGAAAGAAGTAAGAAAGAAGTAAGAAGGAAAGAAGAAAGAAGTAAGAAAGAAGTAAGAAAGAAGTAAGAAAGAAGAAAGAAAGAAGTAAGAAAGAAGAAAGAAAGTAGTAAGAAAGAAGTAAGAAAGAAGTAAGAAAGAAAGAAGTAAGAAAGAAAGAAGAAAGAAGAAAGAAAGAAGTAAGAAAGAAGAAAGAAAGAAGTAAGAAAGAAGAAAGAAAGAAGTAAGAAAGAAGTAAGAAAGAAGTAAGAAAGAAAGAAGAAAGAAGTAAGAAAGAAGTAAGAAAGAAGTAAGAAAGAAGTACGAAAGAAGTACGAAAGAAGTAAGAAAGAAAGAAGTAAGAAAGAAGTAAGAAAGAAGTAAGAAAGAAGTAAGATAGAAGTAAGAAAGAAGTAAGAAAGAAGAAAAAAAGAAGTTAGAAAGAAGTAAGAAAGAAGAAAGAAGAAAGAAAGAAGTAAGAAAGAAGAAAGAAAGAAGAAAGAAGTAAGAAAGAAGTAAGAAAGAAGAAAGAAGTAAGAAAGAAGTATGAAAGAAGTAAAGAAGTAAGAAAGAAGTAAGAAAGAAGTAAGAAAGAAGTAAGAAAGAAGTACGAAAGAAGTAAGAAAGAAGTAAGAAAGAAAGAAGTAAGAAAGAAATAAGAAAGAAGTAAGAAAGAAGTTAAAAAGAAGTAAGATAAAAAGTAAGAAAGAAGTAAGAAAGGAATAAGAAATAAGAAAGACGTAAGAAAGAAGTAAGAAAGAAGTAAGAAAGAAAGAAGTAAGAAAGAAGAAAGAAAGAAGTAAGAAAGAAGAAAGAAAGAAGTAAGAAAGAAGTAAGAAAGAAGTAAGAAAGAAGTAAGAAAGAAGTACGAAAGAAGTAAGAAAGAAGTAAAAAAGAAAGAAGTAAGAAAGAAGTAAGAAAGAAGTAAGAAAGAAGTAAGAAAGAAGTAAGAAAGAAGAAAGAAGTAAGACAGAAAGAAGAAAGAAGAGAGAAAGAAGTAAGAAAGAAGTATGAAAGAAGTAAGAAAGAAGAAAGAAAGAAGTAAGAAAGAAGTAAGAAAGAAGTAAGAAAGAATTAAGAAAGAAGTAAGAAAGAAAGAAGAAAGAAGTAAGAAAGAAGTAAGAAAGAAGAAAGAAGTAAGAAAGAAGAAAGAAAGAAGTAAGAAAGAAGAAAGAAAGAAGTAAGAAAGAAGTAAGAAAGAAGTAAAAAAGAAGTAAGAAAGAAGTAAGAAATAAGTAAGAAAGAAGAAAAAAGAAAGAAGAAAGAAGTAAGAAAGAAGTAAGAAAGAAGTATGAAAGAAGTAAGAAAGAAGAAAGAAAGAAGTAAGAAAGAAGTAAGAAAGAAGTAAGAAAGAAAGAAGAAAGAAGAAAGAAAGAAGTAAGAAAGAAGTAAGAGAGAAGTAAGAAGTAATGAAGAAAGTAGTAAGAAAGAAGTAAGAAAGAAGTAAGAAAGAAGTAAGAAACAAGTAAGAAAGAAGTAAGAAAGAAAGAAGAAAGAAGTAAGAAAGAAGTAAGAAAGAAGTACGAAATAAGTAAGAAAGAAGAAAAAAGAAGTTAGAAAGAAGTAAGAAAGAAGTAAGAAAGAAAGAAGAAAGAAGTAAGAAAGAAGTAAGAAAGAAGTATGAAAGAAGTAAGAAAGAAGAAAGAAAGAAGTAAGAAAGAAGTAAGAAAGAAGTAAGAAAGAAAGAAGAAAGAAGAAAGAAAGAAGTAGGAAAGAAGTAAGAAAGAAGTAAGAAAGAACTAATAAAGAATTAAGAAGGAATGAAGAAAGAAGTAAGAAAGAAGAAAGAACGAAGTAAGAAAGAAGTAAGAAAGAAGTAAGAAAGAAGTAAGAAGGAATGAAGAAAGAAGTAAGAAAGAAGTAAGAAAGAAGTAAGAAGGAAAGAAGAAAGAAGTAAGAAAGAAGTAAGAAAGAAGTAAGAAAGAAATAAGAAAGAAAGAAGTAAGAAAGAAGTAAGAAAGAAAGAAGAAAGAAGTAAGAAAGAAGTAAGAAAGAAGTAAGAAGGAAAGAAGAAAGAAGTAAGAAAGAAGTAAGAAAGAAGTAAGAAAGAAGTAAGAAAGAAGAAAGAAAGTAGTAAGAAAGAAGTAAGAAAGAAGTAAGAAAGAAAGAAGTAAGAAAGAAAGAAGAAAGAAGTAAGAAAGAAGTAAGAAAGAAGAAAGAAAGAAGTAAGAAAGAAGAAAGAAAGAAGTAAGAAAGAAGTAAGAAAGAAGTAAGAAGTAAGAAAGAAAGAAGAAAGAAGTAAGAAAGAAGTAAGAAAGAAGTAAGAAAGAAGTACGAAAGAAGTACGAAAGAAGTAAGAAAGAAAGAAGTAAGAAAGAAGTAAGATAGAAGTAAGATAGAAGTAAGAAAGAAGTAAGAAAGAAGAAAAAAGAAGTTAGAAAGAAGTAAGAAAGAAGAAAGAAGAAAGAAAGAAGTAAGAAAGAACGAAGAAAGAAAGAAGTAAGAAAGAAGTAAGAAAGAAAGAAGAAAGAAGTAAGAAAGAAGTATGAAAGAAGTAAAGAAGTAAGAAAGAAGTAAGAAAGAAGTAAGAAAGAAGTAAGAAAGAAGTACGAAAGAAGTAAGAAAGAAGTAAGAAAGAAAGAAGTAAGAAAGAAGTAAGAAAGAAGTAAGAAAGAAGTTAAAAAGAAGTAAGATAAAAAGTAAGAAAGAAGTAAGAAAGGAATAAGAAATAAGAAAGACGTAAGAAAGAAGTAAGAAAGAAGTAAGAAAGAAAGAAGTAAGAAAGAAGAAAGAAACAAGTAAGAAAGAAGAAAGAAAGAAGTAAGAAAGAAGTAAGAAAGAAGTAAGAAAGAAGTAAGAAAGAAGTACGAAAGAAGTAAGAAAGAAGTAAAAAAGAAAGAAGTAAGAAAGAAGTAAGAAAGAAGTAAGAAAGAAGTAAGAAAGAAGTAAGAAAGAAGTAAGAAAGAAGTAAGAAAGAAGTAAGAAAGAAGAAAGAAGTAAGAAAGAAAGAAGAAAGAAGAGAGAAAGAAGTAAGAAAGAAGTATGAAAGAAGTAAGAAAGAAGAAAGAAAGAAGTAAGAAAGAAGTAAGAAAGAAGTAAGAAAGAAGTAAGAAAGAAGTAAGAAAGAAAGAAGAAAGAAGTAAGAAAGAAGTAAGATAGAAGTAAGAAAGAAGTAAGAAAGAAGAAAGAAAGAAGTAAGAAAGAAGAAAGAAAGAAGTAAGTAAGAAGTAAGAAAGAAGTAAAAAAGAAGTAAGAAAGAAGTAAGAAATAAGTAAGAAAGAAGAAAAAAGAAAGAAGAAAGAAGTAAGAAAGAAGTAAGAAAGAAGTATGAAAGAAGTAAGAAAGAAGAAAGAAAGAAGTAAGAAAGAAGTAAGAAAGAAGTAAGAAAGAAGTAAGAAAGAAAGAAGAAAGAATAAAGAAAGAAGTAAGAAAGAAGTAAGAGAGAAGTAAGAAGTAGAGAAGAAAGTAGTAAGAAAGAAGTAAGAAAGAAGTAAGAAAGAAGTAAGAAACAAGTAAGAAAGAAGTAAGAAAGAAAGAAGAAAGAAGTAAGAAAGAAGTAAGAAAGAAGTACGAAATAAGTAAGAAAGAAGAAAAAAGAAGTTAGAAAGAAGTAAGAAATAAGTAAGAAAGAAGTAAGAAAGAAAGAAGAAAGAAGTAAGAAAGAAGTAAGAAAGAAGTAAGAAAGAAGTAAGAAAGAAGAAAGAAAGAAGTAAGAAAGAAGTAAGAAAGAAGTAAGAAAGAAATAAGAAAGAAAGAAGAAAGAAGAAAGAAAGAAGTAGGAAAGAAGTAAGAAAGAAGTAAGAAAGAAGTAATAAAGAATTAAGAAGGAATGAAGAAAGAAGTAAGAAAGAAGAAAGAACGAAGTAAGAAAGAAGTAAGAAAGAAGTAAGAAAGAAGTAAGAAGGAATGAAGAAAGAAGTAAGAAGGAAGTAAGAAAGAAGTAAGAAAGAAAGAAGAAAGAAGTAAGAAAGAAGTAAGAAAGAAGTAAGAAAGAAGAAAGAAAGTAGTAAGAAAGAAGTAAGAAAGAAGTAAGAAAGAAAGAAGTAAGAAAGAAAGAAGAAAGAGGTAAGAAAGAAGTAAGAAACAAGTAAGAAAGAAGTAAGAAAGAAGAAAGAAAGAAGTAAGAAAGAAGTAAGAAAGAAGTAAGAAAGAAGTAAGAAAGAAGAAAGAAGTAAGAAAGAAGTAAGAAAGAAGTAAGAAAGAAGTACGAAAGAAGTACGAAAGAAGTAAGAAAGAAAGAAGTAAGAAAGAAGTAAGAAAGAAGTAAGATAGAAGTAAGAAAGAAGAAAAAAAGAAGTTAGAAAGAAGTAAGAAAGAAGAAAGAAGAAAGAAAGAAGTAAGAAAGAAGAAAGAAAGAAGAAAGAAGTAAGAAAGAAGTAATAAAGAAGAAAGAAGTAAGAAAGAATTAAGAAAGAAAGAATAAAGAAGTAAGAAAGAAGTAAGAAAGAAGTAAGAAAGAAGAAAAAAGTAGTTAGAAAGAAGTAAGAAAGAAGTAAGAAAGAAGAAAGAAAGAAGAAAGAAAGAAGAAACAAAGAAGTAAGAAAGAAGAAAGAAAGAAGTAAGAAAGAAGTAAGGAAGAAGTAAGAAAGAAGTAAGAAAGAAATAAGAAAGAAAGAAGTAAGAAAGAAGTAAGAAAGAAAGAAGAAAGAAGTAAGAAAGAAGTAAGAAAGAAGTAAGAAGGAAAGAAGAAAGAAGTAAGAAAGAAGTAAGAAAGAAGTAAGAAAGAAGTAAGAAAGAAGAAAGAAAGAAGTAAGAAAGAAGAAAGAAAGTAGTAAGAAAGAAGTAAGAAAGAAGTAAGAAAGAAAGAAGTAAGAAAGAAGTAAGAAAGAAAGAAGAAAGAAGTAAGAAAGAAGTAAGAAAGAAGTAAGAAGGAAAGAAGAAAGAAGTAAGAAAGAAGTAAGAAAGAAGTAAGAAAGAAGTAAGAAAGAAGAAAGAAAGAAGTAAGAAAGAAGAAAGAAAGTAGTAAGAAAGTAGTAAGAAAGAAGTAAGAAAGAAAGAAGTGAGAAAGAAAGAAGAAAGAAGTAAGAAAGAAGTAAGAAAGAAGAAAGAAAGAAGTAAGAAAGAAGAAAGAAAGAAGTAAGAAAGAAGTAAGAAAGAAGTAAGAAAGAAGTAAGAAAGAAAGAAGAAAGAAGTAAGAAAGAAGTAAGAAAGAAGTACGAAAGAAGTACGAAAGAAGAAAGAAAGAAGAAAGAAAGAAGTAAGAAAGAAGTAAGAAAGAAGTAAGAAAGAAGTAAGATAGAAGTAAGAAAGAAGTAAGAAAGAAGAAAAAAAGAAGTTAGAAAGAAGTAAGAAAGAAGAAAGAAGAAAGAAAGAAGTAAGAAAGAAGAAAGAAAGAAGAAAGAAGTAAGAAAGAAGTAAGAAAGAAGAAAGAAGTAAGAAAGAATTAAGAAAGAAAGAAGAAAGAAGTAAGAAAGAAGTAAGAAAGAAGTAAGAAAGAAGAAAAAAGTAGTTAGAAAGAAGTAAGAAAGAAGTAAGAAAGAAGTAAGAAAGAAGTAAAAAAGAAGAAAGAAAGAAGTAAGAAAGAAGAAAGAATTAAGAAAGAAGTAGGAAAGAAGTAAGAAAGAAGTAAGAAGGAATGAAGAAAGAAGTAAGAAAGAAGTAAGAAAGAAGTAAGAAAGAAGAAAGAAAGAAGTAAGAAAGAAGTAAGAAAGAAAGAAGAAAGAAGTAAGAAAGAAGTAAGAAATAAGAAAGAAAGAAGAAAGAAAGAAGAAAGAAAGAAGTAAGAAAGAAGTAAGAAAGAAGTAAGCAAGAAGTAAGATAAAAAGTAAGAAAGAAGTAAGAAAGAAGTAAGAAAGAAGTAAGAAAGAAGTAAGAAAGAAAGAAGAAAGAAGTAAGAAAGAAGTAAGAAAGAAGTATGAAAGAAGTAAGAAAGAAGAAAGAAAGAAGTAAGAAAGAAGTAAGAAAGAAGTAAGAAAGAAGTAAGAAAGAAAGAAGAAAGAAGTAAGAAAGAAGTAAGAAAGAAGTAAGAAAGAAGTAAGAGAGAAGTAAGAAGTAATGA
Source organism: Columba livia (assembly GCF_036013475.1). Classification (NCBI taxonomy): domain Eukaryota; kingdom Metazoa; phylum Chordata; class Aves; order Columbiformes; family Columbidae; genus Columba; species Columba livia. The sequence continues at coordinate 316,145 of NW_027043038.1, read as the reverse complement.
AGAAAGTAGTAAGAAAGAAGTAAGAAAGAAGTAAGAAAGAAGTAAGAAAGAAGTAAGAAAGAAGTAAGAAAGAAGTAAGAAAAAGTAATAAAGAAGTAAGAAAGAAGTAAGAAATAAGTAAGAAAGAAGAAAAAAGAAGTTAGAAAGTAGTAAGAAAGAAGTAAGAAAGAAGTAAGAAAGAAAGAAGAAAGAAGTAAGAAAGAAGCAAGAGAGAAGTATGAAAGAAGTAAGAAAGAAGAAAGAAAGAAGGAAGAAAGAAGTAAGAAAGAAATAAGAAAGAAAGAAGAAAGAAGAAAGAAAGAAGTAGGAAAGAGGTAAGAAAGAAGTAAGAAAGAAGTAATAAAGAATTAAGAAGGAATGAAGAAAGAAGTAAGAAAGAAGAAAGAACGAAGTAAGAAAGAAGTAAGAAAGAAGTAAGAAAGAAAGAAGAAAGAAGTAAGAAAGAAGTAAGAAAGAAGAAAGATAGAAGTAAGAAAGAAGTAAGAAAGAAGTAAGAAAGAAGTAAGAAGGAATGAAGAAAGTAGTAAGAAAGAAGTAAGAAAGAAGTAAGAAAGAAGTAAGAAAGAAAGAAGAAAGAAGTAAGAAAGAAGTAAGAAAGAAGTAAGAAAGAAGTAAGAAAGAAGAAAGATAGAAGTAAGAAAGAAGAAAGAAAGAAGTAAGAAAGAAGTAAGAAAGAAGTAAGAAAGAAGTAAGAAAGAAGTACGAAAGAAGTAAGAAAGAAATAAGAAAGAAAGAAGTAAGAAAGAAGTAAGAAAGAAAGAATGAAGTAAGAAAGAAGTAAGAAAGAAGTAAGAAAGAAAGAAGAAAGAAGTAAGAATGAAGTAAGAAAGAAGTAAGAAAGAAGTAAGAAAGAAGAAAGAAAGAAGTAAGAAAGAAGAAAGAAAGAAGTAAGAAAGAAGTAAGAAAGAAGTAAGAAAGAAGTAAGAAAGAAGTAAGAAAGAAGTAAGAAAGAAGTAAGAAGGAATGAAGAAAGAAGTAAGAAAGAAGAAAGAAAGAAGTAAGAAAGAAGTAAGAAAGAAGTAAGAAAGAAGTAAGAAAGAAGTAAGAAAGAAGTAAGAAAGAAAGAAGAAAGAAGTAAGAAAGAAGTAAGAAAGAAAGAAGAAAGAAGTAAGAAAGAAGTAAGAAAGAAGTAAGAAAGAAGAAAGAAAGAAGTAAGAAAGAAGAAAGAAAGAAGTAAGAAAGAAGTAAGAAAGAAGTAAGAAAGAAAGAAGAAAGAAGTAAGAAAGAAGTAAGAAAGAAGTAATAAAGAAAGAAGAAAGAAGTAAGAAACAAATAAGAAAGAAGTAAGAAAGAAGTAAGAAAGAAGTAAGAAAGAAGTAAGAAAGAAGTAAGAAAGAAAGAAGAAAAAAGTAAGAAAGAAGTAAGAAAGAAGTATGAAAGAAGTAAAGAAGTAAGAAAGAAGTAAGAAAGAAGTAAGAAAGAAGTAAGAAAGAAGTACGAAAGAAGTAAGAAAGAAGTAAGAAAGAAAGAAGTAAGAAAGAAGTAAGAAAGAAGTAAGAAAGAAGTACGAAAGAAGTAAGAAAGAAGTAAGAAAGAAGTAAGAAAGAAGTTAAAAAGAAGTAAGATAAAAAGTAAGAAAGAAGTAAGAAAGGAATAAGAAATAAGAAAGAAGTAAGAAAGAAGTAAGAAAGAAGTAAGAAAGAAGTAAGAAAGAAGTAAGAAAGAAGTTAAAAAGAAGTAAGATAAAAAGTAAGAAAGAAGTAAGAAAGGAATAAGAAATAAGAAAGAAGTAAGAAAGAAGTAAGAAAGAAGTAAGAAAGAAGTAAGAAAGAAAGAAGTAAGAAAGAAAGAAACAAGTAAGAAAGAAGAAAGAAAGAAGTAAGAAAGAAGTAAGAAAGAAGTAAGAAAAAAGTAAGAAAGAAGTACGAAAGAAGTAAGAAAGAAGTAAAAAAGAAAGAAGTAAGAAAGAAGTAAGAAAGAAGTACGAAAGAAGTAAGAAAGAAGTAAAAAAGAAAGAAGTAAGAAAGAAGTAAGAAAGAAGTAAGAAAGAAGTAAGAAAGAAGTAAGAAAGAAGTAAGAAAGAAGTAAGAAAGAAGAAAGAAGTAAGAAAGAAAGAAGAAAGAAGTAAGAAAGAAGTAAGAAAGAAGTATGAAAGAAGTAAGAAAGAAGAAAAAAAGAAGTTAGAAAGAAGTAAGAAAGAAGAAAGAAGAAAGAAAGAAGTAGGAAAGAAGAAAGAAAGAAGAAAGAAGTAAGAAAGAAGTAAGAAAGAAGAAAGAAGTAAGAAAGAATTAAGAAAGAAAGAAGAAAGAATTAAGAAAGAAGTAAGAAAGAAGTAAGAAAGAAGAAAAAAGTAGTTAGAAAGAAGTAAGAAAGAAGTAAGAAAGAAGTAAGAAAGAAGTAAGAAAGAAGTAAAAAAGAAGAAAGAAAGAAGTAAGAAAGAAGAAAGAAGAAAGAATTAAGAAAGAAGTAGGAAAGAAGTAAGAAAGAAGTAAGAAGAAATGAAGAAAGAAGTAAGAAAGAAGTAAGAAAAAAGTAAGAAAGAAGAAAGAAAGAAGTAAGAAAGAAGTAAGAAAGAAAGAAGAAAGAAGAAAGAAGTAAGAAAGAAGAAAGAAAGAAGAATGAAAGAAGAAAGAAAGAAGTAAGAAAGAAGTAAGAAAGAAGTAAGCAAGAAGTAAGATAAAAAGTAAGAAAGAAGTAAGAAAGAAGTAAGAAAGAAGTAAGAAAGAAGTAAGAAAGAAAGAAGGAAGAAGTAAGAAAGAAGTAAGAAAGAAGTAAGAAAGAAGTAAGAGAGAAGTAAGAAGTAATGAAGAAAGTAGTAAGAAAGAAGTAAGAAAGAAGTAAGAAAGAAGTAAGAAAGAAGTAAGAAAGAAGTAAGAAAGAAGTAAGAAAAAGTAATAAAGAAGTAAGAAAGAAGTAAGAAATAAGTAAGAAAGAAGAAAAAAGAAGTTAGAAAGTAGTAAGAAAGAAGTAAGAAAGAAGTAAAAAAGAAAGAAGAAAGAAGTAAGAAAGAAGTAAGAGAGAAGTATGAAAGAAGTAAGAAAGAAGTAAGAAAGAAGTAAGAAAGAAGTAAGAAAGAAGTAAGAAAGAAAGAAGAAAGAAGAAAGAAGAAAGAAAGAAGTAAGAAAGAAGTAAGAAAGAAGTAAGAAGGAATGAAGAAAGTAGTAAGAAAGAAGTAAGAAAGAAGTAAGAAAGAAGTAAGAAACAAGTAAGAAAGAAGTAAGAAAGAAAGAAGAAAGAAGTAAGAAAGAAGTAAGAAAGAAGTACGAAATAAGTAAGAAAGAAGAAAAAAGAAGTTAGAAAGAAGTAAGAAAGAAGTAAGAAAGAAGTAAGAAAGAAAGAAGAAAGAAGTAAGAAAGAAGTAAGAAAGAAGTAAGAAAGAAGTAAGAAAGAAGAAAGAAAGAAGTAAGAAAGAAGTAAGAAAGAAGTAAGAAAGAAATAAGAAAGAAAGAAGAAAGAAGAAAGAAAGAAGTAGGAAAGAAGTAAGAAAGAAGTAAGAAAGAAGTAATAAAGAATTAAGAAGGAATGAAGAAAGAAGTAAGAAAGAAGAAAGAACGAAGTAAGAAAGAAGTAAGAAAGAAGTAAGAAAGAAGTAAGAAGGAATGAAGAAAGAAGTAAGAAAGAAGTAAGAAAGAAGTAATAAAGAAAGAAGAAAGAAGTAAGAAAGAAGTAAGAAAGAAGTAAGAAAGAAGAAAGAAAGTAGTAAGAAAGAAGTAAGAAAGAAGTAAGAAAGAAAGAAGTAAGAAAGAAAGAAGAAAGAGGTAAGAAAGAAGTAAGAAAGAAGAAAGAAAGAAGTAAGAAAGAAGAAAGAAAGAAGTAAGAAAGAAGTAAGAAAGAAGTAAGAAAGAAAGAAGAAAGAAGTAAGAAAGAAGTAAGAAAGAAGTAAGAAAGAAGAAAGAAAGTAGTAAGAAAGAAGTAAGAAAGAAGTAAGAAAGAAAGAAGTAAGAAAGAAAGAAGAAAGAGGTAAGAAAGAAGTAAGAAAGAAGAAAGAAAGAAGTAAGAAAGAAGAAAGAAAGAAGTAAGAAAGAAGTAAGAAAGAAGTAAGAAAGAAGTAAGAAAGAAGAAAGAAGTAAGAAAGAAGTAAGAAAGAAGTAAGAAAGAAGTACGAAAGAAGTACGAAAGAAGTAAGAAAGAAAGAAGTAAGAAAGAAGTAAGAAAGAAGTAAGATAGAAGTAAGAAAGAAGTAAGAAAGAAGAAAAAAAGAAGTTAGAAAGAAGTAAGAAAGAAGAAAGAAGAAAGAAAGAAGTAAGAAAGAAGAAAGAAAGAAGAAAGAAGTAAGAAAGAAGTAATAAAGAAGAAAGAAGTAAGAAAGAATTAAGAAAGAAAGAATAAAGAAGTAAGAAAGAAGTAAGAAAGAAGTAAGAAAGAAGAAAAAAGTAGTTAGAAAGAAGTAAGAAAGAAGTAAGAAAGAAGAAAGAAAGAAGAAAGAAAGAAGAAAGAAAGAAGTAAGAAAGAAGAAAGAAAGAAGTAAGAAAGAAGTAAGGAAGAAGTAAGAAAGAAGTAAGAAAGAAATAAGAAAGAAAGAAGTAAGAAAGAAGTAAGAAAGAAAGAAGAAAGAAGTAAGAAAGAAGTAAGAAAGAAGTAAGAAGGAAAGAAGAAAGAAGTAAGAAAGAAGTAAGAAAGAAGTAAGAAAGAAGTAAGAAAGAAGAAAGAAAGAAGTAAGAAAGAAGAAAGAAAGTAGTAAGAAAGAAGTAAGAAAGAAGTAAGAAAGAAAGAAGTAAGAAAGAAGTAAGAAAGAAAGAAGAAAGAAGTAAGAAAGAAGTAAGAAAGAAGTAAGAAAGAAAGAAGAAAGAAGTAAGAAAGAAGTAAGAAAGAAGTAAGAAAGAAGTAAGAAAGAAGAAAGAAAGAAGTAAGAAAGAAGAAAGAAAGTAGTAAGAAAGAAGTAAGAAAGAAGTAAGAAAGAAGTAAGAAAGAAAGAAGTGAGAAAGAAAGAAGAAAGAAGTAAGAAAGAAGTAAGAAAGAAGAAAGAAAGAAGTAAGAAAGAAGAAAGAAAGAAGTAAGAAAGAAGTAAGAAAGAAGTAAGAAAGAAGTAAGAAAGAAAGAAGAAAGAAGTAAGAAAGAAGTAAGAAAGAAGTACGAAAGAAGTACGAAAGAAGAAAGAAAGAAGAAAGAAAGAAGTAAGAAAGAAGTAAGAAAGAAGTAAGAAAGAAGTAAGATAGAAGTAAGAAAGAAGTAAGAAAGAAGAAAAAAAGAAGTTAGAAAGAAGTAAGAAAGAAGAAAGAAGAAAGAAAGAAGTAAGAAAGAAGAAAGAAAGAAGAAAGAAGTAAGAAAGAAGTAAGAAAGAAGAAAGAAGTAAGAAAGAATTAAGAAAGAAAGAAGAAAGAAGTAAGAAAGAAGTAAGAAAGAAGTAAGAAAGAAGAAAAAAGTAGTTAGAAAGAAGTAAGAAAGAAGTAAGAAAGAAGTAAGAAAGAAGTAAAAAAGAAGAAAGAAAGAAGTAAGAAAGAAGAAAGAATTAAGAAAGAAGTAGGAAAGAAGTAAGAAAGAAGTAAGAAGGAATGAAGAAAGAAGTAAGAAAGAAGTAAGAAAGAAGTAAGAAAGAAGAAAGAAAGAAGTAAGAAAGAAGTAAGAAAGAAAGAAGAAAGAAGTAAGAAAGAAGTAAGAAATAAGAAAGAAAGAAGAAAGAAAGAAGAAAGAAAGAAGTAAGAAAGAAGTAAGAAAGAAGTAAGCAAGAAGTAAGATAAAAAGTAAGAAAGAAGTAAGAAAGAAGTAAGAAAGAAGTAAGAAAGAAGTAAGAAAGAAAGAAGAAAGAAGTAAGAAAGAAGTAAGAAAGAAGTATGAAAGAAGTAAGAAAGAAAAAAGAAAGAAGTAAGAAAGAAGTAAGAAAGAAGTAAGAAAGAAGTAAGAAAGAAAGAAGAAAGAAGTAAGAAAGAAGTAAGAAAGAAGTAAGAAAGAAGTAAGAGAGAAGTAAGAAGTAATGAAGAAAGTAGTAAGAAATAAGTAAGAAAGAAGAAAAAAGAAGTTAGAAAGTAGTAAGAAAGAAGTAAGAAAGAAGTAAGAAAGAAAGAAGAAAGAAGTAAGAAAGAAGCAAGAGAGAAGTATGAAAGAAGTAAGAAAGAAGAAAGAAAGAAGGAAGAAAGAAGTAAGAAAGAAATAAGAAAGAAAGAAGAAAGAAGAAAGAAAGAAGTAAGAAAGAAGAAAGAAAGAAGTAAGAAAGAAGAAAGAAAGAAGTAAGAAAGAAGTAAGGAAGAAGTAAGAAAGAAGTAAGAAAGAAATAAGAAAGAAAGAAGTAAGAAAGAAGTAAGAAAGAAAGAAGAAAGAAGTAAGAAAGAAGTAAGAAAGAAGTAAGAAAGAAGTAAGAAAGAAGAAAGATAGAAGTAAGAAAGAAGAAAGAAAGAAGTAAGAAAGAAGTAAGAAAGAAGTAAGAAAGAAGTAAGAAGGAAGTACGAAAGAAGTAAGAAAGAAATAAGAAAGAAAGAAGTAAGAAAGAGGTAAGAAAGAAAGAATGAAGTAAGAAAGAAGTAAGAAAGAAGTAAGAAAGAAAGAAGAAAGAAGTAAGAAAGAAGTAAAAAAGAAGTAAGAAAGAAGTAAGAAAGAAGAAAGAAAGAAGTAAGAAAGAAAGAAGTAAGAAAGAAGTAAGAAAGAAGTAAGAAAGAAGTAAGAAAGAAGTAAGAAAGAAGTAAGAAGGAATGAAGAAAGAAGTAAGAACGAAGAAAGAAAGAAGTAAGAAAGAAGAAAGAAAGAAGTAAGAAAGAAGTAAGAAAGAAGTAAGAAAGAAGTAAGAAAGAAAGAAGAAAGAAGTAAGAAAGAAGTAAGAAAGAAGTAAGAAAGAAGAAAGAAAGAAGTAAGAAAGAAGTAAGAAAGAAGTAAGAAAGAAGTAAGAAAGAAGTAAGAAAGAAAGAAGAAAGAAGTAAGAAAGAAGTAAGAAAGAAGTAATAAAGAAAGAAGAAAGAAGTAAGAAACAAATAAGAAAGAAGTAAGAAAGAAGTAAGAAAGAAGTAAGAAAGAAAGAAGAAAAAAGTAAGAAAGAAGTAAGAAAGAAGTATGAAAGAAGTAAAGAAGTAAGAAAGAAGTAAGAAAGAAGTAAGAAAGAAGTAAGAAAGAAGTACGAAAGAAGTAAGAAAGAAGTAAGAAAGAAAGAAGTAAGAAAGAAGTAAGAAAGAAGTAAGAAAGAAGTACGAAAGAAGTAAGAAAGAAGTAAGAAAGAAGTAAGAAAGAAGTTAAAAAGAAGTAAGATAAAAAGTAAGAAAGAAGTAAGAAAGGAATAAGAAATAAGAAAGAAGTAAGAAAGAAGTAAGAAAGAAGTAAGAAAGAAGTAAGAAAGAAGTAAGAAAGAAGTTAAAAAGAAGTAAGATAAAAAGTAAGAAAGAAGTAAGAAAGGAATAAGAAATAAGAAAGAAGTAAGAAAGAAGTAAGAAAGAAGTAAGAAAGAAAGAAGTAAGAAAGAAGAAAGAAACAAGTAAGAAAGAAGAAAGAAAGAAGTAAGAAAGAAGTAAGAAAGAAGTAAGAAAAAAGTAAGAAAGAAGTACGAAAGAAGTAAGAAAGAAGTAAAAAAGAAAGAAGTAAGAAAGAAGTAAGAAAGAAGTAAGAAAGAAGTAAGAAAGAAGTAAGAAAGAAGTAAGAAAGAAGTAAGAAAGAAGAAAGAAGTAAGAAAGAAAGAAGAAAGAAGTAAGAAAGAAGTAAGAAAGAAGTATGAAAGAAGTAAGAAAGAAGAAAAAAAGAAGTTAGAAAGAAGTAAGAAAGAAGAAAGAAGAAAGAAAGAAGTAGGAAAGAAGAAAGAAAGAAGAAAGAAGTAAGAAAGAAGTAAGAAAGAAGAAAGAAGTAAGAAAGAATTAAGAAAGAAAGAAGAAAGAATTAAGAAAGAAGTAAGAAAGAAGTAAGAAAGAAGAAAAAAGTAGTTAGAAAGAAGTAAGAAAGAAGTAAGAAAGAAGTAAGAAAGAAGTAAGAAAGAAGTAAAAAATAAGAAAGAAAGAAGTAAGAAAGAAGAAAGAAGAAAGAATTAAGAAAGAAGTAGGAAAGAAGTAAGAAAGAAGTAAGAAGAAATGAAGAAAGAAGTAAGAAAGAAGTAAGAAAGAAGTAAGAAAGAAGAAAGAAAGAAGTAAGAAAGAAGTAAGAAAGAAAGAAGAAAGAAGTAAGAAAGAAGTAAGAAAGAAGAAAGAAAGAACAATGAAAGAAGAAAGAAAGAAGTAAGAAAGAAGTAAGAAAGAAGTAAACAAGAAGTAAGATAAAAAGTAAGAAAGAAGTAAGAAAGAAGTAAGAAAGAAGTAAGAAAGAAGTAAGAAAGAAAGAAGAAAGAAGTAAGAAAGAAGTAAGAAAGAAGTATGAAAGAAGTAAGAAAGAAGAAAGAAAGAAGTAAGAAAGAAGTAAGAAAGAAGTAAGAAAGAAGTAAGAAAGAAAGAAGAAAGAAGTAAGAAAGAATTAAGAAAGAAGTAAGAAAGAAGTAAGAGAGAAGTAAGAAGTAATGAAGAAAGTAGTAAGAAAGAAGTAAGAAAGAAGTAAGAAAGAAGTAAGAAAGAAGTAAGAAAGAAGTAAGAAAGAAGTAAGAAAAAGTAATAAAGAAGTAAGAAAGAAGTAAGAAATAAGTAAGAAAGAAGAAAAAAGAAGTTAGAAAGTAGTAAGAAAGAAGTAAGCAAGAAGTAAAAAAGAAAGAAGAAAGAAGTAAGAAAGAAGTAAGAGAGAAGTATGAAAGAAGTAATAAAGAAGAAAGAAAGAAGGAAGAAAGAAGTAAGAAAGAAATAAGAAAGAAAGAAGAAAGAAGAAAGAAAGAAGTAGGAAAGAGGTAAGAAAGAAGTAAGAAAGAAGTAATAAAGAATTAAGAAGGAATAAAGAAAGAAGTAAGAAAGAAGAAAGAACGAAGAAAGAAAGAAGTAAGATGGAAGTAAGAAAGAAAGAAGAAAGAAGTAAGAAAGAAGTAAGAAAGAAGCATGAAGGAAGTAAGAAAGAAGAAAGAAAGAAGTAAGAAAGAAGTAAGAAAGAAGTAAGAAACAAGTAAGAAAGAAGTAAGAAAGAAAGAAGAAAGAAGAAAGAAGAAAGAAAGAAGTAAGAAAGAAGTAAGAAAGAAGTAAGAAGGAATGAAGAAAGTAGTAAGAAAGAAGTAAGAAAGAAGTAAGAAAGAAGTAAGAAAGAAAGAAGAAAGAAATAAGAAAGAAGTAAGAAAGAAGTAAGAAAGAAGTAAGAAAGAAGAAAGATAGAAGTAAGAAAGAAGAAAGAAAGAAGTAAGAAAGAAGTAAGAAAGAAGTAAGAAAGAAGTAAGAAAGAAGTACGAAAGAAGTAAGAAAGATATAAGAAAGAAAGAAGTAAGAAAGAAGTAAGAAAGAAAGAAAGAAGTAAGAAAGAAGTAAGAAAGAAGTAAGAAAGAAAGAAGAAAGAAGTAAGAAAGAAGTAAGAAAGAAGTAAGAAAGAAGTAAGAAAGAAGAAAGAAAGAAGTAAGAAAGAAGAAAGAAAGAAGTAAGAAAGAAGTAAGAAAGAAGTAAGAAAGAAGTAAGAAAGAAGTAAGAAAGAAGTAAGAAAGAAGTAAGAAGGAATGAAGAAAGAAGTAAGAAAGAAGAAAGAAAGAAGTAAGAAAGAAGAAAGAAAGAAGTAAGAAAGAAGTAAGAAAGAAGTAAGAAAGAAGTAAGAAAGAAAGAAGAAAGAAGTAAGAAAGAAGTAAGAAATAAGAAAGAAAGAAGTAAGAAAGAAGTAAGAAAGAAAGAAAGAAGTAAGAAAGAAGTAAGAAAGAAGTAAGAAAGAAAGAAGAAAGAAGTAAGAAAGAAGTAAGAAAGAAGTAAGAAAGAAGTAAGAAAGAAGAAAGAAAGAAGTAAGAAAGAAGAAAGAAAGAAGTAAGAAAGAAGTAAGAAAGAAGTAAGAAAGAAGTAAGAAAGAAGTAAGAAAGAAGTAAGAAAGAAGTAAGAAGGAATGAAGAAAGAAGTAAGAAAGAAGAAAGAAAGAAGTAAGAAAGAAGAAAGAAAGAAGTAAGAAAGAAGTAAGAAAGAAGTAAGAAAGAAGTAAGAAAGAAAGAAGAAAGAAGTAAGAAAGAAGTAAGAAAGAAGTAAGAAAGAAGAAAGAAAGAAGTAAGAAAGAAGAAAGAAAGAAGTAAGAAAGAAGTAAGAAAGAAGTAAGAAAGAAAGAAGAAAGAAGTAAGAAAGAAGTAAGAAAGAAGTAATAAAGAAAGAAGAAAGAAGTAAGAAACAAATAAGAAAGAAGTAAGAAAGAAGTAAGAAAGAAGTAAGAAAGAAGTAAGAAAGAAGTAAGAAAGAAAGAAGAAAAAAGTAAGAAAGAAGTAAGAGAGAAGTATGAAAGAAGTAATAAAGAAGAAAGAAAGAAGGAAGAAAGAAGTAAGAAAGAAATAAGAAAGAAAGAAGAAAGAAGAAAGAAAGAAGTAGGAAAGAGGTAAGAAAGAAGTAAGAAAGAAGTAATAAAGAATTAAGAAGGAATAAAGAAAGAAGTAAGAAAGAAGAAAGAACGAAGAAAGAAAGAAGTAAGAAAGAAGTAAGAAAGAAAGAAGAAAGAAGTAAGAAAGAAGTAAGAAAGAAGTATGAAAGAAGTAAGAAAGAAGAAAGAAAGAAGTAAGAAAGAAGTAAGAAAGAAGTAAGAAACAAGTAAGAAAGAAGTAAGAAAGAAAGAAGAAAGAAGAAAGAAGAAAGAAAGAAGTAAGAAAGAAGTAAGAAAGAAGTAAGAAGGAATGAAGAAAGTAGTAAGAAAGAAGTAAGAAAGAAGTAAGAAAGAAGTAAGAAAGAAAGAAGAAAGAAGTAAGAAAGAAGTAAGAAAGAAGTAAGAAAGAAGTAAGAAAGAAGAAAGATAGAAGTAAGAAAGAAGAAAGAAAGAAGTAAGAAAGAAGTAAGAAAGAAGTAAGAAAGAAGTAAGAAAGAAGTACGAAAGAAGTAAGAAAGATATAAGAAAGAAAGAAGTAAGAAAGAAGTAAGAAAGAAAGAAAGAAGTAAGAAAGAAGTAAGAAAGAAGTAAGAAAGAAAGAAGAAAGAAGTAAGAAAGAAGTAAGAAAGAAGTAAGAAAGAAGTAAGAAAGAAGAAAGAAAGAAGTAAGAAAGAAGAAAGAAAGAAGTAAGAAAGAAGTAAGAAAGAAGTAAGAAAGAAGTAAGAAAGAAGTAAGAAAGAAGTAAGAAAGAAGTAAGAAGGAATGAAGAAAGAAGTAAGAAAGAAGAAAGAAAGAAGTAAGAAAGAAGAAAGAAAGAAGTAAGAAAGAAGTAAGAAAGAAGTAAGAAAGAAGTAAGAAAGAAAGAAGAAAGAAGTAAGAAAGAAGTAAGAAATAAGAAAGAAAGAAGTAAGAAAGAAGTAAGAAAGAAAGAAAGAAGTAAGAAAGAAGTAAGAAAGAAGTAAGAAAGAAAGAAGAAAGAAGTAAGAAAGAAGTAAGAAAGAAGTAAGAAAGAAGTAAGAAAGAAGAAAGAAAGAAGTAAGAAAGAAGAAAGAAAGAAGTAAGAAAGAAGTAAGAAAGAAGTAAGAAAGAAGTAAGAAAGAAGTAAGAAAGAAGTAAGAAAGAAGTAAGAAGGAATGAAGAAAGAAGTAAGAAAGAAGAAAGAAAGAAGTAAGAAAGAAGAAAGAAAGAAGTAAGAAAGAAGTAAGAAAGAAGTAAGAAAGAAGTAAGAAAGAAAGAAGAAAGAAGTAAGAAAGAAGTAAGAAAGAAGTAAGAAAGAAGAAAGAAAGAAGTAAGAAAGAAGAAAGAAAGAAGTAAGAAAGAAGTAAGAAAGAAGTAAGAAAGAAAGAAGAAAGAAGTAAGAAAGAAGTAAGAAAGAAGTAATAAAGAAAGAAGAAAGAAGTAAGAAACAAATAAGAAAGAAGTAAGAAAGAAGTAAGAAAGAAGTAAGAAAGAAGTAAGAAAGAAGTAAGAAAGAAAGAAGAAAAAAGTAAGAAAGAAGTAAGAGAGAAGTATGAAAGAAGTAATAAAGAAGAAAGAAAGAAGGAAGAAAGAAGTAAGAAAGAAATAAGAAAGAAAGAAGAAAGAAGAAAGAAAGAAGTAGGAAAGAGGTAAGAAAGAAGTAAGAAAGAAGTAATAAAGAATTAAGAAGGAATAAAGAAAGAAGTAAGAAAGAAGAAAGAACGAAGAAAGAAAGAAGTAAGAAAGAAGTAAGAAAGAAAGAAGAAAGAAGTAAGAAAGAAGTAAGAAAGAAGTATGAAAGAAGTAAGAAAGAAGAAAGAAAGAAGTAAGAAAGAAGTAAGAAAGAAGTAAGAAACAAGTAAGAAAGAAGTAAGAAAGAAAGAAGAAAGAAGAAAGAAGAAAGAAAGAAGTAAGAAAGAAGTAAGAAAGAAGTAAGAAGGAATGAAGAAAGTAGTAAGAAAGAAGTAAGAAAGAAGTAAGAAAGAAGTAAGAAAGAAAGAAGAAAGAAGTAAGAAAGAAGTAAGAAAGAAGTAAGAAAGAAAGAAGAAAGAAGTAAGAAAGAAGTAAGAAAGAAGTAAGAAAGAAGTAAGAAAGAAGAAAGAAAGAAGTAATAAAGAAGAAAGAAAGAAGTAAGAAAGAAGTAAGAAAGAAGTAAGAAAGAAGTAAGAAAGAAGTAAGAAAGAAGTAAGAAGGTATGGAGATAGAAGTAAGAAAGAAGAAAGAAAGAAGTAAGAAAGAAGAAAGAAAGAAGTAAGAAACAAGTAAGAAAGAAGTAAGAAAGAAGTAAGAAAGAAAGAAGAAAGAAGTAAGAAAGAAGTAAGAAAGAAGTAAGAAAGAAGAAAGAAAGAAGTAAGAAAGAAGAAAGAAAGAAGTAAGAAAGAAGTAAGAAAGAAGTATGAAAGAAAGAAGAAAGAAGTAAGAAAGAAGTAAGAAAGAAGTAATAAAGAAAGAAGAAAGAAGTAAGAAACAAATAAGAAAGAAGTAAGAAAGAAGTAAGAAAGAAGTAAGAAAGAAGTAAGAAAGAAGTAAGAAAGAAAGAAGGAAAAAGTAAGAAAGAAGTAAGAAAGAAGTATGAAAGAAGTAAAGAAGTAAGAAAGAAGTAAGAAAGAAGTAAGAAAGAAGTAAGAAAGAAGTACGAAAGAAGTAAGAAAGAAGTAAGAAAGAAAGAAGTAAGAAAGAAGTAAGAAAGAAGTAAGAAAGAAGTTAAAAATAAGTAAGATAAAAAGTAAGAAAGAAGTAAGAAAGGAATAAGAAATAAGAAAGAAGTAAGAAAGAAGTAAGAAAGAAGTAAGAATGAAGTAAGAAAGAAGTAAGAAAGAAGTTAAAAAGAAGTAAGATAAAAAGTAAGAAAGAAGTAAGAAAGGAATAAGAAATAAGAAAGAAGTAAGAAAGAAGTAAGAAAGAAGTAAGAAAGAAAGAAGTAAGAAAGAAGAAAGAAACAAGTAAGAAGGAAGAAAGAAAGAAGTAAGAAAGAAGTAAGAAAGAAGTAAGAAAAAAGTAAGAAAGAAGTACGAAAGAAGTAAGAAAGAAGTAAAAAAGAAAGAAGTAAGAAAGAAGTAAGAAAGAAGTAAGAAAGAAGTAAGAAAGAAGTAAGAAAGAAGTAAGAAAGAAGAAAGAAGTAAGAAAGAAAGAAGAAAGAAGTAAGAAAGAAGTAAGAAAGAAGTATGAAAGAAGTAAGAAAGAAGAAAGAAAGAAGTAAGAAAGAAGTAAGAAAAAAGAAAGAAAGAAGTAAGAAAGAAGAAAGAAAGAAGAAAGAAGTAAGAAGTAAGAAAGAAGTAAGAAAGAAGTAAGAAAGAAGAAAGAAAGAAGTAAGAAAGAAGTACGAGAGAAGTAAGAAAGAAGTAAGAAAGAAGTAAGAAAGAAGTAAGAAATAAGTAAGAAAGAAGAAAAAAGAAAGAAGAAAGAAGTAAGAAAGAAGTAAGAAAGAAGTATGAAAGAACTAAGAAAGAAGAAAGAAAGAAGTAAGAAAGAAGTAAGAAAGAAGTAAGAAAGAAGTAAGAAGGAAAGAAGAAAGAAGAAAGAAAGGAGTAAGAAAGAAGTAAGAGAGAAGTAAGAAGTAATGAAGAAAGTAGTAAGAAAGAAGTAAGAAAGAAGTAAGAAAGAAGTAAGAAACAAGTAAGAAAGAAGTAAGAAAGAAAGAAGAAAGAAGTAAGAAAGAAGTAAGAAAGAAGTAAGAAATAAGTAAGAAAGAAGAAAAAAGAAGTTAGAAAGAAGTAAGAAAGAAGTAAGAAAGAAGTAAGAAAGAAAGAATAAAGAAGTAAGAAAGAAGTAAGAAAGAAGTATGAAAGAAGTAAGAAAGAAGTATGAAAGAAGTAAGAAAGAAGAAAGAAAGAAGTAAGAAAGAAGTAAGAAAGAAGTAAGAAAGAAATAAGAAAGAAAGAAGAAAGAAGAAAGAAAGAAGTAGGAAAGAAGTAAGAAAGAAGTAAGAAAGAAGTAATAAAGAATTAAGAAGGAATGAAGAAAGAAGTAAGAAAGAAGAAAGAACGAAGTAAGAAAGAAGTAAGAAAGAAATAAGAAAGAAAGAAGAAAGAAGAAAGAAAGAAGTAGGAAAGAAGTAAGAAAGAAGTAAGAAAGAAGTAATAAAGAATTAAGAAGGAATGAAGAAAGAAGTAAGAAAGAAGAAAGAACGAAGTAAGAAAGAAGTAAGAAAGAAGTAAGAAAGAAGTAAGAAAGAAAGAAGAAAGAAGTAAGAAAGAAGTAAGAAAGAAGTATGAAAGAAGTAAGAAAGAAGAAAGAAAGAAGTAAGAAAGAAGTAAGAAAGAAGAAAGAAAGAAGTAAGAAAGAAGTAAGAAAGAAGTAAGAAAGAAGTAAGAAGGAATGAAGAAAGTAGTAAGAAAGAAGTAAGAAAGAAGTAAGAAAGAAGTAAGAAAGAAAGAAGAAAGAAGTAAGAAAGAAGTAAGAAAGAAGTAAGAAAGAAGTAAGAAAGAAAGAAGAAAGAAGTAAGAAAGAAGTAAGAAAGAAGTAAGAAAGAAGTAAGAAAGAAGTAAGAAAGAAGTAAGAAAAAGTAATAAAGAAGTAAGAAAGAAGTAAGAAATAAGTAAGAAAGAAGAAAAAAGAAGTTAGAAAGTAGTAAGAAAGAAGTAAGAAAGAAGTAAGAAAGAAAGAAGAAAGAAGTAAGAAAGAAGTAAGAGAGAAGTATGAAAGAAGTAATAAAGAAGAAAGAAAGAAGGAAGAAAGAAGTAAGAAAGAAATAAGAAAGAAAGAAGAAAGAAGAAAGAAAGAAGTAGGAAAGAGGTAAGAAAGAAGTAAGAAAGAAGTAATAAAGAATTAAGAAGGAATAAAGAAAGAAGTAAGAAAGAAGAAAGAACGAAGAAAGAAAGAAGTAAGAAAGAAGTAAGAAAGAAGTAAGAAAGAAGTAAGAAAGAAAGAAGAAAGAAGTAAGAAAGAAGTAAGAAATAAGAAAGAAAGAAGTAAGAAAGAAGTAAGAAAGAAAGAAAGAAGTAAGAAAGAAGTAAGAAAGAAGTAAGAAAGAAAGAAGAAAGAAGTAAGAAAGAAGTAAGAAAGAAGTAAGAAAGAAGTAAGAAAGAAGAAAGAAAGAAGTAAGAAAGAAGAAAGAAAGAAGTAAGAAAGAAGTAAGAAAGAAGTAAGAAAGAAGTAAGAAAGAAGTAAGAAAGAAGTAAGAAAGAAGTAAGAAGGAATGAAGAAAGAAGTAAGAAAGAAGAAAGAAAGAAGTAAGAAAGAAGAAAGAAAGAAGTAAGAAAGAAGTAAGAAAGAAGTAAGAAAGAAGTAAGAAAGAAAGAAGAAAGAAGTAAGAAAGAAGTAAGAAAGAAGTAAGAAAGAAGTAAGAAAGAAGAAAGATAGAAGTAAGAAAGAAGAAAGAAAGAAGTAAGAAAGAAGTAAGAAAGAAGTAAGAAAGAAGTAAGAAAGAAGTACGAAAGAAGTAAGAAAGAAATAAGAAAGAAAGAAGTAAGAAAGAAGTAAGAAAGAAAGAAAGAAGTAAGAAAGAAGTAAGAAAGAAGTAAGAAAGAAAGAAGAAAGAAGTAAGAAAGAAGTAAGAAAGAAGTAAGAAAGAAGAAAGAAAGAAGTAAGAAAGAAGAAAGAAAGAAGTAAGAAAGAAGTAAGAAAGAAGTAAGCAAGAAGTAAGAAAGAAGTAAGAAAGAAGTAAGAAAGAAGTAAGAAGGAATGAAGAAAGAAGTAAGAAAGAAGAAAGAAAGAAGTAAGAAAGAAGAAAGAAAGAAGTAAGAAAGAAGTAAGAAAGAAGTAAGTAAGAAAGAAGAAGGAAGTAAGAAAGAAGTAAGAAAGAAGTAATAAAGAAAGAAGAAAGAAGTAAGAAACAAATAAGAAAGAAGTAAGAAAGAAGTAAGAAAGAAGTAAGAAAGAAGTAAGAAAGAAGTAAGAAAGAAAGAAGAAAAAAGTAAGAAAGAAGTAAGAGAGAAGTATGAAAGAAGTAATAAAGAAGAAAGAAAGAAGGAAGAAAGAAGTAAGAAAGAAATAAGAAAGAAAGAAGAAAGAAGAAAGAAAGAAGTAGGAAAGAGGTAAGAAAGAAGTAAGAAAGAAGTAATAAAGAATTAAGAAGGAATAAAGAAAGAAGTAAGAAAGAAGAAAGAACGAAGAAAGAAAGAAGTAAGAAAGAAGTAAGAAAGAAAGAAGAAAGAAGTAAGAAAGAAGTAAGAAAGAAGCATGAAAGAAGTAAGAAAGAAGAAAGAAAGAAGTAAGAAAGAAGTAAGAAAGAAGTAAGAAAGAAGTAAGAAAGAAGTAAGAAAGAAGTAAGAAAGAAGTAAGAAAGAAAGAAGAAAGAAGTAAGAAAGAAGTAAGAAAGAAGTAAGAAAGAAGTAAGAAAGAAGCATGAAAGAAGTAAGAAAGAAGAAAGAAAGAAGTAAGAAAGAAGTAAGAAAGAAGTAAGAAAGAAGTAAGAAAGAAGTAAGAAAGAAGTAAGAAAGAAAGAAGAAAGAAGAAAGAAAGAAGTAAGAAAGAAGTAAGAAAGAAGTAAGAAGGAATGAAGAAAGTAGTAAGAAAGAAGTAAGAAAGAAGTAAGAAAGAAGTAAGAAAGAAAGAAGAAAGAAGTAAGAAAGAAGTAAGAAAGAAGTAAGAAAGAAGTAAGAAAGAAGAAAGATAGAAGTAAGAAAGAAGAAAGAAAGAAGTAAGAAAGAAGTAAGAAAGAAGTAAGAAAGAAGTAAGAAAGAAGTACGAAAGAAGTAAGAAAGAAATAAGAAAGAAAGAAGTAAGAAAGAAGTAAGAAAGAAAGAAAGAAGTAAGAAAGAAGTAAGAAAGAAGTAAGAAAGAAAGAAGAAAGAAGTAAGAAAGAAGTAAGAAAGAAGTAAGAAAGAAGTAAGAAAGAAGAAAGAAAGAAGTAAGAAAGAAGAAAGAAAGAAGTAAGAAAGAAGTAAGAAAGAAGTAAGAAAGAAGTAAGAAAGAAGTAAGAAAGAAGTAAGAAAGAAGTAAGAAGGAATGAAGAAAGAAGTAAGAAAGAAGAAAGAAAGAAGTAAGAAAGAAGAAAGAAAGAAGTAAGAAAGAAGTAAGAAAGAAGTAAGAAAGAAGTAAGAAAGAAGAAAGAAAGAAGTAAGAAAGAAGAAAGAAAGAAGTAAGAAAGAAGTAAGATAGAAGTAAGAAAGAAAGAAGATAGAAGTAAGAAAGAAGTAAGAAAGAAGTAATAAAGAAAGAAGAAAGAAGTAAGAAACAAATAAGAAAGAAGTAAGAAAGAAGTAAGAAAGAAGTAAGAAAGAAGTAAGAAAGAAGTAAGAAAGAAAGAAGAAAAAAGTAAGAAAGAAGTAAGAGAGAAGTATGAAAGAAGTAATAAAGAAGAAAGAAAGAAGGAAGAAAGAAGTAAGAAAGAAATAAGAAAGAAAGAAGAAAGAAGAAAGAAAGAAGTAGGAAAGAGGTAAGAAAGAAGTAAGAAAGAAGTAATAAAGAATTAAGAAGGAATAAAGAAAGAAGTAAGAAAGAAGAAAGAACGAAGAAAGAAAGAAGTAAGAAAGAAGTAAGAAAGAAAGAAGAAAGAAGTAAGAAAGAAGTAAGAAAGAAGTATGAAAGAAGTAAGAAAGAAGAAAGAAAGAAGTAAGAAAGAAGTAAGAAAGAAGTAAGAAACAAGTAAGAAAGAAGTAAGAAAGAAAGAAGAAAGAAGAAAGAAGAAAGAAAGAAGTAAGAAAGAAGTAAGAAAGAAGTAAGAAGGAATGAAGAAAGTAGTAAGAAAGAAGTAAGAAAGAAGTAAGAAAGAAGTAAGAAAGAAAGATGAAAGAAGTAAGAAAGAAGTAAGAAAGAAGTAAGAAAGAAGTAAGAAAGAAATAAGAAAGAAAGAAGAAAGAAGAAAGAAAGAAGTAAGAAAGAAGTAAGAAAGAAGAAAGAAAGAAGTAAGAAAGAAGAAAGAAAGAAGTAAGAAAGAAGTAAGAAAGAAGTAAGAAAGAAGTAAGAAAGAAAGAAGAAAGAAGTAAGAAAGAAGTAAGAAAGAAGTAAGAAAGAAGTAAGAAAGAAGAAAGATAGAAGTAAGAAAGAAGAAAGAAAGAAGTAAGAAAGAAGTAAGAAAGAAGTAAGAAAGAAGTAAGAAAGAAGTACGAAAGAAGTAAGAAAGAAATAAGAAAGAAAGAAGTAAGAAAGAAGTAAGAAAGAAAGAAAGAAGTAAGAAAGAAGTAAGAAAGAAGTAAGAAAGAAAGAAGAAAGAAGTAAGAAAGAAGTAAGAAAGAAGTAAGAAAGAAGAAAGAAAGAAGTAAGAAAGAAGAAAGAAAGAAGTAAGAAAGAAGTAAGAAAGAAGTAAGCAAGAAGTAAGAAAGAAGTAAGAAAGAAGTAAGAAAGAAGTAAGAAGGAATGAAGAAAGAAGTAAGAAAGAAGAAAGAAAGAAGTAAGAAAGAAGAAAGAAAGAAGTAAGAAAGAAGTAAGAAAGAAGTAAGTAAGAAAGAAGAAGGAAGTAAGAAAGAAGTAAGAAAGAAGTAATAAAGAAAGAAGAAAGAAGTAAGAAACAAATAAGAAAGAAGTAAGAAAGAAGTAAGAAAGAAGTAAGAAAGAAGTAAGAAAGAAGTAAGAAAGAAAGAAGAAAGAAATAAGAAAGAAGTAAGAAAGAAGTAAGAAAGAAGTAAGAAAGAAGAAAGATAGAAGTAAGAAAGAAGAAAGAAAGAAGTAAGAAAGAAGTAAGAAAGAAGTAAGAAAGAAGTAAGAAAGAAGTACGAAAGAAGTAAGAAAGATATAAGAAAGAAAGAAGTAAGAAAGAAGTAAGAAAGAAAGAAAGAAGTAAGAAAGAAGTAAGAAAGAAGTAAGAAAGAAAGAAGAAAGAAGTAAGAAAGAAGTAAGAAAGAAGTAAGAAAGAAGTAAGAAAGAAGAAAGAAAGAAGTAAGAAAGAAGAAAGAAAGAAGTAAGAAAGAAGTAAGAAAGAAGTAAGAAAGAAGTAAGAAAGAAGTAAGAAAGAAGTAAGAAAGAAGTAAGAAGGAATGAAGAAAGAAGTAAGAAAGAAGAAAGAAAGAAGTAAGAAAGAAGAAAGAAAGAAGTAAGAAAGAAGTAAGAAAGAAGTAAGAAAGAAGTAAGAAAGAAAGAAGAAAGAAGTAAGAAAGAAGTAAGAAATAAGAAAGAAAGAAGTAAGAAAGAAGTAAGAAAGAAAGAAAGAAGTAAGAAAGAAGTAAGAAAGAAGTAAGAAAGAAAGAAGAAAGAAGTAAGAAAGAAGTAAGAAAGAAGTAAGAAAGAAGTAAGAAAGAAGAAAGAAAGAAGTAAGAAAGAAGAAAGAAAGAAGTAAGAAAGAATTAAGAAAGAAGTAAGAAAGAAGTAAGAAAGAAGTAAGAAAGAAGTAAGAAAGAAGTAAGAAGGAATGAAGAAAGAAGTAAGAAAGAAGAAAGAAAGAAGTAAGAAAGAAGAAAGAAAGAAGTAAGAAAGAAGTAAGAAAGAAGTAAGAAAGAAGTAAGAAAGAAAGAAGAAAGAAGTAAGAAAGAAGTAAGAAAGAAGTAAGAAAGAAGAAAGAAAGAAGTAAGAAAGAAGAAAGAAAGAAGTAAGAAAGAAGTAAGAAAGAAGTAAGAAAGAAAGAAGAAAGAAGTAAGAAAGAAGTAAGAAAGAAGTAATAAAGAAAGAAGAAAGAAGTAAGAAACAAATAAGAAAGAAGTAAGAAAGAAGTAAGAAAGAAGTAAGAAAGAAGTAAGAAAGAAGTAAGAAAGAAAGAAGAAAAAAGTAAGAAAGAAGTAAGAGAGAAGTATGAAAGAAGTAATAAAGAAGAAAGAAAGAAGGAAGAAAGAAGTAAGAAAGAAATAAGAAAGAAAGAAGAAAGAAGAAAGAAAGAAGTAGGAAAGAGGTAAGAAAGAAGTAAGAAAGAAGTAATAAAGAATTAAGAAGGAATAAAGAAAGAAGTAAGAAAGAAGAAAGAACGAAGAAAGAAAGAAGTAAGAAAGAAGTAAGAAAGAAAGAAGAAAGAAGTAAGAAAGAAGTAAGAAAGAAGTATGAAAGAAGTAAGAAAGAAGAAAGAAAGAAGTAAGAAAGAAGTAAGAAAGAAGTAAGAAACAAGTAAGAAAGAAGTAAGAAAGAAAGAAGAAAGAAGAAAGAAGAAAGAAAGAAGTAAGAAAGAAGTAAGAAAGAAGTAAGAAGGAATGAAGAAAGTAGTAAGAAAGAAGTAAGAAAGAAGTAAGAAAGAAGTAAGAAAGAAAGAAGAAAGAAGTAAGAAAGAAGTAAGAAAGAAGTAAGAAAGAAGTAAGAAAGAAGAAAGATAGAAGTAAGAAAGAAGAAAGAAAGAAGTAAGAAAGAAGTAAGAAAGAAGTAAGAAAGAAGTAAGAAAGAAGTACGAAAGAAGTAAGAAAGATATAAGAAAGAAAGAAGTAAGAAAGAAGTAAGAAAGAAAGAAAGAAGTAAGAAAGAAGTAAGAAAGAAGTAAGAAAGAAAGAAGAAAGAAGTAAGAAAGAAGTAAGAAAGAAGTAAGAAAGAAGTAAGAAAGAAGAAAGAAAGAAGTAAGAAAGAAGAAAGAAAGAAGTAAGAAAGAAGTAAGAAAGAAGTAAGAAAGAAGTAAGAAAGAAGTAAGAAAGAAGTAAGAAAGAAGTAAGAAGGAATGAAGAAAGAAGTAAGAAAGAAGAAAGAAAGAAGTAAGAAAGAAGAAAGAAAGAAGTAAGAAAGAAGTAAGAAAGAAGTAAGAAAGAAGTAAGAAAGAAAGAAGAAAGAAGTAAGAAAGAAGTAAGAAATAAGAAAGAAAGAAGTAAGAAAGAAGTAAGAAAGAAAGAAAGAAGTAAGAAAGAAGTAAGAAAGAAGTAAGAAAGAAAGAAGAAAGAAGTAAGAAAGAAGTAAGAAAGAAGTAAGAAAGAAGTAAGAAAGAAGAAAGAAAGAAGTAAGAAAGAAGAAAGAAAGAAGTAAGAAAGAAGTAAGAAAGAAGTAAGAAAGAAGTAAGAAAGAAGTAAGAAAGAAGTAAGAAAGAAGTAAGAAGGAATGAAGAAAGAAGTAAGAAAGAAGAAAGAAAGAAGTAAGAAAGAAGAAAGAAAGAAGTAAGAAAGAAGTAAGAAAGAAGTAAGAAAGAAGTAAGAAAGAAAGAAGAAAGAAGTAAGAAAGAAGTAAGAAAGAAGTAAGAAAGAAGAAAGAAAGAAGTAAGAAAGAAGAAAGAAAGAAGTAAGAAAGAAGTAAGAAAGAAGTAAGAAAGAAAGAAGAAAGAAGTAAGAAAGAAGTAAGAAAGAAGTAATAAAGAAAGAAGAAAGAAGTAAGAAACAAATAAGAAAGAAGTAAGAAAGAAGTAAGAAAGAAGTAAGAAAGAAGTAAGAAAGAAGTAAGAAAGAAAGAAGAAAAAAGTAAGAAAGAAGTAAGAGAGAAGTATGAAAGAAGTAATAAAGAAGAAAGAAAGAAGGAAGAAAGAAGTAAGAAAGAAATAAGAAAGAAAGAAGAAAGAAGAAAGAAAGAAGTAGGAAAGAGGTAAGAAAGAAGTAAGAAAGAAGTAATAAAGAATTAAGAAGGAATAAAGAAAGAAGTAAGAAAGAAGAAAGAACGAAGAAAGAAAGAAGTAAGAAAGAAGTAAGAAAGAAAGAAGAAAGAAGTAAGAAAGAAGTAAGAAAGAAGTATGAAAGAAGTAAGAAAGAAGAAAGAAAGAAGTAAGAAAGAAGTAAGAAAGAAGTAAGAAACAAGTAAGAAAGAAGTAAGAAAGAAAGAAGAAAGAAGAAAGAAGAAAGAAAGAAGTAAGAAAGAAGTAAGAAAGAAGTAAGAAGGAATGAAGAAAGTAGTAAGAAAGAAGTAAGAAAGAAGTAAGAAAGAAGTAAGAAAGAAAGAAGAAAGAAGTAAGAAAGAAGTAAGAAAGAAGTAAGAAAGAAAGAAGAAAGAAGTAAGAAAGAAGTAAGAAAGAAGTAAGAAAGAAGTAAGAAAGAAGAAAGAAAGAAGTAATAAAGAAGAAAGAAAGAAGTAAGAAAGAAGTAAGAAAGAAGTAAGAAAGAAGTAAGAAAGAAGTAAGAAAGAAGTAAGAAGGTATGGAGATAGAAGTAAGAAAGAAGAAAGAAAGAAGTAAGAAAGAAGAAAGAAAGAAGTAAGAAACAAGTAAGAAAGAAGTAAGAAAGAAGTAAGAAAGAAAGAAGAAAGAAGTAAGAAAGAAGTAAGAAAGAAGTAAGAAAGAAGAAAGAAAGAAGTAAGAAAGAAGAAAGAAAGAAGTAAGAAAGAAGTAAGAAAGAAGTATGAAAGAAAGAAGAAAGAAGTAAGAAAGAAGTAAGAAAGAAGTAATAAAGAAAGAAGAAAGAAGTAAGAAACAAATAAGAAAGAAGTAAGAAAGAAGTAAGAAAGAAGTAAGAAAGAAGTAAGAAAGAAGTAAGAAAGAAAGAAGGAAAAAGTAAGAAAGAAGTAAGAAAGAAGTATGAAAGAAGTAAAGAAGTAAGAAAGAAGTAAGAAAGAAGTAAGAAAGAAGTAAGAAAGAAGTACGAAAGAAGTAAGAAAGAAGTAAGAAAGAAAGAAGTAAGAAAGAAGTAAGAAAGAAGTAAGAAAGAAGTTAAAAATAAGTAAGATAAAAAGTAAGAAAGAAGTAAGAAAGGAATAAGAAATAAGAAAGAAGTAAGAAAGAAGTAAGAAAGAAGTAAGAATGAAGTAAGAAAGAAGTAAGAAAGAAGTTAAAAAGAAGTAAGATAAAAAGTAAGAAAGAAGTAAGAAAGGAATAAGAAATAAGAAAGAAGTAAGAAAGAAGTAAGAAAGAAGTAAGAAAGAAAGAAGTAAGAAAGAAGAAAGAAACAAGTAAGAAGGAAGAAAGAAAGAAGTAAGAAAGAAGTAAGAAAGAAGTAAGAAAAAAGTAAGAAAGAAGTACGAAAGAAGTAAGAAAGAAGTAAAAAAGAAAGAAGTAAGAAAGAAGTAAGAAAGAAGTAAGAAAGAAGTAAGAAAGAAGTAAGAAAGAAGTAAGAAAGAAGAAAGAAGTAAGAAAGAAAGAAGAAAGAAGTAAGAAAGAAGTAAGAAAGAAGTATGAAAGAAGTAAGAAAGAAGAAAGAAAGAAGTAAGAAAGAAGTAAGAAAAAAGAAAGAAAGAAGTAAGAAAGAAGAAAGAAAGAAGAAAGAAGTAAGAAGTAAGAAAGAAGTAAGAAAGAAGTAAGAAAGAAGAAAGAAAGAAGTAAGAAAGAAGTACGAGAGAAGTAAGAAAGAAGTAAGAAAGAAGTAAGAAAGAAGTAAGAAATAAGTAAGAAAGAAGAAAAAAGAAAGAAGAAAGAAGTAAGAAAGAAGTAAGAAAGAAGTATGAAAGAACTAAGAAAGAAGAAAGAAAGAAGTAAGAAAGAAGTAAGAAAGAAGTAAGAAAGAAGTAAGAAGGAAAGAAGAAAGAAGAAAGAAAGGAGTAAGAAAGAAGTAAGAGAGAAGTAAGAAGTAATGAAGAAAGTAGTAAGAAAGAAGTAAGAAAGAAGTAAGAAAGAAGTAAGAAACAAGTAAGAAAGAAGTAAGAAAGAAAGAAGAAAGAAGTAAGAAAGAAGTAAGAAAGAAGTAAGAAATAAGTAAGAAAGAAGAAAAAAGAAGTTAGAAAGAAGTAAGAAAGAAGTAAGAAAGAAGTAAGAAAGAAAGAATAAAGAAGTAAGAAAGAAGTAAGAAAGAAGTATGAAAGAAGTAAGAAAGAAGTATGAAAGAAGTAAGAAAGAAGAAAGAAAGAAGTAAGAAAGAAGTAAGAAAGAAGTAAGAAAGAAATAAGAAAGAAAGAAGAAAGAAGAAAGAAAGAAGTAGGAAAGAAGTAAGAAAGAAGTAAGAAAGAAGTAATAAAGAATTAAGAAGGAATGAAGAAAGAAGTAAGAAAGAAGAAAGAACGAAGTAAGAAAGAAGTAAGAAAGAAATAAGAAAGAAAGAAGAAAGAAGAAAGAAAGAAGTAGGAAAGAAGTAAGAAAGAAGTAAGAAAGAAGTAATAAAGAATTAAGAAGGAATGAAGAAAGAAGTAAGAAAGAAGAAAGAACGAAGTAAGAAAGAAGTAAGAAAGAAGTAAGAAAGAAGTAAGAAAGAAAGAAGAAAGAAGTAAGAAAGAAGTAAGAAAGAAGTATGAAAGAAGTAAGAAAGAAGAAAGAAAGAAGTAAGAAAGAAGTAAGAAAGAAGAAAGAAAGAAGTAAGAAAGAAGTAAGAAAGAAGTAAGAAAGAAGTAAGAAGGAATGAAGAAAGTAGTAAGAAAGAAGTAAGAAAGAAGTAAGAAAGAAGTAAGAAAGAAAGAAGAAAGAAGTAAGAAAGAAGTAAGAAAGAAGTAAGAAAGAAGTAAGAAAGAAAGAAGAAAGAAGTAAGAAAGAAGTAAGAAAGAAGTAAGAAAGAAGTAAGAAAGAAGTAAGAAAGAAGTAAGAAAAAGTAATAAAGAAGTAAGAAAGAAGTAAGAAATAAGTAAGAAAGAAGAAAAAAGAAGTTAGAAAGTAGTAAGAAAGAAGTAAGAAAGAAGTAAGAAAGAAAGAAGAAAGAAGTAAGAAAGAAGTAAGAGAGAAGTATGAAAGAAGTAATAAAGAAGAAAGAAAGAAGGAAGAAAGAAGTAAGAAAGAAATAAGAAAGAAAGAAGAAAGAAGAAAGAAAGAAGTAGGAAAGAGGTAAGAAAGAAGTAAGAAAGAAGTAATAAAGAATTAAGAAGGAATAAAGAAAGAAGTAAGAAAGAAGAAAGAACGAAGAAAGAAAGAAGTAAGAAAGAAGTAAGAAAGAAGTAAGAAAGAAGTAAGAAAGAAAGAAGAAAGAAGTAAGAAAGAAGTAAGAAATAAGAAAGAAAGAAGTAAGAAAGAAGTAAGAAAGAAAGAAAGAAGTAAGAAAGAAGTAAGAAAGAAGTAAGAAAGAAAGAAGAAAGAAGTAAGAAAGAAGTAAGAAAGAAGTAAGAAAGAAGTAAGAAAGAAGAAAGAAAGAAGTAAGAAAGAAGAAAGAAAGAAGTAAGAAAGAAGTAAGAAAGAAGTAAGAAAGAAGTAAGAAAGAAGTAAGAAAGAAGTAAGAAAGAAGTAAGAAGGAATGAAGAAAGAAGTAAGAAAGAAGAAAGAAAGAAGTAAGAAAGAAGAAAGAAAGAAGTAAGAAAGAAGTAAGAAAGAAGTAAGAAAGAAGTAAGAAAGAAAGAAGAAAGAAGTAAGAAAGAAGTAAGAAAGAAGTAAGAAAGAAGTAAGAAAGAAGAAAGATAGAAGTAAGAAAGAAGAAAGAAAGAAGTAAGAAAGAAGTAAGAAAGAAGTAAGAAAGAAGTAAGAAAGAAGTACGAAAGAAGTAAGAAAGAAATAAGAAAGAAAGAAGTAAGAAAGAAGTAAGAAAGAAAGAAAGAAGTAAGAAAGAAGTAAGAAAGAAGTAAGAAAGAAAGAAGAAAGAAGTAAGAAAGAAGTAAGAAAGAAGTAAGAAAGAAGAAAGAAAGAAGTAAGAAAGAAGAAAGAAAGAAGTAATAAAGAAAGAAGAAAGAAGTAAGAAACAAATAAGAAAGAAGTAAGAAAGAAGTAAGAAAGAAGTAAGAAAGAAGTAAGAAAGAAGTAAGAAAGAAAGAAGAAAAAAGTAAGAAAGAAGTAAGAGAGAAGTATGAAAGAAGTAATAAAGAAGAAAGAAAGAAGGAAGAAAGAAGTAAGAAAGAAATAAGAAAGAAAGAAGAAAGAAGAAAGAAAGAAGTAGGAAAGAGGTAAGAAAGAAGTAAGAAAGAAGTAATAAAGAATTAAGAAGGAATAAAGAAAGAAGTAAGAAAGAAGAAAGAACGAAGAAAGAAAGAAGTAAGAAAGAAGTAAGAAAGAAAGAAGAAAGAAGTAAGAAAGAAGTAAGAAAGAAGCATGAAAGAAGTAAGAAAGAAGAAAGAAAGAAGTAAGAAAGAAGTAAGAAAGAAGTAAGAAAGAAGTAAGAAAGAAGTAAGAAAGAAGTAAGAAAGAAGTAAGAAAGAAAGAAGAAAGAAGTAAGAAAGAAGTAAGAAAGAAGTAAGAAAGAAGTAAGAAAGAAGCATGAAAGAAGTAAGAAAGAAGAAAGAAAGAAGTAAGAAAGAAGTAAGAAAGAAGTAAGAAAGAAGTAAGAAAGAAGTAAGAAAGAAGTAAGAAAGAAAGAAGAAAGAAGAAAGAAAGAAGTAAGAAAGAAGTAAGAAAGAAGTAAGAAGGAATGAAGAAAGTAGTAAGAAAGAAGTAAGAAAGAAGTAAGAAAGAAGTAAGAAAGAAAGAAGAAAGAAGTAAGAAAGAAGTAAGAAAGAAGTAAGAAAGAAGTAAGAAAGAAGAAAGATAGAAGTAAGAAAGAAGAAAGAAAGAAGTAAGAAAGAAGTAAGAAAGAAGTAAGAAAGAAGTAAGAAAGAAGTACGAAAGAAGTAAGAAAGAAATAAGAAAGAAAGAAGTAAGAAAGAAGTAAGAAAGAAAGAAAGAAGTAAGAAAGAAGTAAGAAAGAAGTAAGAAAGAAAGAAGAAAGAAGTAAGAAAGAAGTAAGAAAGAAGTAAGAAAGAAGTAAGAAAGAAGAAAGAAAGAAGTAAGAAAGAAGAAAGAAAGAAGTAAGAAAGAAGTAAGAAAGAAGTAAGAAAGAAGTAAGAAAGAAGTAAGAAAGAAGTAAGAAAGAAGTAAGAAGGAATGAAGAAAGAAGTAAGAAAGAAGAAAGAAAGAAGTAAGAAAGAAGAAAGAAAGAAGTAAGAAAGAAGTAAGAAAGAAGTAAGAAAGAAGTAAGAAAGAAGAAAGAAAGAAGTAAGAAAGAAGAAAGAAAGAAGTAAGAAAGAAGTAAGATAGAAGTAAGAAAGAAAGAAGATAGAAGTAAGAAAGAAGTAAGAAAGAAGTAATAAAGAAAGAAGAAAGAAGTAAGAAACAAATAAGAAAGAAGTAAGAAAGAAGTAAGAAAGAAGTAAGAAAGAAGTAAGAAAGAAGTAAGAAAGAAAGAAGAAAAAAGTAAGAAAGAAGTAAGAGAGAAGTATGAAAGAAGTAATAAAGAAGAAAGAAAGAAGGAAGAAAGAAGTAAGAAAGAAATAAGAAAGAAAGAAGAAAGAAGAAAGAAAGAAGTAGGAAAGAGGTAAGAAAGAAGTAAGAAAGAAGTAATAAAGAATTAAGAAGGAATAAAGAAAGAAGTAAGAAAGAAGAAAGAACGAAGAAAGAAAGAAGTAAGAAAGAAGTAAGAAAGAAAGAAGAAAGAAGTAAGAAAGAAGTAAGAAAGAAGTATGAAAGAAGTAAGAAAGAAGAAAGAAAGAAGTAAGAAAGAAGTAAGAAAGAAGTAAGAAACAAGTAAGAAAGAAGTAAGAAAGAAAGAAGAAAGAAGAAAGAAGAAAGAAAGAAGTAAGAAAGAAGTAAGAAAGAAGTAAGAAGGAATGAAGAAAGTAGTAAGAAAGAAGTAAGAAAGAAGTAAGAAAGAAGTAAGAAAGAAAGATGAAAGAAGTAAGAAAGAAGTAAGAAAGAAGTAAGAAAGAAGTAAGAAAGAAATAAGAAAGAAAGAAGAAAGAAGAAAGAAAGAAGTAAGAAAGAAGTAAGAAAGAAGAAAGAAAGAAGTAAGAAAGAAGAAAGAAAGAAGTAAGAAAGAAGTAAGAAAGAAGTAAGAAAGAAGTAAGAAAGAAAGAAGAAAGAAGTAAGAAAGAAGTAAGAAAGAAGTAAGAAAGAAGTAAGAAAGAAGAAAGATAGAAGTAAGAAAGAAGAAAGAAAGAAGTAAGAAAGAAGTAAGAAAGAAGTAAGAAAGAAGTAAGAAAGAAGTACGAAAGAAGTAAGAAAGAAATAAGAAAGAAAGAAGTAAGAAAGAAGTAAGAAAGAAAGAAAGAAGTAAGAAAGAAGTAAGAAAGAAGTAAGAAAGAAAGAAGAAAGAAGTAAGAAAGAAGTAAGAAAGAAGTAAGAAAGAAGAAAGAAAGAAGTAAGAAAGAAGAAAGAAAGAAGTAAGAAAGAAGTAAGAAAGAAGTAAGCAAGAAGTAAGAAAGAAGTAAGAAAGAAGTAAGAAAGAAGTAAGAAGGAATGAAGAAAGAAGTAAGAAAGAAGAAAGAAAGAAGTAAGAAAGAAGAAAGAAAGAAGTAAGAAAGAAGTAAGAAAGAAGTAAGTAAGAAAGAAGAAGGAAGTAAGAAAGAAGTAAGAAAGAAGTAATAAAGAAAGAAGAAAGAAGTAAGAAACAAATAAGAAAGAAGTAAGAAAGAAGTAAGAAAGAAGTAAGAAAGAAGTAAGAAAGAAGTAAGAAAGAAAGAAGAAAAAAGTAAGAAAGAAGTAAGAGAGAAGTATGAAAGAAGTAATAAAGAAGAAAGAAAGAAGGAAGAAAGAAGTAAGAAAGAAATAAGAAAGAAAGAAGAAAGAAGAAAGAAAGAAGTAGGAAAGAGGTAAGAAAGAAGTAAGAAAGAAGTAATAAAGAATTAAGAAGGAATAAAGAAAGAAGTAAGAAAGAAGAAAGAACGAAGAAAGAAAGAAGTAAGAAAGAAGTAAGAAAGAAAGAAGAAAGAAGTAAGAAAGAAGTAAGAAAGAAGCATGAAAGAAGTAAGAAAGAAGAAAGAAAGAAGTAAGAAAGAAGTAAGAAAGAAGTAAGAAAGAAGTAAGAAAGAAGTAAGAAAGAAGTAAGAAAGAAGTAAGAAAGAAAGAAGAAAGAAGTAAGAAAGAAGTAAGAAAGAAGTAAGAAAGAAGTAAGAAAGAAGCATGAAAGAAGTAAGAAAGAAGAAAGAAAGAAGTAAGAAAGAAGTAAGAAAGAAGTAAGAAAGAAGTAAGAAAGAAGTAAGAAAGAAGTAAGAAAGAAAGAAGAAAGAAGAAAGAAAGAAGTAAGAAAGAAGTAAGAAAGAAGTAAGAAGGAATGAAGAAAGTAGTAAGAAAGAAGTAAGAAAGAAGTAAGAAAGAAGTAAGAAAGAAAGAAGAAAGAAGTAAGAAAGAAGTAAGAAAGAAGTAAGAAAGAAGTAAGAAAGAAGAAAGATAGAAGTAAGAAAGAAGAAAGAAAGAAGTAAGAAAGAAGTAAGAAAGAAGTAAGAAAGAAGTAAGAAAGAAGTACGAAAGAAGTAAGAAAGAAATAAGAAAGAAAGAAGTAAGAAAGAAGTAAGAAAGAAAGAAAGAAGTAAGAAAGAAGTAAGAAAGAAGTAAGAAAGAAAGAAGAAAGAAGTAAGAAAGAAGTAAGAAAGAAGTAAGAAAGAAGTAAGAAAGAAGAAAGAAAGAAGTAAGAAAGAAGAAAGAAAGAAGTAAGAAAGAAGTAAGAAAGAAGTAAGAAAGAAGTAAGAAAGAAGTAAGAAAGAAGTAAGAAAGAAGTAAGAAGGAATGAAGAAAGAAGTAAGAAAGAAGAAAGAAAGAAGTAAGAAAGAAGAAAGAAAGAAGTAAGAAAGAAGTAAGAAAGAAGTAAGAAAGAAGTAAGAAAGAAGAAAGAAAGAAGTAAGAAAGAAGAAAGAAAGAAGTAAGAAAGAAGTAAGATAGAAGTAAGAAAGAAAGAAGATAGAAGTAAGAAAGAAGTAAGAAAGAAGTAATAAAGAAAGAAGAAAGAAGTAAGAAACAAATAAGAAAGAAGTAAGAAAGAAGTAAGAAAGAAGTAAGAAAGAAGTAAGAAAGAAGTAAGAAAGAAAGAAGAAAAAAGTAAGAAAGAAGTAAGAGAGAAGTATGAAAGAAGTAATAAAGAAGAAAGAAAGAAGGAAGAAAGAAGTAAGAAAGAAATAAGAAAGAAAGAAGAAAGAAGAAAGAAAGAAGTAGGAAAGAGGTAAGAAAGAAGTAAGAAAGAAGTAATAAAGAATTAAGAAGGAATAAAGAAAGAAGTAAGAAAGAAGAAAGAACGAAGAAAGAAAGAAGTAAGAAAGAAGTAAGAAAGAAAGAAGAAAGAAGTAAGAAAGAAGTAAGAAAGAAGTATGAAAGAAGTAAGAAAGAAGAAAGAAAGAAGTAAGAAAGAAGTAAGAAAGAAGTAAGAAACAAGTAAGAAAGAAGTAAGAAAGAAAGAAGAAAGAAGAAAGAAGAAAGAAAGAAGTAAGAAAGAAGTAAGAAAGAAGTAAGAAGGAATGAAGAAAGTAGTAAGAAAGAAGTAAGAAAGAAGTAAGAAAGAAGTAAGAAAGAAAGATGAAAGAAGTAAGAAAGAAGTAAGAAAGAAGTAAGAAAGAAGTAAGAAAGAAATAAGAAAGAAAGAAGAAAGAAGAAAGAAAGAAGTAAGAAAGAAGTAAGAAAGAAGTAAGAAAGAAGTAAGAAAGAAGTAAGAAAGAAGTACGAAAGAAGTAAGAAAGAAATAAGAAAGAAAGAAGTAAGAAAGAAGTAAGAAAGAAAGAAAGAAGTAAGAAAGAAGTAAGAAAGAAGTAAGAAGGAAAGAAGAAAGAAGTAAGAAAGAAGTAAGAAAGAAGTAAGAAAGAAGTAAGAAAGAAGAAAGAAAGAAGTAAGAAAGAAGAAAGAAAGAAGTAAGAAAGAAGTAAGAAAGAAGTAAGAAAGAAGTAAGAAAGAAGTAAGAAAGAAGTAAGAAAGAAGTAAGAAAGAAGTAAGAAAGAAGTAAGAAAGAAAGAAGAAAGAAGTAAGAAAGAAGTAAGAAAGAAGTAAGAAAGAAGAAAGAAAGAAGTAAGAAAGAAGAAAGAAAGAAGTAAGAAAGAAGTAAGAAAGAAGTAAGAAAGAAGTAAGAAAGAAGTAAGAAAGAAGTAAGAAAGAAGTAAGAAAGAAGTAAGAAGGAATGAAGAAAGAAGTAAGAAAGAAGAAAGAAAGAAGTAAGAAAGAAGAAAGAAAGAAGTAAGAAAGAAGTAAGAAAGAAGTAAGAAAGAAGTAAGAAAGAAGAAAGAAAGAAGTAAGAAAGAAGAAAGAAAGAAGTAAGAAAGAAGTAAGATAGAAGTAAGAAAGAAAGAAGATAGAAGTAAGAAAGAAGTAAGAAAGAAGTAATAAAGAAAGAAGAAAGAAGTAAGAAACAAATAAGAAAGAAGTAAGAAAGAAGTAAGAAAGAAGTAAGAAAGAAGTAAGAAAGAAGTAAGAAAGAAAGAAGAAAAAAGTAAGAAAGAAGTAAGAGAGAAGTATGAAAGAAGTAATAAAGAAGAAAGAAAGAAGGAAGAAAGAAGTAAGAAAGAAATAAGAAAGAAAGAAGAAAGAAGAAAGAAAGAAGTAGGAAAGAGGTAAGAAAGAAGTAAGAAAGAAGTAATAAAGAATTAAGAAGGAATAAAGAAAGAAGTAAGAAAGAAGAAAGAACGAAGAAAGAAAGAAGTAAGAAAGAAGTAAGAAAGAAAGAAGAAAGAAGTAAGAAAGAAGTAAGAAAGAAGTATGAAAGAAGTAAGAAAGAAGAAAGAAAGAAGTAAGAAAGAAGTAAGAAAGAAGTAAGAAACAAGTAAGAAAGAAGTAAGAAAGAAAGAAGAAAGAAGAAAGAAGAAAGAAAGAAGTAAGAAAGAAGTAAGAAAGAAGTAAGAAGGAATGAAGAAAGTAGTAAGAAAGAAGTAAGAAAGAAGTAAGAAAGAAGTAAGAAAGAAAGATGAAAGAAGTAAGAAAGAAGTAAGAAAGAAGTAAGAAAGAAGTAAGAAAGAAATAAGAAAGAAAGAAGAAAGAAGAAAGAAAGAAGTAAGAAAGAAGTAAGAAAGAAGTAAGAAAGAAGTAAGAAAGAAGTAAGAAAGAAGTACGAAAGAAGTAAGAAAGAAATAAGAAAGAAAGAAGTAAGAAAGAAGTAAGAAAGAAAGAAAGAAGTAAGAAAGAAGTAAGAAAGAAGTAAGAAGGAAAGAAGAAAGAAGTAAGAAAGAAGTAAGAAAGAAGTAAGAAAGAAGTAAGAAAGAAGAAAGAAAGAAGTAAGAAAGAAGAAAGAAAGAAGTAAGAAAGAAGTAAGAAAGAAGTAAGAAAGAAGTAAGAAAGAAGTAAGAAAGAAGTAAGAAAGAAGTAAGAAGGAATGAAGAAAGAAGTAAGAAAGAAGAAAGAAAGAAGTAAGAAAGAAGAAAGAAAGAAGTAAGAAAGAAGTAAGAAAGAAGTAAGAAAGAAGTAAGAAAGAAAGAAGAAAGAAGTAAGAAAGAAGTAAGAAAGAAGTAAGAAAGAAGAAAGAAAGAAGTAAGAAAGAAGAAAGAAAGAAGTAAGAAAGAAGTAAGAAAGAAGTAAGAAAGAAAGAAGAAAGAAGTAAGAAAGAAGTAAGAAAGAAGTAATAAAGAAAGAAGAAAGAAGTAAGAAACAAATAAGAAAGAAGTAAGAAAGAAGTAAGAAAGAAGTAAGAAAGAAGTAAGAAAGAAGTAAGAAAGAAAGAAGAAAAAAGTAAGAAAGAAGTAAGAAAGAAGTATGAAAGAAGTAAAGAAGTAAGAAAGAAGTAAGAAAGAAGTAAGAAAGAAGTAAGAAAGAAGTACGAAAGAAGTAAGAAAGAAGAAAGAAAGAAGTAAGAAAGAAGTAAGAAAGAAGTAAGATAGAAGTACGAAAGAAGTAAGAAAGAAGTAAGAAAGAAGTAAGAAAGAAGTTAAAAAGAAGTAAGATAAAAAGTAAGAAAGAAGTAAGAAAGGAATAATAAATAAGAAAGAAGTAAGAAAGAAGTAAGAAAGAAGTAAGAATGAAGTAAGAAAGAAGTAAGAAAGAAGTTAAAAAGAAGTAAGATAAAAAGTAAGAAAGAAGTAAGAAAGGAATAAGAAATAAGAAAGAAGTAAGAAAGAAGTAAGAAAGAAGTAAGAAAGAAAGAAGTAAGAAAGAAGAAAGAAACAAGTAAGAAAGAAGAAAGAAAGAAGTAAGAAAGAAGTAAGAAAGAAGTAAGAAAAAAGTAAGAAAGAAGTACGAAAGAAGTAAGAAAGAAGTAAAAAAGAAAGAAGTAAGAAAGAAGTAAGAAAGAAGTAAGAAAGAAGTAAGAAAGAAGTAAGAAAGAAGTAAGAAAGAAGTAAGAAAGAAGAAAGAAGTAAGAAAGAAAGAAGAAAGAAGTAAGAAAGAAGTAAGAAAGAAGTATGAAAGAAGTAAGAAAGAAGAAAAAAAGAAGTTAGAAAGAAGTAAGAAAGAAGAAAGAAGAAAGAAAGAAGTAAGAAAGAAGAAAGAAAGAAGAAAGAATTAAGAAAGAAGTAAGAAAGAATAAAGAAGTAAGAAAGAATTGAGAAAGAAAGAAGAAAGAAGTAAGAAAGAAGTAAGAAAGAAGTAAGAAAGAAGAAAAAAGTAGTTAGAAAGAAGTAAGAAAGAAGTACGAAAGAAGTAAGAAAGAAGTAAAAAAGAAGAAAGAAAGAAGTAAGAAAGAAGAAAGAAGAAAGAATTAAGAAAGAAGTAGGAAAGAAGTAAGAAAGAAGTAAGAAGGAATGAAGAAAGAAGTAAGAAAGAAGTAAGAAAGAAGTAAGAAAGAAGTAAGAAAGAAGAAAGAAAGAAGTAAGAAAGAAGTAAGAAAGAAAGAAGAAAGAAGTAAGAAAGAAGTAAGAAAGAAGAAAGAAAGAAGAATGAAAGAAGAAAGAAAGAAGTAAGAAAGAAGTAAGAAAGAAGTAAGCAAGAAGTAAGATAAAAAGTAAGAAAGAAGTAAGAAAGAAGTAAGAAAGAAGTAAGAAAGAAGTAAGAAAGAAAGAAGAAAGAAGTAAGAAAGAAGTAAGAAAGAAGTATGAAAGAAGTAAGAAAGAAGAAAGAAAGAAGTAAGAAAGAAGTAAGAAAGAAGTAAGAAAGAAGTAAGAAAGAAAGAAGAAAGAAGTAAGAAAGAAGTAAGAAAGAAGTAAGAAAGAAGTAAGAGAGAAGTAAGAAGTAATGAAGAAAGTAGTAAGAAAGAAGTAAGAAAGAAGTAAGAAAGAAGTAAGAAAGAAGTAAGAAAGAAGTAAGAAAAAGTAATAAAGAAGTAAGAAAGAAGTAAGAAAGAAGTAAGAAAGAAGAAAAAAGAAGTTAGAAAGTAGTAAGAAAGAAGTAAGAAAGAAGTAAGAAAGAAAGAAGAAAGAAGTAAGAAAGAAGTAAGAGAGAAGTATGAAAGAAGTAATAAAGAAGAAAGAAAGAAGGAAGAAAGAAGTAAGAAAGAAATAAGAAAGAAAGAAGAAAGAAGAAAGAAAGAAGTAGGAAAGAGGTAAGAAAGAAGTAAGAAAGAAGTAATAAACAATTAAGAAGGAATAAAGAAAGAAGTAAGAAAGAAGAAAGAACGAAGAAAGAAAGAAGTAAGAAAGAAGTAAGAAAGAAGAAAGAACGAAGAAAGAAAGAAGTAAGAAAGAAGTAAGAAAGAAAGAAGAAAGAAGTAAGAAAGAAGTAAGAAAGAAGCATGAAAGAAGTAAGAAAGAAGAAAGAAAGAAGTAAGAAAGAAGTAAGAAAGAAGTAAGAAACAAGTAAGAAAGAAGTAAGAAAGAAAGAAGAAAGAAGAAAGAAGAAAGAAGAAAGAAAGAAGTAAGAAAGAAGTAAGAAAGAAGTAAGAAGGAATGAAGAAAGTAGTAAGAAAGAAGTAAGAAAGAAGTAAGAAAGAAGTAAGAAAGAAAGAAGAAAGAAGTAAGAAAGAAGTAAGAAAGAAGTAAGAAAGAAGAAAGATAGAAGTAAGAAAGAAGAAAGAAAGAAGTAAGAAAGAAGTAAGAAAGAAGTAAGAAAGAAATAAGAAAGAAAGAAGTAAGAAAGAAGTAAGAAAGAAAGAAAGAAGTAAGAAAGAAGTAAGAAAGAAGTAAGAAGGAAAGAAGAAAGAAGTAAGAAAGAAGTAAGAAAGAAGTAAGAAAGAAGTAAGAAAGAAGAAAGAAAGAAGTAAGAAAGAAGAAAGAAAGAAGTAAGAAAGAAGTAAGAAAGAAGTAAGAAAGAAGTAAGAAAGAAGTAAGAAAGAAGTAAGAAAGAAGTAAGAAGGAATGAAGAAAGAAGTAAGAAAGAAGAAAGAAAGAAGTAAGAAAGAAGAAAGAAAGAAGTAAGAAAGAAGTAAGAAAGAAGTAAGAAAGAAGTAAGAAAGAAAGAAGAAAGAAGTAAGAAAGAAGTAAGAAAGAAGTAAGAAAGAAGAAAGAAAGAAGTAAGAAAGAAGAAAGAAAGAAGTAAGAAAGAAGTAAGAAAGAAGTAATAAAGAAAGAAGAAAGAAGTAAGAAAGAAGTAAGAAAGAAGTAATAAAGAAAGAAGAAAGAAGTAAGAAACAAATAAGAAAGAAGTAAGAAAGAAGTAAGAAAGAAGTAAGAAAGAAGTAAGAAAGAAGTAAGAAAGAAAGAAGAAAAAAGTAAGAAAGAAGTAAGAAAGAAGTATGAAAGAAGTAAAGAGGTAAGAAAGAAGTAAGAAAGAAGTAAGAAAGAAGTAAGAAAGAAGTACGAAAGAAGTAAGAAAGAAGAAAGAAAGAAGTAAGAAAGAAGTAAGAAAGAAGTAAGATAGAAGTACGAAAGAAGTAAGAAAGAAGTAAGAAAGAAGTAAGAAAGAAGTTAAAAAGAAGTAAGATAAAAAGTAAGAAAGAAGTAAGAAAGGAATAATAAATAAGAAAGAAGTAAGAAAGAAGTAAGAAAGAAGTAAGAATGAAGTAAGAAAGAAGTAAGAAAGAAGTTAAAAAGAAGTAAGATAAAAAGTAAGAAAGAAGTAAGAAAGGAATAAGAAATAAGAAAGAAGTAAGAAAGAAGTAAGAAAGAAGTAAGAAAGAAAGAAGTAAGAAAGAAGAAAGAAACAAGTAAGAAAGAAGAAAGAAAGAAGTAAGAAAGAAGTAAGAAAGAAGTAAGAAAAAAGTAAGAAAGAAGTACGAAAGAAGTAAGAAAGAAGTAAAAAAGAAAGAAGTAAGAAAGAAGTAAGAAAGAAGTAAGAAAGAAGTAAGAAAGAAGTTAGAAAGAAGTAAGAAAGAAGTAAGAAAGAATAAAGAAGTAAGAAAGAAAGAAGAAAGAAGTAAGAAAGAAGTAAGAAAGAAGTATGAAAGAAGTAAGAAAGAAGAAAAAAAGAAGTTAGAAAGAAGTAAGAAAGAAGAAAGAAGAAAGAAAGAAGTAAGAAAGAAGAAAGAAAGAAGAAAGAAGTAAGAAAGAAGTAAGAAAGAATAAAGAAGTAAGAAAGAATTAAGAAAGAAAGAAGAAAGAAGTAAGAAAGAAGTAAGAAAGAAGTAAGAAAGAAGAAAAAAGTAGTTAGAAAGAAGTAAGAAAGAAGTAAGAAAGAAGTAAGAAAGAAGTAAAAAAGAAGAAAGAAAGAAGTAAGAAAGAAGAAAGAAGAAAGAATTAAGAAAGAAGTAGGAAAGAAGTAAGAAAGAAGTAAGAAGGAATGAAGAAAGAAGTAAGAAAGAAGTAAGAAAGAAGTAAGAAAGAAGTAAGAAAGAAGAAAGAAAGAAGTAAGAAAGAAGTAAGAAAGAAAGAAGAAAGAAGTAAGAAAGAAGTAAGAAAGAAGAAAGAAAGAAGAATGAAAGAAGAAAGAAAGAAGTAAGAAAGAAGTAAGAAAGAAGTAAGCAAGAAGTAAGATAAAAAGTAAGAAAGAAGTAAGAAAGAAGTAAGAAAGAAGTAAGAAAGAAGTAAGAAAGAAAGAAGAAAGAAGTAAGAAAGAAGTAAGAAAGAAGTATGAAAGAAGTAAGAAAGAAGAAAGAAAGAAGTAAGAAAGAAGTAAGAAAGAAGTAAGAAAGAAGTAAGAAAGAAGTAAGAAAAAGTAATAAAGAAGTAAGAAGGAAGTAAGAAAGAAGTAAGAAAGAAGAAAAAAGAAGTTAGAAAGTAGTAAGAAAGAAGTAAGAAAGAAGTAAGAAAGAAAGAAGAAAGAAGTAAGAAAGAAGTAAGAGAGAAGTATGAAGGAAGTAATAAAGAAGAAAGAAAGAAGGAAGAAAGAAGTAAGAAAGAAATAAGAAAGAAGTAAGAAAGAAGTAAGAAAGAAGTAAGAAAGAAAGAAGAAAGAAGTAAGAAAGAAGTAAGAAAGAAGTAAGAAAGAAGTAAGAAAGAAGCATGAAAGAAGTAAGAAAGAAGAAAGAAAGAAGTAAGAAAGAAGTAAGAAAGAAGTAAGAAAGAAGTAAGAAAGAAGTAAGAAAGAAGTAAGAAAGAAGTAAGAAAGAAAGAAGAAAGAAGAAAGAAAGAAGTAAGAAAGAAGTAAGAAAGAAGTAAGAAGGAATGAAGAAAGTAGTAAGAAAGAAGTAAGAAAGAAGTAAGAAAGAAGTAAGAAAGAAAGAAGAAAGAAGTAAGAAAGAAGTAAGAAAGAAGTAAGAAAGAAGTAAGAAAGAAGAAAGATAGAAGTAAGAAAGAAGAAAGAAAGAAGTAAGAAAGAAGTAAGAAAGAAGTAAGAAAGAAGTAAGAAAGAAGTACGAAAGAAGTAAGAAAGAAATAAGAAAGAAAGAAGTAAGAAAGAAGTAAGAAAGAAAGAAAGAAGTAAGAAAGAAGTAAGAAAGAAGTAAGAAAGAAAGAAGAAAGAAGTAAGAAAGAAGTAAGAAAGAAGTAAGAAAGAAGAAAGAAAGAAGTAAGAAAGAAGAAAGAAAGAAGTAAGAAAGAAGTAAGAAAGAAGTAAGCAAGAAGTAAGAAAGAAGTAAGAAAGAAGTAAGAAAGAAGTAAGAAGGAATGAAGAAAGAAGTAAGAAAGAAGAAAGAAAGAAGTAAGAAAGAAGAAAGAAAGAAGTAAGAAAGAAGTAAGAAAGAAGTAAGAAAGAAGTAAGAAAGAAAGAAGAAAGAAGTAAGAAAGAAGTAAGAAAGAAGTAAGAAAGAAGAAAGAAAGAAGTAAGAAAGAAGAAAGAAAGAAGTAAGAAAGAAGTAAGAAAGAAGTAAGAAAGAAAGAAGAAAGAAGTAAGAAAGAAGTAAGAAAGAAGTAATAAAGAAAGAAGAAAGAAGTAAGAAACAAATAAGAAAGAAGTAAGAAAGAAGTAAGAAAGAAGTAAGAAAGAAGTAAGAAAGAAGTAAGAAAGAAAGAAGAAAAAAGTAAGAAAGAAGTAAGAAAGAAGTATGAAAGAAGTAAAGAAGTAAGAAAGAAGTAAGAAAGAAGTAAGAAAGAAGTAAGAAAGAAGTACGAAAGAAGTAAGAAAGAAGAAAGAAAGAAGTAAGAAAGAAGTAAGAAAGAAGTAAGATAGAAGTACGAAAGAAGTAAGAAAGAAGTAAGAAAGAAGTAAGAAAGAAGTTAAAAAGAAGTAAGATAAAAAGTAAGAAAGAAGTAAGAAAGGAATAATAAATAAGAAAGAAGTAAGAAAGAAGTAAGAAAGAAGTAAGAATGAAGTAAGAAAGAAGTAAGAAAGAAGTTAAAAAGAAGTAAGATAAAAAGTAAGAAAGAAGTAAGAAAGGAATAAGAAATAAGAAAGAAGTAAGAAAGAAGTAAGAAAGAAGTAAGAAAGAAAGAAGTAAGAAAGAAGAAAGAAACAAGTAAGAAAGAAGAAAGAAAGAAGTAAGAAAGAAGTAAGAAAGAAGTAAGAAAAAAGTAAGAAAGAAGTACGAAAGAAGTAAGAAAGAAGTAAAAAAGAAAGAAGTAAGAAAGAAGTAAGAAAGAAGTAAGAAAGAAGTAAGAAAGAAGTAAGAAAGAAGTAAGAAAGAAGAAAGAAGTAAGAAAGAAAGAAGAAAGAAGTAAGAAAGAAGTAAGAAAGAAGTATGAAAGAAGTAAGAAAGAAGAAAAAAAGAAGTTAGAAAGAAGTAAGAAAGAAGAAAGAAGAAAGAAAGAAGTAAGAAAGAAGAAAGAAAGAAGAAAGAATTAAGAAAGAAGTAAGAAAGAATAAAGAAGTAAGAAAGAATTGAGAAAGAAAGAAGAAAGAAGTAAGAAAGAAGTAAGAAAGAAGTAAGAAAGAAGAAAAAAGTAGTTAGAAAGAAGTAAGAAAGAAGTAAGAAAGAAGTAAGAAAGAAGTAAAAAAGAAGAAAGAAAGAAGTAAGAAAGAAGAAAGAAGAAAGAATTAAGAAAGAAGTAGGAAAGAAGTAAGAAAGAAGTAAGAAGGAATGAAGAAAGAAGTAAGAAAGAAGTAAGAAAGAAGTAAGAAAGAAGTAAGAAAGAAGAAAGAAAGAAGTAAGAAAGAAGTAAGAAAGAAAGAAGAAAGAAGTAAGAAAGAAGTAAGAAAGAAGAAAGAAAGAAGAATGAAAGAAGAAAGAAAGAAGTAAGAAAGAAGTAAGAAAGAAGTAAGCAAGAAGTAAGATAAAAAGTAAGAAAGAAGTAAGAAAGAAGTAAGAAAGAAGTAAGAAAGAAGTAAGAAAGAAAGAAGAAAGAAGTAAGAAAGAAGTAAGAAAGAAGTATGAAAGAAGTAAGAAAGAAGAAAGAAAGAAGTAAGAAAGAAGTAAGAAAGAAGTAAGAAAGAAGTAAGAAAGAAAGAAGAAAGAAGTAAGAAAGAAGTAAGAAAGAAGTAAGAAAGAAGTAAGAGAGAAGTAAGAAGTAATGAAGAAAGTAGTAAGAAAGAAGTAAGAAAGAAGTAAGAAAGAAGTAAGAAAGAAGTAAGAAAGAAGTAAGAAAAAGTAATAAAGAAGTAAGAAAGAAGTAAGAAAGAAGTAAGAAAGAAGAAAAAAGAAGTTAGAAAGTAGTAAGAAAGAAGTAAGAAAGAAGTAAGAAAGAAAGAAGAAAGAAGTAAGAAAGAAGTAAGAGAGAAGTATGAAAGAAGTAATAAAGAAGAAAGAAAGAAGGAAGAAAGAAGTAAGAAAGAAATAAGAAAGAAAGAAGAAAGAAGAAAGAAAGAAGTAGGAAAGAGGTAAGAAAGAAGTAAGAAAGAAGTAATAAACAATTAAGAAGGAATAAAGAAAGAAGTAAGAAAGAAGAAAGAACGAAGAAAGAAAGAAGTAAGAAAGAAGTAAGAAAGAAGAAAGAACGAAGAAAGAAAGAAGTAAGAAAGAAGTAAGAAAGAAAGAAGAAAGAAGTAAGAAAGAAGTAAGAAAGAAGCATGAAAGAAGTAAGAAAGAAGAAAGAAAGAAGTAAGAAAGAAGTAAGAAAGAAGTAAGAAACAAGTAAGAAAGAAGTAAGAAAGAAAGAAGAAAGAAGAAAGAAGAAAGAAGAAAGAAAGAAGTAAGAAAGAAGTAAGAAAGAAGTAAGAAGGAATGAAGAAAGTAGTAAGAAAGAAGTAAGAAAGAAGTAAGAAAGAAGTAAGAAAGAAAGAAGAAAGAAGTAAGAAAGAAGTAAGAAAGAAGTAAGAAAGAAGAAAGATAGAAGTAAGAAAGAAGAAAGAAAGAAGTAAGAAAGAAGTAAGAAAGAAGTAAGAAAGAAATAAGAAAGAAAGAAGTAAGAAAGAAGTAAGAAAGAAAGAAAGAAGTAAGAAAGAAGTAAGAAAGAAGTAAGAAGGAAAGAAGAAAGAAGTAAGAAAGAAGTAAGAAAGAAGTAAGAAAGAAGTAAGAAAGAAGAAAGAAAGAAGTAAGAAAGAAGAAAGAAAGAAGTAAGAAAGAAGTAAGAAAGAAGTAAGAAAGAAGTAAGAAAGAAGTAAGAAAGAAGTAAGAAAGAAGTAAGAAGGAATGAAGAAAGAAGTAAGAAAGAAGAAAGAAAGAAGTAAGAAAGAAGAAAGAAAGAAGTAAGAAAGAAGTAAGAAAGAAGTAAGAAAGAAGTAAGAAAGAAAGAAGAAAGAAGTAAGAAAGAAGTAAGAAAGAAGTAAGAAAGAAGAAAGAAAGAAGTAAGAAAGAAGAAAGAAAGAAGTAAGAAAGAAGTAAGAAAGAAGTAATAAAGAAAGAAGAAAGAAGTAAGAAAGAAGTAAGAAAGAAGTAATAAAGAAAGAAGAAAGAAGTAAGAAACAAATAAGAAAGAAGTAAGAAAGAAGTAAGAAAGAAGTAAGAAAGAAGTAAGAAAGAAGTAAGAAAGAAAGAAGAAAAAAGTAAGAAAGAAGTAAGAAAGAAGTATGAAAGAAGTAAAGAGGTAAGAAAGAAGTAAGAAAGAAGTAAGAAAGAAGTAAGAAAGAAGTACGAAAGAAGTAAGAAAGAAGAAAGAAAGAAGTAAGAAAGAAGTAAGAAAGAAGTAAGATAGAAGTACGAAAGAAGTAAGAAAGAAGTAAGAAAGAAGTAAGAAAGAAGTTAAAAAGAAGTAAGATAAAAAGTAAGAAAGAAGTAAGAAAGGAATAATAAATAAGAAAGAAGTAAGAAAGAAGTAAGAAAGAAGTAAGAATGAAGTAAGAAAGAAGTAAGAAAGAAGTTAAAAAGAAGTAAGATAAAAAGTAAGAAAGAAGTAAGAAAGGAATAAGAAATAAGAAAGAAGTAAGAAAGAAGTAAGAAAGAAGTAAGAAAGAAAGAAGTAAGAAAGAAGAAAGAAACAAGTAAGAAAGAAGAAAGAAAGAAGTAAGAAAGAAGTAAGAAAGAAGTAAGAAAAAAGTAAGAAAGAAGTACGAAAGAAGTAAGAAAGAAGTAAAAAAGAAAGAAGTAGGAAAGAAGTAAGAAAGAAGTAAGAAAGAAGTAAGAAAGAAGTAAGAAAGAAGTAAGAAAGAAGTAAGAAAGAAGAAAGAAGTAAGAAAGAAAGAAGAAAGAAGTAAGAAAGAAGTAAGAAAGAAGTATGAAAGAAGTAAGAAAGAAGAAAAAAAGAAGTTAGAAAGAAGTAAGAAAGAAGAAAGAAGAAAGAAAGAAGTAAGAAAGAAGAAAGAAAGAAGAAAGAAGTAAGAAAGAAGTAAGAAAGAATAAAGAAGTAAGAAAGAATTAAGAAAGAAAGAAGAAAGAAGTAAGAAAGAAGTAAGAAAGAAGTAAGAAAGAAGAAAAAAGTAGTTAGAAAGAAGTAAGAAAGAAGTAAGAAAGAAGTAAGAAAGAAGTAAAAAAGAAGAAAGAAAGAAGTAAGAAAGAAGAAAGAAGAAAGAATTAAGAAAGAAGTAGGAAAGAAGTAAGAAAGAAGTAAGAAGGAATGAAGAAAGAAGTAAGAAAGAAGTAAGAAAGAAGTAAGAAAGAAGTAAGAAAGAAGAAAGAAAGAAGTAAGAAAGAAGTAAGAAAGAAAGAAGAAAGAAGTAAGAAAGAAGTAAGAAAGAAGAAAGAAAGAAGAATGAAAGAAGAAAGAAAGAAGTAAGAAAGAAGTAAGAAAGAAGTAAGCAAGAAGTAAGATAAAAAGTAAGAAAGAAGTAAGAAAGAAGTAAGAAAGAAGTAAGAAAGAAGTAAGAAAGAAAGAAGAAAGAAGTAAGAAAGAAGTAAGAAAGAAGTATGAAAGAAGTAAGAAAGAAGAAAGAAAGAAGTAAGAAAGAAGTAAGAAAGAAGTAAGAAAGAAGTAAGAAAGAAAGAAGAAAGAAGTAAGAAAGAAGTAAGAAAGAAGTAAGAAAGAAGTAAGAGAGAAGTAAGAAGTAATGAAGAAAGTAGTAAGAAAGAAGTAAGAAAGAAGTAAGAAAGAAGTAAGAAAGAAGTAAGAAAGAAGTAAGAAAAAGTAATAAAGAACTAAGAAGGAAGTAAGAAAGAAGTAAGAAAGAAGAAAAAAGAAGTTAGAAAGTAGTAAGAAAGAAGTAAGAAAGAAGTAAGAAAGAAAGAAGAAAGAAGTAAGAAAGAAGTAAGAGAGAAGTATGAAAGAAGTAATAAAGAAGAAAGAAAGAAGGAAGAAAGAAGTAAGAAAGAAATAAGAAAGAAAGAAGAAAGAAGAAAGAAAGAAGTAGGAAAGAGGTAAGAAAGAAGTAAGAAAGAAGTAATAAACAATTAAGAAGGAATAAAGAAAGAAGTAAGAAAGAAGAAAGAACGAAGAAAGAAAGAAGTAAGAAAGAAGAAAGAAAGAAGTAAGAAAGAAGTAAGAAAGTAGAAAGAAAGAAGTAAGAAAGAAAGAAGAAAGAAGTAAGAAAGAAGTAAGAAAGAAGTAAGAAAGAAGAAAGAAAGAAGTAAGAAAGAAGAAAGAAAGAAGTAAGAAAGAAGTAAGAAAGAAGTAAGAAAGAAAGAAGAAAGAAGTAAGAAAGAAGTAAGAAA
Source organism: Columba livia (assembly GCF_036013475.1). Classification (NCBI taxonomy): domain Eukaryota; kingdom Metazoa; phylum Chordata; class Aves; order Columbiformes; family Columbidae; genus Columba; species Columba livia. Next base: position 273,759 of record NW_027043038.1, on the reverse strand, counting down.
GAAGTAATAAAGAAAGAAGAAAGAAGTAAGAAACAAATAAGAAAGAAGTAAGAAAGAAGTAAGAAAGAAGTAAGAAAGAAGTAAGAAGGAAAGAAGAAAAAAGTAAGAAAGAAGAAAAAAGAAGTTAGAAAGAAGTAAGAAAGAAGTAAGAAAGAAGTAAGAAAGAAAGAATAAAGAAGTAAGAAAGAAGTAAGAAAGAAGTATGAAAGAAGTAAGAAAGAAGAAAGAAAGAAGTAAGAAAGAAGTAAGAAAGAAGTAAGAAAGAAATAAGAAATAAAGAAGAAAGAAGAAAGAAAGAAGTAGGAAAGAAGTAAGAAAGAAGTAAGAAAGAAGTAATAAAGAATTAAGAAGGAATGAAGAAAGAAGTAAGAAAGAAGAAAGAACGAAGTAAGAAAGAAGTAAGAAAGAAGTAAGAAAGAAGTAAGAAAGAAAGAAGAAAGAAGTAAGAAAGAAGTAAGAAAGAAGTATGAAAGAAGTAAGAAAGAAGAAAGAAAGAAGTAAGAAAGAAGTAAGAAAGAAGAAAGAAACAAGTAAGAAAGAAGTAAGAAAGAAGTAAGAAAGAAGTAAGAAGGAATGAAGAAAGTAGTAAGAAGGAAGTAAGAAAGAAGTAAGAAAGAAGTAAGAAAGAAAGAAGAAAGAAGTAAGAAAGAAGTAAGAAAGAAGTAAGAAAGAAGTAAGAAAGAAGAAAGATAGAAGTAAGAAAGAAGAAAGAAAGAAGTAAGAAAGAAGTAAGAAAGAAGTAAGAAAGAAGTAAGAAAGAAGTACGAAAGAAGTAAGAAAGAAATAAGAAAGAAAGAAGTAAGAAAGAAGTAAGAAAGAAAGAAGAAAGAAGTAAGAAAGAAGTAAGAAAGAAGTAAGAAAGAAGTAAGAAAGAAGTAAGAAAGAAGTAAGAAAGAAGAAAGAAAGAAGTAAGAAAGAAAGAAGAAAGAAGTAAGAAAGAAGTAAGAAAGAAGTAAGAAAGAAGTAAGAAAGAAGTAAGAAAGAAGAAAGAAAGAAGTAAGAAAGAAGAAAGAAAGAAGTAAGAAAGAAGAAAGAAAGAAGTAAGAAAGAAGAAAGATAGAAGTAAGAAAGAAGTAAGAAAGAAAGAAGAAAGAAGTAAGAAAGAAGTAAGAAAGAAGTAAGAAAGAAGAAAGAAAGAAGTAAGAAAGAAGAAAGAAAGAAGTAAGAAAGAAGTAAGAAAGAAGTAAGAAAGAAAGAAGAAAGAAGTAAGAAAGAAGTAAGAAAGAAGTAATAAAGAAAGAAGAAAGAAGTAAGAAACAAATAAGAAAGAAGTAAGAAAGAAGTAAGAAAGAAGTAAGAAAGAAGTAAGAAAGAAGTAAGAAAGAAAGAAGAAAAAAGTAAGAAAGAAGTAAGAGAGAAGTATGAAAGAAGTAATAAAGAAGAAAGAAAGAAGGAAGAAAGAAGTAAGAAAGAAATAAGAAAGAAAGAAGAAAGAAGAAAGAAAGAAGTAGGAAAGAGGTAAGAAAGAAGTAAGAAAGAAGTAATAAAGAATTAAGGAGGAATAAAGAAAGAAGTAAGAAAGAAGAAAGAACGAAGAAAGAAAGAAGTAAGAAAGAAGTAAGAAAGAAAGAAGAAAGAAGTAAGAAAGAAGTAAGAAAGAAGTATGAAAGAAGTAAGAAAGAAGAAAGAAAGAAGTAAGAAAGAAGTAAGAAAGAAGTAAGAAACAAGTAAGAAAGAAGTAAGAAAGAAAGAAGAAAGAAGAAAGAAGAAAGAAAGAAGTAAGAAAGAAGTAAGAAAGAAGTAAGAAGGAATGAAGAAAGTAGTAAGAAAGAAGTAAGAAAGAAGTAAGAAAGAAGTAAGAAAGAAAGATGAAAGAAGTAAGAAAGAAGTAAGAAAGAAGTAAGAAAGAAGTAAGAAAGAAGAAAGATAGAAGTAAGAAAGAAGAAAGAAAGAAGTAAGAAAGAAGTAAGAAAGAAGTAAGAAAGAAGTAAGAAAGAAGTACGAAAGAAGTAAGAAAGAAATAAGAAAGAAAGAAGTAAGAAAGAAGTAAGAAAGAAAGAAAGAAGTAAGAAAGAAGTAAGAAAGAAGTAAGAAGGAAAGAAGAAAGAAGTAAGAAAGAAGTAAGAAAGAAGTAAGAAAGAAGTAAGAAAGAAGAAAGAAAGAAGTAAGAAAGAAGAAAGAAAGAAGTAAGAAAGAAGTAAGAAAGAAGTAAGAAAGAAGTAAGAAAGAAGTAAGAAAGAAGTAAGAAAGAAGTAAGAAGGAATGAAGAAAGAAGTAAGAAAGAAGAAAGAAAGAAGTAAGAAAGAAGAAAGAAAGAAGTAAGAAAGAAGTAAGAAAGAAGTAAGAAAGAAGTAAGAAAGAAAGAAGAAAGAAGTAAGAAAGAAGTAAGAAAGAAGTAAGAAAGAAGAAAGAAAGAAGTAAGAAAGAAGAAAGAAAGAAGTAAGAAAGAAGTAAGAAAGAAGTAAGAAAGAAAGAAGAAAGAAGTAAGAAAGAAGTAAGAAAGAAGTAATAAAGAAAGAAGAAAGAAGTAAGAAACAAATAAGAAAGAAGTAAGAAAGAAGTAAGAAAGAAGTAAGAAAGAAGTAAGAAAGAAGTAAGAAAGAAAGAAGAAAAAAGTAAGAAAGAAGTAAGAAAGAAGTATGAAAGAAGTAAAGAAGTAAGAAAGAAGTAAGAAAGAAGTAAGAAAGAAGTAAGAAAGAAGTACGAAAGAAGTAAGAAAGAAGAAAGAAAGAAGTAAGAAAGAAGTAAGAAAGAAGTAAGATAGAAGTACGAAAGAAGTAAGAAAGAAGTAAGAAAGAAGTAAGAAAGAAGTTAAAAAGAAGTAAGATAAAAAGTAAGAAAGAAGTAAGAAAGGAATAAGAAATAAGAAAGAAGTAAGAAAGAAGTAAGAAAGAAGTAAGAATGAAGTAAGAAAGAAGTAAGAAAGAAGTTAAAAAGAAGTAAGATAAAAAGTAAGAAAGAAGTAAGAAAGGAATAAGAAATAAGAAAGAAGTAAGAAAGAAGTAAGAAAGAAGTAAGAAAGAAAGAAGTAAGAAAGAAGAAAGAAACAAGTAAGAAAGAAGAAAGAAAGTAAGAAAGAAGTAAGAAAGAAGTAAGAAAAAAGTAAGAAAGAAGTACGAAAGAAGTAAGAAAGAAGTAAAAAAGAAAGAAGTAAGAAAGAAGTAAGAAAGAAGTAAGAAAGAAGTAAGAAAGAAGTAAGAAAGAAGTAAGAAAGAAGTAAGAAAGAAGTAAGAAAGAAGAAAGAAGTAAGAAAGAAAGAAGAAAGAAGTAAGAAAGAAGTAAGAAAGAAGTATGAAAGAAGTAAGAAAGAAGAAAAAAAGAAGTTAGAAAGAAGTAAGAAAGAAGAAAGAAGAAAGAAAGAAGTAAGAAAGAAGAAAGAAAGAAGAAAGAAGTAAGAAAGAAGTAAGAAAGAATAAAGAAGTAAGAAAGAATTAAGAAAGAAAGAAGAAAGAAGTAAGAAAGAAGTAAGAAAGAAGTAAGAAAGAAGAAAAAAGTAGTTAGAAAGAAGTAAGAAAGAAGTAAGAAAGAAGTAAGAAAGAAGTAAAAAAGAAGAAAGAAAGAAGTAAGAAAGAAGAAAGAAGAAAGAATTAAGAAAGAAGTAGGAAAGAAGTAAGAAAGAAGTAAGAAGGAATGAAGAAAGAAGTAAGAAAGAAGTAAGAAAGAAGTAAGAAAGAAGTAAGAAAGAAGAAAGAAAGAAGTAAGAAAGAAGTAAGAAAGAAAGAAGAAAGAAGTAAGAAAGAAGTAAGAAAGAAGAAAGAAAGAAGAATGAAAGAAGAAAGAAAGAAGTAAGAAAGAAGTAAGAAAGAAGTAAGCAAGAAGTAAGATAAAAAGTAAGAAAGAAGTAAGAAAGAAGTAAGAAAGAAGTAAGAAAGAAGTAAGAAAGAAAGAAGAAAGAAGTAAGAAAGAAGTAAGAAAGAAGTATGAAAGAAGTAAGAAAGAAGAAAGAAAGAAGTAAGAAAGAAGTAAGAAAGAAGTAAGAAAGAAGTAAGAAAGAAAGAAGAAAGAAGTAAGAAAGAAGTAAGAAAGAAGTAAGAAAGAAGTAAGAGAGAAGTAAGAAGTAATGAAGAAAGTAGTAAGAAAGAAGTAAGAAAGAAGTAAGAAAGAAGTAAGAAAGAAGTAAGAAAAAGTAATAAAGAAGTAAGAAAGAAGTAAGAAAGAAGTAAGAAAGAAGAAAAAAGAAGTTAGAAAGTAGTAAGAAAGAAGTAAGAAAGAAGTAAGAAAGAAAGAAGAAAGAAGTAAGAAAGAAGTAAGAGAGAAGTATGAAAGAAGTAATAAAGAAGAAAGAAAGAAGGAAGAAAGAAGTAAGAAAGAAATAAGAAAGAAAGAAGAAAGAAGAAAGAAAGAAGTAGGAAAGAGGTAAGAAAGAAGTAAGAAAGAAGTAATAAAGAATTAAGAAGGAATAAAGAAAGAAGTAAGAAAGAAGAAAGAACGAAGAAAGAAAGAAGTAAGAAAGAAGTAAGAAAGAAGAAAGAACGAAGAAAGAAAGAAGTAAGAAAGAAGTAAGAAAGAAAGAAGAAAGAAGTAAGAAAGAAGTAAGAAAGAAGCATGAAAGAAGTAAGAAAGAAGAAAGAAAGAAGTAAGAAAGAAGTAAGAAAGAAGTAAGAAACAAGTAAGAAAGAAGTAAGAAAGAAAGAAGAAAGAAGAAAGAAGTAAGAAAGAAGTAAGAAAGAAGTAAGAAAGAAGTAAGAAGGAATGAAGAAAGTAGTAAGAAAGAAGTAAGAAAGAAGTAAGAAAGAAGTAAGAAAGAAAGAAGAAAGAAGTAAGAAAGAAGTAAGAAAGAAGTAAGAAAGAAGAAAGATAGAAGTAAGAAAGAAGAAAGAAAGAAGTAAGAAAGAAGTAAGAAAGAAGTAAGAAAGAAGTACGAAAAAAGTAAGAAAGAAATAAGAAAGAAAGAAGTAAGAAAGAAGTAAGAAAGAAAGAAAGAAGTAAGAAAGAAGTAAGAAAGAAGTAAGAAAGAAGAAAGAAAGAAGTAAGAAAGAAGTAAGAAAGTAGAAAGAAAGAAGTAAGAAAGAAAGAAGAAAGAAGTAAGAAAGAAGTAAGAAAGAAGTAAGAAAGAAGAAAGAAAGAAGTAAGAAAGAAGAAAGAAAGAAGTAAGAAAGAAGTAAGAAAGAAGTAAGAAAGAAAGAAGAAAGAAGTAAGAAAGAAGTAAGAAAGAAGTAATAAAGAAAGAAGAAAGAAGTAAGAAACAAATAAGAAAGAAGTAAGAAAGAAGTAAGAAAGAAGTAAGAAAGAAGTAAGAAGGAAAGAAGAAAAAAGTAAGAAAGAAGAAAAAAGAAGTTAGAAAGAAGTAAGAAAGAAGTAAGAAAGAAGTAAGAAAGAAAGAATAAAGAAGTAAGAAAGAAGTAAGAAAGAAGTATGAAAGAAGTAAGAAAGAAGAAAGAAAGAAGTAAGAAAGAAGTAAGAAAGAAGTAAGAAAGAAATAAGAAATAAAGAAGAAAGAAGAAAGAAAGAAGTAGGAAAGAAGTAAGAAAGAAGTAAGAAAGAAGTAATAAAGAATTAAGAAGGAATGAAGAAAGAAGTAAGAAAGAAGAAAGAACGAAGTAAGAAAGAAGTAAGAAAGAAGTAAGAAAGAAAGAAGAAAGAAGTAAGAAAGAAGTAAGAAAGAAGTATGAAAGAAGTAAGAAAGAAGAAAGAAAGAAGTAAGAAAGAAGTAAGAAAGAAGAAAGAAACAAGTAAGAAAGAAGTAAGAAAGAAGTAAGAAAGAAGTAAGAAGGAATGAAGAAAGTAGTAAGAAGGAAGTAAGAAAGAAGTAAGAAAGAAGTAAGAAAGAAGTAAGAAAGAAAGAAGAAAGAAGTAAGAAAGAAGTAAGAAAGAAGTAAGAAAGAAGTAAGAAAGAAGAAAGATAGAAGTAAGAAAGAAGAAAGAAAGAAGTAAGAAAGAAGTAAGAAAGAAGTAAGAAAGAAGTAAGAAAGAAGTACGAAAGAAGTAAGAAAGAAATAAGAAAGAAAGAAGTAAGAAAGAAGTAAGAAAGAAAGAAGAAAGAAGTAAGAAAGAAGTAAGAAAGAAGTAAGAAAGAAGTAAGAAAGAAGTAAGAAAGAAGTAAGAAAGAAGTAAGAAAGAAGAAAGAAAGAAGTAAGAACGAAGAAAGAAAGAAGTAAGAAAGAAGTAAGAAAGAAGTAAGAAAGAAGTAAGAAAGAAAGAAGAAAGAAGTAAGAAAGAAGTAAGAAAGAAGTAAGAAAGAAGAAAAAAGAAGTAAGAAAGAAATAAGAAAGAAAGAAGTAAGAAAGAAGTAAGAAAGAAAGAAGAAAGAAGTAAGAAAGACGTAAGAAAGAAGTAAGAAAGAAGTAAGAAAGAAGTAAGAAAGAAGTAAAAAAGAAGTAAGAAAGATGTAAGAAATAAGTAAGAAAGAAGAAAAAAGAAAGAAGAAAGAAGTAAGAAAGAAGTAAGAAAGAAGTATGAAAGAAGTAAGAAAGAAGAAAGAAAGAAGTAAGAAATAAGTAAGAAGGAAGTAAGAAAGAAGTAAGAAAGAAAGAAGAAAGAAGAAAGAAAGAAGTAAGAAAGAAGTAAGAGAGAAGTAAGAAGTAATGAAGAAAGTAGTAAGAAAGAAGTAAGAAAGAAGTAAGAAAGAAGTAAGAAACAAGTAAGAAAGAAGTAAGAAAGAAAGAAGAAAGAAGTAAGAAAGAAGTAAGAAAGAAGTAAGAAATAAGTAAGAAAGAAGAAAAAAGAAGTTAGAAAGAAGTAAGAAAGAAGTAAGAAAGAAGTAAGAAAGAAAGAAGAAAGAAGTAAGAAAGAAGTAAGAAAGAAGTAAGAAAGAAGTAAGAAAGAAGAAAGAAAGAAGTAAGAAAGAAGTAAGAAAGAAGTAAGAAAGAAATAAGAAAGAAAGAAGAAAGAAGAAAGAAAGAAGTAGGAAAGAAGTAAGAAAGAAGTAAGAAAGAAGTAATAAAGAATTAAGAAGGAATGAAGAAAGAAGTAAGAAAGAAGAAAGAACGAAGTAAGAAAGAAGTAAGAAAGAAGTAAGAAAGAAGTAAGAAGGAATGAAGAAAGAAGTAAGAAAGAAGTAAGAAAGAAGTAAGAACGAAAGAAGAAAGAAGTAAGAAAGAAGTAAGAAAGAAGTAAGAAAGAAGAAAGAAAGAAGTAAGAAAGAAGAAAGAAAGTAGTAAGAAAGAAGTAAGAAAGAAGTAAGAAAGAAAGAAGTAAGAAAGAAAGAAGAAAGAAGTAAGAAAGAAGTAAGAAAGAAGAAAGAAAGAAGTAAGAAAGAAGAAAGAAAGAAGTAAGAAAGAAGTAAGAAAGAAGTAAGAAAGAAGTAAGAAAGAAAGAAGAAAGAAGTAAGAAAGAAGTAATAAAGAAGTAAGAAAGAAGTACGAAAGAAGTACGAAAGAAGTAAGAAAGAAAGAAGTAAGAAAGAAGTAAGAAAGAAGTAAGATAGAAGTAAGAAAGAAGTAAGAAAGAAGAAAAAAAGAAGTTAGAAAGAAGTAAGAAAGAAGAAAGAAGAAAGAAAGAAGTAAGAAAGAAGAAAGAAAGAAGAAAGAAGTAAGAAAGAAGTAAGAAAGAAGAAAGAAGTAAGAAAGAATTAAGAAAGAAAGAAGAAAGAAGTAAGAAAGAAGTAAGAAAGAAGTAAGAAAGAAGAAAAAAGTAGTTAGAAAGAAGTAAGAAAGAAGTAAGAAAGAAGTAAGAAAGAAGTAAAAAAGAAGAAAGAAAGAAGTAAGAAAGAAGAAAGAATTAAGAAAGAAGTAGGAAAGAAGTAAGAAAGAAGTAAGAAGGAATGAAGAAAGAAGTAAGAAAGAAGTAAGAAAGAAAGAAGTAAGAAAGAAGTAAGAAAGAAGTAAGAAAGAAGTAAGAAAGAAGTACGAAAGAAGTAAGAAAGAAGTAAGAAAGAAGTTAAAAACAAGTAAGATAAAAAGTAAGAAAGAAGTAAGAAAGGAATAAGAAATAAGAAAGAAGTAAGAAAGAAGTAAGAAAGAAGTAAGAATGAAGTAAGAAAGAAGAAAGAAAGAAGTTAAAAAGAAGTAAGATAAAAAGTAAGAAAGAATTAAGAAAGAAGTAAGAAAGAAAGAAGTAAGAAAGAAGTAAGAAAGAAGTAAGAAAGAAATAAGAAAGAAAGAAGAAAGAAGAAAGAAAGAAGTAGGAAAGAAGTAAGAAAGAAGTAAGAAAGAAGTAATAAAGAATTAAGAAGGAATGAAGAAAGAAGTAAGAAAGAAGAAAGAACGAAGTAAGAAAGAAGTAAGAAAGAAGTAAGAAAGAAGTAAGAAGGAATGAAGAAAGAAGTAAGAAAGAAGTAAGAAAGAAGTAAGAACGAAAGAAGAAAGAAGTAAGAAAGAAGTAAGAAAGAAGTAAGAAAGAAGAAAGAAAGAAGTAAGAAAGAAGAAAGAAAGTAGTAAGAAAGAAGTAAGAAAGAAGTAAGAAAGAAAGAAGTAAGAAAGAAAGAAGAAAGAAGTAAGAAAGAAGTAAGAAAGAAGAAAGAAAGAAGTAAGAAAGAAGAAAGAAAGAAGTAAGAAAGAAGTAAGAAAGAAGTAAGAAAGAAGTAAGAAAGAAAGAAGAAAGAAGTAAGAAAGAAGTAATAAAGAAGTAAGAAAGAAGTACGAAAGAAGTACGAAAGAAGTAAGAAAGAAAGAAGTAAGAAAGAAGTAAGAAAGAAGTAAGATAGAAGTAAGAAAGAAGTAAGAAAGAAGAAAAAAAGAAGTTAGAAAGAAGTAAGAAAGAAGAAAGAAGAAAGAAAGAAGTAAGAAAGAAGAAAGAAAGAAGAAAGAAGTAAGAAAGAAGTAAGAAAGAAGAAAGAAGTAAGAAAGAATTAAGAAAGAAAGAAGAAAGAAGTAAGAAAGAAGTAAGAAAGAAGTAAGAAAGAAGAAAAAAGTAGTTAGAAAGAAGTAAGAAAGAAGTAAGAAAGAAGTAAGAAAGAAGTAAAAAAGAAGAAAGAAAGAAGTAAGAAAGAAGAAAGAATTAAGAAAGAAGTAGGAAAGAAGTAAGAAAGAAGTAAGAAGGAATGAAGAAAGAAGTAAGAAAGAAGTAAGAAAGAAAGAAGTAAGAAAGAAGTAAGAAAGAAGTAAGAAAGAAGTAAGAAAGAAGTACGAAAGAAGTAAGAAAGAAGTAAGAAAGAAGTTAAAAACAAGTAAGATAAAAAGTAAGAAAGAAGTAAGAAAGGAATAAGAAATAAGAAAGAAGTAAGAAAGAAGTAAGAAAGAAGTAAGAATGAAGTAAGAAAGAAGAAAGAAAGAAGTTAAAAAGAAGTAAGATAAAAAGTAAGAAAGAATTAAGAAAGAAGTAAGAAAGAAAGAAGTAAGAAAGAAGAAAGAAACAAGTAAGAAGGAAGAAAGAAAGAAGTAAGAAAGAAGTAAGAAAGAAGTAAGAAAAAAGTAATAAAGAAGTACGAAAGAAGTAAGAAAGAAGTAAAAAAGAAAGAAATAAGAAAGAAGTAAGAAAGAAGTAAGAAAGAAGTAAGAAAGAAGTAAGAAAGAAGTAAGAAAGAAGAAAGAAGTAAGAAAGAAAGAAGAAAGAAGTAAGAAAGAAGTAAGAAAGAAGTATGAAAGAAGTAAGAAAGAAGAAAGAAAGAAGTAAGAAAGAAGTAAGAATGAAGAAAGAAGGAAGTAAGAAAGAAGTAAGAAAGAAAGAAGAAAGAAGAAAGAAGTAAGAAAGAAGTAAGAAAGAAGTAAGAAAGAAGAAAGAAAGAAGTAAGAAAGAAGTAAGAGTGAAGTAAGAAAGAAGTAAGAAAGAAGTAAGAAAGAAGTAAGAAATAAGTAAGAAAGAAGAAAAAAGAAAGAAGAAAGAAGTAAGAAAGAAGTAAGAAAGAAGTATGAAAGAACTAAGAAAGAAGAAAGAAAGAAGTAAGAAAGAAGAAAGAATTAAGAAAGAAGTAGGAAAGAAGTAAGAAAGAAGTAAGAAGGAACGAAGAAAGAAGTAAGAAAGAAGTAAGAAAGAAAGAAGTAAGAAAGAAGTAAGAAAGAAGTAAGAAAGAAGTAAGAAAGAAGTACGAAAGAAGTAAGAAAGAAGTAAGAAAGAAGTTAAAAACAAGTAAGATAAAAAGTAAGAAAGAAGTAAGAAAGGAATAAGAAATAAGAAAGAAGTAAGAAAGAAGTAAGAAAGAAGTAAGAATGAAGTAAGAAAGAAGAAAGAAAGAAGTTAAAAAGAAGTAAGATAAAAAGTAAGAAAGAATTAAGAAAGAAGTAAGAAAGAAAGAAGTAAGAAAGAAGAAAGAAACAAGTAAGAAGGAAGAAAGAAAGAAGTAAGAAAGAAGTAAGAAAGAAGTAAGAAAGAAGAAAGAAGTAAGAAAGAAAGAAGAAAGAAGTAAGAAAGAAGTAAGAAAGAAGTATGAAAGAAGTAAGAAAGAAGAAAGAAAGAAGTAAGAAAGAAGTAAGAAAGAAGAAAGAAGGAAGTAAGAAAGAAGTAAGAAAGAAAGAAGAAAGAAGAAAGAAGTAAGAAAGAAGAAAGATAGAAGTAAGAAAGAAGAAAGAAAGAAGTAAGAAAGAAGTAAGAAAGAAGTAAGAAAGAAGTAAGAAAGAAGTACGAAAGAAGTAAGAAAGAAATAAGAAAGAAAGAAGTAAGAAAGAAGTAAGAAAGAAAGAAGAAAGAAGTAAGAAAGAAGTAAGAAAGAAGTAAGAAAGAAGTAAGAAAGAAGTAAGAAAGAAGTAAGAAAGAAGTAAGAAAGAAGAAAGAAAGAAGTAAGAACGAAGAAAGAAAGAAGTAAGAAAGAAGTAAGAAAGAAGTAAGAAAGAAGTAAGAAAGAAAGAAGAAAGAAGTAAGAAAGAAGTAAGAAAGAAGTAAGAAAGAAGAAAAAAGAAGTAAGAAAGAAATAAGAAAGAAAGAAGTAAGAAAGAAGTAAGAAAGAAAGAAGAAAGAAGTAAGAAAGACGTAAGAAAGAAGTAAGAAAGAAGTAAGAAAGAAGTAAGAAAGAAGTAAAAAAGAAGTAAGAAAGATGTAAGAAATAAGTAAGAAAGAAGAAAAAAGAAAGAAGAAAGAAGTAAGAAAGAAGTAAGAAAGAAGTATGAAAGAAGTAAGAAAGAAGAAAGAAAGAAGTAAGAAATAAGTAAGAAGGAAGTAAGAAAGAAGTAAGAAAGAAAGAAGAAAGAAGAAAGAAAGAAGTAAGAAAGAAGTAAGAGAGAAGTAAGAAGTAATGAAGAAAGTAGTAAGAAAGAAGTAAGAAAGAAGTAAGAAAGAAGTAAGAAACAAGTAAGAAAGAAGTAAGAAAGAAAGAAGAAAGAAGTAAGAAAGAAGTAAGAAAGAAGTAAGAAATAAGTAAGAAAGAAGAAAAAAGAAGTTAGAAAGAAGTAAGAAAGAAGTAAGAAAGAAGTAAGAAAGAAAGAAGAAAGAAGTAAGAAAGAAGTAAGAAAGAAGTAAGAAAGAAGTAAGAAAGAAGAAAGAAAGAAGTAAGAAAGAAGTAAGAAAGAAGTAAGAAAGAAATAAGAAAGAAAGAAGAAAGAAGAAAGAAAGAAGTAGGAAAGAAGTAAGAAAGAAGTAAGAAAGAAGTAATAAAGAATTAAGAAGGAATGAAGAAAGAAGTAAGAAAGAAGAAAGAACGAAGTAAGAAAGAAGTAAGAAAGAAGTAAGAAAGAAGTAAGAAGGAATGAAGAAAGAAGTAAGAAAGAAGTAAGAAAGAAGTAAGAACGAAAGAAGAAAGAAGTAAGAAAGAAGTAAGAAAGAAGTAAGAAAGAAGAAAGAAAGAAGTAAGAAAGAAGAAAGAAAGTAGTAAGAAAGAAGTAAGAAAGAAGTAAGAAAGAAAGAAGTAAGAAAGAAAGAAGAAAGAAGTAAGAAAGAAGTAAGAAAGAAGAAAGAAAGAAGTAAGAAAGAAGAAAGAAAGAAGTAAGAAAGAAGTAAGAAAGAAGTAAGAAAGAAGTAAGAAAGAAAGAAGAAAGAAGTAAGAAAGAAGTAATAAAGAAGTAAGAAAGAAGTACGAAAGAAGTACGAAAGAAGTAAGAAAGAAAGAAGTAAGAAAGAAGTAAGAAAGAAGTAAGATAGAAGTAAGAAAGAAGTAAGAAAGAAGAAAAAAAGAAGTTAGAAAGAAGTAAGAAAGAAGAAAGAAGAAAGAAAGAAGTAAGAAAGAAGAAAGAAAGAAGAAAGAAGTAAGAAAGAAGTAAGAAAGAAGAAAGAAGTAAGAAAGAATTAAGAAAGAAAGAAGAAAGAAGTAAGAAAGAAGTAAGAAAGAAGTAAGAAAGAAGAAAAAAGTAGTTAGAAAGAAGTAAGAAAGAAGTAAGAAAGAAGTAAGAAAGAAGTAAAAAAGAAGAAAGAAAGAAGTAAGAAAGAAGAAAGAATTAAGAAAGAAGTAGGAAAGAAGTAAGAAAGAAGTAAGAAGGAATGAAGAAAGAAGTAAGAAAGAAGTAAGAAAGAAAGAAGTAAGAAAGAAGTAAGAAAGAAGTAAGAAAGAAGTAAGAAAGAAGTACGAAAGAAGTAAGAAAGAAGTAAGAAAGAAGTTAAAAACAAGTAAGATAAAAAGTAAGAAAGAAGTAAGAAAGGAATAAGAAATAAGAAAGAAGTAAGAAAGAAGTAAGAAAGAAGTAAGAATGAAGTAAGAAAGAAGAAAGAAAGAAGTTAAAAAGAAGTAAGATAAAAAGTAAGAAAGAATTAAGAAAGAAGTAAGAAAGAAAGAAGTAAGAAAGAAGAAAGAAACAAGTAAGAAGGAAGAAAGAAAGAAGTAAGAAAGAAGTAAGAAAGAAGTAAGAAAAAAGTAATAAAGAAGTACGAAAGAAGTAAGAAAGAAGTAAAAAAGAAAGAAATAAGAAAGAAGTAAGAAAGAAGTAAGAAAGAAGTAAGAAAGAAGTAAGAAAGAAGTAAGAAAGAAGAAAGAAGTAAGAAAGAAAGAAGAAAGAAGTAAGAAAGAAGTAAGAAAGAAGTATGAAAGAAGTAAGAAAGAAGAAAGAAAGAAGTAAGAAAGAAGTAAGAATGAAGAAAGAAGGAAGTAAGAAAGAAGTAAGAAAGAAAGAAGAAAGAAGAAAGAAGTAAGAAAGAAGTAAGAAAGAAGTAAGAAAGAAGAAAGAAAGAAGTAAGAAAGAAGTAAGAGTGAAGTAAGAAAGAAGTAAGAAAGAAGTAAGAAAGAAGTAAGAAATAAGTAAGAAAGAAGAAAAAAGAAAGAAGAAAGAAGTAAGAAAGAAGTAAGAAAGAAGTATGAAAGAACTAAGAAAGAAGAAAGAAAGAAGTAAGAAAGAAGAAAGAATTAAGAAAGAAGTAGGAAAGAAGTAAGAAAGAAGTAAGAAGGAACGAAGAAAGAAGTAAGAAAGAAGTAAGAAAGAAAGAAGTAAGAAAGAAGTAAGAAAGAAGTAAGAAAGAAGTAAGAAAGAAGTACGAAAGAAGTAAGAAAGAAGTAAGAAAGAAGTTAAAAACAAGTAAGATAAAAAGTAAGAAAGAAGTAAGAAAGGAATAAGAAATAAGAAAGAAGTAAGAAAGAAGTAAGAAAGAAGTAAGAATGAAGTAAGAAAGAAGAAAGAAAGAAGTTAAAAAGAAGTAAGATAAAAAGTAAGAAAGAATTAAGAAAGAAGTAAGAAAGAAAGAAGTAAGAAAGAAGAAAGAAACAAGTAAGAAGGAAGAAAGAAAGAAGTAAGAAAGAAGTAAGAAAGAAGTAAGAAAGAAGAAAGAAGTAAGAAAGAAAGAAGAAAGAAGTAAGAAAGAAGTAAGAAAGAAGTATGAAAGAAGTAAGAAAGAAGAAAGAAAGAAGTAAGAAAGAAGTAAGAAAGAAGAAAGAAGGAAGTAAGAAAGAAGTAAGAAAGAAAGAAGAAAGAAGAAAGAAGTAAGAAAGAAGTAAGAAAGAAGTAAGAAAGAAGTAAGAAAGAAGAAAGAAAGAAGTAAGAAAGAAGTAAGAGAGAAGTAAGAAAGAAGTAAGAAAGAAGTAAGAAAGAAGTAAGAAATAAGTAAGAAAGAAGAAAAAAGAAAGAAGAAAGAAGTAAGAAAGAAGTAAGAAAGAAGTATGAAAGAACTAAGAAAGAAGAAAGAAAGAAGTAAGAAAGAAGTAAGAAAGAAGTAAGAAAGAAGTAAGAAGGAAAGAAGAAAGAAGAAAGAAAGAAGTAAGAAAGAAGTAAGAGAGAAGTAAGAAGTAATGAAGAAAGTAGTAAGAAAGAAGTAAGAAAGAAGTAAGAAAGAAGTAAGAAACAAGTAAGAAAGAAGTAAGAAAGAAAGAAGAAAGAAGTAAGAAAGAAGTAAGAAAGAAGTAAGAAATAAGTAAGAAAGAAGAAAAAAGAAGTTAGAAAGAAGTAAGAAAGAAGTAAGAAAGAAGTAAGAAAGAAAGAATAAAGAAGTAAGAAAGAAGTAAGAAAGAAGTATGAAAGAAGTAAGAAAGAAGAAAGAAAGAAGTAAGAAAGAAGTAAGAAAGAAGTAAGAAAGAAATAAGAAATAAAGAAGAAAGAAGAAAGAAAGAAGTAGGAAAGAAGTAAGAAAGAAGTAAGAAAGAAGTAATAAAGAATTAAGAAGGAATGAAGAAAGAAGTAAGAAAGAAGAAAGAACGAAGTAAGAAAGAAGTAAGAAAGAAGTAAGAAAGAAAGAAGAAAGAAGTAAGAAAGAAGTAAGAAAGAAGTATGAAAGAAGTAAGAAAGAAGAAAGAAAGAAGTAAGAAAGAAGTAAGAAAGAAGAAAGAAACAAGTAAGAAAGAAGTAAGAAAGAAGTAAGAAAGAAGTAAGAAGGAATGAAGAAAGAAGTAAGAAAGAAGTAAGAAAGAAGTAAGAAAGAAGTAAGAAAGAAGAAAGATAGAAGTAAGAAAGAAGAAAGAAAGAAGTAAGAAAGAAGTAAGAAAGAAGTAAGAAAGAAGTAAGAAAGAAGTACGAAAGAAGTAAGAAAGAAATAAGAAAGAAAGAAGTAAGAAAGAAGTAAGAAAGAAAGAAGAAAGAAGTAAGAAAGAAGTAAGAAAGAAGTAAGAAAGAAGTAAGAAAGAAGTAAGAAAGAAGTAAGAAAGAAGTAAGAAAGAAGAAAGAAAGAAGTAAGAACGAAGAAAGAAAGAAGTAAGAAAGAAGTAAGAAAGAAGTAAGAAAGGAGTAAGAAAGAAAGAAGAAAGAAGTAAGAAAGAAGTAAGAAAGAAGTAAGAAAGAAGTAAGAAAGAAGAAAAAAGAAGTAAGAAAGAAATAAGAAAGAAAGAAGTAAGAAAGAAGTAAGAAAGAAAGAAGAAAGAAGTAAGAAAGACGTAAGAAAGAAGTAAGAAATAAGTAAGAAAGAAGTAAGAAAGAAGTAAAAAAGAAGTAAGAAAGATGTAAGAAATAAGTAAGAAAGAAGAAAAAAGAAAGAAGAAAGAAGTAAGAAAGAAGTAAGAAAGAAGTATGAAAGAAGTAAGAAAGAAGAAAGAAAGAAGTAAGAAAGAAGTAAGAAGGAAGTAAGAAAGAAGTAAGAAAGAAAGAAGAAAGAAGAAAGAAAGAAGTAAGAAAGAAGTAAGAGAGAAGTAAGAAGTAATGAGGAAAGTAGTAAGAAAGAAGTAAGAAAGAAGTAAGAAAGAAGTAAGAAACAAGTAAGAAAGAAGTAAGAAAGAAAGAAGAAAGAAGTAAGAAAGAAGTAAGAAAGAAGTAAGAAATAAGTAAGAAAGAAGAAAAAAGAAGTTAGAAAGAAGTAAGAAAGAAGTAAGAAAGAAGTAAGAAAGAAAGAAGAAAGAAGTAAGAAAGAAGTAAGAAAGAAGTAAGAAAGAAGTAAGAAAGAAGAAAGAAAGAAGCAAGAAAGAAGTAAGAAAGAAGTAAGAAAGAAATAAGAAAGAAAGAAGAAAGAAGAAAGAAAGAAGTAGGAAAGAAGTAAGAAAGAAGTAAGAAAGAAATAATAAAGAATTAAGAAGGAATGAAGAAAGAAGTAAGAAAGAAGAAAGAACGAAGTAAGAAAGAAGTAAGAAAGAAGTAAGAAAGAAGTAAGAAGGAATGAAGAAAGAAGTAAGAAAGAAGTAAGAAAGAAGTAAGAACGAAAGAAGAAAGAAGTAAGAAAGAAGTAAGAAAGAAGTAAGAAAGAAGAAAGAAAGAAGTAAGAAAGAAGAAAGAAAGTAGTAAGAAAGAAGTAAGAAAGAAGTAAGAAAGAAAGAAGTAAGAAAGAAAGAAGAAAGAAGTAAGAAAGAAGTAAGAAAGAAGAAAGAAAGAAGTAAGAAAGAAGAAAGAAAGAAGTAAGAAAGAAGTAAGAAAGAAGTAAGAAAGAAGTAAGAAAGAAAGAAGAAAGAAGTAAGAAAGAAGTAATAAAGAAGTAAGAAAGAAGTACGAAAGAAGTACGAAAGAAGTAAGAAAGAAAGAAGTAAGAAAGAAGTAAGAAAGAAGTAAGATAGAAGTAAGAAAGAAGTAAGAAAGAAGAAAAAAAGAAGTTAGAAAGAAGTAAGAAAGAAGAAAGAAGAAAGAAAGAAGTAAGAAAGAAGAAAGAAAAAAGAAAGAAGTAAGAAAGAAGTAAGAAAGAAGAAAGAAGTAAGAAAGAATTAAGAAAGAAAGAAGAAAGAAGTAAGAAAGAAGTAAGAAAGAAGTAAGAAAGAAGAAAAAAGTAGTTAGAAAGAAGTAAGAAAGAAGTAAGAAAGAAGTAAGAAAGAAGTAAGAAAGAAGTAAAAAAGAAGAAAGAAAGAAGTAAGAAAGAAGAAAGAATTAAGAAAGAAGTAGGAAAGAAGTAAGAAAGAAGTAAGAAGGAATGAAGAAAGAAGTAAGAAAGAAGTAAGAAAGAAGTAAGAAAGAAGAAAGAAAGAAGTAAGAAAGAAGTAAGAAAGAAAGAAGAAAGAAGTAAGAAAGAAGTAAGAAAGAAGAAAGAAAGAAGAAAGAAAGAAGAAAGAAAGAAGTATGAAAGAAGTAAGAAAGAAGAAAGAAAGAAGTAAGAAAGAAGTAAGAAAGAAGTAAGAAAGAAGTAAGAAAGAAAGAAGAATGAAGAAAGAAAGAAGTAAGAAAGAAGTAAGAAAGAAGTAAGAAAGAAGTAAGAAGGAATGAAGAAAGTAGTAAGAAATAAGTAAGAAAGAAGTAAGAAAGAAGTAAGAAAGAAAGAAGAAAGAAGTAAGAAAGAAGTAAGAAAGAAGAAAGAAAGAAGTAAGAAAGAAGAAAGAAAGAAGTAAGAAAGAAGAAAGAAAGAAGTAAGAAAGAAGTAAGGAAGAAGTAAGGAAGAAGTAAGAAAGAAGTAAGAAAGAAAGAAGTAAGAAAGAAGTAAGAAAGAAAGAAGAAAGAAGTAAGAAAGAAGTAAGAAGGAAAGAAGAAAGAAGTAAGAAAGAAGTAAGAAAGAAGTAAGAAAGAAGTAAGAAAGAAGAAAGAAAGAAGTAAGAAAGAAGAAATAAAGTAGTAAGAAAGAAGTAAGAAAGAAGTAAGAAAGAAAGAAGTAAGAAAGAAAGAAGAAAGAAGTAAGAAAGAAGTAAGAAAGAAGAAAGAAAGAAGTAAGAAAGAAGAAAGAAAGAAGTAAGAAAGAAGTAAGAAAGAAAGAAGAAAGAAGTAAGAAAGAAGTAAGAAAGAAGTAAGAAAGAAGTACGAAAGAAGTACGAAAGAAGAAAGAAAGAAGTAAGAAAGAAGTAAGAAAGAAGTAAGAAAGAAGAAAGAAGTAAGAAAGAATTAAGAAAGAAAGAAGAAAGAAGTAAGAAAGAAGTAAGAAAGAAGTAAGAAAGAAGAAAAAAGTAGTTAGAAAGAAGTAAGAAAGAAGTAAGAAAGAAGTAAGAAAGAAGTAAGAAAGAAGTAAGAAAGAAGTACGAAAGGAATAAGAAATAAGAAAGAAGTAAGAAAGAAGTAAGAAAGAAGTAAGAATGAAGTAAGAAAGAAGTAAGAACGAAGTTAAAAAGATGTAAGATAAAAAGTAAGAAAGAAGTAAGAAAGGAATAAGAAATAAGAAAGAAGTAAGAAAGAAGTAAGAAAGAAGTAAGAAAGAAAGAAGTAAGAAAGAAGAAAGAAACAAGTAAGAAAGAAGAAAGAAAGAAGTAAGAAAGAAGTAAGAAAGAAGTAAGAAAAAAGTAAGAAAGAAGTACGAAAGAAGTAAGAAAGAAGTAAAAAAGAAAGAAGTAAGAAAGAAGTAAGAAAGAAGTAAGAAAGAAGTAAGAAAGAAGTAAGAAAGAAGTAAGAAAGAAGAAAGAAGTAAGAAAGAAAGAAGAAAGAAGTAAGAAAGAAGTATGAAAGAAGTAAGAAAGAAGAAAGAAAGAAGTAAGAAAGAAGTAAGAAAGAAGTAAGAAAGAAGTAAGAAAGAAGTAAGAAAGAAGTAAGAAAGAAAGAAGAAAGAAGAAAGAAGTAAGAAAGAAGTAAGAAAGAAGTAAGAAAGAAGAAAGAAAGAAGTAAGAAAGAAGTAAGAAAGAAGTAAGAAAGAAGTAAGAAAGAAGTAAGAAAGAAGTAAGAAATAAGTAAGAAAGAAGAAAAAAGAAAGAAGAAAGAAGTAAGAAAGAAGTAAGAAAGAAGTATGAAAGAACTAAGAAAGAAGAAAGAAAGAAGTAAGAAAGAAGTAAGAAAGAAGTAAGAAAGAAGTAAGAAAGAAAGAAGAAAGAAGAAAGAAAGAAGTAAGAAAGAAGTAAGAGAGAAGTAAGAAGTAATGAAGAAAGTAGTAAGAAAGAAGTAAGAAAGAAGTAAGAAAGAAGTAAGAAAGAAGTAAGAAATAAGTAAGAAAGAACAAAAAAGAAGTTAGAAAGAAGTAAGAAAGAAGTAAGAAAGAAGTAAGAAAGAAAGAATAAAGAAGTAAGAAAGAAGTAAGAAAGAAGTATGAAAGAAGTAAGAAAGAAGTAAGAAAGAAAGAAGAAAGAAGTAAGAAAGAAGTAAGAAAGAAGTAAGAAAGAAGTACGAAAGAAGTACGAAAGAAGTAAGAAAGAAAGAAGTAAGAAAGAAGTAAGAAAGAAGTAAGATAGAAGTAAGAAAGAAGTAAGAAAGAAGAAAAAAAGAAGTTAGAAAGATGTAAGAAAGAAGAAAGAAGAAAGAAAGAAGTAAGAAAGAAGAAAGAAAGAAGAAAGAAGTAAGAAAGAAGTAAGAAAGAAGAAAGAAGTAAGAAAGAATTAAGAAAGAAAGAAGAAAGAAGTAAGAAAGAAGTAAGAAAGAAGTAAGAAAGAAGAAAAAAGTAGTTAGAAAGAAGTAAGAAAGAAGTAAGAAAGAAGTAAGAAAGAAGTAAAAAGAAGAAAGAAAGAAGTAAGAAAGAAGAAAGAATTAAGAAAGAAGTAGGAAAGAAGTAAGAAAGAAGTAACAAGGAATGAAGAAAGAAGTAAGAAAGAAGTAAGAAAGAAGTAAGAAAGAAGAAAGAAAGAAGTAAGAAAGAAGTAAGAAAGAAAGAAGAAAGAAGTAAGAAAGAAGTAAGAAAGAAGAAAGAAAGAAGAAAGAAAGAAGAAAGAAAGAAGTATGAAAGAAGTAAGAAAGAAGAAAGAAAGAAGTAAGAAAGAAGTAAGAAAGAAGTAAGAAGTAAGAAAGAAAGAAGAAAGAAGAAAGAAAGAAGTAAGAAAGAAGTAAGAAAGAAGTAAGAAAGAAGTAAGAAGGAATGAAGAAAGTAGTAAGAAATAAGTAAGAAAGAAGTAAGAAAGAAGTAAGAAAGAAAGAAGAAAGAAGTAAGAAAGAAGTAAGAAAGAAGAAAGAAAGAAGTAAGAAAGAAGAAAGAAAGAAGTAAGAAAGAAGAAAGAAAGAAGTAAGAAAGAAGTAAGGAAGAAGTAAGGAAGAAGTAAGAAAGAAGTAAGAAAGAAGAAAAAAAGAAGTTAGAAAGAAGTAAGAAAGAAGAAAGAAGAAAGAAAGAAGTAAGAAGTAAGAAAGAAAGAAGAAAGAAGTAAGAAAGAAGTAAGAAAGAAGAAAGAAGTAAGAAAGAATTAAGAAAGAAAGAAGAAAGAAGTAAGAAAGAAGTAAGAAAGAAGTAAGAAAGAAGAAAAAAGTAGTTAGAAAGAAGTAAGAAAGAAGTAAGAAAGAAGTAAGAAAGAAGTAAAAAAGAAGAAAGAAAGAAGTAAGAAAGAAGAAAGAATTAAGAAAGAAGTAGGAAAGAAGTAAGAAAGAAGTAAGAAGGAATGAAGAAAGAAGTAAGAAAGAAGTAAGAAAGAAGTAAGAAAGAAGAAAGAAAGAAGTAAGAAAGAAGTAAGAAAGAAAGAAGAAAGAAGTAAGAAAGAAGTAAGAAAGAAGAAAGAAAGAAGAAAGAAAGAAGAAAGAAAGAAGTATGAAAGAAGTAAGAAAGAAGAAAGAAAGAAGAAAGAAAGAAGTAAGAAAGAAGTAAGAAAGAAGTAAGAAAGAAAGAAGAAAGAAGAAAGAAAGAAGTAAGAAAGAAGTAAGAAAGAAGTAAGAAAGAAGTAAGAAGGAATGAAGAAAGTAGTAAGAAATAAGTAAGAAAGAAGTAAGAAAGAAGTAAGAAAGAAAGAAGAAAGAAGTAAGAAAGAAGTAAGAAAGAAGAAAGAAAGAAGTAAGAAAGAAGAAAGAAAGAAGTAAGAAAGAAGTAAGGAAAAGTAAGGAAGAAGTAAGAAAGAAGTAAGAAAGAAAGAAGTAAGAAAGGAATAAGAAATAAGAAAGAAGTAAGAAAGAAGTAAGAAAGAAGTAAGAATGAAGTAAGAAAGAAGTAAGAAAGAAGTTAAAAAGAAGTAAGATAAAAAGTAAGAAAGAAGTAAGAAAGGAATAAGAAATAAGAAAGAAGTAAGAAAGAAGTAAGAAAGAAGTAAGAAAGAAAGAAGTAAGAAAGAAGAAAGAAACAAGTAAGAAAGAAGAAAGAAAGAAGTAAGAAAGAAGTAAGAAAGAAGTAAGAAAAAAGTAAGAAAGAAGTACGAAAGAAGTAAGAAAGAAGTAAAAAAGAAAGAAGTAAGAAAGAAGTAAGAAAGAAGTAAGAAAGAAGTAAGAAAGAAGTAAGAAAGAAGTAAGAAAGAAGTAAGAAAGAAGAAAGAAGTAAGAAAGAAAGAAGAAAGAAGTAAGAAAGAAGTAAGAAAGAAGTATGAAAGAAGTAAGAAAGAAGAAAGAAAGAAGTAAGAAAGAAGTAAGAAAGAAGTAAGAAAGAAGTAAGAAAGAAGTAAGAAAGAAAGAAGAAAGAAGAAAGAAGTAAGAAAGAAGTAAGAAAGAAGTAAGAAAGAAGAAAGAAAGAAGTAAGAAAGAATTAAGAAAGAAGTAAGAAAGAAGTAAGAAAGAAGTAAGAAAGAAGTAAGAAATAAGTAAGAAAGAAGAAAAAAGAAAGAAGAAAGAAGTAAGAAAGAAGTAAGAAAGAAGTATGAAAGAACTAAGAAAGAAGAAAGAAAGAAGTAAGAAAGAAGTAAGAAAGAAGTAAGAAAGAAGTAAGAAAGAAAGAAGAAAGAAGAAAGAAAGAATTAAGAAAGAAGTAAGAAAGAAGAAAGAAAGAAGAAAGAAAGAAGTATGAAAGAAGTAAGAAAGAAGAAAGAAAGAAGTAAGAAAGAAGTAAGAAAGAAGTAAGAAAGAAGTAAGAAAGAAAGAAGAAAGAAGAAAGAAAGAAGTAAGAAAGAAGTAAGAAAGAAGTAAGAAAGAAGTAAGAAGGAATGAAGAAAGTAGTAAGAAATAAGTAAGAAAGAAGTAAGAAAGAAGTAAGAAAGAAAGAAGAAAGAAGTAAGAAAGAAGTAAGAAAGAAGAAAGAAAGAAGTAAGAAAGAAGAAAGAAAGAAGTAAGAAAGAAGAAAGAAAGAAGTAAGAAAGAAGTAAGGAAGAAGTAAGGAAGAAGTAAGAAAGAAGTAAGAAAGAAGAAAAAAAGAAGTTAGAAAGAAGTAAGAAAGAAGAAAGAAAGAAGTAAGAAAGAAGAAAGAAAGAAGAAAGAAGTAAGAAAGAAGTAAGAAAGAAGAAAGAAGTAAGAAAGAAGTAAGAAAGAAGTAAGAAAGAAGAAAGAAAGAAGTAAGAAAGAAGAAAGAAGAAGTAAGAAAGAAGTAAGGAAAAGTAAGGAAGAAGTAAGAAAGAAGTAAGAAAGAAGAAGTAAGAAAGAAAGAAGAAAGAAGAAAGAAGAAGTAAGAAAGAAGTAAGAGAGAAGTAAGAAGTAATGAAGAAAGTAGTAAGAAAGAAGTAAGAAAGAAGTAAGAAAGAAGTAAGAAAGAAGTAAGAAATAAGTAAGAAAGAACAAAAAGAAGTTAGAAAGAAGTAAGAAAGAAGTAAGAAAGAAAGAATAAAGAAGTAAGAAAGAAGTAAGAAAGAAGTATGAAAGAAGTAAGAAAGAAGTAAGAAAGAAGAAGAAAGAAGTAAGAAAGAAGTAAGAAAGAAGTAGAAAGAAGTACGAAAGAAGTACGAAAGAAGTAAGAAAGAAAGAAGTAAGAAAGAAGTAAGAAAGAAGTAAGATAGAAGTAAGAAGAAGTAAGAAAGAAGAAAAAAGAAGTTAGAAAGATGTAAGAAAGAAGAAAGAAGAAAGAAAGAAGTAAGAAAGAAGAAAGAAAGAAGAAGAAGTAAGAAAGAAGTAAGAAAGAAGAAAGAAGTAAGAAAGAATTAGAAAGAAGAAGAAAGAAGTAAGAAAGAAGTAAGAAAGAAGTAAGAAAGAAGAAAAAGTAGTTAGAAAGAAGTAAGAAAGAAGTAAGAAAGAAGTAAGAAAGAAGTAAAAAAGAAGAAAGAAAGAAGTAAGAAAGAAGAAAGAATTAAGAAAGAAGTAGGAAAGAAGTAAGAAAGAAGTAACAAGGAATGAAGAAAGAAGTAAGAAAGAAGTAAGAAGAAGTAAGAAAGAGAAAGAAAGAAGTAAGAAAGAAGTAAGAAAGAAAGAAGAAAGAAGTAAGAAAGAAGTAAGAAAGAAGAAAGAAAGAAGAAAGAAAGAAGAAAGAAAGAAGTATGAAAGAAATAAGAAAGAGAAAGAAAGAAGTAAGAAAGAAGTAAGAAAGAAGTAAGAAGTAAGAAGAAAGAAGAAAGAAGAAAGAAAGAAGTAAGAAAGAAGTAAGAAAGAAGTAAGAAAGAAGTAAGAAGGAATGAAGAAAGTAGTAAGAAATAAGTAAGAAAGAAGTAAGAAAGAAGTAAGAAAGAAAGAAGAAAGAAGTAAGAAAGAAGTAAGAAGAAGAAAGAAGAAGTAAGAAGAAGAAAGAAAGAAGTAAGAAAGAAGAAAGAAAGAAGTAAGAAAGAAGTAAGGAAGAAGTAAGGAAGAAGTAAGAAAGAAGTAAGAAAGAAGAAAAAAAGAAGTTAGAAAGAAGTAAGAAAGAAGAAAGAAGAAGAAAGAAGTAAGAAAGAAGAAAGAAAGAAGAAAGAAGTAAGAAAGAAGTAAGAAAGAAGAAAGAAGTAGAAAGAATTAAGAAAGAAAGAAGAAAGAAGTAAGAAAGAAGTAAGAAAGAAGTAAGAAGAAGAAAAAGTAGTTAGAAGAAGTAAGAAAGAAGTAAGAAAGAAGTAAGAAAGAAGTAAAAAGAAGAAGAAAGAAGTAAGAAGAAGAAAGAATTAAGAAAGAAGTAGGAAAGAAGTAAGAAAGAAGTAAGAAGGAATGAAGAAAGAAGTAAGAAAGAAGTAAGAAAGAAGTAAGAAAGAAGAAAGAAAGAAGTAAGAAAGAAGTAAGAAAGAAAGAAGAAAGAAGTAAGAAAGAAGTAAGAAAGAAGAAAGAAGAGAAGAAAGAAGAAGAAAGAAGTATGAAAGAAGTAAGAAAGAAGAAAGAAAGAAGAAAGAAAGAAGTAAGAAAGAAGTAAGAAAGAAGTAAGAAAGAAAGAAGAAAGAAGAAAGAAAGAAGTAAGAAAGAAGTAAGAAAGAAGTAAGAAAGAAGTTAAGAAGGAATGAAGAAAGTAGTAAGAAATAAGTAAGAAAGAAGTAAGAAAGAAGTAAGAAAGAAAGAAGAAAGAAGTAAGAAAGAAGTAAGAAAGAAGAAAGAAAGAAGTAAGAAAGAAGAAAGAAAGAAGTAAGAAAGAAGAAAGAAAGAAGTAAGAAAGAAGTAAGGAAAAGTAAGGAAGAAGTAAGAAAGAAGTAAGAAAGAAAGAAGTAAGAAAGGAATAAGAAATAAGAAAGAAGTAAGAAAGAAGTAAGAAAGAAGTGAGAATGAAGTAAGAAAGAAGTAAGAAAGAAGTTAAAAAGAAGTAAGATAAAAAGTAAGAAAGAAGTAAGAAAGGAATAAGAAATAAGAAAGAAGTAAGAAAGAAGTAAGAAAGAAGTAAGAAAGAAAGAAGTAAGAAAGAAGAAAGAAACAAGTAAGAAAGAAGAAAGAAAGAAGTAAGAAAGAAGTAAGAAAGAAGTAAGAAAAAAGTAAGAAAGAAGTACGAAAGAAGTAAGAAAGAAGTAAAAAAGAAAGAAGTAAGAAAGAAGTAAGAAAGAAGTAAGAAAGAAGTAAGAAAGAAGTAAGAAAGAAGTAAGAAAGAAGAAAGAAGTAAGAAAGAAAGAAGAAAGAAGTAAGAAAGAAGTAAGAAAGAAGTATGAAAGAAGTAAGAAAGAAGAAAGAAAGAAGTAAGAAAGAAGTAAGAAAGAAGTAAGAAAGAAGTAAGAAAGAAGTAAGAAAGAAAGAAGAAAGAAGAAAGAAGTAAGAAAGAAGTAAGAAAGAAGTAAGAAAGAAGAAAGAAAGAAGTAAGAAAGAATTAAGAAAGAAGTAAGAAAGAAGTAAGAAAGAAGTAAGAAAGAAGTAAGAAATAAGTAAGAAAGAAGAAAAAAGAAAGAAGAAAGAAGTAAGAAAGAAGTAAGAAAGAAGTATGAAAGAACTAAGAAAGAAGAAAGAAAGAAGTAAGAAAGAAGTAAGAAAGAAGTAAGAAAGAAGTAAGAAAGAAAGAAGAAAGAAGAAAGAAAGAAGTAAGAAAGAAGTAAGAAAGAAGAAAGAAAGAAGAAAGAAAGAAGTATGAAAGAAGTAAGAAAGAAGAAAGAAAGAAGTAAGAAAGAAGTAAGAAAGAAGTAAGAAAGAAGTAAGAAAGAAAGAAGAAAGAAGAAAGAAAGAAGTAAGAAAGAAGTAAGAAAGAAGTAAGAAAGAAGTAAGAAGGAATGAAGAAAGTAGTAAGAAATAAGTAAGAAAGAAGTAAGAAAGAAGTAAGAAAGAAAGAAGAAAGAAGTAAGAAAGAAGTAAGAAAGAAGAAAGAAAGAAGTAAGAAAGAAGAAAGAAAGAAGTAAGAAAGAAGAAAGAAAGAAGTAAGAAAGAAGTAAGGAAGAAGTAAGGAAGAAGTAAGAAAGAAGTAAGAAAGAAGAAAAAAAGAAGTTAGAAAGAAGTAAGAAAGAAGAAAGAAAGAAGTAAGAAAGAAGAAAGAAAGAAGAAAGAAGTAAGAAAGAAGTAAGAAAGAAGAAAGAAGTAAGAAAGAATTAAGAAAGAAAGAAGAAAGAAGTAAGAAAGAAGTAAGAAAGAAGTAAGAAAGAAGAAAAAAGTAGTAAGAAAGAAGTAAGAAAGAAGTAAGAAAGAAGTAAGAAAGAAGTAAAAAAGAAGAAAGAAAGAAGTAAGAAAGAAGAAAGAATTAAGAAAGAAGTAGGAAAGAAGTAAGAAAGAAGTAAGAAGGAAAGAAGAAAGAAGTAAGAAAGAAGTAAGAAAGAAGTAAGAAAGAAGAAAGAAAGAAGTAAGAAAGAAGTAAGAAAGAAAGAAGAAAGAAGTAAGAAAGAAGTAAGAAAGAAGAAAGAAGTAAGAAAGAAAGAAGAAAGAAGTATGAAAGAAGTAAGAAAGAAGAAAGAAAGAAGTAAGAAAGAAGTAAGAAAGAAGTAAGAAAGAAGTAAGAAAGAAAGAAGAAAGAAGAAAGAAAGAAGTAAGAAAGAAGTAAGAAAGAAGTAAGAAAGAAGTAAGAAGGAATGAAGAAAGTAGTAAGAAATAAGTAAGAAAGAAGTAAGAAAGAAGTAAGAAAGAAAGAAGAAAGAAGTAAAAAAGAAGTAAGAGAGAAGAAAGAAAGAAGTAAGAAAGAAGAAAGAAAGAAGTAAGAAAGAAGAAAGAAAGAAGTAAGAAAGAAGTAAGGAAGAAGTAAGGAAGAAGTAAGAAAGAAGTAAGAAAGAAAGAAGTAAGAAAGAAGTAAGAAAGAAAGAAGAAAGAAGTAAGAAAGAAGTAAGAAAGAAGTAAGAAGGAAAGAAGAAAGAAGTAAGAAAGAAGTAAGAAAGAAGTAAGAAAGAAGTAAGAAAGAAGAAAGAAAGAAGTAAGAAAGAAGAAATAAAGTAGTAAGAAAGAAGTAAGAAAGAAGTAAGAAAGAAAGAAGTAAGAAAGAAAGAAGAAAGAAGTAAGAAAGAAGTAAGAAAGAAGAAAGAAAGAAGTAAGAAAGAAGAAAGAAAGAAGTAAGAAAGAAGTAAGAAAGAAGTAAGAAAGAAGTAAGAAAGAAAGAAGAAAGAAATAAGAAAGAAGTAAGAAAGAAGTAAGAAAGAAGTACGAAAGAAGTACGAAAGAAGAAAGAAAGAAGTAAGAAAGAAGTAAGAAGGAATGAAGAAAGTAGTAAGAAATAAGTAAGAAAGAAGTAAGAAAGAAGTAAGAAAGAAAGAAGAAAGAAGTAAGAAAGAAGTAAGAAAGAAGAAAGAAAGAAGTAAGAAAGAAGAAAGAAAGAAGTAAGAAAGAAGAAAGAAAGAATTAAGAAAGAAGTAAGGAAAAGTAAGGAAGAAGTAAGAAAGAAGTAAGAAAGAAAGAAGTAAGAAAGGAATAAGAAATAAGAAAGAAGTAAGAAAGAAGTAAGAAAGAAGTAAGAATGAAGTAAGAAAGAAGTAAGAAAGAAGTTAAAAAGAAGTAAGATAAAAAGTAAGAAAGAAGTAAGAAAGGAATAAGAAATAAGAAAGAAGTAAGAAAGAAGTAAGAAAGAAGTAAGAAAGAAAGAAGTAAGAAAGAAGAAAGAAACAAGTAAGAAAGAAGAAAGAAAGAAGTAAGAAAGAAGTAAGAAAGAAGTAAGAAAAAAGTAAGAAAGAAGTACGAAAGAAGTAAGAAAGAAGTAAAAAAGAAAGAAGTAAGAAAGAAGTAAGAAAGAAGTAAGAAAGAAGTAAGAAAGAAGTAAGAAAGAAGTAAGAAAGAAGAAAGAAGTAAGAAAGAAAGAAGAAAGAAGTAAGAAAGAAGTAAGAAAGAAGTATGAAAGAAGTAAGAAAGAAGAAAGAAAGAAGTAAGAAAGAAGTAAGAAAGAAGTAAGAAAGAAGTAAGAAAGAAGTAAGAAAGAAAGAAGAAAGAAGAAAGAAGAAAGAAAGAAGTAAGAAAGAATTAAGAAAGAAGTAAGAAAGAAGTAAGAAAGAAGTAAGAAAGAAGTAAGAAATAAGTAAGAAAGAAGAAAAAAGAAAGAAGAAAGAAGTAAGAAAGAAGTAAGAAAGAAGTATGAAAGAACTAAGAAAGAAGAAAGAAAGAAGTAAGAAAGAAGTAAGAAAGAAGAAAGAAAGAAGAAAGAAAGAAGTATGAAAGAAGTAAGAAAGAAGAAAGAAAGAAGTAAGAAAGAAGTAAGAAAGAAGTAAGAAAGAAGTAAGAAAGAAAGAAGAAAGAAGAAAGAAAGAAGTAAGAAAGAAGTAAGAAAGAAGTAAGAAAGAAGTAAGAAGGAATGAAGAAAGTAGTAAGAAATAAGTAAGAAAGAAGTAAGAAAGAAGTAAGAAAGAAAGAAGAAAGAAGTAAGAAAGAAGTAAGAAAGAAGAAAGAAAGAAGTAAGAAAGAAGAGAGAAAGAAGTAAGAAAGAAGAAAGAAAGAAGTAAGAAAGAAGTAAGGAAGAAGTAAGGAAGAAGTAAGAAAGAAGTAAGAAAGAAGAAAAAAAGAAGTTAGAAAGAAGTAAGAAAGAAGAAAGAAAGAAGTAAGAGAGAAGAAAGAAAGAAGAAAGAAGTAAGAAAAAAGTAAGAAAGAAGAAAGAAGTAAGAAAGAATTAAGAAAGAAAGAAGAAAGAAGTAAGAAAGAAGTAAGAAAGAAGTAAGAAAGAAGAAAAAAGTAGTAAGAAAGAAGTAAGAAAGAAGTAAGAAAGAAGTAAGAAAGAAGTAAAAAAGAAGAAAGAAAGAAGTAAGAAAGAAGAAAGAATTAAGAAAGAAGTAGGAAAGAAGTAAGAAAGAAGTAAGAAGGAATGAAGAAAGAAGTAAGAAAGAAGTAAGAAAGAAGTAAGAAAGAAGAAAGAAAGAAGTAAGAAAGAAGTAAGAAAGAAAGAAGAAAGAAGTAAGAAAGAAGTAAGAAAGAAGAAAGAAAGAAGAAAGAAAGAAGAAAGAAAGAAGAAAGAAAGAAGTATGAAAGAAGTAAGAAAGAAGTAAGAAAGAAGTAAGAAAGAAGTAAGAAAGAAGTAAGAAAGAAAGAAGAAAGAAGAAAGAAAGAAGTAAGAAAGAAGTAAGAAAGAAGTAAGAAAGAAGTAAGAAGGAATGAAGAAAGTAGTAAGAAATAAGTAAGAAAGAAGTAAGAAAGAAGTAAGAAAGAAAGAAGAAAGAAGTAAGAAAGAAGTAAGAAAGAAGAAAGAAAGAAGTAAGAAAGAAGAAAGAAAGAAGTAAGAAAGAAGAAAGAAAGAAGTAAGAAAGAAGTAAGGAAGAAGTAAGGAAGAAGTAAGAAAGAAGTAAGAAAGAAAGAAGTAAGAAAGAAGTAAGAAAGAAAGAAGAAAGAAGTAAGAAAGAAGTAAGAAAGAAGTAAGAAGGAAAGAAGAAAGAAGTAAGAAAGAAGTAAGAAAGAAGTAAGAAAGAAGAAATAAAGTAGTAAGAAAGAAGTAAGAAAGAAGTAAGAAAGAAAGAAGTAAGAAAGAAGTAAGAAAGAAAGAAGAAAGAAGTAAGAAAGAAGTAAGAAAGAAGTAAGAAGGAAAGAAGAAAGAAGTAAGAAAGAAGTAAGAAAGAAGTAAGAAAGAAGTAAGAAAGAAGAAAGAAAGAAGTAAGAAAGAAGAAATAAAGTAGTAAGAAAGAAGTAAGAAAGAAGTAAGAAAGAAAGAAGTAAGAAAGAAAGAAGAAAGAAGTAAGAAAGAAGTAAGAAAGAAGAAAGAAAGAAGTAAGAAAGAAGAAAGAAAGAAGTAAGAAAGAAGTAAGAAAGAAGTAAGAAAGAAGTAAGAAAGAAAGAAGAAAGAAATAAGAAAGAAGTAAGAAAGAAGTAAGAAAGAAGTACGAAAGAAGTACGAAAGAAGAAAGAAAGAAGTAAGAAAGAAGTAAGAAAGAAGTAAGAAAGAAGTAAGATAGAAGTAAGAAAGAAGTAAGAAAGAAGAAAAAAAGAAGTTAGAAAGAAGTAAGAAAGAAGAAAGAAGAAAGAAAGAAGTAAGAAAGAAGAAAGAAAGAAGAAAGAAGTAAGAAAGAAGTAAGAAAGAAGAAATAAGTAAGAAAGAATTAAGAAAGAAAGAAGAAAGAAGTAAGAAAGAAGTAAGAAAGAAGTAAGAAAGAAGAAAAAAGTAGTTAGAAAGAAGTAAGAAAGAAGTAAGAAAGAAGTAAGAAAGAAGTAAGAAAGAAGTAAGAAAGAAGTACGAAAGAAGTACGAAAGAAGTAAGAAAGAAGTAAGAAAGAAGTTAAAAAGAAGTAAGATAAAAAGTAAGAAAGAAGTAAGAAAGGAATAAGAAATAAGAAAGAAGTAAGAAAGAAGTAAGAAAGAAGTAAGAATGAAGTAAGAAAGAAGTAAGAAAGAAGTTAAAAAGAAGTAAGATAAAAAGTAAGAAAGAAGTAAGAAAGGAATAAGAAATAAGAAAGAAGTAAGAAAGAAGTAAGAAAGAAGTAAGAAAGAAAGAAGTAAGAAAGAAGAAAGAAACAAGTAAGAAAGAAGAAAGAAAGAAGTAAGAAAGAAGTAAGAAAGAAGTAAGAAAAAAGTAAGAAAGAAGTACGAAAGAAGTAAGAAAGAAGTAAAAAAGAAAGAAGTAAGAAAGAAGTAAGAAAGAAGTAAGAAAGAAGTAAGAAAGAAGTAAGAAAGAAGTAAGAAAGAAGAAAGAAGTAAGAAAGAAAGAAGAAAGAAGTAAGAAAGAAGTAAGAAAGAAGTATGAAAGAAGTAAGAAAGAAGAAAGAAAGAAGTAAGAAAGAAGTAAGAAAGAAGTAAGAAAGAAGTAAGAAAGAAGTAAGAAAGAAAGAAGAAAGAAGAAAGAAGTAAGAAAGAAGTAAGAAAGAAGTAAGAAAGAAGAAAGAAAGAAGTAAGAAAGAATTAAGAAAGAAGTAAGAAAGAAGTAAGAAAGAAGTAAGAAAGAAGTAAGAAATAAGTAAGAAAGAAGAAAAAAGAAAGAAGAAAGAAGTAAGAAAGAAGTAAGAAAGAAGTATGAAAGAACTAAGAAAGAAGAAAGAAAGAAGTAAGAAAGAAGTAAGAAAGAAGTAAGAAAGAAGTAAGAAAGAAAGAAGAAAGAAGAAAGAAAGAAGTAAGAAAGAAGTAAGAGAGAAGTAAGAAGTAATGAAGAAAGTAGTAAGAAAGAAGTAAGAAAGAAGTAAGAAAGAAGTAAGAAACAAGTAAGAAAGAAGTAAGAAAGAAAGAAGAAAGAAGTAAGAAAGAAGTAAGAAAGAAGTAAGAAATAAGTAAGAAAGAAGAAAAAAGAAGTTAGAAAGAAGTAAGAAAGAAGTAAGAAAGAAGTAAAAAAGAAAGAAGTAAGAAAGAAGTAAGAAAGAAGTAAGAAAGAAGTAAGAAAGAAGTAAGAAAGAAGTAAGAAAGAAGAAAGAAGTAAGAAAGAAAGAAGAAAGAAGTAAGAAAGAAGTAAGAAAGAAGTATGAAAGAAGTAAGAAAGAAGAAAGAAAGAAGTAAGAAAGAAGTAAGAAAGAAGTAAGAAAGAAGTAAGAAAGAAGTAAGAAACAAAGAAGAAAGAAGAAAGAAGAAAGAAAGAAGTAAGAAAGAATTAAGAAAGAAGTAAGAAAGAAGTAAGAAAGAAGTAAGAAAGAAGTAAGAAATAAGTAAGAAAGAAGAAAAAAGAAAGAAGAAAGAAGTAAGAAAGAAGTAAGAAAGAAGTATGAAAGAACTAAGAAAGAAGAAAGAAAGAAGTAAGAAAGAAGTAAGAAAGAAGAAAGAAAGAAGAAAGAAAGAAGTATGAAAGAAGTAAGAAAGAAGAAAGAAAGAAGTAAGAAAGAAGTAAGAAAGAAGTAAGAAAGAAGTAAGAAAGAAAGAAGAAAGAAGAAAGAAAGAAGTAAGAAAGAAGTAAGAAAGAAGTAAGAAAGAAGTAAGAAGGAATGAAGAAAGTAGTAAGAAATAAGTAAGAAAGAAGTAAGAAAGAAGTAAGAAAGAAAGAAGAAAGAAGTAAGAAAGAAGTAAGAAAGAAGAAAGAAAGAAGTAAGAAAGAAGAGAGAAAGAAGTAAGAAAGAAGAAAGAAAGAAGTAAGAAAGAAGTAAGGAAGAAGTAAGGAAGAAGTAAGAAAGAAGTAAGAAAGAAGAAAAAAAGAAGTTAGAAAGAAGTAAGAAAGAAGAAAGAAAGAAGTAAGAGAGAAGAAAGAAAGAAGAAAGAAGTAAGAAAAAAGTAAGAAAGAAGAAAGAAGTAAGAAAGAATTAAGAAAGAAAGAAGAAAGAAGTAAGAAAGAAGTAAGAAAGAAGTAAGAAAGAAGAAAAAAGTAGTAAGAAAGAAGTAAGAAAGAAGTAAGAAAGAAGTAAGAAAGAAGTAAAAAAGAAGAAAGAAAGAAGTAAGAAAGAAGAAAGAATTAAGAAAGAAGTAGGAAAGAAGTAAGAAAGAAGTAAGAAGGAATGAAGAAAGAAGTAAGAAAGAAGTAAGAAAGAAGTAAGAAAGAAGAAAGAAAGAAGTAAGAAAGAAGTAAGAAAGAAAGAAGAAAGAAGTAAGAAAGAAGTAAGAAAGAAGAAAGAAAGAAGAAAGAAAGAAGAAAGAAAGAAGAAAGAAAGAAGTATGAAAGAAGTAAGAAAGAAGAAAGAAAGAAGTAAGAAAGAAGTAAGAAAGAAGTAAGAAAGAAGTAAGAAAGAAAGAAGAAAGAAGAAAGAAAGAAGTAAGAAAGAAGTAAGAAAGAAGTAAGAAAGAAGTAAGAAGGAATGAAGAAAGTAGTAAGAAATAAGTAAGAAAGAAGTAAGAAAGAAGTAAGAAAGAAAGAAGAAAGAAGTAAGAAAGAAGTAAGAAAGAAGAAAGAAAGAAGTAAGAAAGAAGAAAGAAAGAAGTAAGAAAGAAGAAAGAAAGAAGTAAGAAAGAAGTAAGGAAGAAGTAAGGAAGAAGTAAGAAAGAAGTAAGAAAGAAAGAAGTAAGAAAGAAGTAAGAAAGAAAGAAGAAAGAAGTAAGAAAGAAGTAAGAAAGAAGTAAGAAGGAAAGAAGAAAGAAGTAAGAAAGAAGTAAGAAAGAAGTAAGAAAGAAGAAATAAAGTAGTAAGAAAGAAGTAAGAAAGAAGTAAGAAAGAAAGAAGTAAGAAAGAAGTAAGAAAGAAAGAAGAAAGAAGTAAGAAAGAAGTAAGAAAGAAGTAAGAAGGAAAGAAGAAAGAAGTAAGAAAGAAGTAAGAAAGAAGTAAGAAAGAAGTAAGAAAGAAGAAAGAAAGAAGTAAGAAAGAAGAAATAAAGTAGTAAGAAAGAAGTAAGAAAGAAGTAAGAAAGAAAGAAGTAAGAAAGAAAGAAGAAAGAAGTAAGAAAGAAGTAAGAAAGAAGAAAGAAAGAAGTAAGAAAGAAGAAAGAAAGAAGTAAGAAAGAAGTAAGAAAGAAGTAAGAAAGAAGTAAG
The DNA here is from genome assembly GCF_036013475.1 of Columba livia. Taxonomy (NCBI): domain Eukaryota; kingdom Metazoa; phylum Chordata; class Aves; order Columbiformes; family Columbidae; genus Columba; species Columba livia. The sequence goes on along the minus strand of NW_027043038.1, from coordinate 241,756 downwards.
AAAGAAAGAAGAAAGAAATAAGAAAGAAGTAAGAAAGAAGTAAGAAAGAAGTACGAAAGAAGTACGAAAGAAGAAAGAAAGAAGTAAGAAAGAAGTAAGAAAGAAGTAAGAAAGAAGTAAGAAAGAAGTAAGATAGAAGTAAGAAAGAAGTAAGAAAGAAGAAAAAAAGAAGTTAGAAAGAAGTAAGAAAGAAGAAAGAAGAAAGAAAGAAGTAAGAAAGAAGAAAGAAAGAAGAAAGAAGTAAGAAAGAAGTAAGAAAGAAGAAATAAGTAAGAAAGAATTAAGAAAGAAAGAAGAAAGAAGTAAGAAAGAAGTAAGAAAGAAGTAAGAAAGAAGAAAAAAGTAGTTAGAAAGAAGTAAGAAAGAAGTAAGAAAGAAGTAAGAAAGAAGTAAGAAAGAAGTAAGAAAGAAGTACGAAAGAAGTACGAAAGAAGTAAGAAAGAAGTAAGAAAGAAGTTAAAAAGAAGTAAGATAAAAAGTAAGAAAGAAGTAAGAAAGGAATAAGAAATAAGAAAGAAGTAAGAAAGAAGTAAGAAAGAAGTAAGAATGAAGTAAGAAAGAAGTAAGAAAGAAGTTAAAAAGAAGTAAGATAAAAAGTAAGAAAGAAGTAAGAAAGGAATAAGAAATAAGAAAGAAGTAAGAAAGAAGTAAGAAAGAAGTAAGAAAGAAAGAAGTAAGAAAGAAGAAAGAAACAAGTAAGAAAGAAGAAAGAAAGAAGTAAGAAAGAAGTAAGAAAGAAGTAAGAAAAAAGTAAGAAAGAAGTACGAAAGAAGTAAGAAAGAAGTAAAAAAGAAAGAAGTAAGAAAGAAGTAAGAAAGAAGTAAGAAAGAAGTAAGAAAGAAGTAAGAAAGAAGTAAGAAAGAAGAAAGAAGTAAGAAAGAAAGAAGAAAGAAGTAAGAAAGAAGTAAGAAAGAAGTATGAAAGAAGTAAGAAAGAAGAAAGAAAGAAGTAAGAAAGAAGTAAGAAAGAAGTAAGAAAGAAGTAAGAAAGAAGTAAGAAAGAAAGAAGAAAGAAGAAAGAAGTAAGAAAGAAGTAAGAAAGAAGTAAGAAAGAAGAAAGAAAGAAGTAAGAAAGAATTAAGAAAGAAGTAAGAAAGAAGTAAGAAAGAAGTAAGAAAGAAGTAAGAAATAATTAAGAAAGAAGAAAAAAGAAAGAAGAAAGAAGTAAGAAAGAAGTAAGAAAGAAGTATGAAAGAACTAAGAAAGAAGAAAGAAAGAAGTAAGAAAGAAGTAAGAAAGAAGTAAGAAAGAAGTAAGAAAGAAAGAAGAAAGAAGAAAGAAAGAAGTAAGAAAGAAGTAAGAGAGAAGTAAGAAGTAATGAAGAAAGTAGTAAGAAAGAAGTAAGAAAGAAGTAAGAAAGAAGTAAGAAACAAGTAAGAAAGAAGTAAGAAAGAAAGAAGAAAGAAGTAAGAAAGAAGTAAGAAAGAAGTAAGAAATAAGTAAGAAAGAAGAAAAAAGAAGTTAGAAAGAAGTAAGAAAGAAGTAAGAAAGAAGTAAGAAAGAAAGAATAAAGAAGTAAGAAAGAAGTAAGAAAGAAGTATGAAAGAAGTAAGAAAGAAGAAAGAAAGAAGTAAGAAAGAAGTAAGAAAGAAGTAAGAAAGAAATAAGAAAGAAAGAAGAAAGAAGAAAGAAAGAAGTAGGAAAGAAGTAAGAAAGAAGTAAGAAAGAAGTAATAAAGAATTAAGAAGGAATGAAGAAAGAAGTAAGAAAGAAGAAAGAACGAAGTAAGAAAGAAGTAAGAAAGAAGTAAGAAAGAAGTAAGAAAGAAAGTAGAAAGAAGTAAGAAAGAAGTAAGAAAGAAGTATGAAAGAAGTAAGAAAGAAGAAAGAAAGAAGTAAGAAAGAAGTAAGAAAGAAGAAAGAAAGAAGTAAGAAAGAAGTAAGAAAGAAGTAAGAAAGAAGTAAGAAGGAATGAAGAAAGAAGTAAGAAAGAAGAAAGAACGAAGTAAGAAAGAAGTAAGAAAGAAGTAAGAAAGAAGTAAGAAGGAATGAAGAAAGAAGTAAGAAAGAAGTAAGAAAGAAGTAAGAACGAAAGAAGAAAGAAGTAAGAAAGAAGTAAGAAAGAAGTAAGAAAGAAGAAAGAAAGAAGTAAGAAAGAAGAAAGAAAGTAGTAAGAAAGAAGTAAGAAAGAAGTAAGAAAGAAAGAAGTAAGAAAGAAAGAAGAAAGAAGTAAGAAAGAAGTAAGAAAGAAGAAAGAAAGAAGTAAGAAAGAAGAAAGAAAGAAGTAAGAAAGAAGTAAGAAAGAAGTGAGAAAGAAGTAAGAAAGAAAGAAGAAAGAAGTAAGAAAGAAGTAAGAAAGAAGTACGAAAGAAGTACGAAAGAAGTAAGAAAGAAAGAAGTAAGAAAGAAGTAAGAAAGAAGTAAGATAGAAGTAAGAAAGAAGTAAGAAAGAAGAAAAAAAGAAGTTAGAAAGAAGTAAGAAAGAAGAAAGAAGAAAGAAAGAAGTAAGAAAGAAGAAAGAAAGAAGAAAGAAGTAAGAAAGAAGTAAGAAAGAAGAAAGAAGTAAGAAAGAATTAAGAAAGAAAGAAGAAAGAAGTAAGAAAGAAGTAAGAAAGAAGTAAGAAAGAAGAAAAAAGTAGTTAGAAAGAAGTAAGAAAGAAGTAAGAAAGAAGTAAGAAAGAAGTAAAAAAGAAGAAAGAAAGAAGTAAGAAAGAAGAAAGAATTAAGAAAGAAGTAGGAAAGAAGTAAGAAAGAAGTAAGAAGGAATGAAGAAAGAAGTAAGAAAGAAGTAAGAAAGAAGAAAGAAAGAAGTAAGAAAGAAGTAAGAAAGAAAGAAGAAAGAAGTAAGAAAGAAGTAAGAAAGAAGAAAGAAAGAAGAAAGAAAGAAGAAAGAAAGAAGTATGAAAGAAGTAAGAAAGAAGAAAGAAAGAAGTAAGAAAGAAGTAAGAAAGAAGTAAGAAAGAAGTAAGAAAGAAAGAAGAAAGAAGAAAGAAAGAAGTAAGAAAGAAGTAAGAAAGAAGTAAGAAGGAATGAAGAAAGTAGTAAGAAATAAGTAAGAAAGAAGTAAGAAAGAAGTAAGAAAGAAAGAAGAAAGAAGTAAGAAAGAAGTAAGAAAGAAGTAAGAAAGAAGTAACAAAGAAGAAAGAAAGAAGTAAGAAAGAAGAAAGAAAGAAGTAAGAAAGAAGTAAGGAAGAAGTAAGGAAGAAGTAAGAAAGAAGTAAGAAAGAAAGAAGTAAGAAAGAAGTATGAAAGAAAGAAGAAAGAAGTAAGAAAGAAGTAAGAAAGAAGTAAGCAGGAAAGAAGAAAGAAGTAAGAAAGAAGTAAGAAAGAAGTAAGAAAGAAGTAAGAAAGAAGTAAGAAAGAAGAAAGAAAGAAGTAAGAAAGAAGAAATAAAGTAGTAAGAAAGAAGTAAGAAAGAAGTAAGAAAGAAAGAAGTAAGAAAGAAAGAAGAAAGAAGTATGAAAGAAGTAAGAAAGAAGAAAGAAAGAAGTAAGAAAGAAGAAAGAAAGAAGTAAGAAAGAAGTAAGAAAGAAGTAAGAAAGAAGTAAGAAAGAAAGAAGAAAGAAGTAAGAAAGAAGTAAGAAAGAAGTAAGAAAGAAGTACGAAAGAAGTACGAAAGAAGAAAGAAAGAAGTAAGAAAGAAGTAAGAAAGAAGTAAGAAAGAAGTAAGATAGAAGTAAGAAAGAAGTAAGAAAGAAGAAAAAAAGAAGTTAGAAAGAAGTAAGAAAGAAGAAAGAAGAAAGAAAGAAGTAAGAAAGAAGAAAGAAAGAAGAAAGAAGTAAGAAAGAAGTAAGAAAGAAGAAAGAAGTAAGAAAGAATTAAGAAAGAAAGAAGAAAGAAGTAAGAAAGAAGTAAGAAAGAAGTAAGAAAGAAGAAAAAAGTAGTTAGAAAGAAGTAAGAAAGAAGTAAGAAAGAAGTAAGAAAGAAGTAAGAAAGAAGTAAGAAAGAAGTACGAAAGAAGTACGAAAGAAGTAAGAAAGAAGTAAGAAAGAAGTTAAAAAGAAGTAAGATAAAAAGTAAGAAAGAAGTAAGAAAGGAATAAGAAATAAGAAAGAAGTAAGAAAGAAGTAAGAAAGAAGTAAGAATGAAGTAAGAAAGAAGTAAGAAAGAAGTTAAAAAGAAGTAAGATAAAAAGTAAGAAAGAAGTAAGAAAGGAATAAGAAATAAGAAAGAAGTAAGAAAGAAGTAAGAAAGAAGTAAGAAAGAAAGAAGTAAGAAAGAAGAAAGAAACAAGTAAGAAAGAAGAAAGAAAGAAGTAAGAAAGAAGTAAGAAAGAAGTAAGAAAAAAGTAAGAAAGAAGTACGAAAGAAGTAAGAAAGATGTAAAAAAGAAAGAAGTAAGAAAGAAGTAAGAAAGAAGTAAGAAAGAAGTAAGAAAGAAGTAAGAAAGAAGTAAGAAAGAAGTAAGAAAGAAGAAAGAAGTAAGAAAGAAAGAAGAAAGAAGTAAGAAAGAAGTAAGAAAGAAGTATGAAAGAAGTAAGAAAGAAGAAAGAAAGAAGTAAGAAAGAAGTAAGAAAGAAGTAAGAAAGAAGTAAGAAAGAAGTAAGAAAGAAAGAAGAAAGAAGAAAGAAGTAAGAAAGAAGTAAGAAAGAAGTAAGAAAGAAGAAAGAAAGAAGTAAGAAAGAAGTAAGAAAGAAGTAAGAAAGAAGTAAGAAAGAAGTAAGAAAGAAGTAAGAAAGAAGAAAAAAGAAAGAAGAAAGAAGTAAGAAAGAAGTAAGAAAGAAGTAAGAAAGAAGTAAGAAAGAAAGAAGAAAGAAGTAAGAAAGAAGTAAGAAAGAAGTAAGAAAGAAGTAAGAAAGAAAGAAGAAAGAAGAAAGAAAGAAGTAAGAAAGAAGTAAGAGAGAAGTAAGAAGTAATGAAGAAAGTAGTAAGAAAGAAGTAAGAAAGAAGTAAGACAGAAGTAAGAAACAAGTAAGAAAGAAGTAAGAAAGAAAGAAGAAAGAAGTAAGAAAGAAGTAAGAAAGAAGTAAGAAAGAAGTAAGAAAGAAGTAAGAAAGAAGTAAGAAAGAAAGAATAAAGAAGTAAGAAAGAAGTAAGAAAGAAGTATGAAAGAAGTAAGAAAGAAGAAAGAAAGAAGTAAGAAAGAAGTAAGAAAGAAGTAAGAAAGAAGTACGAAAGAAGTACGAAAGAAGTAAGAAAGAAAGAAGTAAGAAAGAAGTAAGAAAGAAGTAAGATAGAAGTAAGAAAGAAGTAAGAAAGAAGAAAAAAAGAAGTTAGAAAGAAGTAAGAAGGAAGAAAGAAGAAAGAAAGAAGTAAGAAAGAAGAAAGAAAGAAGAAAGAAGTAAGAAAGAAGTAAGAAAGAAGAAAGAAGTAAGAAAGAATTAAGAAAGAAAGAAGAAAGAAGTAAGAAAGAAGTAAGAAAGAAGAAAAAAGTAGTTAGAAAGAAGTAAGAAAGAAGTAAGAAAGAAGTAAGAAAGAAGTAAAAAAGAAGAAAGAAAGAAGTAAGAAAGAAGAAAGAATTAAGAAAGAAGTAGGAAAGAAGTAAGAATGAAGTAAGAAGGAATGAAGAAAGAAGTAAGAAAGAAGTAAGAAAGAAGTAAGAAAGAAGAAAGAAAGAAGTAAGAAAGAAGTAAGAAAGAAAGAAGAAAGAAGTAAGAAAGAAGTAAGAAAGAAGAAAGAAAGAAGAAAGAAAGAAGAAAGAAAGAAGTATGAAAGAAGTAAGAAAGAAGAAAGAAAGAAGTAAGAAAGAAGTAAGAAAGAAGTAAGAAAGAAGTAAGATAGAAAGAAGAAAGAAGAAAGAAAGAAGTAAGAAAGAAGTAAGAAAGAAGTAAGAAAGAAGTAAGAAGGAATGAAGAAAGTAGTAAGAAATAAGTAAGAAAGAAGTAAGAAAGAAGTAAGAAAGAAAGAAGAAAGAAGTAAGAAAGAAGTAACAAAGAAGAAAGAAAGAAGTAAGAAAGAAGAAAGAAAGAAGTAAGAAAGAAGAAAGAAAGAAGTAAGAAAGAAGTAAGGAAGAAGTAAGGAAGAAGTAAGAAAGAAGTAAGAGAGAAAGAAGTAAGAAAGAAGTAAGAAAGAAAGAAGAAAGAAGTAAGAAAGAAGTAAGAAAGAAGTAAGAAGGAAAGAAGAAAGAAGTAAGAAAGAAGTAAGAAAGAAGAAAGAAAGAAGTAAGAAAGAAGAAAGAAAGAAGTAAGAAAGAAGAAAGAAAGTAGTAAGAAAGAAGTAAGAAAGAAGTAAGAAAGAAAGAAGTAAGAAAGAAAGAAGAAAGAAGTAAGAAAGAAGTAAGAAAGAAGAAAGAAAGAAGTAAGAAAGAAGAAAGAAAGAAGTAAGAAAGAAGTAAGAAAGAAGTAAGAAAGAAGTAAGAAAGAAAGAAGAAAGAAGTAAGAAAGAAGTAAGAAAGAAGTAAGAAAGAAGTACGAAAGAAGTGCGAAAGAAGAAAGAAAGAAGTAAGAAAGAAGTAAGAAGAAAGAATTAAGAAAGAAGTAGGAAAGAAGTAAGAAAGAAGTAAGAAGGAATGAAGAAAGAAGTAAGAAAGAAGTAAGAAAGAAGTAAGAAAGAAGAAAGAAAGAAGAAAGAAAGAAGTAAGAAAGAAGAAAGAAGTAAGAAAGAAGTAAGAAAGAAGAAAGAAAGAAGAAAGAAAGAAGAAAGAAAGAAGAAAGAAAGAAGAAAGAAAGAAGTAAGAAAGAAGTAAGATAAAAAGTAAGAAAGAAGTAAGAAAGAAGTAAGAAAGAAGTAAGAAAGAAGTAAGAAAGAAAGAAGAAAGAAGTAAGAAAGAAGTAAGAAAGAAGTATGAAAGAAGTAAGAAAGAAGAAAGAAAGAAGTAATAAAGAAGTAAGAAAGAAGTAAGAAAGAAGTAAGAAAGAAAGAAGAAAGAAGTAAGAAAGAAGTAAGAATGAAGTAAGAGAGAAGTAAGAAGTAATGAAGAAAGTAGTAAGAAAGAAGTAAGAAAGAAGTAAGAAAGAAGTAAGAAAGAAGTAAGAAAGAAGTAAGAAAAAGTAATAAAGAAGTAAGAAAGAAGTAAGAAATAAGTAAGAAAGAAGAAAAAAGAAGTTAGAAAGTAGTAAGAAAGAAGTAAGAAAGAAGTAAGAAAGAAAGAAGAAAGAAGTAAGAAAGAAGTAAGAAAGAAGTATGAAATAAGTAAGAAAGAAGAAAGAAAGAAGGAAGAAAGAAGTAAGAAAGAAATAAGAAAGAAAGAAGAAAGAAGAAAGAAAGAAGTAGGAAAGAAGTAAGAAAGAAGTAATAAAGAATTAAGAAGGAATGAAGAAAGAAGTAAGAAAGAAGAAAGAACGAAGTAAGAAAGAAGTAAGAAAGAAGTAAGAAAGAAAGAAGAAAGAAGAAAGAAAGAATTAAGAAAGAAGTAAGAAAGAAAAAAGAAACAAGTAAGAAAGAAGTAAGAAAGAAAGAAGAAAGAAGTAAGAAAGAAGTAAGAAAGAAGTAAGAAAGAAGAAAGATAGAAGTAAGAAAGAAGAAAGAAAGAAGTAAGAAAGAAGTAAGAAAGAAGTAAGAAAGAAGTAAGAAAGAAGTAAGGAAAAGTAAGGAAGAAGTAAGAAAGAAGTAAGAAAGAAAGAAGTAAGAAAGGAATAAGAAATAAGAAAGAAGTAAGAAAGAAGTAAGAAAGAAGTAAGAATGAAGTAAGAAAGAAGTAAGAAAGAAGTTAAAAAGAAGTAAGATAAAAAGTAAGAAAGAAGTAAGAAAGGAATAAGAAATAAGAAAGAAGTAAGAAAGAAGTAAGAAAGAAGTAAGAAAGAAAGAAGTAAGAAAGAAGAAAGAAACAAGTAAGAAAGAAGAAAGAAAGAAGTAAGAAAGAAGTAAGAAAGAAGTAAGAAAAAAGTAAGAAAGAAGTACGAAAGAAGTAAGAAAGAAGTAAAAAGAAAGAAGTAAGAAAGAAGTAAGAAAGAAGTAAGAAAGAAGTAAGAAAGAAGTAAGAAAGAAGTAAGAAAGAAGAAAGAAGTAAGAAAGAAAGAAGAAAGAAGTAAGAAAGAAGTAAGAAAGAAGTATGAAAGAAGTAAGAAAGAAGAAAGAAAGAAGTAAGAAAGAAGTAAGAAAGAAGTAAGAAAGAAGTAAGAAAGAAGTAAGAAAGAAAGAAGAAAGAAGAAAGAAGTAAGAAAGAAGTAAGAAAGAAGTAAGAAAGAAGAAAGAAAGAAGTAAGAAAGAATTAAGAAAGAAGTAAGAAAGAAGTAAGAAAGAAGTAAGAAAGAAGTAAGAAATAAGTAAGAAAGAAGAAAAAAGAAAGAAGAAAGAAGTAAGAAAGAAGTAAGAAAGAAGTATGAAAGAACTAAGAAAGAAGAAAGAAAGAAGTAAGAAAGAAGTAAGAAAGAAGAAAGAAAGAAGAAAGAAAGAAGTATGAAAGAAGTAAGAAAGAAGAAAGAAAGAAGTAAGAAAGAAGTAAGAAAGAAGTAAGAAAGAAGTAAGAAAGAAAGAAGAAAGAAGAAAGAAAGAAGTAAGAAAGAAGTAAGAAAGAAGTAAGAAAGAAGTAAGAAGGAATGAAGAAAGTAGTAAGAAATAAGTAAGAAAGAAGTAAGAAAGAAGTAAGAAAGAAAGAAGAAAGAAGTAAGAAAGAAGTAAGAAAGAAGAAAGAAAGAAGTAAGAAAGAAGAGAGAAAGAAGTAAGAAAGAAGAAAGAAAGAAGTAAGAAAGAAGTAAGGAAGAAGTAAGGAAGAAGTAAGAAAGAAGTAAGAAAGAAGAAAAAAGAAGTTAGAAAGAAGTAAGAAAGAAGAAAGAAAGAAGTAAGAGAGAAGAAAGAAAGAAGGAAGAAGTAAGAAAGAAGTAAGAAAGAAGAAAGAAGTAAGAAAGAATTAAGAAAGAAAGAAGAAAGAAGTAAGAAAGAAGTAAGAAAGAAGTAAGAAAGAAGAAAAAAGTAGTAAGAAAGAAGTAAGAAAGAAGTAAGAAAGAAGTAAGAAAGAAGTAAAAAAGAAGAAAGAAAGAAGTAAGAAAGAAGAAAGAATTAAGAAAGAAGTAGGAAAGAAGTAAGAAAGAAGTAAGAAGGAATGAAGAAAGAAGTAAGAAAGAAGTAAGAAAGAAGTAAGAAAGAAGAAAGAAAGAAGTAAGAAAGAAGTAAGAAAGAAAGAAGAAAGAAGTAAGAAAGAAGTAAGAAAGAAGAAAGAAAGAAGAAAGAAAGAAGAAAGAAAGAAGTATGAAAGAAGTAAGAAAGAAGAAAGAAAGAAGTAAGAAAGAAGTAAGAAAGAAGTAAGAAAGAAGTAAGAAAGAAAGAAGAAAGAAGAAAGAAAGAAGTAAGAAAGAAGTAAGAAAGAAGTAAGAAAGAAGTAAGAAGGAATGAAGAAAGTAGTAAGAAATAAGTAAGAAAGAAGTAAGAAAGAAGTAAGAAAGAAAGAAGAAAGAAGTAAGAAAGAAGTAAGAAAGAAGAAAGAAAGAAGTAAGAAAGAAGAAAGAAAGAAGTAAGAAAGAAGAAAGAAAGAAGTAAGAAAGAAGTAAGGAAGAAGTAAGGAAGAAGTAAGAAAGAAGTAAGAAAGAAAGAAGTAAGAAAGAAGTAAGAAAGAAAGAAGAAAGAAGTAAGAAAGAAGTAAGAAAGAAGTAAGAAGGAAAGAAGAAAGAAGTAAGAAAGAAGTAAGAAAGAAGTAAGAAAGAAGTAAGAAAGAAGAAAGAAAGAAGTAAGAAAGAAGAAATAAAGTAGTAAGAAAGAAGTAAGAAAGAAGTAAGAAAGAAAGAAGTAAGAAAGAAAGAAGAAAGAAGTAAGAAAGAAGTAAGAAAGAAGAAAGAAAGAAGTAAGAAAGAAGAAAGAAAGAAGTAAGAAAGAAGTAAGAAAGAAGTAAGAAAGAAGTAAGAAAGAAAGAAGAAAGAAATAAGAAAGAAGTAAGAAAGAAGTAAGAAAGAAGTACGAAAGAAGTACGAAAGAAGAAAGAAAGAAGTAAGAAAGAAGTAAGAAAGAAGTAAGAAAGAAGTAAGATAGAAGTAAGAAAGAAGTAAGAAAGAAGAAAAAAAGAAGTTAGAAAGAAGTAAGAAAGAAGAAAGAAGAAAGAAAGAAGTAAGAAAGAAGAAAGAAAGAAGAAAGAAGTAAGAAAGAAGTAAGAAAGAAGAAATAAGTAAGAAAGAATTAAGAAAGAAAGAAGAAAGAAGTAAGAAAGAAGTAAGAAAGAAGTAAGAAAGAAGAAAAAAGTAGTTAGAAATAAGTAAGAAAGAAGTAAGAAAGAAGTAAGAAAGAAGTAAGAAAGAAGTAAGAAAGAAGTACGAAAGAAGTACGAAAGAAGTAAGAAAGAAGTAAGAAAGAAGTTAAAAAGAAGTAAGATAAAAAGTAAGAAAGAAGTAAGAAAGGAATAAGAAATAAGAAAGAAGTAAGAAAGAAAGAAGAAAGAAGTAAGAATGAAGTAAGAAAGAAGTAAGAAAGAAGTTAAAAAGAAGTAAGATAAAAAGTAAGAAAGAAGTAAGAAAGGAATAAGAAATAAGAAAGAAGTAAGAAAGAAGTAAGAAAGAAGTAAGAAAGAAAGAAGTAAGAAAGAAGAAAGAAACAAGTAAGAAAGAAGAAAGAAAGAAGTAAGAAAGAAGTAAGAAAGAAGTAAGAAAAAAGTAAGAAAGAAGTACGAAAGAAGTAAGAAAGAAGTAAAAAGAAAGAAGTAAGAAAGAAGTAAGAAAGAAGTAAGAAAGAAGTAAGAAAGAAGTAAGAAAGAAGTAAGAAAGAAAAAAGAAGTAAGAAAGAAAGAAGAAAGAAGTAAGAAAGAAGTAAGAAAGAAGTATGAAAGAAGTAAGAAAGAAGAAAGAAAGAAGTAAGAAAGAAGTAAGAAAGAAGTAAGAAAGAAGTAAGAAAGAAGTAAGAAAGAAAGAAGAAAGAAGAAAGAAGTAAGAAAGAAGTAAGAAAGAAGTAAGAAAGAAGAAAGAAAGAAGTAAGAAAGAATTAAGAAAGAAGTAAGAAAGAAGTAAGAAAGAAGTAAGAAAGAAGTAAGAAATAAGTAAGAAAGAAGAAAAAAGAAAGAAGAAAGAAGTAAGAAAGAAGTAAGAAAGAAGTATGAAAGAACTAAGAAAGAAGAAAGAAAGAAGTAAGAAAGAAGTAAGAAAGAAGTAAGAAAGAAGTAAGAAAGAAGTAAGAAAGAAGAAAGAAAGAAGTAAGAAAGAAGTAAGAGAGAAGTAAGAAGTAATGAAGAAAGTAGTAAGAAAGAAGTAAGAAAGAAGTAAGAAAGAAGTAAGAAACAAGTAAGAAAGAAGTAAGAAAGAAAGAAGAAAGAAGTAAGAAAGAAGTAAGAAAGAAGTAAGAAATAAGTAAGAAAGAAGAAAAAAGAAGTTAGAAAGAAGTAAGAAAGAAGTAAGAAAGAAGTAAGAAAGAAAGAATAAAGAAGTAAGAAAGAAGTAAGAAAGAAGTATGAAAGAAGTAAGAAAGAAGAAAGAAAGAAGTAAGAAAGAAGTAAGAAAGAAGTAAGAAAGAAATAAGAAAGAAAGAAGAAAGAAGAAAGAAAGAAGTAGGAAAGAAGTAAGAAAGAAGTAAGAAAGAAGTAATAAAGAATTAAGAAGGAATGAAGAAAGAAGTAAGAAAGAAGAAAGAACGAAGTAAGAAAGAAGTAAGAAAGAAGTAAGAAAGAAGTAAGAAAGAAAGTAGAAAGAAGTAAGAAAGAAGTAAGAAAGAAGTATGAGAGAAGTAAGAAAGAAGAAAGAAAGAAGTAAGAAAGAAGTAAGAAAGAAGAAAGAAAGAAGTAAGAAAGAAGTAAGAAAGAAGTAAGAAAGAAGTAAGAAGGAATGAAGAAAGTAGTAAGAAAGAAGTAAGAAAGAAGTAAGAAAGAAGTAAGAAAGAAAGAAGAAAGAAGTAAGAAAGAAGTAAGAAAGAAGTAAGAAAGAAGTAAGAAAGAAGAAAGATAGAAGTAAGAAAGAAGAAAGAAAGAAGTAAGAAAGAAGTAAGAAAGAAGTAAGAAAGAATTAAGAAGGAATGAAGAAAGAAGTAAGAAAGAAGAAAGAACGAAGTAAGAAAGAAGTAAGAAAGAAGTAAGAAAGAAGTAAGAAGGAATGAAGAAAGAAGTAAGAAAGAAGTAAGAAAGAAGTAAGAAAGAAGTAAGAAAGAAAGTAGAAAGAAGTAAGAAAGAAGTAAGAAAGAAGTATGAAAGAAGTAAGAAAGAAGAAAGAAAGAAGTAAGAAAGAAGTAAGAAAGAAGAAAGAAAGAAGTAAGAAAGAAGTAAGAAAGAAGTAAGAAAGAAGTAAGAAGGAATGAAGAAAGTAGAAAGAAAGAAGTAAGAAAGAAGTAAGAAAGAAGTAAGAAAGAAAGAAGAAAGAAGTAAGAAAGAAGTAAGAAAGAAGTAAGAAAGAAGTAAGAAAGAAGAAAGATAGAAGTAAGAAAGAAGAAAGAAAGAAGTAAGAAAGAAGTAAGAAAGAAGTAAGAAAGAATTAAGAAGGAATGAAGAAAGAAGTAAGAAAGAAGAAAGAACGAAGTAAGAAAGAAGTAAGAAAGAAGTAAGAAGGAATGAAGAAAGAAGTAAGAAAGAAGTAAGAAAGAAGTAAGAACGAAAGAAGAAAGAAGTAAGAAAGAAGTAAGAAAGAAGTAAGAAAGAAGTAAGAAAGAAGTAAGAAAGAAGTAAGAAAGAAAAAAGAAGTAAGAAAGAAAGAAGAAAGAAGTAAGAAAGAAGTAAGAAAGAAGTATGAAAGAAGTAAGAAAGAAGAAAGAAAGAAGTAAGAAAGAAGTAAGAAAGAAGTAAGAAAGAAGTAAGAAAGAAGTAAGAAAGAAAGAAGAAAGAAGAACGAAGTAAGAAAGAAGTAAGAAAGAAGTAAGAAAGAAGAAAGAAAGAAGTAAGAAAGAATTAAGAAAGAAGTAAGAAAGAAGTAAGAAAGAAGTAAGAAAGAAGTAAGAAATAAGTAAGAAAGAAGAAAAAAGAAAGAAGAAAGAAGTAAGAAAGAAGTAAGAAAGAAGTATGAAAGAACTAAGAAAGAAGAAAGAAAGAAGTAAGAAAGAAGTAAGAAAGAAGTAAGAAAGAAGTAAGAAAGAAAGAAGAAAGAAGAAAGAAAGAAGTAAGAAAGAAGTAAGAGAGAAGTAAGAAGTAATGAAGAAAGTAGTAAGAAAGAAGTAAGAAAGAAGTAAGAAAGAAGTAAGAAACAAGTAAGAAAGAAGTAAGAAAGAAAGAAGAAAGAAGTAAGAAAGAAGTAAGAAAGAAGTAAGAAATAAGTAAGAAAGAAGAAAAAAGAAGTTAGAAAGAAGTAAGAAAGAAGTAAGAAAGAAGTAAGAAAGAAAGAATAAAGAAGTAAGAAAGAAGTAAGAAAGAAGTATGAAAGAAGTAAGAAAGAAGAAAGAAAGAAGTAAGAAAGAAGTAAGAAAGAAGTAAGAAAGAAATAAGAAAGAAAGAAGAAAGAAGAAAGAAAGAAGTAGGAAAGAAGTAAGAAAGAAGTAAGAAAGAAGTAATAAAGAATTAAGAAGGAATGAAGAAAGAAGTAAGAAAGAAGAAAGAACGAAGTAAGAAAGAAGTAAGAAAGAAGTAAGAAAGAAGTAAGAAAGAAAGTAGAAAGAAGTAAGAAAGAAGTAAGAAAGAAGTATGAAAGAAGTAAGAAAGAAGAAAGAAAGAAGTAAGAAAGAAGTAAGAAAGAAGAAAGAAAGAAGTAAGAAAGAAGTAAGAAAGAAGTAAGAAAGAAGTAAGAAGGAATGAAGAAAGTAGTAAGAAAGAAGTAAGAAAGAAGTAAGAAAGAAGTAAGAAAGAAAGAAGAAAGAAGTAAGAAAGAAGTAAGAAAGAAGTAAGAAAGAAGTAAGAAAGAAGAAAGATAGAAGTAAGAAAGAAGAAAGAAAGAAGTAAGAAAGAAGTAAGAAAGAAGTAAGAAAGAATTAAGAAGGAATGAAGAAAGAAGTAAGAAAGAAGAAAGAACGAAGTAAGAAAGAAGTAAGAAAGAAGTAAGAAAGAAGTAAGAAGGAATGAAGAAAGAAGTAAGAAAGAAGTAAGAAAGAAGTAAGAACGAAAGAAGAAAGAAGTAAGAAAGAAGTAAGAAAGAAGTAAGAAAGAAGAAAGAAAGAAGTAAGAAAGAAGAAAGAAAGTAGTAAGAAAGAAGTAAGAAAGAAGTAAGAAAGAAAGAAGTAAGAAAGAAAGAAGAAAGAAGTAAGAAAGAAGTAAGAAAGAAGAAAGAAAGAAGTAAGAAAGAAGAAAGAAAGAAGTAAGAAAGAAGTAAGAAAGAAGTGAGAAAGAAGTAAGAAAGAAAGAAGAAAGAAGTAAGAAAGAAGTAAGAAAGAAGTACGAAAGAAGTACGAAAGAAGTAAGAAAGAAAGAAGTAAGAAAGAAGTAAGAAAGAAGTAAGATAGAAGTAAGAAAGAAGTAAGAAAGAAGAAAAAAAGAAGTTAGAAAGAAGTAAGAAAGAAGAAAGAAGAAAGAAAGAAGTAAGAAAGAAGAAAGAAAGAAGAAAGAAGTAAGAAAGAAGTAAGAAAGAAGAAAGAAGTAAGAAAGAATTAAGAAAGAAAGAAGAAAGAAGTAAGAAAGAAGTAAGAAAGAAGTAAGAAAGAAGAAAAAAGTAGTTAGAAAGAAGTAAGAAAGAAGTAAGAAAGAAGTAAGAAAGAAGTAAAAAAGAAGAAAGAAAGAAGTAAGAAAGAAGAAAGAATTAAGAAAGAAGTAGGAAAGAAGTAAGAAAGAAGTAAGAAGGAATGAAGAAAGAAGTAAGAAAGAAGTAAGAAAGAAGAAAGAAAGAAGTAAGAAAGAAGTAAGAAAGAAAGAAGAAAGAAGTAAGAAAGAAGTAAGAAAGAAGAAAGAAAGAAGAAAGAAAGAAGAAAGAAAGAAGTATGAAAGAAGTAAGAAAGAAGAAAGAAAGAAGTAAGAAAGAAGTAAGAAAGAAGTAAGAAAGAAGTAAGAAAGAAAGAAGAAAGAAGAAAGAAAGAAGTAAGAAAGAAGTAAGAAAGAAGTAAGAAGGAATGAAGAAAGTAGTAAGAAATAAGTAAGAAAGAAGTAAGAAAGAAGTAAGAAAGAAAGAAGAAAGAAGTAAGAAAGAAGTAAGAAAGAAGTAAGAAAGAAGTAACAAAGAAGAAAGAAAGAAGTAAGAAAGAAGAAAGAAAGAAGTAAGAAAGAAGTAAGGAAGAAGTAAGGAAGAAGTAAGAAAGAAGTAAGAAAGAAAGAAGTAAGAAAGAAGTATGAAAGAAAGAAGAAAGAAGTAAGAAAGAAGTAAGAAAGAAGTAAGAAGGAAAGAAGAAAGAAGTAAGAAAGAAGTAAGAAAGAAGTAAGAAAGAAGTAAGAAAGAAGTAAGAAAGAAGAAAGAAAGAAGTAAGAAAGAAGAAATAAAGTAGTAAGAAAGAAGTAAGAAAGAAGTAAGAAAGAAAGAAGTAAGAAAGAAAGAAGAAAGAAGTAAGAAAGAAGTAAGAAAGAAGAAAGAAAGAAGTAAGAAAGAAGAAAGAAAGAAGTAAGAAAGAAGTAAGAAAGAAGTAAGAAAGAAGTAAGAAAGAAAGAAGAAAGAAGTAAGAAAGAAGTAAGAAAGAAGTAAGAAAGAAGTAAGAAAGAAGTTAAAAAGAAGTAAGATAAAAAGTAAGAAAGAAGTAAGAAAGGAATAAGAAATAAGAAAGAAGTAAGAAAGAAGTAAGAAAGAAGTAAGAATGAAGTAAGAAAGAAGTAAGAAAGAAGTTAAAAAGAAGTAAGATAAAAAGTAAGAAAGAAGTAAGAAAGGAATAAGAAATAAGAACGAAGTAAGAAAGAAGTAAGAAAGAAAGAAGTAAGAAAGAAGAAAGAAACAAGTAAGAAAGAAGAAAGAAAGAAGTAAGAAAGAAGTAAGAAAGAAGTAAGAAAAAAGTAAGAAAGAAGTACGAAAGAAGTAAGAAAGATGTAAAAAAGAAAGAAGTAAGAAAGAAGTAAGAAAGAAGTAAGAAAGAAGTAAGAAAGAAGTAAGAAAGAAGTAAGAAAGAAGAAAGAAGTAAGAAAGAAAGAAGAAAGAAGTAAGAAAGAAGTAAGAAAGAAGTATGAAAGAAGTAAGAAAGAAGAAAGAAAGAAGTAAGAAAGAAGTAAGAAAGAAGTAAGAAAGAAGTAAGAAAGAAGTAAGAAAGAAAGAAGAAAGAAGAAAGAAGTAAGAAAGAAGTAAGAAAGAAGTAAGAAAGAAGAAAGAAAGAAGTAAGAAAGAAGTAAGAAAGAAGTAAGAAAGAAGTAAGAAAGAAGTAAGAAAGAAGTAAGAAAGAAGAAAAAAGAAAGAAGAAAGAAGTAAGAAAGAAGTAAGAAACAAGTAAGAAAGAAGTAAGAAAGAAAGAAGAAAGAAGTAAGAAAGAAGTAAGAAAGAAGTAAGAAAGAAGTAAGAAAGAAAGAAGAAAGAAGAAAGAAAGAAGTAAGAAAGAAGTAAGAGAGAAGTAAGAAGTAATGAAGAAAGTAGTAAGAAAGAAGTAAGAAAGAAGTAAGAAAGAAGTAAGAAACAAGTAAGAAAGAAGTAAGAAAGAAAGAAGAAAGAAGTAAGAAAGAAGTAAGAAAGAAGTAAGAAATAAGTAAGAAAGAAGAAAAAAGAAGTTAGAAAGAAGTAAGAAAGAAGTAAGAAAGAAGTAAGAAAGAAAGAATAAAGAAGTAAGAAAGAAGTAAGAAAGAAGTATGAAAGAAGTAAGAAAGAAGAAAGAAAGAAGTAAGAAAGAAGTAAGAAAGAAGTAAGAAAGAAATAAGAAAGAAAGAAGAAAGAAGAAAGAAAGAAGTAGGAAAGAAGTAAGAAAGAAGTAAGAAAGAAGTAATAAAGAATTAAGAAGGAATGAAGAAAGAAGTAAGAAAGAAGAAAGAACGAAGTAAGAAAGAAGTAAGAAAGAAGTAAGAAAGAAGTAAGAAAGAAAGTAGAAAGAAGTAAGAAAGAAGTAAGAAAGAAGTATGAAAGAAGTAAGAAAGAAGAAAGAAAGAAGTAAGAAAGAAGTAAGAAAGAAGAAAGAAAGAAGTAAGAAAGAAGTAAGAAAGAAGTAAGAAAGAAGTAAGAAGGAATGAAGAAAGTAGTAAGAAAGAAGTAAGAAAGAAGTAAGAAAGAAGTAAGAAAGAAAGAAGAAAGAAGTAAGAAAGAAGTAAGAAAGAAGTAAGAAAGAAGTAAGAAAGAAGAAAGATAGAAGTAAGAAAGAAGAAAGAAAGAAGTAAGAAAGAAGTAAGAAAGAAGTAAGAAAGAATTAAGAAGGAATGAAGAAAGAAGTAAGAAAGAAGAAAGAACGAAGTAAGAAAGAAGTAAGAAAGAAGTAAGAAAGAAGTAAGAAGGAATGAAGAAAGAAGTAAGAAAGAAGTAAGAAAGAAGTAAGAACGAAAGAAGAAAGAAGTAAGAAAGAAGTAAGAAAGAAGTAAGAAAGAAGAAAGAAAGAAGTAAGAAAGAAGAAAGAAAGTAGTAAGAAAGAAGTAAGAAAGAAGTAAGAAAGAAAGAAGTAAGAAAGAAAGAAGAAAGAAGTAAGAAAGAAGTAGGAAAGAAGAAAGAAAGAAGTAAGAAAGAAGAAAGAAAGAAGTAAGAAAGAAGTAAGAAAGAAGTGAGAAAGAAGTAAGAAAGAAAGAAGAAAGAAGTAAGAAAGAAGTAAGAAAGAAGTACGAAAGAAGTACGAAAGAAGTAAGAAAGAAAGAAGTAAGAAAGAAGTAAGAAAGAAGTAAGATAGAAGTAAGAAAGAAGTAAGAAAGAAGAAAAAAAGAAGTTAGAAAGAAGTAAGAAAGAAGAAAGAAGAAAGAAAGAAGTAAGAAAGAAGAAAGAAAGAAGAAAGAAGTAAGAAAGAAGTAAGAAAGAAGAAAGAAGTAAGAAAGAATTAAGAAAGAAAGAAGAAAGAAGTAAGAAAGAAGTAAGAAAGAAGTAAGAAAGAAGAAAAAAGTAGTTAGAAAGAAGTAAGAAAGAAGTAAGAAAGAAGTAAGAAAGAAGTAAAAAAGAAGAAAGAAAGAAGTAAGAAAGAAGAAAGAATTAAGAAAGAAGTAGGAAAGAAGTAAGAAAGAAGTAAGAAGGAATGAAGAAAGAAGTAAGAAAGAAGTAAGAAAGAAGAAAGAAAGAAGTAAGAAAGAAGTAAGAAAGAAAGAAGAAAGAAGTAAGAAAGAAGTAAGAAAGAAGAAAGAAAGAAGAAAGAAAGAAGAAAGAAAGAAGTATGAAAGAAGTAAGAAAGAAGAAAGAAAGAAGTAAGAAAGAAGTAAGAAAGAAGTAAGAAAGAAGTAAGAAAGAAAGAAGAAAGAAGAAAGAAAGAAGTAAGAAAGAAGTAAGAAAGAAGTAAGAAGGAATGAAGAAAGTAGTAAGAAATAAGTAAGAAACAAGTAAGAAAGAAGTAAGAAAGAAAGAAGAAAGAAGTAAGAAAGAAGTAAGAAAGAAGTAAGAAAGAAGTAACAAAGAAGAAAGAAAGAAGTAAGAAAGAAGAAAGAAAGAAGTAAGAAAGAAGTAAGGAAGAAGTAAGGAAGAAGTAAGAAAGAAGTAAGAAAGAAAGAAGTAAGAAAGAAGTATGAAAGAAAGAAGAAAGAAGTAAGAAAGAAGTAAGAAAGAAGTAAGAAGGAAAGAAGAAAGAAGTAAGAAAGAAGTAAGAAAGAAGTAAGAAAGAAGTAAGAAAGAAGTAAGAAAGAAGAAAGAAAGAAGTAAGAAAGAAGAAATAAAGTAGTAAGAAAGAAGTAAGAAAGAAGTAAGAAAGAAAGAAGTAAGAAAGAAAGAAGAAAGAAGTAAGAAAGAAGTAAGAAAGAAGAAAGAAAGAAGTAAGAAAGAAGAAAGAAAGAAGTAAGAAAGAAGTAAGAAAGAAGTAAGAAAGAAGTAAGAAAGAAAGAAGAAAGAAGTAAGAAAGAAGTAAGAAAGAAGTAAGAAAGAAGTACGAAAGAAGTACGAAAGAAGAAAGAAAGAAGTAAGAAAGAAGTAAGAAAGAAGTAAGAAAGAAGTAAGATAGAAGTAAGAAAGAAGTAAGAAAGAAGAAAAAAAGAAGTTAGAAAGAAGTAAGAAAGAAGAAAGAAGAAAGAAAGAAGTAAGAAAGAAGAAAGAAAGAAGAAAGAAGTAAGAAAGAAGTAAGAAAGAAGAAAGAAGTAAGAAAGAATTAAGAAAGAAAGAAGAAAGAAGTAAGAAAGAAGTAAGAAAGAAGTAAGAAAGAAGAAAAAAGTAGTTAGAAAGAAGTAAGAAAGAAGTAAGAAAGAAGTAAGAAAGAAGTAAGAAAGAAGTAAGAAAGAAGTACGAAAGAAGTACGAAAGAAGTAAGAAAGAAGTAAGAAAGAAGTTAAAAAGAAGTAAGATAAAAAGTAAGAAAGAAGTAAGAAAGGAATAAGAAATAAGAAAGAAGTAAGAAAGAAGTAAGAAAGAAGTAAGAATGAAGTAAGAAAGAAGTAAGAAAGAAGTTAAAAAGAAGTAAGATAAAAAGTAAGAAAGAAGTAAGAAAGGAATAAGAAATAAGAAAGAAGTAAGAAAGAAGTAAGAAAGAAAGAAGTAAGAAAGAAGAAAGAAACAAGTAAGAAAGAAGAAAGAAAGAAGTAAGAAAGAAGTAAGAAAGAAGTAAGAAAAAAGTAAGAAAGAAGTACGAAAGAAGTAAGAAAGATGTAAAAAAGAAAGAAGTAAGAAAGAAGTAAGAAAGAAGTAAGAAAGAAGTAAGAAAGAAGTAAGAAAGAAGTAAGAAAGAAGAAAGAAGTAAGAAAGAAAGAAGAAAGAAGTAAGAAAGAAGTAAGAAAGAAGTATGAAAGAAGTAAGAAAGAAGAAAGAAAGAAGTAAGAAAGAAGTAAGAAAGAAGTAAGAAAGAAGTAAGAAAGAAGTAAGAAAGAAAGAAGAAAGAAGAAAGAAGTAAGAAAGAAGTAAGAAAGAAGTAAGAAAGAAGAAAGAAAGAAGTAAGAAAGAAGTAAGAAAGAAGTAAGAAAGAAGTAAGAAAGAAGTAAGAAAGAAGTAAGAAAGAAGAAAAAAGAAAGAAGAAAGAAGTAAGAAAGAAGTAAGAAACAAGTAAGAAAGAAGTAAGAAAGAAAGAAGAAAGAAGTAAGAAAGAAGTAAGAAAGAAGTAAGAAAGAAGTAAGAAAGAAAGAAGAAAGAAGAAAGAAAGAAGTAAGAAAGAAGTAAGAGAGAAGTAAGAAGTAATGAAGAAAGTAGTAAGAAAGAAGTAAGAAAGAAGTAAGAAAGAAGTAAGAAACAAGTAAGAAAGAAGTAAGAAAGAAAGAAGAAAGAAGTAAGAAAGAAGTAAGAAAGAAGTAAGAAAGAAGTAAGAAAGAAAGAATAAAGAAGTAAGAAAGAAGTAAGAAAGAAGTATGAAAGAAGTAAGAAAGAAGAAAGAAAGAAGTAAGAAAGAAGTAAGAAAGAAGTAAGAAAGAAGTACGAAAGAAGTACGAAAGAAGTAAGAAAGAAAGAAGTAAGAAAGAAGTAAGAAAGAAGTAAGATAGAAGTAAGAAAGAAGTAAGAAAGAAGAAAGAAGTAAGAAAGAATTAAGAAAGAAAGAAGAAAGAAGTAAGAAAGAAAGAAGAAAGAAGTAAGAAAGAAGAAAAAAGTAGTTAGAAAGAAGTAAGAAAGAAGTAAGAAAGAAGTAAGAAAGAAGTAAAAAAGAAGAAAGAAAGAAGTAAGAAAGAAGAAAGAATTAAGAAAGAAGTAGGAAAGAAGTAAGAAAGAAGTAAGAAGGAATGAAGAAAGAAGTAAGAAAGAAGTAAGAAAGAAGTAAGAAAGAAGAAAGAAAGAAGTAAGAAAGAAGTAAGAAAGAAAGAAGAAAGAAGTAAGAAAGAAGTAAGAAAGAAGAAAGAAAGAAGAAAGAAAGAAGAAAGAAAGAAGTATGAAAGAAGTAAGAAAGAAGAAAGAAAGAAGTAAGAAAGAAGTAAGAAAGAAGTAAGAAAGAAGTAAGAAAGAAAGAAGAAAGAAGAAAGAAAGAAGTAAGAAAGAAGTAAGAAAGAAGTAAGAAAGAAGTAAGAAGGAATGAAGAAAGTAGTAAGAAATAAGTAAGAAAGAAGTAAGAAAGAAGTAAGAAAGAAAGAAGAAAGAAGTAAGAAAGAAGTAACAAAGAAGAAAGAAAGAAGTAAGAAAGAAGAAAGAAAGAAGTAAGAAAGAAGAAAGAAAGAAGTAAGAAAGAAGTAAGGAAGAAGTAAGGAAGAAGTAAGAAAGAAGTAAGAGAGAAAGAAGTAAGAAAGAAGTAAGAAAGAAAGAAGAAAGAAGTAAGAAAGAAGTAAGAAAGAAGTAAGAAGGAAAGAAGAAAGAAGTAAGAAAGAAGTAAGAAAGAAGAAAGAAAGAAGTAAGAAAGAAGAAAGAAAGAAGTAAGAAAGAAGAAAGAAAGTAGTAAGAAAGAAGTAAGAAAGAAGTAAGAAAGAAAGAAGTAAGAAAGAAAGAAGAAAGAAGTAAGAAAGAAGTAAGAAAGAAGAAAGAAAGAAGTAAGAAAGAAGAAAGAAAGAAGTAAGAAAGAAGTAAGAAAGAAGTAAGAAAGAAGTAAGAAAGAAAGAAGAAAGAAGTAAGAAAGAAGTAAGAAAGAAGTAAGAAAGAAGTACGAAAGAAGTGCGAAAGAAGAAAGAAAGAAGTAAGAAAGAAGTAAGAAGAAAGAATTAAGAAAGAAGTAGGAAAGAAGTAAGAAAGAAGTAAGAAGGAATGAAGAAAGAAGTAAGAAAGAAGTAAGAAAGAAGTAAGAAAGAAGAAAGAAAGAAGAAAGAAAGAAGTAAGAAAGAAGAAAGAAGTAAGAAAGAAGTAAGAAAGAAGAAAGAAAGAAGAAAGAAAGAAGAAAGAAAGAAGAAAGAAAGAAGAAAGAAAGAAGTAAGAAAGAAGTAAGATAAAAAGTAAGAAAGAAGTAAGAAAGAAGTAAGAAAGAAGTAAGAAAGAAGTAAGAAAGAAAGAAGAAAGAAGTAAGAAAGAAGTAAGAAAGAAGTATGAAAGAAGTAAGAAAGAAGAAAGAAAGAAGTAATAAAGAAGTAAGAAAGAAGTAAGAAAGAAGTAAGAAAGAAAGAAGAAAGAAGTAAGAAAGAAGTAAGAATGAAGTAAGAGAGAAGTAAGAAGTAATGAAGAAAGTAGTAAGAAAGAAGTAAGAAAGAAGTAAGAAAGAAGTAAGAAAGAAGTAAGAAAGAAGTAAGAAAAAGTAATAAAGAAGTAAGAAAGAAGTAAGAAATAAGTAAGAAAGAAGAAAAAAGAAGTTAGAAAGTAGTAAGAAAGAAGTAAGAAAGAAGTAAGAAAGAAAGAAGAAAGAAGTAAGAAAGAAGTAAGAAAGAAGTATGAAATAAGTAAGAAAGAAGAAAGAAAGAAGGAAGAAAGAAGTAAGAAAGAAATAAGAAAGAAAGAAGAAAGAAGAAAGAAAGAAGTAGGAAAGAAGTAAGAAAGAAGTAATAAAGAATTAAGAAGGAATGAAGAAAGAAGTAAGAAAGAAGAAAGAACGAAGTAAGAAAGAAGTAAGAAAGAAGTAAGAAAGAAAGAAGAAAGAAGAAAGAAAGAATTAAGAAAGAAGTAAGAAAGAAAAAAGAAACAAGTAAGAAAGAAGTAAGAAAGAAAGAAGAAAGAAGTAAGAAAGAAGTAAGAAAGAAGTAAGAAAGAAGAAAGATAGAAGTAAGAAAGAAGAAAGAAAGAAGTAAGAAAGAAGTAAGAAAGAAGTAAGAAAGAAGTAAGAAAGAAGTACGAAAGAAGTAAGAAAGAAATAAGAAAGAAACAAGTAAGAAAGAAGTAAGAAAGAAAGAAAGAAGTAAGAAAGAAGTAAGAAAGAAGTAAGAAAGAAAGAAGAAGTAAAAAAGAAGTAAGAAAGAAGTAAGAAAGAAGTGAGAAAGAAGAAAGAAAGAAGTAAGAAAGAAGAAAGAAAGAAGTAAGAAAGAAGTAAGAAAGAAGTAAGAAAGAAGTAAGAAAGAAAGAAGAAATAAGTAAGAAAGAAGTAAGAAAGAAGTAAGAAAGAAGAAAAAAGAAGTTAAAAAGAAGTAAGAAAGAAGTAAGAAAGAAGTAAGAAAGAAGTAAGAAAGAAGAAAGAAAGAAGTATGAAAGAAGTAAGAAAGAAGAAAGAAAGAAGTAAGAAAGAAGTAAGAAAGAAGTAAGAAGGAATGAAGAAAGGAGTAAGAAAGAAGAAAGAAAGAAGTAAGAAAGAAGTAAGAAAGAAGTAATAAAGAAGTAAGAAAGAAGTAAGAAAGAAGTAAGAAAGAAAGAAGAAAGAAGTAAGAAAGAAGTAAGAAAGAAGTACGAAAGAAGTAAGAAAGAATTAAGAAAGAAAGAAGTAAGAAAGAAAGAAGAAAGAAGTAAGAAAGAAGTAAGAAAGAAGTATGAAAGAAGTAAGAAAGAAAGAAGAAAGAAGTAAGAAAGACGTAAGAAAGAAGTATGAAAGAAGTAAGAAAGACGAAAGAAAGAATTAAGAAATAAGTAAGAATTAAGAAAGAAGTAAGAAAGAAGTAAGAAAGAAAGAAGAAAGAAGTAAGAAAGAAGTAAGAAAGAAGTAAGAAAGGAGTAAGAAAGAAGTAAGAAGGAATGAAGAAAGAAGTAAGAAAGAAGAAAGAAAGAAGTAAGAAAGAAGTAAGAAAGAAAGAAGTAAGAAAGAATTAAGAAAAAATTAAGAAAGTAGAAAAAAGAAGTAAGAATGAAGTAAGAAAGAAGTAAGAAAGAAGAAAGAAAGAAGAAAGAAAGAAAGAAGAAAGAAGTAAGAAAGAAGTAAGAGAGAAGTAAGAAAGAAGTAAGAAAGAAGTAAGAAAGAAGTAAGAAAGAAGTAAGAAGGAATGAAGAAAGAAGTAAGAAAGAAGAAAGAAAGAAGTAAGAAAGAAGTAAGAATGAAGTAAGAAAGAAGTAAGAAGGAATGAAGAAAGAAGTAAGAAAGAAATAAGAAAGAAGTAAGAAAGAAGTAAGAAAGAAGTAATAAAGAAAGAAGAAAGAAGTAAGAAACAAGTAAGAAAGAAGTAAGAAAGAAGTAAGAAAGAAGTAAGAAAGAAGTAAAAAAGAAGTAAGAAAGAAAGAAGAAAAAAGTAAGAAAGAAGTAAGAAAGAAGTATGAAAGAAGTAAAGAAGTAAGAAAGAAGTAAGAAAGAAGTAAGAAAGAAGTAAGAAAGAAGTAAGAAAGAAGTAAGAAAGAAGTAAGAAAGAAAGAAGTAAGAAAGAAGTAAGAAAGAAGTAAGAAAGAAGTACGAAAGAAGTAAGAAAGAAGTAAGAAAGAAGTAAGAAAGAAGTTAAAAAGAAGTAAGATAAAAAGTAAGAAAGAAGTAAGAAAGGAATAAGAAATAAGAAAGAAGTAAGAAAGAAGTAAGAAAGAAGTACGAAAGAAGTAAGAAAGAAGTAAAAAAGATAGAAGTAAGAAAGAAGTAAGAAAGAAGTAAGAAAGAAGTACGAAAGAAGTAAGAAAGAAGTAAGAAAGAAGTAAGAAAGAAGTTAAAAAGAAGTAAGATAAAAAGTAAGAAAGAAGTAAGAAAGGAATAAGAAATAAGAAAGAAGTAAGAAAGAAGTAAGAAAGAAGTACGAAAGAAGTAAGAAAGAAGTAAGAAAGAAGTAAGAAAGAAGTTAAAAAGAAGTAAGATAAAAAGTAAGAAAGAAGTAAGAAAGGAATAAGAAATAAGAATGAAGTAAGAAAGAATTAAGAAAGAAGTAAGAAAGAAAGAAGTAAGAAAGAAGAAAGAAACAAGTAAGAAAGAAGAAAGAAAGAAGTACGAAAGAAGTAAGAAAGAAGTAAAAAAGAAAGAAGTAAGAAAGAAGTAAGAAAGAAGTAAGAAAGAAGTAAGAAAGAAGTAAGAAAGAAGTAAGAAAGAAGAAAGAAGTAAGAAAGAAAGAAGAAAGAAGTAAGAAAGAAGTAAGAAAGAAGTATGAAAGAAGTAAGAAAGAAGAAAGAAAGAAGTAAGAAAGAAGTAAGAAAGAAGTAAGAAAGAAGTAAGAAAGAAGTAAGAAAGAAAGAAGAAAGAAGTAAGAAAGAAGTAAGAAAGAAGTAAGAAAGAAGTAAGAAAGAAGTAAGAAATAAGTAAGAAAGAAGAAAAAAGAAAGAAGAAAGAAGTAAGAAAGAAGTATGAAAGAAGTAAGAAAGAAGAAAGAAAGAAGTAAGAAAGAAGTAAGAAAGAAGTAAGAAAGAAGTAAGAAAGAAAGAAGAAAGAAGAAAGAAAGAAGTAAGAAAGAAGTAAGAGAGAAGTAAGAAGTAATGAAGAAAGTAGTAAGAAAGAAGTAAGAAAGAAGTAAGAAAGAAGTAAGAAACAAGTAAGAAAGAAGTAAGAAAGAAAGAAGAAAGAAGTAAGAAAGAAGTAAGAAAGAAGTAAGAAATAAGTAAGAAAGAAGAAAAAAGAAGTTAGAAAGAAGTAAGAAAGAAGTAAGAAAGAAGTAAGAAAGAAAGAAGAAAGAAATAAGAAAGAAGTAAGAAAGAAGTATGAAAGAAGTAAGAAAGAAGAAAGAAAGAAGTAAGAAAGAAGTAAGAAAGAAATAAGAAAGAAAGAAGAAAGAAGAAAGAAAGAAGTAGGAAAGAAGTAAGAAAGAAGTAAGAAAGAAGTAATAAAGAATTAAGAAGGAATGAAGAAAGAAGTAAGAAAGAAGAAAGAACGAAGTAAGAAAGAAGTAAGAAAGAAGTAAGAAAGAAGTAAGAAAGAAAGAAGAAAGAAGTAAGAAAGAAGTAAGAAAGAAGTATGAAAGAAGTAAGAAAGAAGAAAGAAAGAAGTAAGAAAGAAGTAAGAAAGAAGAAAGAAAGAAGTAATAAAGAAGAAAGAAAGTAGTAAGAAAGAAGTAAGAAAGAAGTAAGAAAGAAAGAAGTAAAAAAGAAAGAAGAAAGAAGTAAGAAAGAAGTAAGAAAGAAGAAAGAAAGAAGTAAGAAAGAAGAAAGAAAGAAGTAAGAAAGAAGTAAGAAAGAAGTAAGAAAGAAGTAAGAAAGAAAGAAGAAAGAAGTAAGAAAGAAGTAAGAAAGAAGTAAGAAAGAAGTACGAAAGAAGTGCGAAAGAAGAAAGAAAGAAGTAAGAAAGAAGTAAGAAAGAAGTAAGAAAGAAGTAAGAAAGAAGTAAGATAGAAGTAAGAAAGAAGTAAGAAAGAAGAAAAAAAGAAGTTAGAAAGAAGTAAGAAAGAAGAAAGAAGAAAGAAAGAAGTAAGAAAGAAGAAAGAAAGAAGAAAGAAGTAAGAAAGAAGTAAGAAAGAAGAAAGAAGTAAGAAAGAATTAAGAAAGAAAGAAGAAAGAAGTAAGAAAGAAGTAAGAAAGAAGTAAGAAAGAAGAAAAAAGTAGTTAGAAAGAAGTAAGAAAGAAGTAAGAAAGAAGTAAGAAAGAAGTAAAAAAGAAGAAAGAAAGAAGTAAGAAAGAAGAAAGAAGAAAGAATTAAGAAAGAAGTAGGAAAGAAGTAAGAAAGAAGTAAGAAGGAATGAAGAAAGAAGTAAGAAAGAAGTAAGAAAGAAGTAAGAAAGAAGAAAGAAAGAAGTAAGAAAGAAGTAAGAAAGAAAGAAGAAAGAAGTAAGAAAGAAGTAAGAAAGAAGAAAGAAAGAAGAAAGAAAGAAGAAAGAAAGAAGTAAGAAAGAAGTAAGAAAGAAGTAAGATAAAAAGTAAGAAAGAAGTAAGAAAGAAGTAAGAAAGAAGTAAGAGAGAAGTAAGAAAGAAAGAAGAAAGAAGTAAGAAAGAAGTAAGAAAGAAGTAAGAGAGAAGTAAGAAACAAGTAAGAAAGAAGTAAGAAAGAAGTAAGAAAGAAAGAAGAAAGAAGTAAGAAAGAAGTAAGAAAGGAGTAAGAAAGAAGTAAGAAAGAAAGAAGAAAGAAGTAAGAAAGAAGTAAGAAAGAAGTAAGAAAGAAGTAAGAGAGAAGTAAGAAACAAGTAAGAAAGAAGTAAGAAAGAAGTAAGAAAGAAAGAAGAAAGAAGTAAGAAAGAAGTAAGAAAGAAGTAAGAAAGAAGAAAGAAAAAGTAAGAAAGAAGAAAGAAAGAAGTAAGAAAGAAGTAAGAAAGAAGTAAGAAAGAAGTAAGAAAGAAAGAAGAAAGAAGTAAGAAAGAAGTAAGAAAGAAGTAAGAAAGAAGTAAGAAAGAAGTAAGAAAGAAGTATGAAAGAAGTAAGAAAGAAGAAAGAAAGAAGTATGAAAGAAGTAAGAAAGAAGTAAGAAAGAAGTAAGAAAGAAAGAAGAAAGAAGTAAGAAACAAATAAGAAAGAAGTAAGAAAGAAGTAAGAAAGAAGTAAGAAAGAAGTAAGAAAGAAAGAAGAAAAAAGTAAGAAAGAAGTAAGAAAGAAGTATGAAAGAAGTAAAGAAGTAAGAAAGAAGTAAGAAAGAAGTAAGAAAGAAGTAAGAAAGAAGTACGAAAGAAGTAAGAAAGAAGTAAGAAAGAAAGAAGTAAGAAAGAAGTAAGAAAGAAGTAAGAAAGAAGTACGAAAGAAGTAAGAAAGAAGTAAGAAAGAAGTAAGAAAGAAGTTAAAAAGAAGTAAGATAAAAAGTAAGAAAGAAGTAAGAAAGGAATAAGAAATAAGAAAGAAGTAAGAAAGAAGTAATAAAGAAGTAAGAAAGAAGTAAGAAAGAAGTAAGAAAGAACTTAAAAAGAAGTAAGATAAAAAGTAAGAAAGAAGTAAGAAAGGAATAAGAAATAAGAAAGAAGTGAGAAAGAAGTAAGAAAGAAGTAAGAAAGAAAGAAGTAAGAAAGAAGAAAGAAACAAGTAAGAAAGAAGAAAGAAAGAAGTAAGAAAGAAGTAAGAAAGAAGTAAGAAAAAAGTAAGAAAGAAGTACGAAAGAAGTAAGAAAGAAGTAAGAAAGAAGTAAGAAAGAAGAAAGAAGTAAGAAAGAAAGAAGAAAGAAGTAAGAAAGAAGTAAGAAAGAAGTATGAAAGAAGTAAGAAAGAAGAAAAAAAGAAGTTAGAAAGAAGTAAGAAAGAAGAAAGAAGAAAGAAAGAAGTAAGAAAGAAGAAAGAAAGAAGAAAGAAGTAAGAAAGAAGTAAGAAAGAAGAAAGAAGTAAGAAAGAATTAAGAAAGAAAGATTAAAGAAGTAAGAAAGAAGTAAGAAAGAAGTAAGAAAGAAGAAAAAAGTAGTTAGAAAGAAGTAAGAAAGAAGTAAGAAAGAAGTAAGAAAGAAGTAAGAAAGAAGTAAAAAAGAAGAAAGAAAGAAGTAAGAAAGAAGAAAGAAGAAAGAATTAAGAAAGAAGTAGGAAAGAAGTAAGAAAGAAGTAAGAAGGAATGAAGAAAGAAGTAAGAAAGAAGTAAGAAAGAAGTAAGAAAGAAGAAAGAAAGAAGTAAGAAAGAAGTAAGAAAGAAAGAAGAAAGAAGTAAGAAAGAAGTAAGAAAGAAGAAAGAAAGAAGAATGAAAGAAGAAAGAAAGAAGTAAGAAAGAAGTAAGAAAGAAGTAAGCAAGAAGTAAGATAAAAAGTAAGAAAGAAGTAAGAAAGAAGTAAGAAAGAAGTAAGAAAGAAGTAAGAAAGAAAGAAGAAAGAAGTAAGAAAGAAGTAAGAAAGAAGTATGAAAGAAGTAAGAAAGAAGAAAGATAGAAGTAAGAAAGAAGTAAGAAAGAAGTAAGAAAGAAGTAAGAAAGAAAGAAGAAAGAAGTAAGAAAGAAGTAAGAAAGAAGTAAGAAAGAAGTAAGAGAGAAGTAAGAAGTAATGAAGAAAGTAGTAAGAAAGAAGTAAGAAAGAAGTAAGAAAGAAGTAAGAAAGAAGTAAGAAAGAAGTAAGAAAGAAGAAAGAAAGAAGTAAGAAAGAAGTAAGAAAGAAGTAAGAAAGAAGTAAGAAAGAAGAAAGAAAGAAGTAAGAAAGAAGTAAGAAAG
Source organism: Columba livia (assembly GCF_036013475.1). Taxonomy (NCBI): domain Eukaryota; kingdom Metazoa; phylum Chordata; class Aves; order Columbiformes; family Columbidae; genus Columba; species Columba livia. The sequence goes on along the minus strand of NW_027043038.1, from coordinate 213,506 downwards.
AAGTAAGAAAGAAGTAAGAAAGAAAGAAGAAAGAAGTAAGAAAGAAGTAAGAAAGAAGTAAGAAAGAAGTAAGAAAGAAGTAAGAAAGAAAGAAGAAAGAAGTAAGAAAGAAGTAAGAAAGAAGTAAGAAAGAAGAAAGAAAGAAGTAAGAAAGAAGAAAGAAAGAAGTTAGAAAGAAGTAAGAAAGAAGTAAGAAAGAAAGAAGAAAGAAGTAAGAAAGAAGTAAGAAAGAAGTAATAAAGAAAGAAGAAAGAAGTAAGAAACAAATAAGAAAGAAGTAAGAAAGAAGTAAGAAAGAAGTAAGAAAGAAGTAAGAAAGAAGTAAGAAAGAAAGAAGAAAAAAGTAAGAAAGAAGTAAGAAAGAAGTATGAAAGAAGTAAAGAAGTAAGAAAGAAGTAAGAAAGAAGTAAGAAAGAAGTAAGAAAGAAGTACGAAAGAAGTAAGAAAGAAGTAAGAAAGAAAGAAGTAAGAAAGAAGTAAGAAAGAAGTAAGAAAGAAGTACGAAAGAAGTAAGAAAGAAGTAAGAAAGAAGTAAGAAAGAAGTTAAAAAGAAGTAAGATAAAAAGTAAGAAAGAAGTAAGAAAGGAATAAGAAATAAGAAAGAAGTAAGAAAGAAGTAAGAAAGAAGTAAGAAAGAAGTAAGAAAGAAGTAAGAAAGAAGTTAAAAAGAAGTAAGATAAAAAGTAAGAAAGAAGTAAGAAAGGAATAAGAAATAAGAAAGAAGTAAGAAAGAAGTAAGAAAGAAGTAAGAAAGAAAGAAGTAAGAAAGAAGAAAGAAACAAGTAAGAAAGAAGAAAGAAAGAAGTAAGAAAGAAGTAAGAAAGAAGTAAGAAAAAAGTAAGAAAGAAGTACGAAAGAAGTAAGAAAGAAGTAAAAAAGAAAGAAGTAAGAAAGAAGTAAGAAAGAAGTAAGAAAGAAGTAAGAAAGAAGTAAGAAAGAAGTAAGAAAGAAGTAAGAAAGAAGAAAGAAGTAAGAAAGAAAGAAGAAAGAAGTAAGAAAGAAGTAAGAAAGAAGTATGAAAGAAGTAAGAAAGAAGAAAAAAAGAAGTTAGAAAGAAGTAAGAAAGAAGAAAGAAGAAAGAAAGAAGTAAGAAAGAAGAAAGAAAGAAGAAAGAAGTAAGAAAGAAGTAAGAAAGAAGAAAGAAGTAAGAAAGAATTAAGAAAGAAAGAAGAAGGAAGTAAGAAAGAAGTAAGAAAGAAGTAAGAAAGAAGAAAAAAGTAGTTAGAAAGAAGTAAGAAAGAAGTAAGAAAGAAGTACGAAAGAAGTAAGAAAGAATTAAGAAAGAAAGAAGTAAGAAAGAAAGAAGAAAGAAGTAAGAAAGAAGTAAGAAAGAAGTATGAAAGAAGTAAGAAAGAAAGAAGAAAGAAGTAAGAAAGACGTAAGAAATAAGTATGAAAGAAGTAAGAAAGACGAAAGAAAGAAGTAAGAAATAAGTAAGAAAGAATTAAGAAAGAGGTAAGAAAGAAGTAAGAAAGGAGTAAGAAAGAAGTAAGAAGGAATGAAGAAAGAAGTAAGAAAGAAGAAAGAAAGAAGTAAGAAAGAAGTAAGAAAGAAAGAAGTAAGAAAGAAGTAAGAAAGAAAGAAGAAAGAAGAAAGAAGTAAGAAAGAAGAAAGAAAGAAGAAAGAAAGAAGAAAGAAAGAAGTATGAAAGAAGTAAGAAAGAAGAAAGAAAGAAGTAAGAAAGAAGTAAGAAAGAAGTAAGAAAGAAGTAAGAAAGAAAGAAGAAAGAAGAAAGAAAGAAGTAAGAAAGAAGTAAGAAAGAAGTAAGAAAGAAGTAAGAAGGAATGAAGAAAGTAGTAAGACATAAGTAAGAAAGAAGTAAGAAAGAAGTAAGAAAGAAAGAAGAAAGAAGTAAGAAAGAAGTAAGAAAGAAGAAAGAAAGAAGTAAGAAAGAAGAAAGAAAGAAGTAAGAAAGAAGAAAGAAAGAAGTAAGATAGAAGTAAGGAAGAAGTAAGAAAGAAGTAAGAAAGAAAGAAGAAAGAAGTAAGAAAGAAGTAAGAAAGAAGTAAGAAGGAAAGAAGAAAGAAGTAAGAAAAAAGTAAGAAAGAAGAAAGAAGTAAGAAAGAAGAAAGAAAGAAGTAAGAAAGAAGAAAGAAAGTAGTAAGAAAGAAGTAAGAAAGAAGTAAGAAAGAAAGAAGTAAGAAAGAAAGAAGAAAGAAGTAAGAAAGAAGTAAGAAAGAAGAAAGAAAGAAGTAAGAAAGAAGAAAGAAAGAAGTAAGAAAGAAGTAAGAAAGAAGTAAGAAAGAAAGAAGAAAGAAGTAAGAAAGAAGTAAGAAAGAAGTAAGAAAGAAGTACGAAAGAAGTGCGAAAGAAGAAAGAAAGAAGTAAGAAAGAAGTAAGAAAGAAGTAAGAAAGAAGTAAGATAGAAGTAAGAAAGAAGTAAGAAAGAAGAAAAAAAGAAGTTAGAAAGAAGTAAGAAAGAAGAAAGAAGAAAGAAAGAAGTAAGAAAGAAGAAAGAAAGAAGAAAGAAGTAAGAAAGAAGTAAGAAAGAAGAAAGAAGTAAGAAAGAATTAAGAAAGAAAGAAGAAAGAAGTAAGAAAGAAGTAAGAAAGAAGTAAGAAAGAAGAAAAAAGTAGTTAGAAAGAAGTAAGAAAGAAGTAAGAAAGAAGTAAGAAAGAAGTAAAAAAGAAGAAAGAAAGAAGTAAGAAAGAAGTAAAAAAGAAGAAAGAAAGAAGTAAGAAAGAAGAAAGAAGAAAGAATTAAGAAAGAAGTAGGAAAGAAGTAAGAAAGAAGTAAGAAGGAATGAAGAAAGAAGTAAGAAAGAAGTAAGAAAGAAGTAAGAAAGAAGAAAGAAAGAAGTAAGAAAGAAGTAAGAAGTAAGAAAGAAGTAAGAAAGAAGAAAAAAAGAAGTTAGAAAGAAGTAAGAAAGAAGAAAGAAGAAAGAAAGAAGTAGGAAAGAAGTAAGAAAGAAGTAAGAAAGAAGTAATAAAGAATTAAGAAGGAATGAAGAAAGAAGTAAGAAAGAAGAAAGAACGAAGTAAGAAAGAAGTAAGAAAGAAGTAAGAAAGAAGTAAGAAAGAAAGAAGAAAGAAGAAAGAAAGAAGTAAGAACGAAGAAAGAAAGAAGTAAGAAAGAAGTAAGAACGAAGAAAGAAAAAGTAAGAAAGAAGTAAGAAAGAAGTAAGAAAGAAGTAAGAAAGAAAGAAGAAAGTAGTAAGAAAGAAGTAAGAAAGAAGTAAGAAAGTAGAAAAAAGAAGTAAGAAAGAAATAAGAAAGAAAGAAGTAAGAAAGAAGTAACAAAGAAAGAAGAAAGAAGTAAGAAAGAAGTAAGAAAGAAGAAAGAAAGAAGAAAGAAGAAAGAAAGAAGTAAGAAAGAAGTAAGAAAGAAGTAAGAAAGAAGTAAGAAAGAAAGAAGAAAGAAGTAAGAAAGAAGTAAGAAAGAAGTAAGAAAGAAGTACGATAGAAGTACGAAAGAAGTAAGAAAGAAAGAAGTAAGAAAGAAGTAAGAAAGAAGCAAGATAGAAGTAAGAAAGAAGTAAGAAAGAAGAAAAAAAGAAGTTAGAAGTAAGAAAGAAGAAAGAAGAAAGAAAGAAGTAAGAAAGAAGAAAGAAAGAAGAAAGAAGTAAGAAAGAAGTAAGAAAGAAGAAAGAAGTAAGAAAGAATTAAGAAAAAAGTAAGAAAGTAGAAAAAAGAAGTAAGAATGAAGTAAGAAAGAAGTAAGAAAGAAGAAAGAAAGAAGAAAGAAAGAAAGAAGAAAGAAGTAAGAAAGAAGTAAGAGAGAAGTAAGAAAGAAGTAAGAAAGAAGTAAGAAAGAAGTAAGAAAGAAGTAAGAAGGAATGAAGAAAGAAGTAAGAAAGAAGAAAGAACGAAGTAAGAAAGAAGTAAGAAAGAAGTAAGAAAGAAGTAAGAAGGAATGAAGAAAGAAGTGAGAAAGAAGTAAGAAAGAAGTAAGAAAGAAGTAAGAAAGAAGTAATAAAGAAAGAAGAAAGAAGTAAGAAACAAGTAAGAAAGAAGTAAGAAAGAAGTAAGAAAGAAGTAAGAAAGAAGTAAGAAAGAAAGAAGAAAAAATTAAGAAAGAAGTAAGAAAGAAGTAAGAAAGAAGTAAAGAAGTAAGAAAGAAGTAAGAAAGAAGTAAGAAAGAAGTAAGAAAGAAGTACGAAAGAAGTAAGAAAGAAGTAAGAAAGAAAGAAGTAAGAAAGAAGTAAGAAAGAAGTAAGAAAGAAGTACGAAAGAAGTAAGAAAGAAGTAAGAAAGAAGTAAGAAAGAAGTTAAAAAGAAGTAAGATAAAAAGTAAGAAAGAAGTAAGAAAGGAATAAGAAATAAGAAAGAAGTAAGAAAGAAGTAAGAAAGAAGTAAGAAAGAAGTAAGAAAGAAGTAAGAAAGAAGTTAAAAAGAAGTTAAAAAGAAGTAAGATAAAAAGTAAGAAAGAAGTAAGAAAGGAATAAGAAATAAGAATGAAGTAAGAAAGAAGTAAGAAAGAAGTAAGAAAGAAAGAAGTAAGAAAGAAGAAAGAAACAAGTAAGAAAGAAGAAAGAAAAAAGTACGAAAGAAGTAAGAAAGAAGTAAAAAAGAAAGAAGTAAGAAAGAAGTAAGAAAGAAGTAAGAAAGAAGTAAGAAAGAAGTAAGAAAGAAGTAAGAAAGAAGAAAGAAGTAAGAAAGAAAGAAGAAAGAAGTAAGAAAGAAGTAAGAAAGAAGTATGAAAGAAGTAAGAAAGAAGAAAGAAAGAAGTCAGAAAGAAGTAAGAAAGAAGTAAGAAAGAAGTAAGAAAGAAGTAAGAAAGAAGTAAGAAAGAAGTAAGAAAGAAGTAAGAAAGAAGTAAGAAAGAAGAAAGAAAGAAGTAAGAAAGAAGTAAGAAAGAAGTAAGAAAGAAGTAAGAAAGAAGTAAGAAAGAAGTAAGAAAGAAGTAAGAAATAAGTAAGAAAGAAGAAAAAAGAAAGAAGAAAGAAGTAAGAAAGAAGTAAGAAAGAAGTAAGAAAGAAGTAAGAAAGAAAGAAGAAAGAAGAAAGAAAGAAGTAAGAAAGAAGTAAGAGAGAAGTAAGAAGTAATGAAGAAAGTAGTAAGAAAGAAGTAAGAAAGAAGTAAGAAAGAAGTAAGAAACAAGTAAGAAAGAAGTAAGAAAGAAAGAAGAAAGAAGTAAGAAAGAAGTAAGAAAGAAGTAAGAAATAAGTAAGAAAGAAGAAAAAAGAAGTTAGAAAGAAGTAAGAAAGAAGTAAGAAAGAAGTAAGAAGGAATGAAGAAAGTAGTAAGAAAGAAGTAAGAAAGAAGTATGAAAGAAGTAAGAAAGAAGAAAGAAAGAAGTAAGAAAGAAGAAAGAAAGAAGTAACAAAGAAGTAAGAAAGAAGTAAGAAAGAAGTAAGAAAGAAGTACGAAAGAAGTAAGAAAGAAATAAGAAAGAAGTAATAAAGAATTAAGAAGGAATGAAGAAAGAAGTAAGAAAGAAGAAAGAACGAAGTAAGAAAGAAGTAAGAAAGAAGTAAGAAAGAAGTAAGAAAGAAAGAAGAAAGAAGTAAGAAAGAAGTAAGAAAGAAGTATGAAAGAAGTAAGAAAGAAGAAAGAAAGAAGTAAGAAAGAAGTAAGAAAGAAGAAAGAAAGAAGTAAGAAAGAAGTAAGAAAGAAGTAAGAAGGAATGAAGAAAGTAGTAAGAAAGAAGTAAGAAAGAAGTAAGAAAGAAGTAAGAAAGAAAGAAGAAAGAAGTAAGAAAGAAGTAAGAAAGAAGTAACAAAGAAGTAAGAAAGAAGAAAGATAGAAGTAAGAAAGAAGAAAGAAAGAAGTAACAAAGAAGTAAGAAAGAAGTAAGAAAGAAGTAAGAAAGAAGTACGAAAGAAGTAAGAAAGAAATAAGAAAGAAAGAAGTAAGAAAGAAGTAAGAAAGAAAGAAGAAAGAAGTAAGAAAGAAGTAAGAAAGAAGTAAGAAAGAAGTAAGAAAGAAGTAAGAAAGAAGTAAGAAAGAAGAAAGAAAGAAGTAAGAACGAAGAAAGAAAGAAGTAAGAAAGAAGTAAGAAAGAAGTAAGAAAGAAGTAAGAAAGAAAGTAGAAAGAAGTAAGAAAGAAGTAAGAAAGAAGTAAGAAAGAAGAAAAAAGAAGTAAGAAAGAAATAAGAAAGAAAGAAGTAAGAAAGAATTAAGAAAGAAAGAAGAAAGAAGTAAGAAACAAGTAACAAAGAAGTAAGAAAGAAAGAAGAAAGAAGAAAGAAAGAAGTAAGAAAGAAGTAAGAAAGAAGTAAGAAAGAAGTAAGAAGGAATGAAGAAAGTAGTAAGAAAGAAGTAAGAAAGAAGTATGAAAGAAGAAAGAAAGAAAGAAGAAAGAAGTAAGAAAGAAGTAAGAAAGAAGTAAGAAAGAAGTAAGAAAGAAGAAAGATAGAAGTAAGAAAGAAGAAAGAAAGAAGTAAGAAAGAAGTAAGAAAGAAGAAAGAAGTAAGAAAGAAGTACGAAAGAAAGAAGAAAGAAGTAAGAAAGAAGTAAGAAAGAAGTAAGAAAGAAGAAAAAAGAAGTTAAAAAGAAGTAAGAAAGAAGTAAGAAAGAAGTAAGAAGGAAGTAAGGAAGAAGTAAGAAAGAAGAAAGAAAGAAGTATGAAAGAAGTAAGAAAGAAGAAAGAAAGAAGTAAGAAAGAAGTAAAAAGAAGTAAGAAGGAATGAAGAAAGTAGTAAGAAAGAAGAAAGAAAGAAGTAAGAAAGAAGTAAGAAAGAAGTAATAAAGAAGTAAGAAAGAAGTAAGAAAGAAGTAATAAAGAATTAAGAAGGAATGAAGAAAGAAGTAAGAAAGAAGAAAGAAAGAAGTAAGAAAGAAGTAAGAAAGAAGTATGAAAGAAGTAAGAAAGAAGAAAGAAAGAAGTAAGAAAGAAGTAAGAAAGAAGAAAGAAAGAAGTAAGAAAGAAGTAAGAAAGAAGTAAGAAAGAAGTAAGAAAGAAGTAAGAAGGAATGAAGAAAGTAGTAAGAAAGAAGTAAGAAAGAAGTAAGAAAGAAAGAAGAAAGAAGTAAGAAAGAAGTAAGAAAGAAGTAAGAAAGAAGTAAGAAAGAAGAAACATAGAAGTAAGAAAGAAGAAAGAGAGAAGTAAGAAAGAAGTAAGAAAGAAGTAAGAAAGAAGTACGAAAGAAGTAAGAAAGAAATAAGAAAGAAAGAAGTAAGAAAGAAGTAAGAAAGAAAGAAGAAAGAAGTAAGAAAGAAGTAAGAAAGAAGTAAGAAAGAAGTAAGAAAGAAGTAAGAAAGAAGTAAGAAAGAAGAAAGAAAGAAGTAAGAAAGAAGAAAGAAAGAAGTAAGAAAGAAGTAAGAAAGAAGTAAGAAAGAAAGAAGAAAGAAGTAAGAAAGAAGTGGGAAAGAAGTAAGAAAGAAGTAAGAAAGAAGAAAAAAGAAGTAAGAAAGAAATAAGAAAGAAAGAAGAAAGAAGAAAGAAGTAAGAAAGAAAGAAGAAAGAAGTAAGAAAGAAGTAAGAAAGAAGTAAGAAAGAAGTAAGAAAGAAGTAAGAAACAAGTAAGAAAGAAGTAAGAAAGAAAGAAGAAAGAAGAAGGAAAGAAGTAAGAAAGAAGTAAGAAAGAAGTAAGAAAGAAGTAAGAAGGAATGAAGAAAGTAGTAAGAAAGAAGTAAGAAAGAAGTAAGAAAGATGTAAGAAAGAAAGAAGAAAGAAGTAAGAAAGAAGTAAGAAAGAAGTAAGAAAGAAGCAAGAAATAAGAAAGATAGAAGTAAGAATGAAGAAAGAAAGAAGTAAGAAAGAAGTAAGAAAGAAGTAAGAAAGAAGTAAGAAAGAAGTACGAAAGAAGTAAGAAAGAAATAAGAAAGAAAGAAGTAAGAAAGAAGTAAGAAAGAAAGAAGAAAGAAGTAAGAAAGAAGTAAGAAAGAAGTAAGAAAGAAGTAAGAAAGAAGTAAGAAAGAAGTAAGAAAGAAGTAAGAAAGAAGAAAGAAAGAAGTAAGAAAGAAGAAAGAAAGAAGTAAGAAAGAAGTAAGAAAGAAGTAAGAAAGAAGTAAGAAAGAAAGAAGAAAGAAGTAAGAAAGAAGTAAGAAAGAAGTAAGAAAGAAGTAAGAAAGAAGAAAGAAAGAAGTAAGAAAGAAGAAAGAAAGAAGTAAGAAAGAAGCAAGAAAGAAGTAAGAAAGAAGTAAGAAAGAAAGAAGAAAGAAGTAAGAAAGAAGTAAGAAAGAAGTACGAAAGAAGTAAGAAAGAATTAAGAAAGAAAGAAGTAAGAAAGAAGTATGAAAGAAGTAAGAAAGACGAAAGAAAGAAGTAAGAAAGAAGTAAGAAAGAAGTAAGAAAGAAAGAAGAAAGAAGTAAGTAAGAAGTAAGAAAGAAGTAAGAAAGAAGTAAGAAGGAATGAAGAAAGAAGTAAGAAAGAAGAAAGTAAGAAGTAAGAAAGAAGAAAGAAAGAAAGAAATAAGAAAGAATTAAGAAAAAAGTAAGAAAGTAGAAAAAAAGAAGTAAGAATGAAGTAAGAAAGAAGTAAGAAAGAAGAAAGAAAGAAGAAAGAAAGAAAGAAGAAAGAAGTAAGAAAGAAGTAAGAGAGAAGTAAGAAAGAAGTAAGAAAGAAGTAAGAAAGAAGTAAGAAAGAAGTAAGAAGGAATGAAGAAAGAAGTAAGAAATAAGAAAGAAAGAAGTAAGAAAGAAGTAAGAAAGAAGTAAGAAAGAAGTAAGAAAGAAGTAAGAAGGAATGAAGAAAGAAGTAAGAAAGAAGTAAGAAAGAAGTAAGAAAGAAGTAAGAAAGAAGTAATAAAGAAAGAAGAAAGAAGTAAGAAAGAAGTAAGAAAGAAGTAAGAAATAAGTAAGAAAGAAGTAAGAAAGAAGTAAGAAAGAAAGAAGAAAAAAGTAAGAAAGAAGTAAGAAAGAAGTATGAAAGAAGTAAAGAAGTAAGAAAGAAGTAAGAAAGAAGTAAGAAAGAAGTAAGAAAGAAGTACGAAAGAAGTAAGAAAGAAGTAAGAAAGAAAGAAGTAAGAAAGAAGTAAGAAAGAAGTAAGAAAGAAGTACGAAAGAAGTAAGAAAGAAGTAAGAAAGAAGTTAAAAAGAAGTAAGATAAAAAGTAAGAAAGAAGTAAGAAAGGAATAAGAAATAAGAAAGAAGTAAGAAAGAAGTAAGAAAGAAGTAAGAAAGTAGTAAGAAAGAAGTTAAAAAGAAGTAAGATAAAAAGTAAGAAAGAAGTAAGAAAGGAATAAGAAATAAGAATGAAGTAAGAAAGAAGTAAGAAAGAAGTAAGAAAGAAAGAAGTAAGAAAGAAGAAAGAAACAAGTAAGAAAGAAGAAAGAAAGAAGTACGAAAGAAGTAAGAAAGAAGTAAAAAAGAAAGAAGTAAGAAAGAAGTAAGAAAGAAGTAAGAAAGAAGTAAGAAAGAAGTAAGAAAGAAGAAAGAAGTAAGAGAGAAAGAAGAAAGAAGTAAGAAAGAAGAAAGAAAGAAGTATGAAAGAAGTAAGAAAGAATAAAGAAAGAAGTAAGAAAGAAGTAAGAAAGAAGTAAGAAAGAAGTATGAAAGAAGTAAGAAAGAAAGGAGAAAGAAGTAAGAAAGAAGTAAGAAAGAAGTAAGAAAGAAGTAAGAAAGAAGAAAGAAAGAAGTAAGAAAGAAGTAAGAAAGAAGTAAGAAAGAAGTAAGAAAGAAGTAAGAAAGAAGTAAGAAAGAAGTAAGAAATAAGTAAGAAAGAAGAAAAAAGAAAGAAGAAAGAAGTAAGAAAGAAGTAAGAAAGAAGTATGAAAGAAGTAAGAAAGAAGAAAGAAAGAAGTAAGAAAGAAGTAAGAAAGAAGTAAGAAAGAAGTAAGAAAGAAAGAAGAAAGAAGAAAGAAAGAAGTAAGAAAGAAGTAAGAGAGAAGTAAGAAGTAATGAAGAAAGTAGTAAGAAAGAAGTAAGAAAGAAGTAAGAAAGAAGTAAGAAACAAGTAAGAAAGAAGTAAGAAAGAAAGAAGAAAGAAGTAAGAAAGAAGTAAGAAAGAAGTAAGAAATAAGTAAGAAAGAAGAAAAAAGAAGTTAGAAAGAAGTAAGAAAGAAGTAAGAAAGAAGTAAGAAAGAAAGAAGAAAGAAATAAGAAAGAAGTAAGAAAGAAGTATGAAAGAAGTAAGAAAGAAGAAAGAAAGAAGTAAGAAAGAAGTAAGAAAGAAGTAAGAAAGAAATAAGAAAGAAAGAAGAAAGAAGAAAGAAAGAAGTAGGAAAGAAGTAAGAAAGAAGTAAGAAAGAAGTAATAAAGAATTAAGAAGGAATGAAGAAAGAAGTAAGAAAGAAGAAAAAACGAAGTAAGAAAGAAGTAAGAAAGAAGTAAGAAAGAAGTAAGAAAGAAAGAAGAAAGAAGTAAGAAAGAAGTAAGAAAGAAGTATGAAAGAAGTAAGAAAGAAGAAAGAAAGAAGAAAGAAGTAAGAAAGAAGAAAGAAAGAAGTAAGAAAGAAGTAAGAAAGAAGTAAGAAAGAAGTAAGAAGGAATGAAGAAAGTAGTAAGAAAGAAGTAAGAAAGAAGTAAGAAAGAACTAAGAAAGAAAGAAGAAAGAAGTAAGAAAGAAGTAAGAAAGAAGTAAGAAAGAAGAAAGAAAGAAGTAACAAAGAAGTAAGAAAGAAGTAAGAAAGAAGTAAGAAAGAAGTACGAAAGAAGTAAGAAAGAAATAAGAAAGAAAGAAGTAAGAAAGAAGTAAGAAAGAAAGAAGAAAGAAGTAAGAAAGAAGTAAGAAAGAAGTAAGAAAGAAAGAAGAAAGTAGTAAGAAAGTAGTAAGAAAGAAGTAAGAAACAAGTAAGAAAGAAGTAAGAAACAAGTAAGAAAGAAGTAAGAAAGAAAGAAGAAAGAAGAAAGAAAGAGGTAAGAAAGAAGTAAGAAAGAAGTAAGAAAGAAGTAAGAAGGAATGAAGAAAGTAGTAAGAAAGAAGTAAGAAAGAAGTATGAAAGAAGTAAGAAAGAAAGAAGAAAGAATTAAGAAAGAAGTAAGAAAGAAGTAAGAAAGAAGTAAGAAAGAAGAAAGATAGAAGTAAGAAAGAAGAAAGAAAGAAGTAAGAAAGAAGTAAGAAAGAAGAAAGAAGTAAGAAAGAAGTACGAAAGAAAGAAGAAAGAAGTAAGAAAGAAGTAAGAAAGAAGTAAGAAAGAAGAAAAAAGAAGTTAAAAAGAAGTAAGAAAGAAGTAAGAAAGAAGTAAGAAAGAAGTAAGGAAGAAGTAAGAAAGAAGAAAGAAAGAAGTATGAAAGAAGTAAGAAAGAAGAAAGAAAGAAGTAAGAAAGAAGTAAGAAAGAAGTAATAAAGAAGTAAGAAAGAAGTAAGAAAGAAGTAATAAAGAATTAAGAAGGAATGAAGAAAGAAGTAAGAAAGAAGAAAGAAAGAAGTAAGAAAGAAGTAAGAAAGAAGTATGAAAGAAGTAAGAAAGAAGAAAGAAAGAAGTAAGAAAGAAGTAAGAAAGAAGTAATAAAGAAGTAAGAAAGAAGTATGAAAGAAGTAAGAAAGAAGAAAGAAAGAAGTAAGAAAGAAGTAAGAAAGAAGAAAGAAAGAAGTAAGAAAGAAGTAAGAAAGAAGTAAGAAAGAAGTAAGAAAGAAGTAAGAAGGAATGAAGAAAGTAGTAAGAAAGAAGTAAGAAAGAAGTAAGAAAGAAAGAAGAAAGAAGTAAGAAAGAAGTAAGAAAGAAGTAAGAAAGAAGTAAGAAAGAAGAAACATAGAAGTAAGAAAGAAGAAAGAGAGAAGTAAGAAAGAAGTAAGAAAGAAGTAAGAAAGAAGTAAGAAAGAAGTACGAAAGAAGTAAGAAAGAAATAAGAAAGAAAGAAGTAAGAAAGAAGTAAGAAAGAAGAAAGATAGAAGTAAGAAAGAAGAAAGAAAGAAGTAAGAAAGAAGTAAGAAAGAAGTAAGAAAGAAGTAAGAAAGAAGTACGAAATAAGTAAGAAAGAAAGAAGTAAGAAAGAAGTAAGAAAGAAGTAAGAAAGAAAGAAGAAAGAAGTAAGAAAGAAGTAAGAAAGAAGTAAGAAAGAAGTAAGAAAGAAGAAAAAAGAAGTAAGAAAGAAATAAGAAAGAAAGAAGAAAGAAGTAAGAAAGAAAGAAGAAAGAAGTAAGAAAGAAGTAAGAAAGAAGTAAGAAAGAAGTAAGAAACAAGTAAGAAAGAAGTAAGAAAGAAAGAAGAAAGAAGAAGGAAAGAAGTAAGAAAGAAGTAAGAAAGAAGTAAGAAAGAAGTAAGAAAGAAAGAAGAAAGAAGTAAGAAAGAAGTAAGAAAGAAGTAAGAAAGAAGCAAGAAAGAAGAAAGATAGAAGTAAGAAAGAAGAAAGAAAGAAGTAAGAAAGAAGTAAGAAAGAAGTAAGAAAGAAGTAAGAAAGAAGTACGAAAGAAGTAAGAAAGAAATAAGAAAGAAAGAAGTAAGAAAGAAGTAAGAAAGAAAGAAGAAAGAAGTAAGAAAGAAGTAAGAAAGAAGTAAGAAAGAAGTAAGAAAGAAGTAAGAAAGAAGTAAGAAAGAAGTAAGAAAGAAGAAAGAAAGAAGTAAGAAAGAAGAAAGAAAGAAGTAAGAAAGAAGTAAGAAAGAAGTAAGAAAGAAGTAAGAAAGAAAGAAGAAAGAAGTAAGAAAGAAGTAAGAAAGAAGTACGAAAGAAGTAAGAAAGAATTAAGAAAGAAAGAAGTAAGAAAGAAGTATGAAAGAAGTAAGAAAGACGAAAGAAAGAAGTAAGAAAGAAGTAAGAAAGAAGTAAGAAAGAAGTAAGAAAGAAAGAAGAAAGAAGTAAGAAAGAAGTAAGAAAGAAGTAAGAAAGAAGTAAGAAGGAATGAAGAAAGAAGTAAGAAAGAAGAAAGAAAGAAGTAAGAAAGAAGTAAGAAAGAAAGAAGTAAGAAAGAATTAAGAAAGAAGTAAGAATGTAGAAAAAAGAAGTAAGAAAGAAGTAAGAAAGAATAAGAAAGAAGTAAGAAAGAAGCAAGAAAGAAGAAAGAAAGAAAGAAGAAAGAAGTAAGAAAGAAGTAAGAGAGAAGTAAGAAAGAAGTAAGAAAGAAGTAAGAAAGAAGTAAGAAAGAAGTAAGAAAGAAGTAAGAAAGAAGTAAGAAGGAATGAAGAAAGAAGTAAGAAAGAAGAAAGAAAGAAGTAAGAAAGAAGAAAGAAAGAAGTAAGAAAGAAGTAAGAAAGAAGTAAGAAAGAAGTAATAAAGGAACAAGAAAGAATTAAGAAAGAAGTAAGAAAGAAGAAAGAAAGAAGAAAGAAGTAAGAAAGAAGTAAGAAAGAAGTAAGAAAGAAAGAAGAACGAAGTAAGAAACAAGTAGGAAAGAGATAAGAAAGAAGTAAGAAAGAAGTAAGAAAGAAGTAAGAAAGAAGTAAGAAAGAAAGAAGAAAGAAGTAAGAAAGAAGTAAGAAAGAAGTAAGAAAGAAGTAAGAAAGAAGTAAGAAAGAAAGAAGAAAGAAGTAAGAAAGAAGTAAGAAAGAAGTATGAAAGAAGTAAGAAAGAAAGAAGAAAGAAGTAAGAAAGACGTAAGAAAGAAGTATGAAAGAAGTAAGAAAGACGAAAGAAAGAAGTAAGAAATAAGTAAGAAAGAAGTAAGAAAGAAGTAAGAAAGAAGTAAGAAAGAAAGAAGAAAGAAGTAAGAAAGAAGTAAGAAAGAAGTATGAAAGAAGTAAGAAAGAAGAAAGAAAGAAGTAAGAAAGAAGTAAGAAAGAAGTAAGAAAGAAGTATGAAAGAAGTAAGAAAGAAAGGAGAAAGAAGTAAGAAAGAAGTAAGAAAGAAGTAAGAAAGAAGTAAGAAAGAAGAAAGAAAGAAGTAAGAAAGAAGTAAGAAAGAAGTAAGAAAGAAGTAAGAAAGAAGTAAGAAAGAAGTAAGAAAGAAGTAAGAAATAAGTAAGAAAGAAGAAAAAAGAAAGAAGAAAGAAGTAAGAAAGAAGTAAGAAAGAAGTAAGAAAGAAGTAAGAAAGAAGTAAGAAAGAAGAAAGAAGTAAGAAAGAAAGAAGAAAGAAGTAAGAAAGAAGAAAGAAAGAAGTATGAAAGAAGTAAGAAAGAAGAAAGAAAGAAGTAAGAAAGAAGTAAGAAAGAAGTAAGAAAGAAGTATGAAAGAAGTAAGAAAGAAAGGAGAAAGAAGTAAGAAAGAAGTAAGAAAGAAGTAAGAAAGAAGTAAGAAAGAAGAAAGAAAGAAGTAAGAAAGAAGTAAGAAAGAAGTAAGAAAGAAGTAAGAAAGAAGTAAGAAAGAAGTAAGAAAGAAGTAAGAAATAAGTAAGAAAGAAGAAAAAAGAAAGAAGAAAGAAGTAAGAAAGAAGTAAGAAAGAAGTATGAAAGAAGTAAGAAAGAAGAAAGAAAGAAGTAAGAAAGAAGTAAGAAAGAAGTAAGAAAGAAGTATGAAAGAAGTAAGAAAGAAAGGAGAAAGAAGTAAGAAAGAAGTAAGAAAGAAGTAAGAAAGAAGTAAGAAAGAAGAAAGAAAGAAGTAAGAAAGAAGTAAGAAAGAAGTAAGAAAGAAGTAAGAAAGAAGTAAGAAAGAAGTAAGAAAGAAGTAAGAAATAAGTAAGAAAGAAGAAAAAAGAAAGAAGAAAGAAGTAAGAAAGAAGTAAGAAAGAAGTAAGAAAGAAGTAAGAAAGAAGTAAGAAAGAAGAAAGAAGTAAGAAAGAAAGAAGAAAGAAGTAAGAAAGAAGAAAGAAAGAAGTATGAAAGAAGTAAGAAAGAAGAAAGAAAGAAGTAAGAAAGAAGTAAGAAAGAAGTAAGAAAGAAGTATGAAAGAAGTAAGAAAGAAAGGAGAAAGAAGTAAGAAAGAAGTAAGAAAGAAGTAAGAAAGAAGTAAGAAAGAAGAAAGAAAGAAGTAAGAAAGAAGTAAGAAAGAAGTAAGAAAGAAGTAAGAAAGAAGTAAGAAAGAAGTAAGAAAGAAGTAAGAAATAAGTAAGAAAGAAGAAAAAGAAAGAAGAAAGAAGTAAGAAAGAAGTAAGAAAGAAGTATGAAAGAAGTAAGAAAGAAGAAAGAAAGAAGTAAGAAAGAAGTAAGAAAGAAGTAAGAAAGAAGTAAGAAAGAAAGAAGAAAGAAGAAAGAAAGAAGTAAGAAAGAAGTAAGAGAGAAGTAAGAAGTAATGAAGAAAGTAGTAAGAAAGAAGTAAGAAAGAAGTAAGAAAGAAGTAAGAAACAAGTAAGAAAGAAGTAAGAAAGAAAGAAGAAAGAAGTAAGAAAGAAGTAAGAAAGAAGTAAGAAATAAGTAAGAAAGAAGAAAAAAGAAGTTAGAAAGAAGTAAGAAAGAAGTAAGAAAGAAGTAAGAAAGAAGTAAGAAAGAAAGAAGAAAGAAGTAAGAAAGAAGTAAGAAAGAAGTATGAAAGAAGTAAGAAAGAAGAAAGAAAGAAGTAAGAAAGAAGTAAGAAAGAAGTAAGAAAGAAGTAAGAAAGAAGTAAGAAAGAAAGAAGAAAGAAGTAAGAAAGAAGTAAGAAAGAAGTATGAAAGAAGTAAGAAAGAAGAAAGAAAGAAGTAAGAAAGAAGTAAGAAAGAAGTAAGAAAGAAGTATGAAAGAAGTAAGAAAGAAAGGAGAAAGAAGTAAGAAAGAAGTAAGAAAGAAGTAAGAAAGAAGTAAGAAAGAAGAAAGAAAGAAGTAAGAAAGAAGTAAGAAAGAAGTAAGAAAGAAGTAAGAAAGAAGTAAGAAAGAAGTAAGAAAGAAGTAAGAAATAAGTAAGAAAGAAGAAAAAAGAAAGAAGAAAGAAGTAAGAAAGAAGTAAGAAAGAAGTAAGAAAGAAGTAAGAAAGAAGTAAGAAAGAAGAAAGAAGTAAGAAAGAAAGAAGAAAGAAGTAAGAAAGAAGAAAGAAAGAAGTATGAAAGAAGTAAGAAAGAAGAAAGAAAGAAGTAAGAAAGAAGTAAGAAAGAAGTAAGAAAGAAGTATGAAAGAAGTAAGAAAGAAAGGAGAAAGAAGTAAGAAAGAAGTAAGAAAGAAGTAAGAAAGAAGTAAGAAAGAAGAAAGAAAGAAGTAAGAAAGAAGTAAGAAAGAAGTAAGAAAGAAGTAAGAAAGAAGTAAGAAAGAAGTAAGAAAGAAGTAAGAAATAAGTAAGAAAGAAGAAAAAAGAAAGAAGAAAGAAGTAAGAAAGAAGTAAGAAAGAAGTATGAAAGAAGTAAGAAAGAAGAAAGAAAGAAGTAAGAAAGAAGTAAGAAAGAAGTAAGAAAGAAGTAAGAAAGAAAGAAGAAAGAAGAAAGAAAGAAGTAAGAAAGAAGTAAGAGAGAAGTAAGAAGTAATGAAGAAAGTAGTAAGAAAGAAGTAAGAAAGAAGTAAGAAAGAAGTAAGAAACAAGTAAGAAAGAAGTAAGAAAGAAAGAAGAAAGAAGTAAGAAAGAAGTAAGAAAGAAGTAAGAAATAAGTAAGAAAGAAGAAAAAAGAAGTTAGAAAGAAGTAAGAAAGAAGTAAGAAAGAAGTAAGAAAGAAAGAAGAAAGAAATAAGAAAGAAGTAAGAAAGAAGTATGAAAGAAGTAAGAAAGAAGAAAGAAAGAAGTAAGAAAGAAGTAAGAAAGAAGTAAGAAAGAAATAAGAAAGAAAGAAGAAAGAAGAAAGAAAGAAGTAGGAAAGAAGTAAGAAAGAAGTAAGAAAGAAGTAATAAAGAATTAAGAAGGAATGAAGAAAGAAGTAAGAAAGAAGAAAGAACGAAGTAAGAAAGAAGTAAGAAAGAAGTAAGAAAGAAGTAAGAAAGAAAGAAGAAAGAAGTAAGAAAGAAGTAAGAAAGAAGTATGAAAGAAGTAAGAAAGAAGAAAGAAAGAAGAAAGAAGTAAGAAAGAAGAAAGAAAGAAGTAAGAAAGAAGTAAGAAAGAAGTAAGAAAGAAGTAAGAAAGAACTAAGAAAGAAAGAAGAAAGAAGTAAGAAAGAAGTAAGAAAGAAGTAAGAAAGAAGAAAGATAGAAGTAAGAAAGAAGAAAGAAAGAAGTAACAAAGAAGTAAGAAAGAAGTAAGAAAGAAGTAAGAAAGAAGTACGAAAGAAGTAAGAAAGAAATAAGAAAGAAAGAAGTAAGAAAGAAGTAAGAAAGAAAGAAGAAAGAAGTAAGAAAGAAGTAAGAAAGAAGTAAGAAAGAAGTAAGAAAGAAGTAAGAAAGAAGTAAGAAAGAAGAAAGAAAGAAGTAAGAACGAAGAAAGAAAGAAGTAAGAAAGAAGTAAGAAAGAAAGAAGAAAGAAGTAAGAAAGAAAGAAGAAAGAAGTAAGAAAGAAGTAAGAAAGAAGTAAGAAAGAAGAAAAAAGAAGTAAGAAAGAAATAAGAAAGAAAGAAGTAAGAAAGAAGTAAGAAAGAAAGAAGAAAGAAGTAAGAAAGAAGTAAGAAAGAAGTAAGAAAGAAGTAAGAAAGAAGTAAGAAACAAGTAACAAAGAAGTAAGAAAGAAAGAAGGAAGAAGAAAGAAAGAAGTAAGAAAGAAGTAAGAAAGAAGTAAGAAAGAAGTAAGAAGGAATGAAGAAAGTAGTAAGAAAGAAGTAAGAAAGAAGTATGAAAGAAGTAAGAAAGAAAGAAGAAAGAAGTAAGAAAGAAGTAAGAAAGAAGTAAGAAAGAAGTAAGAAAGAAGAAAGATAGAAGTAAGAAAGAAGAAAGAAAGAAGTAAGAAAGAAGTAAGAAAGAAGAAAGAAGTAAGAAAGAAGTACGAATGAAAGAAGAAAGAAGTAAGAAAGAAGTAAGAAAGAAGTAAGAAAGAAGAAAAAAGAAGTTAAAAAGAAGTAAGAAAGAAGTAAGAAAGAAGTAAGAAAGAAGTAAGGAAGAAGTAAGAAAGAAGAAAGAAAGAAGTATGAAAGAAGTAAGAAAGAAGAAAGAAAGAAGTAAGAAAGAAGTAAGAAAGAAGTAATAAAGAAGTAAGAAAGAAGTAAGAAAGAAGTAATAAAGAATTAAGAAGGAATGAAGAAAGAAGTAAGAAAGAAGAAAGAAAGAAGTAAGAAAGAAGTAAGAAAGAAGTATGAAAGAAGTAAGAAAGAAGAAAGAAAGAAGTAAGAAAGAAGTACGAAAGAAGTAAGAAAGAAGTAAGAAAGAAAGAAGTAAGAAAGAAGTAAGAAAGAAGTAAGAAAGAAGTACGAAAGAAGTAAGAAAGAAGTAAGAAAGAAGTTAAAAAGAAGTAAGATAAAAAGTAAGAAAGAAGTAAGAAAGGAATAAGAAATAAGAAAGAAGTAAGAAAGAAGTAAGAAAGAAGTAAGAAAGAAGTAAGAAAGAAGTAAGAAAGAAGTTAAAAAGAAGTAAGATAAAAAGTAAGAAAGAAGTAAGAAAGGAATAAGAAATAAGAATGAAGTAAGAAAGAAGTAAGAAAGAAGTAAGAAAGAAAGAAGTAAGAAAGAAGAAAGAAACAAGTAAGAAAGAAGAAAGAAAGAAGTACGAAAGAAGTAAGAAAGAAGTAAAAAAGAAAGAAGTAAGAAAGAAGTAAGAAAGAAGTAAGAAAGAAGTAAGAAAGAAGTAAGAAAGAAGAAAGAAGTAAGAAAGAAAGAAGAAAGAAGTAAGAAAGAAGTAAGAAAGAAGTATGAAAGAAGTAAGAAAGAAGAAAGAAAGAAGTAAGAAAGAAGTAAGAAAGAAGTAAGAAAGAAGTAAGAAAGAAGTAAGAAAGAAAGGAGAAAGAAGTAAGAAAGAAGTAAGAAAGAAGTAAGAAAGAAGTAAGAAAGAAGAAAGAAAGAAGTAAGAAAGAAGTAAGAAAGAAGTAAGAAAGAAGTAAGAAAGAAGTAAGAAAGAAGTAAGAAATAAGTAAGAAAGAAGAAAAAAGAAAGAAGAAAGAAGTAAGAAAGAAGTAAGAAAGAAGTATGAAAGAAGTAAGAAAGAAGAAAGAAAGAAGTAAGAAAGAAGTAAGAAAGAAGTAAGAAAGAAGTAAGAAAGAAAGAAGAAAGAAGAAAGAAAGAAGTAAGAAAGAATTAAGAGAGAAGTAAGAAGTAATGAAGAAAGTAGTAAGAAAGAAGTAAGAAAGAAGTAAGAAAGAAGTAAGAAACAAGTAAGAAAGAAGTAAGAAAGAAAGAAGAAAGAAGTAAGAAAGAAGTAAGAAAGAAGTAAGAAATAAGTAAGAAAGAAGAAAAAAGAAGTTAGAAAGAAGTAAGAAAGAAGTAAGAAAGAAGTAAGAAAGAAAGAAGAAAGAAATAAGAAAGAAGTAAGAAAGAAGTATGAAAGAAGTAAGAAAGAAGAAAGAAAGAAGTAAGAAAGAAGTAAGAAAGAAGTAAGAAAGAAATAAGAAAGAAAGAAGAAAGAAGAAAGAAAGAAGTAGGAAAGAAGTAAGAAAGAAGTAAGATAGAAGTAATAAAGAATTAAGAAGGAATGAAGAATGAAGTAAGAAAGAAGAAAGAACGAAGTAAGAAAGAAGTAAGAAAGAAGTAAGAACGAAGTAAGAAAGAAAGAAGAAAGAAGTAAGAAAGAAGTAAGAAAGAAGTATGAAAGAAGTAAGAAAGAAGAAAGAAAGAAGAAAGAAGTAAGAAAGAAGAAAGAAAGAAGTAAGAAAGAAGTAAGAAAGAAGTAAGAAAGAAGTAAGAAGGAATGAAGAAAGTAGTAAGAAAGAAGTAAGAAAGAAGTAAGAAAGAAGTAAGAAAGAAAGAAGAAAGAAGTAAGAAAGAAGTAAGAAAGAAGTAAGAAAGAAGTAAGAAAGAAGAAAGATAGAAGTAAGAAAGAAGAAAGAAAGAAGTAACAAAGAAGTAAGAAAGAAGTAAGAAAGAAGTAAGAAAGAAGTACGAAAGAAGTAAGAAAGAAATAAGAAAGAAAGAAGTAAGAAAGAAGTAAGAAAGAAAGAAGAAAGAAGTAAGAAAGAAGTAAGAAAGAAGTAAGAAAGAAGTAAGAAAGAAGTAAGAAAGAAGTAAGAAAGAAGAAAGAAAGAAGTAAGAACGAAGAAAGAAAGAAGTAAGAAAGAAGTAAGAAAGAAGTATGAAAGAAGTAAGAAAGAAAGAAGAAAGAAGTAAGAAAGACGTAAGAAAGAAGTATGAAAGAAGTAAGAAAGAAGAAAAAAGAAGTAAGAAAGAAATAAGAAAGAAAGAAGTAAGAAAGAAGTAAGAAAGAAAGAAGAAAGTAGTAAGAAAGAAGTAAGAAAGAAGTAAGAAAGAAGTAAGAAAGAAGTAAGAAACAAGTAAGAAAGAAGTAAGAAAGAAAGAAGAAAGAAGAAAGAAAGAAGTAAGAAAGAAGTAAGAAAGAAGTAAGAAAGAAGTAAGAAGGAATGAAGAAAGTAGTAAGAAAGAAGTAAGAAAGAAGTATGAAAGAAGTAAGAAAGAAAGAAGAAAGAAGTAAGAAAGAAGTAAGAAAGAAGTAAGAAAGAAGTAAGAAAGAAGAAAGATAGAAGTAAGAAAGAAGAAAGAAAGAAGTAAGAAAGAAGTAAGAAAGAAGAAAGAAGTAAGAAAGAAGTACGAAAGAAAGAAGAAAGAAGTAAGAAAGAAGTAAGAAAGAAGTAAGAAAGAAGGAAAAAGAAGTTAAAAAGAAGTAAGAAAGAAGTAAGAAAGAAGTAAGAAAGAAGTAAGGAAGAAGTAAGAAAGAAGAAAGAAAGAAGTATGAAAGAAGTAAGAAAGAAGAAAGAAAGAAGTAAGAAAGAAGTAAGAAAGAAGTAATAAAGAAGTAAGAAAGAAGTAAGAAAGAAGTAATAAAGAATTAAGAAGGAATGAAGAAAGAAGTAAGAAAGAAGAAAGAAAGAAGTAAGAAAGAAGTAACAAAGAAGTATGAAAGAAGTAAGAAAGAAGAAAGATAGAAGTAAGAAAGAAGTAAGAAAGAAGAAAGAAAGAAGTAAGAAAGAAGTAAGAAAGAAGTAAGAAAGAAGTAAGAAAGAAGTAAGAAGGAATGAAGAAAGTAGTAAGAAAGAAGTAAGAAAGAAGTAAGAAAGAAAGAAGAAAGAAGTAAGAAAGAAGTAAGAAAGAAGTAAGAAAGAAGTAAGAAAGAAGAAACATAGAAGTAAGAAAGAAGAAAGAGAGAAGTAAGAAAGAAGTAAGAAAGAAGTAAGAAAGAAGTAAGAAAGAAGTACGAAAGAAGTAAGAAAGAAATAAGAAAGAAAGAAGTAAGAAAGAAGTAAGAAAGAAGAAAGATAGAAGTAAGAAAGAAGAAAGAAAGAAGTAAGAAAGAAGTAAGAAAGAAGTAAGAAAGAAGTAAGAAAGAAGTACGAAAGAAGTAAGAAAGAAAGAAGTAAGAAAGAAGTAAGAAAGAAGTAAGAAAGAAAGAAGAAAGAAGTAAGAAAGAAGTAAGAAAGAAGTAAGAAAGAAGTAAGAAAGAAGAAAAAAGAAGTAAGAAAGAAATAAGAAAGAAAGAAGAAAGAAGTAAGAAAGAAAGAAGAAAGAAGTAAGAAAGAAGTAAGAAAGAAGTAAGAAAGAAGTAAGAAACAAGTAAGAAAGAAGTAAGAAAGAAAGAAGAAAGAAGAAGGAAAGAAGTAAGAAAGAAGTAAGAAAGAAGTAAGAAAGAAGTAAGAAAGAAAGAAGAAAGAAGTAAGAAAGAAGTAAGAAAGAAGTAAGAAAGAAGCAAGAAAGAAGAAAGATAGAAGTAAGAAAGAAGAAAGAAAGAAGTAAGAAAGAAGTAAGAAAGAAGTAAGAAAGAAGTACGAAAGAAGTAAGAAAGAAATAAGAAAGAAAGAAGTAAGAAAGAAGTAAGAAAGAAAGAAGAAAGAAGTAAGAAAGAAGTAAGAAAGAAGTAAGAAAGAAGTAAGAAAGAAGTAAGAAAGAATTAAGAAAGAAGTAAGAAAGAAGAAAGAAAGAAGTAAGAAAGAAGAAAGAAAGAAGTAAGAAAGAAGTAAGAAAGAAGTAAGAAAGAAGTAAGAAAGAAAGAAGAAAGAAATAAGAAAGAAGTAAGAAAGAAGTATGAAAGAAGTAAGAAAGAAGAAAGAAAGAAGTAAGAAAGAAGTAAGAAAGAAGTAAGAAAGAAATAAGAAAGAAAGAAGAAAGAAGAAAGAAAGAAGTAGGAAAGAAGTAAGAAAGAAGTAAGAAAGAAGTAATAAAGAATTAAGAAGGAATGAAGAAAGAAGTAAGAAAGAAGAAAGAACGAAGTAAGAAAGAAGTAAGAAAGAAGTAAGAAAGAAGTAAGAAAGAAAGAAGAAAGAAGTAAGAAAGAAGTAAGAAAGAAGTATGAAAGAAGTAAGAAAGAAGAAAGAAAGAAGAAAGAAGTAAGAAAGAAGAAAGAAAGAAGTAAGAAAGAAGTAAGAAAGAAGTAAGAAAGAAGTAAGAAGGAATGAAGAAAGTAGTAAGAAAGAAGTAAGAAAGAAGTAAGAAAGAACTAAGAAAGAAAGAAGAAAGAAGTAAGAAAGAAGTAAGAAAGAAGTAAGAAAGAAGAAAGATAGAAGTAAGAAAGAAGAAAGAAAGAAGTAACAAAGAAGTAAGAAAGAAGTAAGAAAGAAGTAAGAAAGAAGTACGAAAGAAGTAAGAAAGAAATAAGAAAGAAAGAAGTAAGAAAGAAGTAAGAAAGAAAGAAGAAAGAAGTAAGAAAGAAGTAAGAAAGAAGTAAGAAAGAAGTAAGAAAGAAGTAAGAAAGAAGTAAGAAAGAAGAAAGAAAGAAGTAAGAACGAAGAAAGAAAGAAGTAAGAAAGAAGTAAGAAAGAAGTAAGAAAGAAGTAAGAAAGAAAGAAGAAAGAAGTAAGAAAGAAGTAAGAAAGAAGTAAGAAAGAAGAAAAAAGAAGTAAGAAAGAAATAAGAAAGAAAGAAGTAAGAAAGAAGTAAGAAAGAAAGAAGAAAGAAGTAAGAAAGAAGTAAGAAAGAAGTAAGAAAGAAGTAAGAAAGAAGTAAGAAACAAGTAAGAAAGAAGTAAGAAAGAAAGAAGAAAGAAGAAAGAAAGAAGTAAGAAAGAAGTAAGAAAGAAGTAAGAAAGAAGTAAGAAGGAATGAAGAAAGTAGTAAGAAAGAAGTAAGAAAGAAGTATGAAAGAAGTAAGAAAGAAAGAAGAAAGAAGTAAGAAAGAAGTAAGAAAGAAGTAAGAAAGAAGTAAGAAAGAAGAAAGATAGAAGTAAGAAAGAAGAAAGAAAGAAGTAAGAAAGAAGTAAGAAAGAAGAAAGAAGTAAGAAAGAAGTACGAAAGAAAGAAGAAAGAAGTAAGAAAGAAGTAAGAAAGAAGTAAGAAAGAAGAAAAAAGAAGTTAAAAAGAAGTAAGAAAGAAGTAAGAAAGAAGTAAGAAAGAAGTAAGGAAGAAGTAAGAAAGAAGAAAGAAAGAAGTATGAAAGAAGTAAGAAAGAAGAAAGAAAGAAGTAAGAAAGAAGTAAGAAAGAAGTAATAAAGAAGTAAGAAAGAAGTAAGAAAGAAGTAATAAAGAATTAAGAAGGAATGAAGAAAGAAGTAAGAAAGAAGAAAGAAAGAAGTAAGAAAGAAGTAAGAAAGAAGTATGAAAGAAGTAAGAAAGAAGAAAGAAAGAAGTAAGAAAGAAGTACGAAAGAAGTAAGAAAGAAGTAAGAAAGAAAGAAGTAAGAAAGAAGTAAGAAAGAAGTAAGAAAGAAGTACGAAAGAAGTAAGAAAGAAGTAAGAAAGAAGTTAAAAAGAAGTAATATAAAAAGTAAGAAAGAAGTAAGAAAGGAATAAGAAATAAGAAAGAAGTAAGAAAGAAGTAAGAAAGAAGTAAGAAAGAAGTAAGAAAGAAGTAAGAAAGAAGTAAGAAAGAAAGAAGAAAGAAATAAGAAAGAAGTAAGAAAGAAGTATGAAAGAAGTAAGAAAGAAGAAAGAAAGAAGTAAGAAAGAAGTAAGAAAGAAGTAAGAAAGAAATAAGAAAGAAAGAAGAAAGAAGAAAGAAAGAAGTAGGAAAGAAGTAAGAAAGAAGTAAGAAAGAAGTAATAAAGAATTAAGAAGGAATGAAGAAAGAAGTAAGAAAGAAGAAAGAACGAAGTAAGAAAGAAGTAAGAAAGAAGTAAGAAAGAAGTAAGAAAGAAAGAAGAAAGAAGTAAGAAAGAAGTAAGAAAGAAGTATGAAAGAAGTAAGAAAGAAGAAAGAAAGAAGAAAGAAGTAAGAAAGAAGAAAGAAAGAAGTAAGAAAGAAGTAAGAAAGAAGTAAGAAAGAAGTAAGAAGGAATGAAGAAAGTAGTAAGAAAGAAGTAAGAAAGAAGTAAGAAAGAACTAAGAAAGAAAGAAGAAAGAAGTAAGAAAGAAGTAAGAAAGAAGTAAGAAAGAAGAAAGATAGAAGTAAGAAAGAAGAAAGAAAGAAGTAACAAAGAAGTAAGAAAGAAGTAAGAAAGAAGTAAGAAAGAAGTACGAAAGAAGTAAGAAAGAAATAAGAAAGAAAGAAGTAAGAAAGAAGTAAGAAAGAAAGAAGAAAGAAGTAAGAAAGAAGTAAGAAAGAAGTAAGAAAGAAGTAAGAAAGAAGTAAGAAAGAAGTAAGAAAGAAGAAAGAAAGAAGTAAGAACGAAGAAAGAAAGAAGTAAGAAAGAAGTAAGAAAGAAGTAAGAAAGAAGTAAGAAAGAAAGAAGAAAGAAGTAAGAAAGAAGTAAGAAAGAAGTAAGAAAGAAGAAAAAAGAAGTAAGAAAGAAATAAGAAAGAAAGAAGTAAGAAAGAAGTAAGAAAGAAAGAAGAAAGAAGTAAGAAAGAAGTAAGAAAGAAGTAAGAAAGAAGTAAGAAAGAAGTAAGAAACAAGTAACAAAGAAGTAAGAAAGAAAGAAGAAAGAAGAAAGAAAGAAGTAAGAAAGAAGTAAGAAAGAAGTAAGAAAGAAGTAAGAAGGAATGAAGAAAGTAGTAAGAAAGAAGTAAGAAAGAAGTATGAAAGAAGTAAGAAAGAAAGAAGAAAGAAGTAAGAAAGAAGTAAGAAAGAAGTAAGAAAGAAGTAAGAAAGAAGAAAGATAGAAGTAAGAAAGAAGAAAGAAAGAAGTAAGAAAGAAGTAAGAAAGAAGAAAGAAGTAAGAAAGAAGTACGAAAGAAAGAAGAAAGAAGTAAGAAAGAAGTAAGAAAGAAGTAAGAAAGAAGAAAAAAGAAGTTAAAAAGAAGTAAGAAAGAAGTAAGAAAGAAGTAAGAAAGAAGTAAGGAAGAAGTAAGAAAGAAGAAAGAAAGAAGTATGAAAGAAGTAAGAAAGAAGAAAGAAAGAAGTAAGAAAGAAGTAAGAAAGAAGTAATAAAGAAGTAAGAAAGAAGTAAGAAAGAAGTAATAAAGAATTAAGAAGGAATGAAGAAAGAAGTAAGAAAGAAGAAAGAAAGAAGTAAGAAAGAAGTAAGAAAGAAGTATGAAAGAAGTAAGAAAGAAGAAAGAAAGAAGTAAGAAAGAAGTACGAAAGAAGTAAGAAAGAAGTAAGAAAGAAAGAAGTAAGAAAGAAGTAAGAAAGAAGTAAGAAAGAAGTACGAAAGAAGTAAGAAAGAAGTAAGAAAGAAGTTAAAAAGAAGTAAGATAAAAAGTAAGAAAGAAGTAAGAAAGGAATAAGAAATAAGAAAGAAGTAAGAAAGAAGTAAGAAAGAAGTAAGAAAGAAGTAAGAAAGAAGTAAGAAAGAAGTTAAAAAGAAGTAAGATAAAAAGTAAGAAAGAAGTAAGAAAGGAATAAGAAATAAGAATGAAGTAAGAAAGAAGTAAGAAAGAAGTAAGAAAGAAAGAAGTAAGAAAGAAGAAAGAAACAAGTAAGAAAGAAGAAAGAAAGAAGTACGAAAGAAGTAAGAAAGAAGTAAAAAAGAAAGAAGTAAGAAAGAAGTAAGAAAGAAGTAAGAAAGAAGTAAGAAAGAAGTAAGAAAGAAGAAAGAAGTAAGAAAGAAAGAAGAAAGAAGTAAGAAAGAAGTAAGAAAGAAGTATGAAAGAAGTAAGAAAGAAGAAAGAAAGAAGTAAGAAAGAAGTAAGAAAGAAGTAAGAAAGAAGTAAGAAAGAAGTAAGAAAGAAAGGAGAAAGAAGTAAGAAAGAAGTAAGAAAGAAGTAAGAAAGAAGTAAGAAAGAAGAAAGAAAGAAGTAAGAAAGAAGTAAGAAAGAAGTAAGAAAGAAGTAAGAAAGAAGTAAGAAAGAAGTAAGAAAGAAGTAAGAAATAAGTAAGAAAGAAGAAAAAAGAAAGAAGAAAGAAGTAAGAAAGAAGTAGGAAAGAAGTATGAAAGAAGTAAGAAAGAAGAAAGAAAGAAGTAAGAAAGAAGTAAGAAAGAAGTAAGAAAGAAGTAAGAAAGAAAGAAGAAAGAAGAAAGAAAGAAGTAAGAAAGAAGTAAGAGAGAAGTAAGAAGTAATGAAGAAAGTAGTAAGAAAGAAGTAAGAAAGAAGTAAGAAAGAAGTAAGAAACAAGTAAGAAAGAAGTAAGAAAGAAAGAAGAAAGAAGTAAGAAAGAAGTAAGAAAGAAGTAAGAAATAAGTAAGAAAGAAGAAAAAAGAAGTTAGAAAGAAGTAAGAAAGAAGTAAGAAAGAAGTAAGAAAGAAAGAAGAAAGAAATAAGAAAGAAGTAAGAAAAGTATGAAAGAAGTAAGAAAGAAGAAAGAAAGAAGTAAGAAAGAAGTAAGAAAGAAGTAAGAAAGAAATAAGAAAGAAAGAAGAAAGAAGAAAGAAAGAAGTAGGAAAGAAGTAAGAAAGAAGTAAGATAGAAGTAATAAAGAATTAAGAAGGAATGAAGAAAGAAGTAAGAAAGAAGAAAGAACGAAGTAAGAAAGAAGTAAGAAAGAAGTAAGAACGAAGTAAGAAAGAAAGAAGAAAGAAGTAAGAAAGAAGTAAGAAAGAAGTATGAAAGAAGTAAGAAAGAAGAAAAAAGAAGTAAGAAAGAAATAAGAAAGAAAGAAGAAAGAAGTAAGAAAGAAAGAAGAAAGAAGTAAGAAAGAAGTAAGAAAGAAGTAAGAAAGAAGTAAGAAAGAAGTAAGAAAGAAAGAAGAAAGAAGAAGGAAAGAAATAAGAAAGAAGTAAGAAAGAAGTAAGAAAGAAGTAAGAAAGAAAGAAGAAAGAAGTAAGAAGTAAGAAAGAAGTAAGAAAGAAGCAAGAAAGAAGAAAGATAGAAGTAAGAAAGAAGAAAGAAAGAAGTAAGAAAGAAGTAAGAAAGAAGTAAGAAAGAAGTACGAAAGAAGTAAGAAAGAAATAAGAAAGAAAGAAGTAAGAAAGAAGTAAGAAAGAAAGAAGAAAGAAGTAAGAAAGAAGTAAGAAAGAAGTAAGAAAGAAGTAAGAAAGAAGTAAGAAAGAAGTAAGAAAGAAGTAAGAAAGAAGAAAGAAAGAAGTAAGAAAGAAGAAAGAAAGAAGTAAGAAAGAAGTAAGAAAGAAGTAAGAAAGAAGTAAGAAAGAAAGAAGAAAGAAATAAGAAAGAAGTAAGAAAGAAGTATGAAAGAAGTAAGAAAGAAGAAAGAAAGAAGTAAGAAAGAAGTAAGAAAGAAGTAAGAAAGAAATAAGAAAGAAAGAAGAAAGAAGAAAGAAAGAAGTAGGAAAGAAGTAAGAAAGAAGTAAGAAAGAAGTAATAAAGAATTAAGAAGGAATGAAGAAAGAAGTAAGAAAGAAGAAAGAACGAAGTAAGAAAGAAGTAAGAAAGAAGTAAGAAAGAAGTAAGAAAGAAAGAAGAAAGAAGTAAGAAAGAAGTAAGAAAGAAGTATGAAAGAAGTAAGAAAGAAGAAAGAAAGAAGAAAGAAGTAAGAAAGAAGAAAGAAAGAAGTAAGAAAGAAGTAAGAAAGAAGTAAGAAAGAAGTAAGAAGGAATGAAGAAAGTAGTAAGAAAGAAGTAAGAAAGAAGTAAGAAAGAACTAAGAAAGAAAGAAGAAAGAAGTAAGAAAGAAGTAAGAAAGAAGTAAGAAAGAAGAAAGATAGAAGTAAGAAAGAAGAAAGAAAGAAGTAACAAAGAAGTAAGAAAGAAGTAAGAAAGAAGTAAGAAAGAAGTACGAAAGAAGTAAGAAAGAAATAAGAAAGAAAGAAGTAAGAAAGAAGTAAGAAAGAAAGAAGAAAGAAGTAAGAAAGAAGTAAGAAAGAAGTAAGAAAGAAGTAAGAAAGAAGTAAGAAAGAAGTAAGAAAGAAGAAAGAAAGAAGTAAGAACGAAGAAAGAAAGAAGTAAGAAAGAAGTAAGAAAGAAGTAAGAAAGAAGTAAGAAAGAAAGAAGAAAGAAGTAAGAAAGAAGTAAGAAAGAAGTAAGAAAGAAGAAAAAAGAAGTAAGAAAGAAATAAGAAAGAAAGAAGTAAGAAAGAAGTAAGAAAGAAAGAAGAAAGAAGTAAGAAAGAAGTAAGAAAGAAGTAAGAAAGAAGTAAGAAAGAAGTAAGAAACAAGTAAGAAAGAAGTAAGAAAGAAAGAAGAAAGAAGAAAGAAAGAAGTAAGAAAGAAGTAAGAAAGAAGTAAGAAAGAAGTAAGAAGGAATGAAGAAAGTAGTAAGAAAGAAGTAAGAAAGAAGTATGAAAGAAGTAAGAAAGAAAGAAGAAAGAAGTAAGAAAGAAGTAAGAAAGAAGTAAGAAAGAAGTAAGAAAGAAGAAAGATAGAAGTAAGAAAGAAGAAAGAAAGAAGTAAGAAAGAAGTAAGAAAGAAGAAAGAAGTAAGAAAGAAGTACGAAAGAAAGAAGAAAGAAGTAAGAAAGAAGTAAGAAAGAAGTAAGAAAGAAGAAAAAAGAAGCTAAAAAGAAGTAAGAAAGAAGTAAGAAAGAAGTAAGAAAGAAGTAAGGAAGAAGTAAGAAAGAAGAAAGAAAGAAGTATGAAAGAAGTAAGAAAGAAGAAAGAAAGAAGTAAGAAAGAAGTAAGAAAGAAGTAAGAAAGAAGTAAGAAAGAAGTACGAAAGAAGTAAGAAAGAAGTAAGAAAGAAGTTAAAAAGAAGTAAGATAAAAAGTAAGAAAGAAGTAAGAAAGGAATAAGAAATAAGAAAGAAGTAAGAAAGAAGTAAGAAAGAAGTAAGAAAGAAGTAAGAAAGAAGTAAGAAAGAAGTTAAAAAGAAGTAAGATAAAAAGTAAGAAAGAAGTAAGAAAGGAATAAGAAATAAGAATGAAGTAAGAAAGAAGTAAGAAAGAAGTAAGAAAGAAAGAAGTAAGAAAGAAGAAAGAAACAAGTAAGAAAGAAGAAAGAAAGAAGTACGAAAGAAGTAAGAAAGAAGTAAAAAAGAAAGAAGTAAGAAAGAAGTAAGAAAGAAGTAAGAAAGAAGTAAGAAAGAAGAAAGATAGAAGTAAGAAAGAAGAAAGAAAGAAGTAACAAAGAAGTAAGAAAGAAGTAAGAAAGAAGTAAGAAAGAAGTACGAAAGAAGTAAGAAAGAAATAAGAAAGAAAGAAGTAAGAAAGAAGTAAGAAAGAAAGAAGAAAGAAGTAAGAAAGAAGTAAGAAAGAAGTAAGAAAGAAGTAAGAAAGAAGTAAGAAAGAAGTAAGAAAGAAGAAAGAAAGAAGTAAGAACGAAGAAAGAAAGAAGTAAGAAAGAAGTAAGAAAGAAGTAAGAAAGAAGTAAGAAAGAAAGAAGAAAGAAGTAAGAAAGAAGTAAGAAAGAAGTAAGAAAGAAGAAAAAAGAAGTAAGAAAGAAATAAGAAAGAAAGAAGTAAGAAAGAAGTAAGAAAGAAAGAAGAAAGAAGTAAGAAAGAAGTAAGAAAGAAGTAAGAAAGAAGTAAGAAAGAAGTAAGAAAGAAGTAAGAAAGAAGAAAGAAGTAAGAAAGAAAGAAGAAAGAAGTAAGAAAGAAGTAAGAAAGAAGTATGAAAGAAGTAAGAAAGAAGAAAGAAAGAAGTAAGAAAGAAGTAAGAAAGAAGTAAGAAAGAAGTAAGAAAGAAGTAAGAAAGAAAGGAGAAAGAAGTAAGAAAGAAGTAAGAAAGAAGTAAGAAAGAAGTAAGAAAGAAGAAAGAAAGAAGTAAGAAAGAAGTAAGAAAGAAGTAAGAAAGAAGTAAGAAAGAAGTAAGAAAGAAGTAAGAAAGAAGTAAGAAATAAGTAAGAAAGAAGAAAAAAGAAAGAAGAAAGAAGTAAGAAAGAAGTAAGAAAGAAGTATGAAAGAAGTAAGAAAGAAGAAAGAAAGAAGTAAGAAAGAAGTAAGAAAGAAGTAAGAAAGAAGTAAGAAAGAAAGAAGAAAGAAGAAAGAAAGAAGTAAGAAAGAAGTAAGAGAGAAGTAAGAAGTAATGAAGAAAGTAGTAAGAAAGAAGTAAGAAAGAAGTAAGAAGGAAGTAAGAAACAAGTAAGAAAGAAGTAAGAAAGAAAGAAGAAAGAAGTAAGAAAGAAGTAAGAAAGAAGTAAGAAATAAGTAAGAAAGAAGAAAAAAGAAGTTAGAAAGAAGTAAGAAAGAAGTAAGAAAGAAGTAAGAAAGAAAGAAGAAAGAAATAAGAAAGAAGTAAGAAAGAAGTATGAAAGAAGTAAGAAAGAAGAAAGAAAGAAGTAAGAAAGAAGTAAGAAAGAAGTAAGAAAGAAATAAGAAAGAAAGAAGAAAGAAGAAAGAAAGAAGTAGGAAAGAAGTAAGAAAGAAGTAAGATAGAAGTAATAAAGAATTAAGAAGGAATGAAGAAAGAAGTAAGAAAGAAGAAAGAACGAAGTAAGAAAGAAGTAAGAAAGAAGTAAGAAAGAAGTAAGAAAGAAAGAAGAAAGAAGTAAGAAAGAAGTAAGAAAGAAGTATGAAAGAAGTAAGAAAGAAGAAAGAAAGAAGAAAGAAGTAAGAAAGAAGAAAGAAAGAAGTAAGAAAGAAGTAAGAAAGAAGTAAGAAAGAAGTAAGAAGGAATGAAGAAAGTAGTAAGAAAGAAGTAAGAAAGAAGTAAGAAAGAAGTAAGAAAGAAAGAAGAAAGAAGTAAGAAAGAAGTAAGAAAGAAGTAAGAAAGAAGTAAGAAAGAAGAAAGATAGAAGTAAGAAAGAAGAAAGAAAGAAGTAACAAAGAAGTAAGAAAGAAGTAAGAAAGAAGTAAGAAAGAAGTACGAAAGAAGTAAGAAAGAAATAAGAAAGAAAGAAGTAAGAAAGAAGTAAGAAAGAAAGAAGAAAGAAGTAAGAAAGAAGTAAGAAAGAAGTAAGAAAGAAAGAAGAAAGAAGTAAGAAAGAAGTAAGAAAGAAGAAAGAAAGAAGTAAGAACGAAGAAAGAAAGAAGTAAGAAAGAAGTAAGAAAGAAGTAAGAAAGAAAGAAGAAAGAAGTAAGAAAGAAGTAAGAAAGAAGTAAGAAAGAAGAAAAAAGAAGTAAGAAAGAAATAAGAAAGAAAGAAGTAAGAAAGAAGTAAGAAAGAAAGAAGAAAGTAGTAAGAAAGAAGTAAGAAAGAAGTAAGAATGAAGTAAGAAACAAGTAAGAAAGAAGTAAGAAAGAAAGAAGAAAGAAGAAAGAAAGAAGTAAGAAAGAAGTAAGAAAGAAGTAAGAAAGAAGTAAGAAGGAATGAAGAAAGTAGTAAGAAAGAAGTAAGAAAGAAGTATGAAAGAAGTAAGAAAGAAAGAAGAAAGAAGTAAGAAAGAAGTAAGAAAGAAGTAAGAAAGAAGTAAGAAAGAAGAAAGATAGAAGTAAGAAAGAAGAAAGAAAGAAGTAAGAAAGAAGTAAGAAAGAAGAAAGAAGTAAGAAAGAAGTACGAAAGAAAGAAGAAAGAAGTAAGAAAGAAGTAAGAAAGAAGTAAGAAAGAAGAAAAAAGAAGTTAAAAAGAAGTAAGAAAGAAGTAAGAAAGAAGTAAGAAAGAAGTAAGGAAGAAGTAAGAAAGAAGAAAGAAAGAAGTATGAAAGAAGTAAGAAAGAAGAAAGAAAGAAGTAATAAAGAAGTAAGAAAGAAGTAAGAAAGAAGTAATAAAGAATTAAGAAGGAATGAAGAAAGAAGTAAGAAAGAAGAAAGAAAGAAGTAAGAAAGAAGTAAGAAAGAAGTATGAAAGAAGTAAGAAAGAAGAAAGAAAGAAGTAAGAAAGAAGTAAGAAAGAAGAAAGAAAGAATTAAGAAAGAAGTAAGAAAGAAGTAAGAAAGAAGTAAGAAAGAAGTAAGAAGGAATGAAGAAAGTAGTAAGAAAGAAGTAAGAAAGAAGTAAGAAAGAAAGAAGAAAGAAGTAAGAAAGAAGTAAGAAAGAAGTAAGAAAGAAGTAAGAAAGAAGAAACATAGAAGTAAGAAAGAAGAAAGAGAGAAGTAAGAAAGAAGTAAGAAAGAAGTAAGAAAGAAGTAAGAAAGAAGTACGAAAGAAGTAAGAAAGAAATAAGAAAGAAAGAAGTAAGAAAGAAGTAAGAAAGAAGAAAGATAGAAGTAAGAAAGAAGAAAGAAAGAAGTAAGAAAGAAGTAAGAAAGAAGTAAGAAAGAAGTAAGAAAGAAGTACGAAAGAAGTAAGAAAGAAAGAAGTAAGAAAGAAGTAAGAAAGAAGTAAGAAAGAAAGAAGAAAGAAGTAAGTAAGAAGTAAGAAAGAAGTAAGAAAGAAGTAAGAAAGAAGAAAAAAGAAGTAAGAAAGAAATAAGAAAGAAAGAAGAAAGAAGTAAGAAAGAAAGAAGAAAGAAGTAAGAAAGAAGTAAGAAAGAAGTAAGAAAGAAGTAAGAAAGAAGTAAGAAACAAGTAAGAAAGAAGTAAGAAAGAAAGAAGAAAGAAGAAGGAAAGAAGTAAGAAAGAAGTAAGAAAGAAGTAAGAAAGAAGTAAGAAAGAAAGAAGAAAGAAGTAAGAAAGAAGTAAGAAAGAAGTAAGAAAGAAGCAAGAAAGAAGAAAGATAGAAGTAAGAAAGAAGAAAGAAAGAAGTAAGAAAGAAGTAAGAAAGAAGTAAGAAAGAAGTAAGAAAGAAGTACGAAAGAAGTAAGAAAGAAATAAGAAAGAAAGAAGTAAGAAAGAAGTAAGAAAGAAAGAAGAAAGAAGTAAGAAAGAAGTAAGAAAGAAGTAAGAAAGAAGTAAGAAAGAAGTAAGAAAGAAGTATGAAAGAAGTAAGAAAGAAGAAAGAAAGAAGAAAGAAGTAAGAAAGAAGAAAGAAAGAAGTAAGAAAGAAGTAAGAAAGAAGTAAGAAAGAAGTAAGAAAGAAGAAAGATAGAAGTAAGAAAGAAGAAAGAAAGAAGTAACAAAGAAGTAAGAAAGAAGTAAGAAAGAAGTAAGAAAGAAGTACGAAAGAAGTAAGAAAGAAATAAGAAAGAAAGAAGTAAGAAAGAAGTAAGAAAGAAAGAAGAAAGAAGTAAGAAAGAAGTAAGAAAGAAGTAAGAAAGAAGTAAGAAAGAAGTAAGAAAGAAGTAAGAAAGAAGAAAGAAAGAAGTAAGAACGAAGAAAGAAAGAAGTAAGAAAGAAGTAAGAAAGAAGTAAGAAAGAAGTAAGAAAGAAAGAAGAAAGAAGTAAGAAAGAAGTAAGAAAGAAGTAAGAAAGAAATAAGAAAGAAAGAAGTAAGAAAGAAGTAAGAAAGAAAGAAGAAAGTAGTAAGAAAGAAGTAAGAAAGAAGTAAGAAAGAAGTAAGAAAGAAGTAAGAAACAAGTAAGAAAGAAGTAAGAAAGAAAGAAGAAAGAAGAAAGAAAGAAGTAAGAAAGAAGTAAGAAAGAAGTAAGAAAGAAGTAAGAAGGAATGAAGAAAGTAGTAAGAAAGAAGTAAGAAAGAAGTATGAAAGAAGTAAGAAAGAAAGAAGAAAGAAGTAAGAAAGAAGTAAGAAAGAAGTAAGAAAGAAGTAAGAAAGAAGAAAGATAGAAGTAAGAAAGAAGAAAGAAAGAAGTAAGAAAGAAGTAAGAAAGAAGAAAGAAGTAAGAAAGAAGTACGAAAGAAAGAAGAAAGAAGTAAGAAAGAAGTAAGAAAGAAGTAAGAAAGAAGAAAAAAGAAGTTAAAAAGAAGTAAGAAAGAAGTAAGAAAGAAGTAAGAAAGAAGTAAGGAAGAAGTAAGAAAGAAGAAAGAAAGAAGTATGAAAGAAGTAAGAAAGAAGAAAGAAAGAAGTAAGAAAGAAGTAAGAAAGAAGTAATAAAGAAGTAAGAAAGAAGTAAGAAAGAAGTAATAAAGAATTAAGAAGGAATGAAGAAAGAAGTAAGAAAGAAGAAAGAAAGAAGTAAGAAAGAAGTATGAAAGAAGTAAGAAAGAAGAAAGAAAGAAGTAAGAAAGAAGTAAGAAAGAAGAAAGAAAGAATTAAGAAAGAAGTAAGAAAGAAGTAAGAAAGAAGTAAGAAAGAAGTAAGAAGGAATGAAGAAAGTAGTAAGAAAGAAGTAAGAAAGAAGTAAGAAAGAAAGAAGAAAGAAGTAAGAAAGAAGTAAGAAAGAAGTAAGAAAGAAGTAAGAAAGAAGAAACATAGAAGTAAGAAAGAAGAAAGAGAGAAGTAAGAAAGAAGTAAGAAAGAAGTAAGAAAGAAGTAAGAAAGAAGTACGAAAGAAGTAAGAAAGAAATAAGAAAGAAAGAAGTAAGAAAGAAGTAAGAAAGAAGAAAGATAGAAGTAAGAAAGAAGAAAGAAAGAAGTAAGAAAGAAGTAAGAAAGAAGTAAGAAAGAAGTAAGAAAGAAGTACGAAAGAAGTAAGAAAGAAAGAAGTAAGAAAGAAGTAAGAAAGAAGTAAGAAAGAAAGAAGAA
Organism: Columba livia; assembly: GCF_036013475.1. Classification (NCBI taxonomy): domain Eukaryota; kingdom Metazoa; phylum Chordata; class Aves; order Columbiformes; family Columbidae; genus Columba; species Columba livia. The sequence continues at coordinate 179,605 of NW_027043038.1, read as the reverse complement.
AGAAGTAAGTAAGAAGTAAGAAAGAAGTAAGAAAGAAGTAAGAAAGAAGAAAAAAGAAGTAAGAAAGAAATAAGAAAGAAAGAAGAAAGAAGTAAGAAAGAAAGAAGAAAGAAGTAAGAAAGAAGTAAGAAAGAAGTAAGAAAGAAGTAAGAAAGAAGTAAGAAACAAGTAAGAAAGAAGTAAGAAAGAAAGAAGAAAGAAGTAGGAAAGAAGTAAGAAAGAAGTAAGAAAGAAGTAAGAAAGAAGTAAGAAAGAAAGAAGAAAGAAGTAAGAAAGAAGTAAGAAAGAAGTAAGAAAGAAGCAAGAAAGAAGAAAGATAGAAGTAAGAAAGAAGAAAGAAAGAAGTAAGAAAGAAGTAAGAAAGAAGTAAGAAAGAAGTAAGAAAGAAGTACGAAAGAAGTAAGAAAGAAATAAGAAAGAAAGAAGTAAGAAAGAAGTAAGAAAGAAAGAAGAAAGAAGTAAGAAAGAAGTAAGAAAGAAGTAAGAAAGAAGTAAGAAAGAAGTAAGAAAGAAGTACGAAAGAAGTAAGAAAGAAGTAAGAAAGAAGTTAAAAAGAAGTAAGATAAAAAGTAAGAAAGAAGTAAGAAAGGAATAAGAAATAAGAAAGAAGTAAGAAAGAAGTAAGAAAGAAGTAAGAAAGAAGTAAGAAAGAAGTAAGAAAGAAGTTAAAAAGAAGTAAGATAAAAAGTAAGAAAGAAGTAAGAAAGGAATAAGAAATAAGAATGAAGTAAGAAAGAAGTAAGAAAGAAGTAAGAAAGAAAGAAGTAAGAAAGAAGAAAGAAACAAGTAAGAAAGAAGAAAGAAAGAAGTACGAAAGAAGTAAGAAAGAAGTAAAAAAGAAAGAAGTAAGAAAGAAGTAAGAAAGAAGTAAGAAAGAAGTAAGAAAGAAGAAAGATAGAAGTAAGAAAGAAGAAAGAAAGAAGTAACAAAGAAGTAAGAAAGAAGTAAGAAAGAAGTAAGAAAGAAGTACGAAAGAAGTAAGAAAGAAATAAGAAAGAAAGAAGTAAGAAAGAAGTAAGAAAGAAAGAAGAAAGAAGTAAGAAAGAAGTAAGAAAGAAGTAAGAAAGAAGTAAGAAAGAAGTAAGAAAGAAGTAAGAAAGAAGAAAGAAAGAAGTAAGAACGAAGAAAGAAAGAAGTAAGAAAGAAGTAAGAAAGAAGTAAGAAAGAAGTAAGAAAGAAAGAAGAAAGAAGTAAGAAAGAAGTAAGAAAGAAGTAAGAAAGAAGAAAAAAGAAGTAAGAAAGAAATAAGAAAGAAAGAAGTAAGAAAGAAGTAAGAAAGAAAGAAGAAAGAAGTAAGAAAGAAGTAAGAAAGAAGTAAGAAAGAAGTAAGAAAGAAGTAAGAAACAAGTAAGAAAGAAGTAAGAAAGAAAGAAGAAAGAAGAAAGAAAGAAGTAAGAAAGAAGTAAGAAAGAAGTAAGAAAGAAGTAAGAAGGAATGAAGAAAGTAGTAAGAAAGAAGTAAGAAAGAAGTATGAAAGAAGTAAGAAAGAAAGAAGAAAGAAGAAAGAAAGAAGTAAGAAAGAAGTAAGAAAGAAGTAAGAAAGAAGAAAGATAGAAGTAAGAAAGAAGAAAGAAAGAAGTAAGAAAGAAGTAAGAAAGAAGAAAGAAGTAAGAAAGAAGTACGAAAGAAAGAAGAAAGAAGTAAGAAAGAAGTAAGAAAGAAGTAAGAAAGAAGAAAAAAGAAGTTAAAAAGAAGTAAGAAAGAAGTAAGAAAGAAGTAAGAAAGAAGTAAGGAAGAAGTAAGAAAGAAGAAAGAAAGAAGTATGAAAGAAGTAAGAAAGAAGAAAGAAAGAAGTAAGAAAGAAGTAAGAAAGAAGTAAGAAAGAAGTAAGAAAGAAGTACGAAAGAAGTAAGAAAGAAGTAAGAAAGAAGTTAAAAAGAAGTAAGATAAAAAGTAAGAAAGAAGTAAGAAAGGAATAAGAAATAAGAAAGAAGTAAGAAAGAAGTAAGAAAGAAGTAAGAAAGAAGTAAGAAAGAAGTAAGAAAGAAGTTAAAAAGAAGTAAGATAAAAAGTAAGAAAGAAGTAAGAAAGGAATAAGAAATAAGAATGAAGTAAGAAAGAAGTAAGAAAGAAGTAAGAAAGAAAGAAGTAAGAAAGAAGAAAGAAACAAGTAAGAAAGAAGAAAGAAAGAAGTACGAAAGAAGTAAGAAAGAAGTAAAAAAGAAAGAAGTAAGAAAGAAGTAAGAAAGAAGTAAGAAAGAAGTAAGAAAGAAGTAAGAAAGAAGAAAGAAGTAAGAAAGAAAGAAGAAAGAAGTAAGAAAGAAGTAAGAAAGAAGTATGAAAGAAGTAAGAAAGAAGAAAGAAAGAAGTAAGAAAGAAGTAAGAAAGAAGTAAGAAAGAAGTAAGAAAGAAGTAAGAAAGAAAGGAGAAAGAAGTAAGAAAGAAGTAAGAAAGAAGTAAGAAAGAAGTAAGAAAGAAGAAAGAAAGAAGTAAGAAAGAAGTAAGAAAGAAGTAAGAAAGAAGTAAGAAAGAAGTAAGAAAGAAGTAAGAAAGAAGTAAGAAATAAGTAAGAAAGAAGAAAAAAGAAAGAAGAAAGAAGTAAGAAAGAAGTAAGAAAGAAGTATGAAAGAAGTAAGAAAGAAGAAAGAAAGAAGTAAGAAAGAAGTAAGAAAGAAGTAAGAAAGAAGTAAGAAAGAAAGAAGAAAGAAGAAAGAAAGAAGTAAGAAAGAAGTAAGAGAGAAGTAAGAAGTAATGAAGAAAGTAGTAAGAAAGAAGTAAGAAAGAAGTAAGAAGGAAGTAAGAAACAAGTAAGAAAGAAGTAAGAAAGAAAGAAGAAAGAAGTAAGAAAGAAGTAAGAAAGAAGTAAGAAATAAGTAAGAAAGAAGAAAAAAGAAGTTAGAAAGAAGTAAGAAAGAAGTAAGAAAGAAGTAAGAAAGAAAGAAGAAAGAAATAAGAAAGAAGTAAGAAAGAAGTATGAAAGAAGTAAGAAAGAAGAAAGAAAGAAGTAAGAAAGAAGTAAGAAAGAAGTAAGAAAGAAATAAGAAAGAAAGAAGAAAGAAGAAAGAAAGAAGTAGGAAAGAAGTAAGAAAGAAGTAAGATAGAAGTAATAAAGAATTAAGAAGGAATGAAGAAAGAAGTAAGAAAGAAGAAAGAACGAAGTAAGAAAGAAGTAAGAAAGAAGTAAGAAAGAAGTAAGAAAGAAAGAAGAAAGAAGTAAGAAAGAAGTAAGAAAGAAGTATGAAAGAAGTAAGAAAGAAGAAAGAAAGAAGAAAGAAGTAAGAAAGAAGAAAGAAAGAAGTAAGAAAGAAGTAAGAAAGAAGTAAGAAAGAAGTAAGAAAGAAGTAAGAAGGAATGAAGAAAGTAGTAAGAAAGAAGTAAGAAAGAAGTAAGAAAGAAGTAAGAAAGAAAGAAGAAAGAAGTAAGAAAGAAGTAAGAAAGAAGTAAGAAAGAAGTAAGAAAGAAGAAAGATAGAAGTAAGAAAGAAGAAAGAAAGAAGTAACAAAGAAGTAAGAAAGAAGTAAGAAAGAAGTAAGAAAGAAGTACGAAAGAAGTAAGAAAGAAATAAGAAAGAAAGAAGTAAGAAAGAAGTAAGAAAGAAAGAAGAAAGAAGTAAGAAAGAAGTAAGAAAGAAGTAAGAAAGAAAGAAGAAAGAAGTAAGAAAGAAGTAAGAAAGAAGAAAGAAAGAAGTAAGAACGAAGAAAGAAAGAAGTAAGAAAGAAGTAAGAAAGAAGTAAGAAAGAAAGAAGAAAGAAGTAAGAAAGAAGTAAGAAAGAAGTAAGAAAGAAGTAAGAAACAAGTAAGAAAGAAGTAAGAAAGAAAGAAGAAAGAAGAAAGAAAGAAGTAAGAAAGAAGTAAGAAAGAAGTAAGAAAGAAGTAAGAAGGAATGAAGAAAGTAGTAAGAAAGAAGTAAGAAAGAAGTATGAAAGAAGTAAGAAAGAAAGAAGAAAGAAGTAAGAAAGAAGTAAGAAAGAAGTAAGAAAGAAGTAAGAAAGAAGAAAGATAGAAGTAAGAAAGAAGAAAGAAAGAAGTAAGAAAGAAGTAAGAAAGAAGAAAGAAGTAAGAAAGAAGTACGAAAGAAAGAAGAAAGAAGTAAGAAAGAAGTAAGAAAGAAGTAAGAAAGAAGAAAAAAGAAGTTAAAAAGAAGTAAGAAAGAAGTAAGAAAGAAGTAAGAAAGAAGTAAGGAAGAAGTAAGAAAGAAGAAAGAAAGAAGTATGAAAGAAGTAAGAAAGAAGAAAGAAAGAAGTAAGAAAGAAGTAAGAAAGAAGTAATAAAGAAGTAAGAAAGAAGAAAAAAGAAGTAAGAAAGAAATAAGAAAGAAAGAAGAAAGAAGTAAGAAAGAAAGAAGAAAGAAGTAAGAAAGAAGTAAGAAAGAAGTAAGAAAGAAGTAAGAAACAAGTAAGAAAGAAGTAAGAAAGAAAGAAGAAAGAAGAAGGAAAGAAGTAAGAAAGAAGTAAGAAAGAAGTAAGAAAGAAGTAAGAAAGAAAGAAGAAAGAAGTAAGAAAGAAGTAAGAAAGAAGTAAGAAAGAAGCAAGAAAGAAGAAAGATAGAAGTAAGAAAGAAGAAAGAAAGAAGTAAGAAAGAAGTAAGAAAGAAGTAAGAAAGAAGTAAGAAAGAAGTACGAAAGAAGTAAGAAAGAAATAAGAAAGAAAGAAGTAAGAAAGAAGTAAGAAAGAAAGAAGAAAGAAGTAAGAAAGAAGTAAGAAAGAAGTAAGAAAGAAGTAAGAAAGAAGTAAGAAAGAAGTATGAAAGAAGTAAGAAAGAAGAAAGAAAGAAGAAAGAAGTAAGAAAGAAGAAAGAAAGAAGTAAGAAAGAAGTAAGAAAGAAGTAAGAAAGAAGTAAGAAAGAAGAAAGATAGAAGTAAGAAAGAAGAAAGAAAGAAGTAACAAAGAAGTAAGAAAGAAGTAAGAAAGAAGTAAGAAAGAAGTACGAAAGAAGTAAGAAAGAAATAAGAAAGAAAGAAGTAAGAAAGAAGTAAGAAAGAAAGAAGAAAGAAGTAAGAAAGAAGTAAGAAAGAAGTAAGAAAGAAGTAAGAAAGAAGTAAGAAAGAAGTAAGAAAGAAGAAAGAAAGAAGTAAGAACGAAGAAAGAAAGAAGTAAGAAAGACGTAAGAAAGAAGTAAGAAAGAAGTAAGAAAGAAAGAAGAAAGAAGTAAGAAAGAAGTAAGAAAGAAGTAAGAAAGAAGAAAAAAGAAGTAAGAAAGAAATAAGAAAGAAAGAAGTAAGAAAGAAGTAAGAAAGAAAGAAGAAAGTAGTAAGAAAGAAGTAAGAAAGAAGTAAGAAAGAAGTAAGAAAGAAGTAAGAAACAAGTAAGAAAGAAGTAAGAAAGAAAGAAGAAAGAAGAAAGAAAGAAGTAAGAAAGAAGTAAGAAAGAAGTAAGAAAGAAGTAAGAAGGAATGAAGAAAGTAGTAAGAAAGAAGTAAGAAAGAAGTATGAAAGAAGTAAGAAAGAAAGAAGAAAGAAGTAAGAAAGAAGTAAGAAAGAAGTAAGAAAGAAGTAAGAAAGAAGTAAGAAAGAAGTAAGAAAGAAGAAACATAGAAGTAAGAAAGAAGAAAGAGAGAAGTAAGAAAGAAGTAAGAAAGAAGTAAGAAAGAAGTAAGAAAGAAGTACGAAAGAAGTAAGAAAGAAATAAGAAAGAAAGAAGTAAGAAAGAAGTAAGAAAGAAGAAAGATAGAAGTAAGAAAGAAGAAAGAAAGAAGTAAGAAAGAAGTAAGAAAGAAGTAAGAAAGAAGTAAGAAAGAAGTACGAAAGAAGTAAGAAAGAAAGAAGTAAGAAAGAAGTAAGAAAGAAAGAAGAAAGAAGTAAGTAAGAAGTAAGAAAGAAGTAAGAAAGAAGTAAGAAAGAAGAAAAAAGAAGTAAGAAAGAAATAAGAAAGAAAGAAGAAAGAAGTAAGAAAGAAAGAAGAAAGAAGTAAGAAAGAAGTAAGAAAGAAGTAAGAAAGAAGTAAGAAAGAAGTAAGAAACAAGTAAGAAAGAAGTAAGAAAGAAAGAAGAAAGAAGAAGGAAAGAAGTAAGAAAGAAGTAAGAAAGAAGTAAGAAAGAAGTAAGAAAGAAAGAAGAAAGAAGTAAGAAAGAAGTAAGAAAGAAGTAAGAAAGAAGCAAGAAAGAAGAAAGATAGAAGTAAGAAAGAAGAAAGAAAGAAGTAAGAAAGAAGTAAGAAAGAAGTAAGAAAGAAGTAAGAAAGAAGTACGAAAGAAGTAAGAAAGAAATAAGAAAGAAAGAAGTAAGAAAGAAGTAAGAAAGAAAGAAGAAAGAAGTAAGAAAGAAGTAAGAAAGAAGTAAGAAAGAAGTAAGAAAGAAGTAAGAAAGAAGTATGAAAGAAGTAAGAAAGAAGAAAGAAAGAAGAAAGAAGTAAGAAAGAAGAAAGAAAGAAGTAAGAAAGAAGTAAGAAAGAAGTAAGAAAGAAGTAAGAAAGAAGAAAGATAGAAGTAAGAAAGAAGAAAGAAAGAAGTAACAAAGAAGTAAGAAAGAAGTAAGAAAGAAGTAAGAAAGAAGTACGAAAGAAGTAAGAAAGAAATAAGAAAGAAAGAAGTAAGAAAGAAGTAAGAAAGAAAGAAGAAAGAAGTAAGAAAGAAGTAAGAAAGAAGTAAGAAAGAAGTAAGAAAGAAGTAAGAAAGAAGTAAGAAAGAAGAAAGAAAGAAGTAAGAACGAAGAAAGAAAGAAGTAAGAAAGAAGTAAGAAAGAAGTAAGAAAGAAGTAAGAAAGAAAGAAGAAAGAAGTAGGAAAGAAGTAAGAAAGAAGTAAGAAAGAAGAAAAAAGAAGTAAGAAAGAAATAAGAAAGAAAGAAGTAAGAAAGAAGTAAGAAAGAAAGAAGAAAGTAGTAAGAAAGAAGTAAGAAAGAAGTAAGAAAGAAGTAAGAAAGAAGTAAGAAACAAGTAAGAAAGAAGTAAGAAAGAAAGAAGAAAGAAGAAAGAAAGAAGTAAGAAAGAAGTAAGAAAGAAGTAAGAAAGAAGTAAGAAGGAATGAAGAAAGTAGTAAGAAAGAAGTAAGAAAGAAGTATGAAAGAAGTAAGAAAGAAAGAAGAAAGAAGTAAGAAAGAAGTAAGAAAGAAGTAAGAAAGAAGTAAGAAAGAAGAAAGATAGAAGTAAGAAAGAAGAAAGAAAGAAGTAAGAAAGAAGTAAGAAAGAAGAAAGAAGTAAGAAAGAAGTACGAAAGAAAGAAGAAAGAAGTAAGAAAGAAGTAAGAAAGAAGTAAGAAAGAAGAAAAAAGAAGTTAAAAAGAAGTAAGAAAGAAGTAAGAAAGAAGTAAGAAAGAAGTAAGGAAGAAGTAAGAAAGAAGAAAGAAAGAAGTATGAAAGAAGTAAGAAAGAAGAAAGAAAGAAGTAAGAAAGAAGTAAGAAAGAAGTAATAAAGAAGTAAGAAAGAAGTAAGAAAGAAGTAATAAAGAATTAAGAAGGAATGAAGAAAGAAGTAAGAAAGAAGAAAGAAAGAAGTAAGAAAGAAGTATGAAAGAAGTAAGAAAGAAGAAAGAAAGAAGTAAGAAAGAAGTAAGAAAGAAGAAAGAAAGAATTAAGAAAGAAGTAAGAAAGAAGTAAGAAAGAAGTAAGAAAGAAGTAAGAAGGAATGAAGAAAGTAGTAAGAAAGAAGTAAGAAAGAAGTAAGAAAGAAAGAAGAAAGAAGTAAGAAAGAAGTAAGAAAGAAGTAAGAAAGAAGTAAGAAAGAAGAAACATAGAAGTAAGAAAGAAGAAAGAGAGAAGTAAGAAAGAAGTAAGAAAGAAGTAAGAAAGAAGTAAGAAAGAAGTACGAAAGAAGTAAGAAAGAAATAAGAAAGAAAGAAGTAAGAAAGAAGTAAGAAAGAAGAAAGATAGAAGTAAGAAAGAAGAAAGAAAGAAGTAAGAAAGAAGTAAGAAAGAAGTAAGAAAGAAGTAAGAAAGAAGTACGAAAGAAAGAAGAAAGAAGTAAGAAAGAAGTAAGAAAGAAATAAGAAAGAAAGAAGAAAGAAGTAAGTAAGAAGTAAGAAAGAAGTAAGAAAGAAGTAAGAAAGAAGAAAAAAGAAGTAAGAAAGAAATAAGAAAGAAAGAAGAAAGAAGTAAGAAAGAAAGAAGAAAGAAGTAAGAAAGAAGTAAGAAAGAAGTAAGAAAGAAGTAAGAAAGAAGTAAGAAACAAGTAAGAAAGAAGTAAGAAAGAAAGAAGAAAGAAGTAGGAAAGAAGTAAGAAAGAAGTAAGAAAGAAGTAAGAAAGAAGTAAGAAAGAAAGAAGAAAGAAGTAAGAAAGAAGTAAGAAAGAAGTAAGAAAGAAGCAAGAAAGAAGAAAGATAGAAGTAAGAAAGAAGAAAGAAAGAAGTAAGAAAGAAGTAAGAAAGAAGTAAGAAAGAAGTAAGAAAGAAGTACGAAAGAAGTAAGAAAGATAAAAGAAAGAAAGAAGTAAGAAAGAAGTAAGAAAGAAAGAAGAAAGAAGTAAGAAAGAAGTAAGAAAGAAGTAAGAAAGAAGTAAGAAAGAAGTAAGAAAGAAGTACGAAAGAAGTAAGAAAGAAGTAAGAAAGAAGTTAAAAAGAAGTAAGATAAAAAGTAAGAAAGAAGTAAGAAAGGAATAAGAAATAAGAAAGAAGTAAGAAAGAAGTAAGAAAGAAGTAAGAAAGAAGTAAGAAAGAAGTAAGAAAGAAGTTAAAAAGAAGTAAGATAAAAAGTAAGAAAGAAGTAAGAAAGGAATAAGAAATAAGAATGAAGTAAGAAAGAAGTAAGAAAGAAGTAAGAAAGAAAGAAGTAAGAAAGAAGAAAGAAACAAGTAAGAAAGAAGAAAGAAAGAAGTACGAAAGAAGTAAGAAAGAAGTAAAAAAGAAAGAAGTAAGAAAGAAGTAAGAAAGAAGTAAGAAAGAAGTAAGAAAGAAGAAAGATAGAAGTAAGAAAGAAGAAAGAAAGAAGTAACAAAGAAGTAAGAAAGAAGTAAGAAAGAAGTAAGAAAGAAGTACGAAAGAAGTAAGAAAGAAATAAGAAAGAAAGAAGTAAGAAAGAAGTAAGAAAGAAAGAAGAAAGAAGTAAGAAAGAAGTAAGAAAGAAGTAAGAAAGAAGTAAGAAAGAAGTAAGAAAGAAGTAAGAAAGAAGAAAGAAAGAAGTAAGAACGAAGAAAGAAAGAAGTAAGAAAGAAGTAAGAAAGAAGTAAGAAAGAAGTAAGAAAGAAGAAAAAAGAAGTAAGAAAGAAATAAGAAAGAAAGAAGTAAGAAAGAAGTAAGAAAGAAAGAAGAAAGAAGTAAGAAAGAAGTAAGAAAGAAGTAAGAAAGAAGTAAGAAAGAAGTAAGAAACAAGTAAGAAAGAAGTAAGAAAGAAAGAAGAAAGAAGAAAGAAAGAAGTAAGAAAGAAGTAAGAAAGAAGTAAGAAAGAAGTAAGAAGGAATGAAGAAAGTAGTAAGAAAGAAGTAAGAAAGAAGTATGAAAGAAGTAAGAAAGAAAGAAGAAAGAAGAAAGAAAGAAGTAAGAAAGAAGTAAGAAAGAAGTAAGAAAGAAGAAAGATAGAAGTAAGAAAGAAGAAAGAAAGAAGTAAGAAAGAAGTAAGAAAGAAGAAAGAAGTAAGAAAGAAGTACGAAAGAAAGAAGAAAGAAGTAAGAAAGAAGTAAGAAAGAAGTAAGAAAGAAGAAAAAAGAAGTTAAAAAGAAGTAAGAAAGAAGTAAGAAAGAAGTAAGAAAGAAGTAAGGAAGAAGTAAGAAAGAAGAAAGAAAGAAGTATGAAAGAAGTAAGAAAGAAGAAAGAAAGAAGTAAGAAAGAAGTAAGAAAGAAGTAAGAAAGAAGTAAGAAAGAAGTACGAAAGAAGTAAGAAAGAAGTAAGAAAGAAGTTAAAAAGAAGTAAGATAAAAAGTAAGAAAGAAGTAAGAAAGGAATAAGAAATAAGAAAGAAGTAAGAAAGAAGTAAGAAAGAAGTAAGAAAGAAGTAAGAAAGAAGTAAGAAAGAAGTTAAAAAGAAGTAAGATAAAAAGTAAGAAAGAAGTAAGAAAGGAATAAGAAATAAGAATGAAGTAAGAAAGAAGTAAGAAAGAAGTAAGAAAGAAAGAAGTAAGAAAGAAGAAAGAAACAAGTAAGAAAGAAGAAAGAAAGAAGTACGAAAGAAGTAAGAAAGAAGTAAAAAAGAAAGAAGTAAGAAAGAAGTAAGAAAGAAGTAAGAAAGAAGTAAGAAAGAAGAAAGAAGTAAGAAAGAAAGAAGAAAGAAGTAAGAAAGAAGTAAGAAAGAAGTATGAAAGAAGTAAGAAAGAAGAAAGAAAGAAGTAAGAAAGAAGTAAGAAAGAAGTAAGAAAGAAGTAAGAAAGAAGTAAGAAAGAAAGGAGAAAGAAGTAAGAAAGAAGTAAGAAAGAAGTAAGAAAGAAGTAAGAAAGAAGAAAGAAAGAAGTAAGAAAGAAGTAAGAAAGAAGTAAGAAAGAAGTAAGAAAGAAGTAAGAAAGAAGTAAGAAAGAAGTAAGAAATAAGTAAGAAAGAAGAAAAAAGAAAGAAGAAAGAAGTAAGAAAGAAGTAAGAAAGAAGTATGAAAGAAGTAAGAAAGAAGAAAGAAAGAAGTAAGAAAGAAGTAAGAAAGAAGTAAGAAAGAAGTAAGAAAGAAAGAAGAAAGAAGAAAGAAAGAAGTAAGAAAGAAGTAAGAGAGAAGTAAGAAGTAATGAAGAAAGTAGTAAGAAAGAAGTAAGAAAGAAGTAAGAAGGAAGTAAGAAACAAGTAAGAAAGAAGTAAGAAAGAAAGAAGAAAGAAGTAAGAAAGAAGTAAGAAAGAAGTAAGAAATAAGTAAGAAAGAAGAAAAAAGAAGTTAGAAAGAAGTAAGAAAGAAGTAAGAAAGAAGTAAGAAAGAAAGAAGAAAGAAATAAGAAAGAAGTAAGAAAGAAGTATGAAAGAAGTAAGAAAGAAGAAAGAAAGAAGTAAGAAAGAAGTAAGAAAGAAGTAAGAAAGAAATAAGAAAGAAAGAAGAAAGAAGAAAGAAAGAAGTAGGAAAGAAGTAAGAAAGAAGTAAGATAGAAGTAATAAAGAATTAAGAAGGAATGAAGAAAGAAGTAAGAAAGAAGAAAGAACGAAGTAAGAAAGAAGTAAGAATGAAGTAAGAAAGAAGTAAGAAAGAAAGAAGAAAGAAGTAAGAAAGAAGTAAGAAAGAAGTATGAAAGAAGTAAGAAAGAAGAAAGAAAGAAGAAAGAAGTAAGAAAGAAGAAAGAAAGAAGTAAGAAAGAAGTAAGAAAGAAGTAAGAAAGAAGTAAGAAAGAAGTAAGAAGGAATGAAGAAAGTAGTAAGAAAGAAGTAAGAAAGAAGTAAGAAAGAAGTAAGAAAGAAAGAAGAAAGAAGTAAGAAAGAAGTAAGAAAGAAGTAAGAAAGAAGTAAGAAAGAAGAAAGATAGAAGTAAGAAAGAAGAAAGAAAGAAGTAACAAAGAAGTAAGAAAGAAGTAAGAAAGAAGTAAGAAAGAAGTACGAAAGAAGTAAGAAAGAAATAAGAAAGAAAGAAGTAAGAAAGAAGTAAGAAAGAAAGAAGAAAGAAGTAAGAAAGAAGTAAGAAAGAAGTAAGAAAGAAAGAAGAAAGAAGTAAGAAAGAAGTAAGAAAGAAGAAAGAAAGAAGTAAGAACGAAGAAAGAAAGAAGTAAGAAAGAAGTAAGAAAGAAGTAAGAAAGAAAGAAGAAAGAAGTAAGAAAGAAGTAAGAAAGAAGTAAGAAAGAAGAAAAAAGAAGTAAGAAAGAAATAAGAAAGAAAGAAGTAAGAAAGAAGTAAGAAAGAAAGAAGAAAGTAGTAAGAAAGAAGTAAGAAAGAAGTAAGAATGAAGTAAGAAACAAGTAAGAAAGAAGTAAGAAAGAAAGAAGAAAGAAGAAAGAAAGAAGTAAGAAAGAAGTAAGAAAGAAGTAAGAAAGAAGTAAGAAGGAATGAAGAAAGTAGTAAGAAAGAAGTAAGAAAGAAGTATGAAAGAAGTAAGAAAGAAAGAAGAAAGAAGTAAGAAAGAAGTAAGAAAGAAGTAAGAAAGAAGTAAGAAAGAAGAAAGATAGAAGTAAGAAAGAAGAAAGAAAGAAGTAAGAAAGAAGTAAGAAAGAAGAAAGAAGTAAGAAAGAAGTACGAAAGAAAGAAGAAAGAAGTAAGAAAGAAGTAAGAAAGAAGAAAAAAGAAGTTAAAAAGAAGTAAGAAAGAAGTAAGAAAGAAGTAAGAAAGAAGTAAGGAAGAAGTAAGAAAGAAGAAAGAAAGAAGTATGAAAGAAGTAAGAAAGAAGAAAGAAAGAAGTAAGAAAGAAGTAAGAAAGAAGTAATAAAGAAGTAAGAAAGAAGTAAGAAAGAAGTAATAAAGAATTAAGAAGGAATGAAGAAAGAAGTAAGAAAGAAGAAAGAAAGAAGTAAGAAAGAAGTAAGAAAGAAGTATGAAAGAAGTAAGAAAGAAGAAAGAAAGAAGTAAGAAAGAAGTAAGAAAGAAGAAAGAAAGAATTAAGAAAGAAGTAAGAAAGAAGTAAGAAAGAAGTAAGAAAGAAGTAAGAAAGAAGTAAGAAAGAAGTAAGAAAGAAGTAAGAAAGAAGTATGAAAGAAGTAAGAAAGAAGTAATAAAGGAACAAGAAAGAATTAAGAAAGAAGTAAGAAAGAAGAAAGAAAGAAGAAAGAAGTAAGAAAGAAGTAAGAAAGAAGTAAGAAAGAAAGAAGAACGAAGTAAGAAACAAGTAGGAAAGAAGTAAGAAAGAAGTAAGAAAGAAGTAAGAAAGAAGTAAGAAAGAAGTAAGAAAGAAAGAAGAAAGAAGTAAGAAAGAAGTAAGAAAGAAGTAAGAAAGAAGTAAGAAAGAAGTAAGAAAGAAAGAAGAAAGAAGTAAGAAAGAAGTAAGAAAGAAGTATGAAAGAAGTAAGAAAGAAAGAAGAAAGAAGTAAGAAAGACGTAAGAAAGAAGTATGAAAGAAGTAAGAAAGACGAAAGAAAGAAGTAAGAAATAAGTAAGAAAGAAGTAAGAAAGAAGTAAGAAAGAAGTAAGAAAGAAAGAAGAAAGAAGTAAGAAAGAAGTAAGAAAGAAGTAAGAAAGAAGTAAGAAAGAAGTAAGAAAGAAGTAAGAAAGAAGAAAGAAAGAAGTAAGAACGAAGAAAGAAAGAAGTAAGAAAGAAGTAAGAAAGAAGTAAGAAAGAAGTAAGAAAGAAAGAAGAAAGAAGTAAGAAAGAAGTAAGAAAGAAGTAAGAAAGAAGAAAAAAGAAGTAAGAAAGAAATAAGAAAGAAAGAAGTAAGAAAGAAGTAAGAAAGAAAGAAGAAAGAAGTAAGAAAGAAGTAAGAAAGAAGTAAGAAAGAAGTAAGAAAGAAGTAAGAAACAAGTAAGAAAGAAGTAAGAAAGAAAGAAGAATGAAGAAAGAAAGAAGTAAGAAAGAAGTAAGAAAGAAGTAAGAAAGAAGTAAGAAGGAATGAAGACAGTAGTAAGAAAGAAGTAAGAAAGAAGTATGAAAGAAGTAAGAAAGAAAGAAGAAAGAAGTAAGAAAGAAGTAAGAAAGAAGTAAGAAAGAAGTAAGAAAGAAGAAAGATAGAAGTAAGAAAGAAGAAAGAAAGAAGTAAGAAAGAAGTAAGAAAGAAGAAAGAAGTAAGAAAGAAGTACGAAAGAAAGAAGAAAGAAGTAAGAAAGAAGTAAGAAAGAAGTAAGAAAGAAGAAAAAAGAAGTTAAAAAGAAGTAAGAAAGAAGTAAGAAAGAAGTAAGAAAGAAGTAAGGAAGAAGTAAGAAAGAAGAAAGAAAGAAGTATGAAAGAAGTAAGAAAGAAGAAAGAAAGAAGTAAGAAAGAAGTAAGAAAGAAGTAATAAAGAAGTAAGAAAGAAGTAAGAAAGAAGTAATAAAGAATTAAGAAGGAATGAAGAAAGAAGTAAGAAAGAAGAAAGAAAGAAGTAAGAAAGAAGTAAGAAAGAAGTATGAAAGAAGTAAGAAAGAAGAAAGAAAGAAGTAAGAAAGAAGTAAGAAAGAAGAAAGAAAGAAGTAAGAAAGAAGTAAGAAAGAAGTAAGAAAGAAGTAAGAAAGAAGTAAGAAAGAAGTAAGAAGGAATGAAGAAAGTAGTAAGAAAGAAGTAAGAAAGAAGTAAGAAAGAAAGAAGAAAGAAGTAAGAAAGAAGTAAGAAAGAAGTAAGAAAGAAGTAAGAAAGAAGAAACATAGAAGTAAGAAAGAAGAAAGAGAGAAGTAAGAAAGAAGTAAGAAAGAAGTAAGAAAGAAGTAAGAAAGAAGTACGAAAGAAGTAAGAAAGAAATAAGAAAGAAAGAAGTAAGAAAGAAGTAAGTAAGAAGAAAGATAGAAGTAAGAAAGAAGAAAGAAAGAAGTAAGAAAGAAGTAAGAAAGAAGTAAGAAAGAAGTAAGAAAGAAGTACGAAAGAAGTAAGAAAGAAAGAAGTAAGAAAGAAGTAAGAAAGAAGTAAGAAAGAAAGAAGAAAGAAGTAAGAAAGAAGTAAGAAAGAAGTAAGAAAGAAGTAAGAAAGAAGAAAAAAGAAGTAAGAAAGAAATAAGAAAGAAAGAAGAAAGAAGTAAGAAAGAAAGAAGAAAGAAGTAAGAAAGAAGTAAGAAAGAAGTAAGAAAGAAGTAAGAAAGAAGTAAGAAACAAGTAAGAAAGAAGTAAGAAAGAAAGAAGAAAGAAGAAGGAAAGAAGTAAGAAAGAAGTAAGAAAGAAGTAAGAAAGAAGTAAGAAAGAAAGAAGAAAGAAGTAAGAAAGAAGTAAGAAAGAAGTAAGAAAGAAGCAAGAAAGAAGAAAGATAGAAGTAAGAAAGAAGAAAGAAAGAAGTAAGAAAGAAGTAAGAAAGAAGTAAGAAAGAAGTAAGAAAGAAGTACGAAAGAAGTAAGAAAGAAATAAGAAAGAAAGAAGTAAGAAAGAAGTAAGAAAGAAAGAAGAAAGAAGTAAGAAAGAAGTAAGAAAGAAGTAAGAAAGAAAGAAGAAAGAAGAAGGAAAGAAGTAAGAAAGAAGTAAGAAAGAAGTAAGAAAGAAGTAAGAAAGAAAGAAGAAAGAAGTAAGAAAGAAGTAAGAAAGAAGTAAGAAAGAAGCAAGAAAGAAGAAAGATAGAAGTAAGAAAGAAGAAAGAAAGAAGTAAGAAAGAAGTAAGAAAGAAGTAAGAAAGAAGTAAGAAAGAAGTACGAAAGAAGTAAGAAAGAAATAAGAAAGAAAGAAGTAAGAAAGAAGTAAGAAAGAAAGAAGAAAGAAGTAAGAAAGAAGTAAGAAAGAAGTAAGAAAGAAGTAAGAAAGAAGTAAGAAAGAAGTATGAAAGAAGTAAGAAAGAAGTAATAAAGGAACAAGAAAGAATTAAGAAAGAAGTAAGAAAGAAGAAAGAAAGAAGAAAGAAGTAAGAAAGAAGTAAGAAAGAAGTAAGAAAGAAAGAAGAACGAAGTAAGAAACAAGTAGGAAAGAAGTAAGAAAGAAGTAAGAAAGAAGTAAGAAAGAAGTAAGAAAGAAGTAAGAAAGAAAGAAGAAAGAAGTAAGAAAGAAGTAAGAAAGAAGTAAGAAAGAAGTAAGAAAGAAGTAAGAAAGAAAGAAGAAAGAAGTAAGAAAGAAGTAAGAAAGAAGTATGAAAGAAGTAAGAAAGAAAGAAGAAAGAAGTAAGAAAGACGTAAGAAAGAAGTATGAAAGAAGTAAGAAAGACGAAAGAAAGAAGTAAGAAATAAGTAAGAAAGAAGTAAGAAAGAAGTAAGAAAGAAGTAAGAAAGAAAGAAGAAAGAAGTAAGAAAGAAGTAAGAAAGAAGTAAGAAAGAAGTAAGAAAGAAGTAAGAAAGAAGTAAGAAAGAAGAAAGAAAGAAGTAAGAACGAAGAAAGAAAGAAGTAAGAAAGAAGTAAGAAAGAAGTAAGAAAGAAGTAAGAAAGAAAGAAGAAAGAAGTAAGAAAGAAGTAAGAAAGAAGTAAGAAAGAAGAAAAAAGAAGTAAGAAAGAAATAAGAAAGAAAGAAGTAAGAAAGAAGTAAGAAAGAAAGAAGAAAGAAGTAAGAAAGAAGTAAGAAAGAAGTAAGAAAGAAGTAAGAAAGAAGTAAGAAACAAGTAAGAAAGAAGTAAGAAAGAAAGAAGAATGAAGAAAGAAAGAAGTAAGAAAGAAGTAAGAAAGAAGTAAGAAAGAAGTAAGAAGGAATGAAGACAGTAGTAAGAAAGAAGTAAGAAAGAAGTATGAAAGAAGTAAGAAAGAAAGAAGAAAGAAGTAAGAAAGAAGTAAGAAAGAAGTAAGAAAGAAGTAAGAAAGAAGAAAGATAGAAGTAAGAAAGAAGAAAGAAAGAAGTAAGAAAGAAGTAAGAAAGAAGAAAGAAGTAAGAAAGAAGTACGAAAGAAAGAAGAAAGAAGTAAGAAAGAAGTAAGAAAGAAGTAAGAAAGAAGAAAAAAGAAGTTAAAAAGAAGTAAGAAAGAAGTAAGAAAGAAGTAAGAAAGAAGTAAGGAAGAAGTAAGAAAGAAGAAAGAAAGAAGTATGAAAGAAGTAAGAAAGAAGAAAGAAAGAAGTAAGAAAGAAGTAAGAAAGAAGTAATAAAGAAGTAAGAAAGAAGTAAGAAAGAAGTAATAAAGAATTAAGAAGGAATGAAGAAAGAAGTAAGAAAGAAGAAAGAAAGAAGTAAGAAAGAAGTAAGAAAGAAGTATGAAAGAAGTAAGAAAGAAGAAAGAAAGAAGTAAGAAAGAAGTAAGAAAGAAGAAAGAAAGAAGTAAGAAAGAAGTAAGAAAGAAGTAAGAAAGAAGTAAGAAAGAAGTAAGAAAGAAGTAAGAAGGAATGAAGAAAGTAGTAAGAAAGAAGTAAGAAAGAAGTAAGAAAGAAAGAAGAAAGAAGTAAGAAAGAAGTAAGAAAGAAGTAAGAAAGAAGTAAGAAAGAAGAAACATAGAAGTAAGAAAGAAGAAAGAGAGAAGTAAGAAAGAAGTAAGAAAGAAGTAAGAAAGAAGTAAGAAAGAAGTACGAAAGAAGTAAGAAAGAAATAAGAAAGAAAGAAGTAAGAAAGAAGTAAGTAAGAAGAAAGATAGAAGTAAGAAAGAAGAAAGAAAGAAGTAAGAAAGAAGTAAGAAAGAAGTAAGAAAGAAGTAAGAAAGAAGTACGAAAGAAGTAAGAAAGAAAGAAGTAAGAAAGAAGTAAGAAAGAAGTAAGAAAGAAAGAAGAAAGAAGTAAGAAAGAAGTAAGAAAGA
The DNA here is from genome assembly GCF_036013475.1 of Columba livia. NCBI lineage: Eukaryota > Metazoa > Chordata > Aves > Columbiformes > Columbidae > Columba > Columba livia. The sequence continues at coordinate 162,677 of NW_027043038.1, read as the reverse complement.
AGTAAGAAAGAAGTAAGAAAGAAGAAAAAAGAAGTAAGAAAGAAATAAGAAAGAAAGAAGAAAGAAGTAAGAAAGAAAGAAGAAAGAAGTAAGAAAGAAGTAAGAAAGAAGTAAGAAAGAAGTAAGAAAGAAGTAAGAAACAAGTAAGAAAGAAGTAAGAAAGAAAGAAGAAAGAAGAAGGAAAGAAGTAAGAAAGAAGTAAGAAAGAAGTAAGAAAGAAGTAAGAAAGAAAGAAGAAAGAAGTAAGAAAGAAGTAAGAAAGAAGTAAGAAAGAAGCAAGAAAGAAGAAAGATAGAAGTAAGAAAGAAGAAAGAAAGAAGTAAGAAAGAAGTAAGAAAGAAGTAAGAAAGAAGTAAGAAAGAAGTACGAAAGAAGTAAGAAAGAAATAAGAAAGAAAGAAGTAAGAAAGAAGTAAGAAAGAAAGAAGAAAGAAGTAAGAAAGAAGTAAGAAAGAAGTAAGAAAGAAGTAAGAAAGAAGTAAGAAAGAAGTAAGAAAGAAGAAAGAAAGAAGTAAGAAAGAAGAAAGAAAGAAGTAAGAAAGAAGTAAGAAAGAAGTAAGAAAGAAGTAAGAAAGAAAGAAGAAAGAAGTAAGAAAGAAGTAAGAAAGAAGTACGAAAGAAGTAAGAAAGAATTAAGAAAGAAAGAAGTAAGAAAGAAGTATGAAAGAAGTAAGAAAGACGAAAGAAAGAAGTAAGAAAGAAGTAAGAAAGAAGTAAGAAAGAAAGAAGAAAGAAGTAAGAAAGAAGTAAGAAAGAAGTAAGAAAGAAGTAAGAAGGAATGAAGAAAGAAGTAAGAAAGAAGAAAGAAAGAAGTAAGAAAGAAGTAAGAAAGAAAGAAGTAAGAAAGAATTAAGAAAGAAGTAAGAAAGTAGAAAAAAGAAGTAAGAAAGAAGTAAGAAAGAAGTAAGAAAGAAGCAAGAAAGAAGAAAGAAAGAAAGAAGAAAGAAGTAAGAAAGAAGTAAGAGAGAAGTAAGAAAGAAGTAAGAAAGAAGTAAGAAAGAAGTAAGAAAGAAGTAAGAAGGAATGAAGAAAGAAGTAAGAAAGAAGTAAGAAAGAAGAAAGAAAGAAGTAAGAAAGAAGAAAGAAAGAAGTAAGAAAGAAGTAAGAAAGAAGTAAGAAAGAAGTAAGAAAGAAGTAAGAAGGAATGAAGAAAGTAGTAAGAAAGAAGTAAGAAAGAAGTAAGAAAGAAAGAAGAAAGAAGTAAGAAAGAAGTAAGAAAGAAGTAAGAAAGAAGTAAGAAGGAATGAAGAAAGTAGTAAGAAAGAAGTAAGAAAGAAGTAAGAAAGAAAGAAGAAAGAAGTAAGAAAGAAGTAAGAAAGAAGTAAGAAAGAAGTAAGAAAGAAGTAAGAAGGAATGAAGAAAGTAGTAAGAAAGAACTAAGAAAGAAGTATGAAAGAAGTAAGAAAGAAAGAAGAAAGAAGTAAGAAAGAAGTAAGAAAGAAGTAAGAAAGAAGTAAGAAAGAAGTAATAAAGAATTAAGAAGGAATGAAGAAAGAAGTAAGAAAGAAGAAAGAAAGAAGTAAGAAAGAAGTAAGAAAGAAGTATGAAAGAAGTAAGAAAGAAGAAAGAAAGAAGTAAGAAAGAAGTAAGAAAGAAGAAAGAAAGAAGTAAGAAAGAAGTAAGAAAGAAGTAAGAAAGAAGTAAGAAAGAAGTAAGAAGGAATGAAGAAAGTAGTAAGAAAGAAGTAAGAAAGAAGTAAGAAAGAAAGAAGAAAGAAGTAAGAAAGAAGTAAGAAAGAAGTAAGAAAGAAGTAAGAAAGAAGAAACATAGAAGTAAGAAAGAAGAAAGAGAGAAGTAAGAAAGAAGTAAGAAAGAAGTAAGAAAGAAGTAAGAAAGAAGTACGAAAGAAGTAAGAAAGAAATAAGAAAGAAAGAAGTAAGAAAGAAGTAAGAAAGAAAGAAGAAAGAAGTAAGAAAGAAGTAAGAAAGAAGTAAGAAAGAAGTAAGAAAGAAGTAAGAAAGAAGTAAGAAAGAAGAAAGAAAGAAGTAAGAAAGAAGAAAGAAAGAAGTAAGAAGGAAGTAAGAAAGAAGTAAGAAAGAAAGAAGAAAGAAGTAAGAAAGAAGTGGGAAAGAAGTAAGAAAGAAGTAAGAAAGAAGAAAAAAGAAGTAAGAAAGAATTAAGAAAGAAAGAAGTAAGAAAGAAGTATGAAAGAAGTAAGAAAGACGAAAGAAAGAAGTAAGAAAGAAGTAAGAAAGATGTAAGAAAGAAGTAAGAAAGAAAGAAGAAAGAAGTAAGAAAGAAGTAAGAAAGAAGTAAGAAAGAAGTAAGAAGGAATGAAGAAAGAAGTAAGAAAGAAGAAAGAAAGAAGTAAGAAAGAAGTAAGAAAGAAAGAAGTAAGAAAGAATTAAGAAAGAAGTAAGAAAGTAGAAAAAAGAAGTAAGAAAGAAGTAAGAAAGAAGTAAGAAAGAAGCAAGAAAGAAGAAAGAAAGAAAGAAGAAAGAAGTAAGAAAGAAGTAAGAGAGAAGTAAGAAAGAAGTAAGAAAGAAGTAAGAAAGAAGTAAGAAAGAAGTAAGAAGGAATGAAGAAAGAAGTAAGAAAGAAGTAAGAAAGAAGAAAGAAAGAAGTAAGAAAGAAGAAAGAAAGAAGTAAGAAAGAAGTAAGAAAGAAGTAAGAAAGAAGTAATAAAGGAACAAGAAAGAATTAAGAAAGAAGTAAGAAAGAAGAAAGAAAGAAGAAAGAAGTAAGAAAGAAGTAAGAAAGAAGTAAGAAAGAAAGAAGAACGAAGTAAGAAACAAGTAGGAAAGAAGTAAGAAAGAAGTAAGAAAGAAGTAAGAAAGAAGTAAGAAAGAAGTAAGAAAGAAAGAAGAAAGAAGTAAGAAAGAAGTAAGAAAGAAGTAAGAAAGAAGTAAGAAAGAAGTAAGAAAGAAAGAAGAAAGAAGTAAGAAAGAAGTAAGAAAGAAGTATGAAAGAAGTAAGAAAGAAAGAAGAAAGAAGTAAGAAAGACGTAAGAAAGAAGTATGAAAGAAGTAAGAAAGACGAAAGAAAGAAGTAAGAAATAAGTAAGAAAGAAGTAAGAAAGAAGTAAGAAAGAAGTAAGAAAGAAAGAAGAAAGAAGTAAGAAAGAAGTAAGAAAGAAGTAAGAAAGAAGTAAGAAAGAAGTAAGAAAGAAGTAAGAAAGAAGAAAGAAAGAAGTAAGAACGAAGAAAGAAAGAAGTAAGAAAGAAGTAAGAAAGAAGTAAGAAAGAAGTAAGAAAGAAAGAAGAAAGAAGTAAGAAAGAAGTAAGAAAGAAGTAAGAAAGAAGAAAAAAGAAGTAAGAAAGAAATAAGAAAGAAAGAAGTAAGAAAGAAGTAAGAAAGAAAGAAGAAAGAAGTAAGAAAGAAGTAAGAAAGAAGTAAGAAAGAAGTAAGAAAGAAGTAAGAAACAAGTAAGAAAGAAGTAAGAAAGAAAGAAGAAAGAAGAAAGAAAGAAGTAAGAAAGAAGTAAGAAAGAAGTAAGAAAGAAGTAAGAAGGAATGAAGACAGTAGTAAGAAAGAAGTAAGAAAGAAGTATGAAAGAAGTAAGAAAGAAAGAAGAAAGAAGTAAGAAAGAAGTAAGAAAGAAGTAAGAAAGAAGTAAGAAAGAAGAAAGATGGAAGTAAGAAAGAAGAAAGAAAGAAGTAAGAAAGAAGTAAGAAAGAAGAAAGAAGTAAGAAAGAAGTACGAAAGAAAGAAGAAAGAAGTAAGAAAGAAGTAAGAAAGAAGTAAGAAAGAAGAAAAAAGAAGTTAAAAAGAAGTAAGAAAGAAGTAAGAAAGAAGTAAGAAAGAAGTAAGGAAGAAGTAAGAAAGAAGAAAGAAAGAAGTATGAAAGAAGTAAGAAAGAAGAAAGAAAGAAGTAAGAAAGAAGTAAGAAAGAAGTAATAAAGAAGTAAGAAAGAAGTAAGAAAGAAGTAATAAAGAATTAAGAAGGAATGAAGAAAGAAGTAAGAAAGAAGAAAGAAAGAAGTAAGAAAGAAGTAAGAAAGAAGTATGAAAGAAGTAAGAAAGAAGAAAGAAAGAAGTAAGAAAGAAGTAAGAAAGAAGAAAGAAAGAAGTAAGAAAGAAGTAAGAAAGAAGTAAGAAAGAAGTAAGAAAGAAGTAAGAAAGAAGTAAGAAGGAATGAAGAAAGTAGTAAGAAAGAAGTAAGAAAGAAGTAAGAAAGAAAGAAGAAAGAAGTAAGAAAGAAGTAAGAAAGAAGTAAGAAAGAAGTAAGAAAGAAGAAACATAGAAGTAAGAAAGAAGAAAGAGAGAAGTAAGAAAGAAGTAAGAAAGAAGTAAGAAAGAAGTAAGAAAGAAGTACGAAAGAAGTAAGAAAGAAATAAGAAAGAAAGAAGTAAGAAAGAAGTAAGTAAGAAGAAAGATAGAAGTAAGAAAGAAGAAAGAAAGAAGTAAGAAAGAAGTAAGAAAGAAGTAAGAAAGAAGTAAGAAAGAAGTACGAAAGAAGTAAGAAAGAAAGAAGTAAGAAAGAAGTAAGAAAGAAGTAAGAAAGAAAGAAGAAAGAAGTAAGAAAGAAGTAAGAAAGAAGTAAGAAAGAAGTAAGAAAGAAGAAAAAAGAAGTAAGAAAGAAATAAGAAAGAAAGAAGAAAGAAGTAAGAAAGAAAGAAGAAAGAAGTAAGAAAGAAGTAAGAAAGAAGTAAGAAAGAAGTAAGAAAGAAGTAAGAAACAAGTAAGAAAGAAGTAAGAAAGAAAGAAGAAAGAAGAAGGAAAGAAGTAAGAAAGAAGTAAGAAAGAAGTAAGAAAGAAGTAAGAAAGAAAGAAGAAAGAAGTAAGAAAGAAGTAAGAAAGAAGTAAGAAAGAAGCAAGAAAGAAGAAAGATAGAAGTAAGAAAGAAGAAAGAAAGAAGTAAGAAAGAAGTAAGAAAGAAGTAAGAAAGAAGTAAGAAAGAAGTAAGAAAGAAGTAAGAAAGAAGTACGAAAGAAGTAAGAAAGAAATAAGAAAGAAAGAAGTAAGAAAGAAGTAAGTAAGAAGAAAGATAGAAGTAAGAAAGAAGAAAGAAAGAAGTAAGAAAGAAGTAAGAAAGAAGTAAGAAAGAATTAAGAAAGAAGTACGAAAGAAGTAAGAAAGAAAGAAGTAAGAAAGAAGTAAGAAAGAAGTAAGAAAGAAAGAAGAAAGAAGTAAGAAAGAAGTAAGAATTAAGTAAGTAAGAAGTAAGAAAGAAGAAAAAAGAAGTAAGAAAGAAATAAGAAAGAAAGAAGAAAGAAGTAACAAAGAAAGAAGAAAGAAGTAAGAAAGAAGTAAGAAAGAAGAAACATAGAAGTAAGAAAGAAGAAAGAGAGAAGTAAGAAAGAAGTAAGAAAGAAGTAAGAAAGAAGTAAGAAAGAAGTACGAAAGAAGTAAGAAAGAAATAAGAAAGAAAGAAGTAAGAAAGAAGTAAGTAAGAAGAAAGATAGAAGTAAGAAAGAAGAAAGAAAGAAGTAAGAAAGAAGTAAGAAAGAAGTAAGAAAGAAGTAAGAAAGAAGTACGAAAGAAGTAAGAAAGAAAGAAGTAAGAAAGAAGTAAGAAAGAAGTAAGAAAGAAAGAAGAAAGAAGTAAGAAAGAAGTAAGAAAGAAGTAAGAAAGAAAGAAGAACGAAGTAAGAAAGAAGTAAGAAAGAAGTAAGAAAGAAGTAAGAAAGAAGTAAGAAGGAATGAAGAAAGTAGTAAGAAAGAACTAAGAAAGAAGTATGAAAGAAGTAAGAAAGAAAGAAGAAAGAAGTAAGAAAGAAGTAAGAAAGAAGTAAGAAAGAAGTAAGAAAGAAGTAATAAAGAATTAAGAAGGAATGAAGAAAGAAGTAAGAAAGAAGAAAGAAAGAAGTAAGAAAGAAGTAAGAAAGAAGTATGAAAGAAGTAAGAAAGAAGAAAGAAAGAAGTAAGAAAGAAGTAAGAAAGAAGAAAGAAAGAAGTAAGAAAGAAGTAAGAAAGAAGTAAGAAAGAAGTAAGAAAGAAGTAAGAAGGAATGAAGAAAGTAGTAAGAAAGAAGTAAGAAAGAAGTAAGAAAGAAAGAAGAAAGAAGAAAGAAAGAAGTAAGAAAGAAGAAAGAAAGAAGTAAGAAAGAAGAAACATAGAAGTAAGAATGAAGAAAGAGAGAAGTAAGAAAGAAGTAAGAAAGAAGTAAGAAAGAAGTAAGAAAGAAGAAAGAAAGAAGTAAGAAAGAAGTAAGAAAGAAGTAAGAAGGAATGAAGAAAGTAGTAAGAAAGAAGTAAGAAAGAAGTAAGAAAGAAAGAAGAAAGAAGTAAGAAAGAAGTAAGAAAGAAGTAAGAAAGAAGTATGAAGGAATGAAGAAAGTAGTAAGAAAGAAGTAAGAAAGAAGTAAGAAAGAAAGAAGAAAGAAGTAAGAAAGAAGTAAGAAAGAAGTAAGAAAGAAGAAAGAAAGAAGAAAGAAGTAAGAAAGAAGAAAGAAAGAAGTAAGAAAGAAGTAAGAAAGAAGTAAGAAAGAAGTAAGAAGGAATGAAGAAAGTAGTAAGAAAGAAGTAAGAAAGAAGTAAGAAAGAAGTAAGAAAGAAAGAAGAAAGAAGTAAGAAAGAAGTAAGAAAGAAGTAAGAAAGAAGTAAGAAAGAAGAAAGATAGAAGTAAGAAAGAAGAAAGAAAGAAGTAACAAAGAAGTAAGAAAGAAGTAAGAAAGAAGTAAGAAAGAAGTACGAAAGAAGTAAGAAAGAAATAAGAAAGAAAGAAGTAAGAAAGAAGTAAGAAAGAAAGAAGAAGGAAGTAAGAAAGAAGTAAGAAAGAAGTAAGAAAGAAGTAAGAAAGAAGTAAGAAAGAAGAAAGAAAGAAGTAAGAACGAAGAAAGAAAGAAGTAAGAAAGAAGTAAGAAAGAAGTAAGAAAGAAGTAAGAAAGAAAGAAGAAAGAAGTAAGAAAGAAGTAAGAAAGAAGTAAGAAAGAAGAAAAAAGAAGTAAGAAAGAAATAAGAAAGAAAGAAGTAAGAAAGAAGTAAGAAAGAAAGAAGAAAGAAGTAAGAAAGAAGTAAGAAAGAAGTAAGAAAGAAGTAAGAAAGAAGTAAGAAGGAATGAAGAAAGTAGTAAGAAAGAAGTAAGAAAGAAGTATGAAAGAAGTAAGAAAGAAGAAAAAAGAAGTAAGAAAGAAATAAGAAAGAAAGAAGAAAGAAGTAAGAAAGAAAGAAGAAAGAAGTAAGAAAGAAGTAAGAAAGAAGTAAGAAAGAAGTAAGAAAGAAGTAAGAAACAAGTAAGAAAGAAGTAAGAAAGAAAGAAGAAAGAAGAAGGAAAGAAGTAAGAAAGAAGTAAGAAAGAAGTAAGAAAGAAGTAAGAAAGAAAGAAGAAAGAAGTAAGAAAGAAGTAAGAAAGAAGTAAGAAAGAAGCAAGAAAGAAGAAAGATAGAAGTAAGAAAGAAGAAAGAAAGAAGTAAGAAAGAAGAAAGAAAGAAGTAAGAAAGAAGTAAGAAAGAAGTAAGAAAGAAGTAAGAAAGAAGTACGAAAGAAGTAAGAAAGAAATAAGAAAGAAAGAAGTAAGAAAGAAGTAAGAAAGAAAGAAGAAAGAAGTAAGAAAGAAGTAAGAAAGAAGTAAGAAAGAAGTAAGAAAGAAGTAAGAAAGAAGTAGGAAAGAAGAAAGAAAGAAGTAAGAAAGAAGAAAGAAAGAAGTAAGAAAGAAGTAAGAAAGAAGTAAGAAAGAAGTAAGAAAGAAAGAAGAAAGAAGTAAGAAAGAAGTAAGAAAGAAGTACGAAAGAAGTAAGAAAGAATTAAGAAAGAAAGAAGTAAGAAAGAAGTATGAAAGAAGTAAGAAAGACGAAAGAAAGAAGTAAGAAAGAAGTAAGAAAGATGTAAGAAAGAAGTAAGAAAGAAAGAAGAAAGAAGTAAGAAAGAAGTAAGAAAGAAGTAAGAAAGAAGTAAGAAGGAATGAAGAAAGAAGTAAGAAAGAAGAAAGAAAGAAGTAAGAAAGAAGTAAGAAAGAAAGAAGTAAGAAAGAATTAAGAAAGAAGTAAGAAAGTAGAAAAAAGAAGTAAGAAAGAAGTAAGAAAGAAGTAAGAAAGAAGCAAGAAAGAAGAAAGAAAGAAAGAAGAAAGAAGTAAGAAAGAAGTAAGAGAGAAGTAAGAAAGAAGTAAGAAAGAAGTAAGAAAGAAGTAAGAAAGAAGTAAGAAGGAATGAAGAAAGAAGTAAGAAATAAGAAAGCAAGAAGTAAGAAAGAAGTAAGAAAGAAGTAAGAAAGAAGTAAGAAGGAATGAAGAAAGAAGTAAGAAAGAAGTAATAAAGGAACAAGAAAGAATTAAGAAAGAAGTAAGAAAGAAGAAAGAAAGAAGAAAGAAGTAAGAAAGAAGTAAGAAAGAAGTAAGAAAGAAAGAAGAACGAAGTAAGAAACAAGTAGGAAAGAAGTAAGAAAGAAGTAAGAAAGAAGTAAGAAAGAAGTAAGAAAGAAGTAAGAAAGAAAGAAGAAAGAAGTAAGAAAGAAGTAAGAAAGAAGTAAGAAAGAAGTAAGAAAGAAGTAAGAAAGAAAGAAGAAAGAAGTAAGAAAGAAGTAAGAAAGAAGTATGAAAGAAGTAAGAAAGAAAGAAGAAAGAAGTAAGAAAGACGTAAGAAAGAAGTATGAAAGAAGTAAGAAAGACGAAAGAAAGAAGTAAGAAATAAGTAAGAAAGAAGTAAGAAAGAAGTAAGAAAGAAGTAAGGAAGAAAGAAGAAAGAAGTAAGAAAGAAGTAAGAAAGAAGTAAGAAAGAAGTAAGAAAGAAGTAAGAAAGAAGTAAGAAAGAAGAAAGAAAGAAGTAAGAACGAAGAAAGAAAGAAGTAAGAAAGAAGTAAGAAAGAAAGAAGTAAGAAAGAAGAAAGAAACAAGTAAGAAAGAAGTAAGAAAGAAGTAAGAAAGAAGTAAGAAAGAAGAAAAAAGAAGTAAGAAAGAAATAAGAAAGAAAGAAGTAAGAAAGAAGTAAGAAAGAAAGAAGAAAGAAGTAAGAAAGAAGTAAGAAAGAAGTAAGAAAGAAGTAAGAAAGAAGTAAGAAACAAGTAAGAAAGAAGTAAGAAAGAAAGAAGAAAGAAGAAAGAAAGATGTAAGAAAGAAGTAAGAAAGAAGTAAGAAAGAAGTAAGAAGGAATGAAGAAAGTAGTAAGAAAGAAGTAAGAAAGAAGTATGAAAGAAGTAAGAAAGAAAGAAGAAAGAAGTAAGAAAGAAGTAAGAAAGAAGTAAGAAAGAAGTAAGAAAGAAGAAAGATAGAAGTAAGAAAGAAGAAAGAAAGAAGTAAGAAAGAAGTAAGAAAGAAGAAAGAAGTAAGAAAGAAGTACGAAAGAAAGAAGAAAGAAGTAAGAAAGAAGTAAGAAAGAAGTAAGAAAGAAGAAAAAAGAAGTTAAAAAGAAGTAAGAAAGAAGTAAGAAAGAAGTAAGAAAGAAGTAAGGAAGAAGTAAGAAAGAAGAAAGAAAGAAGTATGAAAGAAGTAAGAAAGAAGAAAGAAAGAAGTAAGAAAGAAGTAAGAAAGAAGTAATAAAGAAGTAAGAAAGAAGTAAGAGAGAAGTAATAAAGAATTAAGAAGGAATGAAGAAAGAAGTAAGAAAGAAGAAAGAAAGAAGTAAGAAAGAAGTAAGAAAGAAGTATGAAAGAAGTAAGAAAGAAGAAAGAAAGAAGTAAGAAAGAAGTAAGAAAGAAGAAAGAAAGAAGTAAGAAAGAAGTAAGAAAGAAGTAAGAAAGAAGTAAGAAAGAAGTAAGAAAGAAGTAAGAAGGAATGAAGAAAGTAGTAAGAAAGAAGTAAGAAAGAAGTAAGAAAGAAAGAAGAAAGAAGTAAGAAAGAAGTAAGAAAGAAGTAAGAAAGAAGTAAGAAAGAAGAAACATAGAAGTAAGAAAGAAGAAAGAGAGAAGTAAGAAAGAAGTAAGAAAGAAGTAAGAAAGAAGTAAGAAAGAAGTACGAAAGAAGTAAGAAAGAAATAAGAAAGAAAGAAGTAAGAAAGAAGTAAGTAAGAAGAAAGATAGAAGTAAGAAAGAAGAAAGAAAGAAGTAAGAAAGAAGTAAGAAAGAAGTAAGAAAGAAGTAAGAAAGAAGTACGAAAGAAGTAAGAAAGAAAGAAGTAAGAAAGAAGTAAGAAAGAAGTAAGAAAGAAAGAAGAAAGAAGTAAGAAAGAAGTAAGAAAGAAGTAAGAAAGAAGTAAGAAAGAAGAAAAAAGAAGTAAGAAAGAAATAAGAAAGAAAGAAGAAAGAAGTAAGAAAGAAAGAAGAAAGAAGTAAGAAAGAAGTAAGAAAGAAGTAAGAAAGAAGTAAGAAAGAAGTAAGAAACAAGTAAGAAAGAAGTAAGAAAGAAAGAAGAAAGAAGAAGGAAAGAAGTAAGAAAGAAGTAAGAAAGAAGTAAGAAAGAAGTAAGAAAGAAAGAAGAAAGAAGTAAGAAAGAAGTAAGAAAGAAGTAAGAAAGAAGCAAGAAAGAAGAAAGATAGAAGTAAGAAAGAAGAAAGAAAGAAGTAAGAAAGAAGTAAGAAAGAAGTAAGAAAGAAGTAAGAAAGAAGTACGAAAGAAGTAAGAAAGAAATAAGAAAGAAAGAAGTAAGAAAGAGGTAAGAAAGAAAGAAGAAAGAAGTAAGAAAGAAGTAAGAAAGAAGTAAGAAAGAAGTAAGAAAGAGGTAAGAAAGAAGTAAGAAAGAAGTAAGAAAGAAGAAAGAAAGAAGTAAGAAAGAAGAAAGAAAGAAGTAAGAAAGAAGTAAGAAAGAAGTAAGAAAGAAGTAAGAAAGAAAGAAGAAAGAAGTAAGAAAGAAGTAAGAAAGAAGTACGAAAGAAGTAAGAAAGAATTAAGAAAGAAAGAAGTAAGAAAGAAGTATGAAAGAAGTAAGAAAGACGAAAGAAAGAAGTAAGAAAGAAGTAAGAAAGAAGTAAGAAAGAAGTAAGAAAGAAAGAAGAAAGAAGTAAGAAAGAAGTAAGAAAGAAGTAAGAAAGAAGTAAGAAGGAATGAAGAAAGAAGTAAGAAAGAAGAAAGAAAGAAGTAAGAAAGAAGTAAGAAAGAAGTAAGAAAGAAGTAAGAAGGAATGAAGAAAGAAGTAAGAAAGAAGTAAGAAAGAAGAAAGAAAGAAGTAAGAAAGAAGAAAGAAAGAAGTAAGAAAGAAGTAAGAAAGAAGTAAGAAAGAAGTAATAAAGGAACAAGAAAGAATTAAGAAAGAAGTAAGAAAGAAGAAAGAAAGAAGAAAGAAGTAAGAAAGAAGTAAGAAAGAAGTAAGAAAGAAAGAAGAACGAAGTAAGAAACAAGTAGGAAAGAAGTAAGAAAGAAGTAAGAAAGAAGTAAGAAAGAAGTAAGAAAGAAGTAAGAAAGAAAGAAGAAAGAAGTAAGAAAGAAGTAAGAAAGAAGTAAGAAAGAAGTAAGAAAGAAGTAAGAAAGAAGTAAGAAAGAAAGAAGAAAGAAGTAAGAAAGAAGTAAGAAAGAAGTATGAAAGAAGTAAGAAAGACGAAAGAAAGAAGTAAGAAATAAGTAAGAAAGAAGTAAGAAAGAAGTAAGAAAGAAGTAGGAAAGAAAGAAGAAAGAAGTAAGAAAGAAGTAAGAAAGAAGTAAGAAAGAAGTAAGAAGGAATGAAGAAAGAAGTAAGAAAGAAGAAAGAAAGAAGTAAGAAAGAAGTAAGAAAGAAAGAAGTAAGAAAGAATTAAGAAAGAAGTAAGAAAGTAGAAAAAAGAAGTAAGAAAGAAGTAAGAAAGAAGTAAGAAAGAAGCAAGAAGAAGAAAGAAAGAAAGAAGAAAGAACTAAGAGAGAAGTAAGAAAGAAGTAAGAAAGAAGTAAGAAAGAAGTAAGAAAGAAGTAAGAAGGAATGAAGAAAGAAGTAAGAAAGAAGAAAGAAGAAAGAAAGAAGTAAGAAAGAAGAAAGAAAGAAGTAAGAAAGAAGTAAGAAAGAAGTAAGAAAGAAGTAAGAAAGAAAGAAGAAAGAAGTACGAAACAAGTAAGAAAGAAATAAGAAAGAAAGAAGTAAGAAAGAAGTAAGAAAGAAAGAAGAAAGAAGTAAGAAAGAAGTAAGAAAGAAGTAAGAAAGAAGTAAGAAAGAAGTAAGAAAGAAGAAAGAAAGAAGTAAGAAAGAAGAAAGAAAGAAGTAAGAAAGAAGTAAGAAAGAAGTAAGAAAGAAGTAAGAAAGAAAGAAGAAAGAAGTAAGAAAGAAGTAAGAAAGAAGTAAGAAAGAAGTAAGAAAGAAGAAAAAAGAAGTAAGAAAGAAATAAGAAAGAAAGAAGAAAGAAGTAAGAAAGAAAGAAGAAAGAAGTAAGAAAGAAGTAAGAAAGAAGTAAGAAAGAAGTAAGAAAGAAGTAAGAAACAAGTAAGAAAGAAGTAAGAAAGAAAGAAGAAAGAAGAAAGAAAGAAGTAAGAAAGAAGTAAGAAAGAAGTAAGAAAGAAGTAAGAAGGAATGAAGAAAGTAGTAAGAAAGAAGTAAGAAAGAAGTACGAAAGAAGTAAGAAAGAAATAAGAAAGAAAGAAGTAAGAAAGAAGTAAGAAAGAAGTAAGAAAGAAGCAAGAAAGAAGAAAGATAGCAGTAAGAAAGAAGAAAAAACGAAGTAAGAAAGAAGTAAGAAAGAAGTAAGAAAGAAGTAAGAAAGAAGTACGAAAGAAGTAAGAAAGAAATAAGAAAGAAAGAAGTAAGAAAGAAGTAAGAAAGAAAGAAGAAAGAAGTAAGAAAGAAGTAAGAAAGAAGTAAGAAAGAAGTAAGAAAGAAGTAAGAAAGAAGTAAGAAAGAAGTAAGAAAGAAGTAAGAAAGAAGTAAGAAAGAAGTAAGAAAGAAGAAAGAAAGAAGTAAGAAAGAAGAAAGAAAGAAGTAAGAAAGAAGTGAGAAAGAAGTAAGAAAGAAGTAAGAAAGAAAGAAGAAAGAAGTAAGAAAGAAGTAAGAAAGAAGTAAGAAAGAAGAAAAAAGAAGTTAAAAAGAAGTAAGAAAGAAGTAAGAAAGAAGTAAGAAAGAAAGAAGAAAGAAGTAAGAAAGAAGTAAGAAAGAAGTAAGAAAGAAGTAAGAAGGAATGAAGAAAGAAGTAAGAAAGAAGAAAGAAAGAAGTAAGAAAGAAGTAAGAAAGAAAGAAGTAAGAAAGAATTAAGAAAGAAGTAAGAAAGTAGAAAAAAGAAGTAAGAAAGAAGTAAGAAAGAAGTAAGAAAGAAGCAAGAAAGAAGAAAGAAAGAAAGAAGAAAGAAGTAAGAAAGAAGTAAGAAAGAAGTAAGAAAGAACGAAGAAAGTAGTAAGAAAGAAGTAAGAAAGAAGTAAGAAAGAAGTAAGAAAGAAAGAAGAAAGAAGTAAGAAAGAAGTAAGAAAGAAGTAAGAAAGAAGCAAGAAAGAAGAAAGATAGAAGTAAGAAAGAAGAAAGAAAGAAGTAAGAAAGAAGTAAGAAAGAAGTAAGAAAGAAGTAAGAAAGAAGTACGAAAGAAGTAAGAAAGAAATAAGAAAGAAAGAAGTAAGAAAGAAGTAAGAAAGAAAGAAGAAAGAAGTAAGAAAGAAGTAAGAAAGAAGTAAGAAAGAAGTAAGAAAGAAGTAAGAAAGAAGTAAGAAAGAAGAAAGAAAGAAGTAAGAAAGAAGAAAGAAAGAAGTAAGAAAGAAGTAAGAAAGAAGTAAGAAAGAAGTAAGAAAGAAAGAAGAAAGAAGTAAGAAAGAAGTAAGAAAGAAGTACGAAAGAATTAAGAAAGAATTAAGAAAGAAAGAAGTAAGAAAGAAGTATGAAAGAAGTAAGAAAGACGAAAGAAAGAAGTAAGAAAGAAGTAAGAAAGAAGTAAGAAAGAAGTAAGAAAGAAAGAAGAAAGAAGTAAGAAAGAAGTAAGAAAGAAGTAAGAAAGAAGAAAAAAGAAGTAAGAAAGAAATAAGAAAGAAAGAAGTAAGAAAGAAGTAAGAAAGAAAGAAGAAAGAAGTAAGAAAGAAGTAAGAAAGAAGTAAGAAAGAAGTAAGAAAGAAGTAAGAAACAAGTAAGAAAGAAGTAAGAAAGAAAGAAGAAAGAAGAAAGAAAGAAGTAAGAAAGAAGTAAGAAAGAAGTAAGAAAGAAGTAAGAAGGAATGAAGACAGTAGTAAGAAAGAAGTAAGAAAGAAGTATGAAAGAAGTAAGAAAGAAAGAAGAAAGAAGTAAGAAAGAAGTAAGAAAGAAGTAAGAAAGAAGTAAGAAAGAAGAAAGATGGAAGTAAGAAAGAAGAAAGAAAGAAGTAAGAAAGAAGTAAGAAAGAAGAAAGAAGTAAGAAAGAAGTACGAAAGAAAGAAGAAAGAAGTAAGAAAGAAGTAAGAAAGAAGTAAGAAAGAAGAAAAAGAAGTTAAAAAGAAGTAAGAAAGAAGTAAGAAAGAAGTAAGAAAGAAGTAAGGAAGAAGTAAGAAAGAAGAAAGAAAGAAGTATGAAAGAAGTAAGAAAGAAGAAAGAAAGAAGTAAGAAAGAAGTAAGAAAGAAGTAATAAAGAAGTAAGAAAGAAGTAAGAAAGAAGTAATAAAGAATTAAGAAGGAATGAAGAAAGAAGTAAGAAAGAAGAAAGAAAGAAGTAAGAAAGAAGTAAGAAAGAAGTATGAAAGAAGTAAGAAAGAAGAAAGAAAGAAGTAAGAAAGAAGTAAGAAAGAAGAAAGAAAGAAGTAAGAAAGAAGTAAGAAAGAAGTAAGAAAGAAGTAAGAAAGAAGTAAGAAAGAAGTAAGAAGGAATGAAGAAAGTAGTAAGAAAGAAGTAAGAAAGAAGTAAGAAAGAAAGAAGAAAGAAGTAAGAAAGAAGTAAGAAAGAAGTAAGAAAGAAGTAAGAAAGAAGAAACATAGAAGTAAGAAAGAAGAAAGAGAGAAGTAAGAAAGAAGTAAGAAAGAAGTAAGAAAGAAGTAAGAAAGAAGTACGAAAGAAGTAAGAAAGAAATAAGAAAGAAAGAAGTAAGAAAGAAGTAAGTAAGAAGAAAGATAGAAGTAAGAAAGAAGAAAGAAAGAAGTAAGAAAGAAGTAAGAAAGAAGTAAGAAAGAAGTAAGAAAGAAGTACGAAAGAAGTAAGAAAGAAAGAAGTAAGAAAGAAGTAAGAAAGAAGTAAGAAAGAAAGAAGAAAGAAGTAAGAAAGAAGTAAGAAAGAAGTAAGAAAGAAGTAAGAAAGAAGAAAAAAGAAGTAAGAAAGAAATAAGAAAGAAAGAAGAAAGAAGTAAGAAAGAAAGAAGAAAGAAGTAAGAAAGAAGTAAGAAAGAAGTAAGAAAGAAGTAAGAAAGAAGTAAGAAACAAGTAAGAAAGAAGTAAGAAAGAAAGAAGAAAGAAGAAGGAAAGAAGTAAGAAAGAAGTAAGAAAGAAGTAAGAAAGAAGTAAGAAAGAAAGAAGAAAGAAGTAAGAAAGAAGTAAGAAAGAAGTAAGAAAGAAGCAAGAAAGAAGAAAGATAGAAGTAAGAAAGAAGAAAGAAAGAAGTAAGAAAGAAGTAAGAAAGAAGTAAGAAAGAAGTAAGAAAGAAGTAAGAAAGAAGTAAGAAAGAAGTACGAAAGAAGTAAGAAAGAAATAAGAAAGAAAGAAGTAAGAAAGAAGTAAGTAAGAAGAAAGATAGAAGTAAGAAAGAAGAAAGAAAGAAGTAAGAAAGAAGTAAGAAAGAAGTAAGAAAGAATTAAGAAAGAAGTACGAAAGAAGTAAGAAAGAAAGAAGTAAGAAAGAAGTAAGAAAGAAGTAAGAAAGAAAGAAGAAAGAAGTAAGAAAGAAGTAAGAATTAAGTAAGTAAGAAGTAAGAAAGAAGAAAAAAGAAGTAAGAAAGAAATAAGAAAGAAAGAAGAAAGAAGTAACAAAGAAAGAAGAAAGAAGTAAGAAAGAAGTAAGAAAGAAGAAACATAGAAGTAAGAAAGAAGAAAGAGAGAAGTAAGAAAGAAGTAAGAAAGAAGTAAGAAAGAAGTAAGAAAGAAGTACGAAAGAAGTAAGAAAGAAATAAGAAAGAAAGAAGTAAGAAAGAAGTAAGTAAGAAGAAAGATAGAAGTAAGAAAGAAGAAAGAAAGAAGTAAGAAAGAAGTAAGAAAGAAGTAAGAAAGAAGTAAGAAAGAAGTACGAAAGAAGTAAGAAAGAAAGAAGTAAGAAAGAAGTAAGAAAGAAGTAAGAAAGAAAGAAGAAAGAAGTAAGAAAGAAGTAAGAAAGAAGTAAGAAAGAAAGAAGAACGAAGTAAGAAAGAAGTAAGAAAGAAGTAAGAAAGAAGTAAGAAAGAAGTAAGAAGGAATGAAGAAAGTAGTAAGAAAGAACTAAGAAAGAAGTATGAAAGAAGTAAGAAAGAAAGAAGAAAGAAGTAAGAAAGAAGTAAGAAAGAAGTAAGAAAGAAGTAAGAAAGAAGTAATAAAGAATTAAGAAGGAATGAAGAAAGAAGTAAGAAAGAAGAAAGAAAGAAGTAAGAAAGAAGTAAGAAAGAAGTATGAAAGAAGTAAGAAAGAAGAAAGAAAGAAGTAAGAAAGAAGTAAGAAAGAAGAAAGAAAGAAGTAAGAAAGAAGTAAGAAAGAAGTAAGAAAGAAGTAAGAAAGAAGTAAGAAGGAATGAAGAAAGTAGTAAGAAAGAAGTAAGAAAGAAGTAAGAAAGAAAGAAGAAAGAAGAAAGAAAGAAGTAAGAAAGAAGAAAGAAAGAAGTAAGAAAGAAGAAACATAGAAGTAAGAATGAAGAAAGAGAGAAGTAAGAAAGAAGTAAGAAAGAAGTAAGAAAGAAGTAAGAAAGAAGAAAGAAAGAAGTAAGAAAGAAGTAAGAAAGAAGTAAGAAGGAATGAAGAAAGTAGTAAGAAAGAAGTAAGAAAGAAGTAAGAAAGAAAGAAGAAAGAAGTAAGAAAGAAGTAAGAAAGAAGTAAGAAAGAAGTATGAAGGAATGAAGAAAGTAGTAAGAAAGAAGTAAGAAAGAAGTAAGAAAGAAAGAAGAAAGAAGTAAGAAAGAAGTAAGAAAGAAGTAAGAAAGAAGAAAGAAAGAAGAAAGAAGTAAGAAAGAAGAAAGAAAGAAGTAAGAAAGAAGTAAGAAAGAAGTAAGAAAGAAGTAAGAAGGAATGAAGAAAGTAGTAAGAAAGAAGTAAGAAAGAAGTAAGAAAGAAGTAAGAAAGAAAGAAGAAAGAAGTAAGAAAGAAGTAAGAAAGAAGTAAGAAAGAAGTAAGAAAGAAGAAAGATAGAAGTAAGAAAGAAGAAAGAAAGAAGTAACAAAGAAGTAAGAAAGAAGTAAGAAAGAAGTAAGAAAGAAGTACGAAAGAAGTAAGAAAGAAATAAGAAAGAAAGAAGTAAGAAAGAAGTAAGAAAGAAAGAAGAAGGAAGTAAGAAAGAAGTAAGAAAGAAGTAAGAAAGAAGTAAGAAAGAAGTAAGAAAGAAGAAAGAAAGAAGTAAGAACGAAGAAAGAAAGAAGTAAGAAAGAAGTAAGAAAGAAGTAAGAAAGAAGTAAGAAAGAAAGAAGAAAGAAGTAAGAAAGAAGTAAGAAAGAAGTAAGAAAGAAGAAAAAAGAAGTAAGAAAGAAATAAGAAAGAAAGAAGTAAGAAAGAAGTAAGAAAGAAAGAAGAAAGAAGTAAGAAAGAAGTAAGAAAGAAGTAAGAAAGAAGTAAGAAAGAAGTAAGAAGGAATGAAGAAAGTAGTAAGAAAGAAGTAAGAAAGAAGTATGAAAGAAGTAAGAAAGAAGAAAAAAGAAGTAAGAAAGAAATAAGAAAGAAAGAAGAAAGAAGTAAGAAAGAAAGAAGAAAGAAGTAAGAAAGAAGTAAGAAAGAAGTAAGAAAGAAGTAAGAAAGAAGTAAGAAACAAGTAAGAAAGAAGTAAGAAAGAAAGAAGAAAGAAGAAGGAAAGAAGTAAGAAAGAAGTAAGAAAGAAGTAAGAAAGAAGTAAGAAAGAAAGAAGAAAGAAGTAAGAAAGAAGTAAGAAAGAAGTAAGAAAGAAGCAAGAAAGAAGAAAGATAGAAGTAAGAAAGAAGAAAGAAAGAAGTAAGAAAGAAGAAAGAAAGAAGTAAGAAAGAAGTAAGAAAGAAGTAAGAAAGAAGTAAGAAAGAAGTACGAAAGAAGTAAGAAAGAAATAAGAAAGAAAGAAGTAAGAAAGAAGTAAGAAAGAAAGAAGAAAGAAGTAAGAAAGAAGTAAGAAAGAAGTAAGAAAGAAGTAAGAAAGAAGTAAGAAAGAAGTAGGAAAGAAGAAAGAAAGAAGTAAGAAAGAAGAAAGAAAGAAGTAAGAAAGAAGTAAGAAAGAAGTAAGAAAGAAGTAAGAAAGAAAGAAGAAAGAAGTAAGAAAGAAGTAAGAAAGAAGTACGAAAGAAGTAAGAAAGAATTAAGAAAGAAAGAAGTAAGAAAGAAGTATGAAAGAAGTAAGAAAGACGAAAGAAAGAAGTAAGAAAGAAGTAAGAAAGATGTAAGAAAGAAGTAAGAAAGAAAGAAGAAAGAAGTAAGAAAGAAGTAAGAAAGAAGTAAGAAAGAAGTAAGAAGGAATGAAGAAAGAAGTAAGAAAGAAGAAAGAAAGAAGTAAGAAAGAAGTAAGAAAGAAAGAAGTAAGAAAGAATTAAGAAAGAAGTAAGAAAGTAGAAAAAAGAAGTAAGAAAGAAGTAAGAAAGAAGTAAGAAAGAAGCAAGAAAGAAGAAAGAAAGAAAGAAGAAAGAAGTAAGAAAGAAGTAAGAGAGAAGTAAGAAAGAAGTAAGAAAGAAGTAAGAAAGAAGTAAGAAAGAAGTAAGAAGGAATGAAGAAAGAAGTAAGAAATAAGAAAGCAAGAAGTAAGAAAGAAGTAAGAAAGAAGTAAGAAAGAAGTAAGAAGGAATGAAGAAAGAAGTAAGAAAGAAGTAATAAAGGAACAAGAAAGAATTAAGAAAGAAGTAAGAAAGAAGAAAGAAAGAAGAAAGAAGTAAGAAAGAAGTAAGAAAGAAGTAAGAAAGAAAGAAGAACGAAGTAAGAAACAAGTAGGAAAGAAGTAAGAAAGAAGTAAGAAAGAAGTAAGAAAGAAGTAAGAAAGAAGTAAGAAAGAAAGAAGAAAGAAGTAAGAAAGAAGTAAGAAAGAAGTAAGAAAGAAGTAAGAAAGAAGTAAGAAAGAAAGAAGAAAGAAGTAAGAAAGAAGTAAGAAAGAAGTATGAAAGAAGTAAGAAAGAAAGAAGAAAGAAGTAAGAAAGACGTAAGAAAGAAGTATGAAAGAAGTAAGAAAGACGAAAGAAAGAAGTAAGAAATAAGTAAGAAAGAAGTAAGAAAGAAGTAAGAAAGAAGTAAGGAAGAAAGAAGAAAGAAGTAAGAAAGAAGTAAGAAAGAAGTAAGAAAGAAGTAAGAAAGAAGTAAGAAAGAAGTAAGAAAGAAGAAAGAAAGAAGTAAGAACGAAGAAAGAAAGAAGTAAGAAAGAAGTAAGAAAGAAAGAAGTAAGAAAGAAGAAAGAAACAAGTAAGAAAGAAGTAAGAAAGAAGTAAGAAAGAAGTAAGAAAGAAGAAAAAAGAAGTAAGAAAGAAATAAGAAAGAAAGAAGTAAGAAAGAAGTAAGAAAGAAAGAAGAAAGAAGTAAGAAAGAAGTAAGAAAGAAGTAAGAAAGAAGTAAGAAAGAAGTAAGAAACAAGTAAGAAAGAAGTAAGAAAGAAAGAAGAAAGAAGAAAGAAAGATGTAAGAAAGAAGTAAGAAAGAAGTAAGAAAGAAGTAAGAAGGAATGAAGAAAGTAGTAAGAAAGAAGTAAGAAAGAAGTATGAAAGAAGTAAGAAAGAAAGAAGAAAGAAGTAAGAAAGAAGTAAGAAAGAAGTAAGAAAGAAGTAAGAAAGAAGAAAGATAGAAGTAAGAAAGAAGAAAGAAAGAAGTAAGAAAGAAGTAAGAAAGAAGAAAGAAGTAAGAAAGAAGTACGAAAGAAAGAAGAAAGAAGTAAGAAAGAAGTAAGAAAGAAGTAAGAAAGAAGAAAAAAGAAGTTAAAAAGAAGTAAGAAAGAAGTAAGAAAGAAGTAAGAAAGAAGTAAGGAAGAAGTAAGAAAGAAGAAAGAAAGAAGTATGAAAGAAGTAAGAAAGAAGAAAGAAAGAAGTAAGAAAGAAGTAAGAAAGAAGTAATAAAGAAGTAAGAAAGAAGTAAGAGAGAAGTAATAAAGAATTAAGAAGGAATGAAGAAAGAAGTAAGAAAGAAGAAAGAAAGAAGTAAGAAAGAAGTAAGAAAGAAGTATGAAAGAAGTAAGAAAGAAGAAAGAAAGAAGTAAGAAAGAAGTAAGAAAGAAGAAAGAAAGAAGTAAGAAAGAAGTAAGAAAGAAGTAAGAAAGAAGTAAGAAAGAAGTAAGAAAGAAGTAAGAAGGAATGAAGAAAGTAGTAAGAAAGAAGTAAGAAAGAAGTAAGAAAGAAAGAAGAAAGAAGTAAGAAAGAAGTAAGAAAGAAGTAAGAAAGAAGTAAGAAAGAAGAAACATAGAAGTAAGAAAGAAGAAAGAGAGAAGTAAGAAAGAAGTAAGAAAGAAGTAAGAAAGAAGTAAGAAAGAAGTACGAAAGAAGTAAGAAAGAAATAAGAAAGAAAGAAGTAAGAAAGAAGTAAGTAAGAAGAAAGATAGAAGTAAGAAAGAAGAAAGAAAGAAGTAAGAAAGAAGTAAGAAAGAAGTAAGAAAGAAGTAAGAAAGAAGTACGAAAGAAGTAAGAAAGAAAGAAGTAAGAAAGAAGTAAGAAAGAAGTAAGAAAGAAAGAAGAAAGAAGTAAGAAAGAAGTAAGAAAGAAGTAAGAAAGAAGTAAGAAAGAAGAAAAAAGAAGTAAGAAAGAAATAAGAAAGAAAGAAGAAAGAAGTAAGAAAGAAAGAAGAAAGAAGTAAGAAAGAAGTAAGAAAGAAGTAAGAAAGAAGTAAGAAAGAAGTAAGAAACAAGTAAGAAAGAAGTAAGAAAGAAAGAAGAAAGAAGAAGGAAAGAAGTAAGAAAGAAGTAAGAAAGAAGTAAGAAAGAAGTAAGAAAGAAAGAAGAAAGAAGTAAGAAAGAAGTAAGAAAGAAGTAAGAAAGAAGCAAGAAAGAAGAAAGATAGAAGTAAGAAAGAAGAAAGAAAGAAGTAAGAAAGAAGTAAGAAAGAAGTAAGAAAGAAGTAAGAAAGAAGTACGAAAGAAGTAAGAAAGAAATAAGAAAGAAAGAAGTAAGAAAGAGGTAAGAAAGAAAGAAGAAAGAAGTAAGAAAGAAGTAAGAAAGAAGTAAGAAAGAAGTAAGAAAGAGGTAAGAAAGAAGTAAGAAAGAAGTAAGAAAGAAGAAAGAAAGAAGTAAGAAAGAAGAAAGAAAGAAGTAAGAAAGAAGTAAGAAAGAAGTAAGAAAGAAGTAAGAAAGAAAGAAGAAAGAAGTAAGAAAGAAGTAAGAAAGAAGTACGAAAGAAGTAAGAAAGAATTAAGAAAGAAAGAAGTAAGAAAGAAGTATGAAAGAAGTAAGAAAGACGAAAGAAAGAAGTAAGAAAGAAGTAAGAAAGAAGTAAGAAAGAAGTAAGAAAGAAAGAAGAAAGAAGTAAGAAAGAAGTAAGAAAGAAGTAAGAAAGAAGTAAGAAGGAATGAAGAAAGAAGTAAGAAAGAAGAAAGAAAGAAGTAAGAAAGAAGTAAGAAAGAAGTAAGAAAGAAGTAAGAAGGAATGAAGAAAGAAGTAAGAAAGAAGTAAGAAAGAAGAAAGAAAGAAGTAAGAAAGAAGAAAGAAAGAAGTAAGAAAGAAGTAAGAAAGAAGTAAGAAAGAAGTAATAAAGGAACAAGAAAGAATTAAGAAAGAAGTAAGAAAGAAGAAAGAAAGAAGAAAGAAGTAAGAAAGAAGTAAGAAAGAAGTAAGAAAGAAAGAAGAACGAAGTAAGAAACAAGTAGGAAAGAAGTAAGAAAGAAGTAAGAAAGAAGTAAGAAAGAAGTAAGAAAGAAGTAAGAAAGAAAGAAGAAAGAAGTAAGAAAGAAGTAAGAAAGAAGTAAGAAAGAAGTAAGAAAGAAGTAAGAAAGAAGTAAGAAAGAAAGAAGAAAGAAGTAAGAAAGAAGTAAGAAAGAAGTATGAAAGAAGTAAGAAAGACGAAAGAAAGAAGTAAGAAATAAGTAAGAAAGAAGTAAGAAAGAAGTAAGAAAGAAGTAGGAAAGAAAGAAGAAAGAAGTAAGAAAGAAGTAAGAAAGAAGTAAGAAAGAAGTAAGAAGGAATGAAGAAAGAAGTAAGAAAGAAGAAAGAAAGAAGTAAGAAAGAAGTAAGAAAGAAAGAAGTAAGAAAGAATTAAGAAAGAAGTAAGAAAGTAGAAAAAAGAAGTAAGAAAGAAGTAAGAAAGAAGTAAGAAAGAAGCAAGAAGAAGAAAGAAAGAAAGAAGAAAGAACTAAGAGAGAAGTAAGAAAGAAGTAAGAAAGAAGTAAGAAAGAAGTAAGAAAGAAGTAAGAAGGAATGAAGAAAGAAGTAAGAAAGAAGAAAGAAGAAAGAAAGAAGTAAGAAAGAAGAAAGAAAGAAGTAAGAAAGAAGTAAGAAAGAAGTAAGAAAGAAGTAAGAAAGAAAGAAGAAAGAAGTACGAAACAAGTAAGAAAGAAATAAGAAAGAAAGAAGTAAGAAAGAAGTAAGAAAGAAAGAAGAAAGAAGTAAGAAAGAAGTAAGAAAGAAGTAAGAAAGAAGTAAGAAAGAAGTAAGAAAGAAGAAAGAAAGAAGTAAGAAAGAAGAAAGAAAGAAGTAAGAAAGAAGTAAGAAAGAAGTAAGAAAGAAGTAAGAAAGAAAGAAGAAAGAAGTAAGAAAGAAGTAAGAAAGAAGTAAGAAAGAAGTAAGAAAGAAGAAAAAAGAAGTAAGAAAGAAATAAGAAAGAAAGAAGAAAGAAGTAAGAAAGAAAGAAGAAAGAAGTAAGAAAGAAGTAAGAAAGAAGTAAGAAAGAAGTAAGAAAGAAGTAAGAAACAAGTAAGAAAGAAGTAAGAAAGAAAGAAGAAAGAAGAAAGAAAGAAGTAAGAAAGAAGTAAGAAAGAAGTAAGAAAGAAGTAAGAAGGAATGAAGAAAGTAGTAAGAAAGAAGTAAGAAAGAAGTACGAAAGAAGTAAGAAAGAAATAAGAAAGAAAGAAGTAAGAAAGAAGTAAGAAAGAAGTAAGAAAGAAGCAAGAAAGAAGAAAGATAGCAGTAAGAAAGAAGAAAAAACGAAGTAAGAAAGAAGTAAGAAAGAAGTAAGAAAGAAGTAAGAAAGAAGTACGAAAGAAGTAAGAAAGAAATAAGAAAGAAAGAAGTAAGAAAGAAGTAAGAAAGAAAGAAGAAAGAAGTAAGAAAGAAGTAAGAAAGAAGTAAGAAAGAAGTAAGAAAGAAGTAAGAAAGAAGTAAGAAAGAAGTAAGAAAGAAGTAAGAAAGAAGTAAGAAAGAAGTAAGAAAGAAGAAAGAAAGAAGTAAGAAAGAAGAAAGAAAGAAGTAAGAAAGAAGTGAGAAAGAAGTAAGAAAGAAGTAAGAAAGAAAGAAGAAAGAAGTAAGAAAGAAGTAAGAAAGAAGTAAGAAAGAAGAAAAAAGAAGTTAAAAAGAAGTAAGAAAGAAGTAAGAAAGAAGTAAGAAAGAAAGAAGAAAGAAGTAAGAAAGAAGTAAGAAAGAAGTAAGAAAGAAGTAAGAAGGAATGAAGAAAGAAGTAAGAAAGAAGAAAGAAAGAAGTAAGAAAGAAGTAAGAAAGAAAGAAGTAAGAAAGAATTAAGAAAGAAGTAAGAAAGTAGAAAAAAGAAGTAAGAAAGAAGTAAGAAAGAAGTAAGAAAGAAGCAAGAAAGAAGAAAGAAAGAAAGAAGAAAGAAGTAAGAAAGAAGTAAGAAAGAAGTAAGAAAGAACGAAGAAAGTAGTAAGAAAGAAGTAAGAAAGAAGTAAGAAAGAAGTAAGAAAGAAAGAAGAAAGAAGTAAGAAAGAAGTAAGAAAGAAGTAAGAAAGAAGCAAGAAAGAAGAAAGATAGAAGTAAGAAAGAAGAAAGAAAGAAGTAAGAAAGAAGTAAGAAAGAAGTAAGAAAGAAGTAAGAAAGAAGTACGAAAGAAGTAAGAAAGAAATAAGAAAGAAAGAAGTAAGAAAGAAGTAAGAAAGAAAGAAGAAAGAAGTAAGAAAGAAGTAAGAAAGAAGTAAGAAAGAAGTAAGAAAGAAGTAAGAAAGAAGTAAGAAAGAAGAAAGAAAGAAGTAAGAAAGAAGAAAGAAAGAAGTAAGAAAGAAGTAAGAAAGAAGTAAGAAAGAAGTAAGAAAGAAAGAAGAAAGAAGTAAGAAAGAAGTAAGAAAGAAGTACGAAAGAATTAAGAAAGAATTAAGAAAGAAAGAAGTAAGAAAGAAGTATGAAAGAAGTAAGAAAGACGAAAGAAAGAAGTAAGAAAGAAGTAAGAAAGAAGTAAGAAAGAAGTAAGAAAGAAAGAAGAAAGAAGTAAGAAAGAAGTAAGAAAGAAGTAAGAAAGAAGTAAGAAGGAATGAAGAAAGAAGTAAGAAAGAAGAAAGAAAGAAGTAAGAAAGAAGTAAGAAAGAAAGAAGTAAGAAAGAATTAAGAAAGAAGTAAGAAAGTAGAAAAAAGAAGTAAGAAAGAAGTAAGAAATAAGTAAGAAAGAAGCAAGAAAGAAGAAAGAAAGAAAGAAGAAAGAAGTAAGAAAGAAGTAAGAGAGAAGTAAGAAAGAAGTAAGAAAGAAGTAAGAAAGAAGTAAGAAAGAAGAAAGAAGGAATGAAGAAAGAAGTAAGAAAGAAGTAAGAAAGAAGAAAGAAAGAAGTAAGAAAGAAGAAAGAAAGAAGTAAGAAAGAAGTAAGAAAGAAGTAAGAAAGAAGTAATAAAGGAACAAGAAAGAATTAAGAAAGAAGTAAGAAAGAAGATAGAAAGAAGAAAGAAGTAAGAAAGAAGTAAGAAAGAAGTAAGAAAGAAAGAAGAACGAAGTAAGAAACAAGTAGGAAAGAAGTAAGAAAGAAGTAAGAAAGAAGTAAGAAAGAAGTAAGAAAGAAGTAAGAAAGAAAGAAGAAAGAAGTAAGAAAGAAGTAAGAAAGAAGTATGAAAGAAGTAAGAAAGACGAAAGAA
The DNA here is from genome assembly GCF_036013475.1 of Columba livia. NCBI lineage: Eukaryota > Metazoa > Chordata > Aves > Columbiformes > Columbidae > Columba > Columba livia. The sequence continues at coordinate 138,080 of NW_027043038.1, read as the reverse complement.
AGAAGAAAGAAATAAGTAAGAAAGAAGTAAGAAAGAAGTAAGAAAGAAGTAAGAAAGAAGTAATAAAGAAGTAAGAAAGAAGTAAGAAAGAAGTAAGAAAGAAAGAAGAAAGAAGTAAGAAAGAAGTAAGAAAGAAGAAAGAAAGTAGTAAGAAAGAAGAAAGAAAGAAGTAAGAAAGAAGTAAGAAAGAAGTAAGAAAGAAGTAAGAAAGAAAGAAGAAAGAAGTAAGAAAGAAGTAAGAAAGAAGTACGAAAGAAGTAAGAAAGAATTAAGAAAGAAAGAAGTAAGAAAGAAGTATGAAAGAAGTAAGAAAGACGAAAGAAAGAAGTAAGAAATAAGTAAGAAAGAAGTAAGAAAGAAGTAAGAAAGAAGTAAGAAAGAAAGAAGAAAGAAGTAAGAAAGAAGTAAGAAAGAAGTAAGAAAGAAGTAAGAAGGAATGAAGAAAGAAGTAAGAAAGAAGAAAGAAAGAAGTAAGAAAGAAGTAAGAAAGAAAGAAGTAAGAAAGAATTAAGGAAGAAGTAAGAAAGTAGAAAAAAGAAGTAAGAAAGAAGTAAGAAAGAAGCAAGAAAGAAGAAAGAAAGAAAGAAGAAAGAAGTAAGAAAGAAGTAAGAGAGAAGTAAGAAAGAAGTAAGAAAGTAGTAAGAAATAAGTAAGAAAGAAGTAAGAAGGAATGAAGAAAGAAGTAAGAAAGAAGTAAGAAAGAAGAAAGAAAGAAGTAAGAAAGAAGAAAGAAAGAAGTAAGAAAGAAGTAAGAAAGAAGTAAGAGAGAAGTAAGAAAGAAAGAAGAAAGAAGTAAGAAAGAAGTAAGAAAGAAGAAAGAAAGAAGTAAGAAAGAAGAAAGAAAGAAGTAAGAAAGAAGTAAGAAAGAAGTAAGAATGAAGTAAGAAAGAAAGAAGAAAGAAGTAAGAAAGAAGTAAGAAAGAAAGAAGAACGAAGTAAGAAACAAGTAGGAAAGAAGTAAGAAAGAAGTAAGAAAGAAGTAAGAAAGAAGTAAGAAAGAAGTAAGAAAGAAGTAAGAAAGAAAGAAGAAAGAATTAAGAAAGAAGTAAGAAAGAAGTAAGAAAGAAGTAAGAAAAAAGAAAGATAGAAGTAAGAAGAAAGAAAGAAGTAAAAAGAAGTAAGAAAGAAGTAAGAAAGAAGTAAGAAAGAAGTACGAAAGAAGTAAGAAAGAAATAAGAAAGAAAGAAGTAAGAAAGAAGTAAGAAAGAAAGAAGAAAGAAGTAAGAAAGAAGTAAGAAAGAAGTAAGAAAGAAGTAAGAAAGAAGTAAGAAAGAAGTAAGAAAGAAGTAAGAAAGAAGAAAGAAGGAAGTAAGAAAGAAGAAAGAAAGAAGTAAGAAAGAAGTAAGAAAGAAGTAAGAAAGAAGTAAGAAAGAAAGAAGAAAGAAGTAAGAAAGAAGTAAGAAAGAAGTACGAAAGAAGTAAGAAAGAATTAAGAAAGAAAGAAGTAAGAAAGAAGTATGAAAGAAGTAAGAAAGACGAAAGAAAGAAGTAAGAAATAAGTAAGAAAGAAGTAAGAAAGAAGTAAGAAAGAAGTAAGAAAGAAGAAAAAAAAGTAAGAAAGAAATAAGAAAGAAAGAAGAAAGAAGTAAGAAAGAAAGAAGAAAGAAGTAAGAAAGAAGTAAGAAAGAAGTAAGAAAGAAGTAAGAAAGAAGTAAGAAAGAAGTAAGAAAGAAGTAAGAAAGAAAGAAGAAAGAAGAAAGAAAGAAGTAAGAAAGAAGTAAGAAAGAAGTAAGAAAGAAGTAAGAAGGAATGAAGAAAGTAGTAAGAAAGAAGTAAGAAAGAAGTAAGAAAGAAGTAAGAAAGAAAGAAGAAAGAAGTAAGAAAGAAGTAAGAAAGAAGTAAGAAAGAAGCAAGAAAGAAGAAAGATAGAAGTAAGAAAGAAGAAAGAAAGAAGTAAGAAAGAAGTAAGAAAGAAGTAAGAAAGAAGTAAGAAAGAAGTACGAAAGAAGTAAGAAAGAAATAAGAAAGAAAGAAGTAAGAAAGAAGTAAGAAAGAAAGAAGAAAGAAGTAAGAAAGAAGTAAGAAAGAAGTAAGAAAGAAGTAAGAAAGAAGTAAGAAAGAAGTAAGAAAGAAGTAAGAAAGAAGAAAGAAAGAAGTAAGAAAGAAGAAAGAAAGAAGTAAGAAAGAAGTAAGAAAGAAGTAAGAAAGAAGTAAGAAAGAAAGAAGAAAGAAGTAAGAAAGAAGTAAGAAAGAAGTAAGAAAGAAGAAAAAAGAAGTTAAAAAGAAGTAAGAAAGAAGTAAGAAAGAAGTAAGAAAGAAGTAAGAAAGAAGAAAGAAAGAAGTATGAAAGAAGTAAGAAAGAAGAAAGAAAGAAGTAAGAAAGAAGTAAGAAAGAAGTAAGGAGGAATGAAGAAAGGAGTAAGAAAGAAGAAAGAAAGAAGTAAGAAAGAAGAAAGAAAGAAGTAAAAAAGAATTAAGAAAGAAGTAAGAAAGAAGTAAGAAAGAAGTACGAAAGAAGTAAGAAAGAAATAAGAAAGAAAGAAGTAAGAAAGAAGTAAGAAAGAAAGAAGAAAGAAGTAAGAAAGAAGTAAGAAAGAAGTAAGAAAGAAGTAAGAAAGAAGTAAGAAAGAAGTAAGAAAGAAGTAAGAAAGAAGAAAGAAAGAAGTAAGAAAGAAGAAAGAAAGAAGTAAGAAAGAAGTAAGAAAGAAGTAAGAAAGAAGTAAGAAAGAAAGAAGAAAGAAGTAAGAAAGAAGTAAGAAAGAAGTACGAAAGAAGTAAGAAAGAATTAAGAAAGAAAGAAGTAAGAAAGAAGTATGAAAGAAGTAAGAAAGACGAAAGAAAGAAGTAAGAAATAAGTAAGAAAGAAGTAAGAAAGAAGTAAGAAAGAAGTAAGAAAGAAAGAAGAAAGAAGTAAGAAAGAAGTAAGAAAGAAGTAAGAAAGAAGTAAGAAGGAATGAAGAAAGAAGTAAGAAAGAAGAAAGAAAGAAGTAAGAAAGAAGTAAGAAAGAAAGAAGTAAGAAAGAATTAAGAAAGAAGTAAGAAAGTAGAAAAAAGAAGTAAGAAAGAAGTAAGAAAGAAGTAAGAAAGAAGCAAGAAAGAAGAAAGAAAGAAAGAAGAAAGAAGTAAGAAAGAAGTAAGAGAGAAGTAAGAAAGAAGTAAGAAAGAAGTAAGAAAGAAGTAAGAAAGAAGTAAGAAGGAATGAAGAAAGAAGTAAGAAAGAAGTAAGAAAGAAGAAAGAAAGAAGTAAGAAAGAAGAAAGAAAGAAGTAAGAAAGAAGTAAGAAAGAAGTAAGAAAGAAGAAAGAAAGAAGTAAGAAAGAAGTAAGAAAGAAGTAAGAAAGAAGTAAGAAAGAAAGAAGAAAGAAGAAAGAAGTAAGAAAGAAGAAAGAAAGAAGTAAGAAGGAATGAAGAAAGAAGTAAGAAAGAGGTAAGAAAGAAGAAAGAAAGAAGTAAGAAAGAAGAAAGAAAGAAGTAAGAAAGAAGTAAGAAAGAAGTAAGAAAGAAGTAAGAAAGAAGTAAGAAAGAAAGAAGAAAGAAGAAAGAAAGTAAGAAAGAAGTAAGAAAGAAGTAAGAAAGAAGTAAGAAGGAATGAAGAAAGTAGTAAGAAAGAAGTAAGAAAGAAGTAAGAAAGAAGTAAGAAAGAAAGAAGAAAGAAGTAAGAAAGAAGTAAGAAAGAAGTAAGAAAGAAGCAAGAAAGAAGAAAGATAGAAGTAAGAAAGAAGAAAGAAAGAAGTAAGAAAGAAGTAAGAAAGAAGTAAGAAAGAAGTAAGAAAGAAGTAAGAAAGAAGTAAGAAAGAATTAAGAAAGAAGAAAGAAAGAAGTAAGAAAGAAGAAAGAAAGAAGTAAGAAAGAAGTAAGAAAGAAGGAAGAAAGAAGTAAGAAAGAAAGAAGAAAGAAGTAAGAAAGAAGTAAGAAAGAAGAAAGAAGAAAAAAGAAGTTAAAAAGAAGTAAGAAAGAAGTAAGAAAGAAGTAAGAAAGAAGTAAGAAAGAAGAAAGAAAGAAGTATGAAAGAAGTAAGAAAGAAGAAAGAAAGAAGTAAGAAAGAAGTAAGAAAGAAGTAAGAAGGAATGAAGAAAGGAGTAAGAAAGAAGAAAGAAATAAGTAAGAAAGAAGTAAGAAAGAAGTAATAAAGAAGTAAGAAAGAAGTAAGAAAGAAGTAAGAAAGAAAGAAGAAAGAAGTAAGAAAGAAGTAAGAAAGAAGAAAGAAAGTAGTAAGAAAGAAGAAAGAAAGAAGTAAGAAAGAAGTAAGAAAGAGGTAAGAAAGAAGTAAGAAAGAAAGAAGAAAGAAGTAAGAAAGAAGTAAGAAAGAAGTACGAAAGAAGTAAGAAAGAATTAAGAAAGAAAGAAGTAAGAAAGAAGTATGAAAGAAGTAAGAAAGACGAAAGAAAGAAGTAAGAAATAAGTAAGAAAGAAGTAAGAAAGAAGTAAGAAAGAAGTAAGAAAGAAAGAAGAAAGAAGTAAGAAAGAAGTAAGAAAGAAGTAAGAAAGAAGTAAGAAAGAAGTAAGAAGGAATGAAGAAAGAAGTAAGAAAGAAGAAAGAAAGAAGTAAGAAAGAAGTAAGAAAGAAAGAAGTTAGAAAGAATTAAGAAAGAAGTAAGAAAGTAGAAAAAAGAAGTAAGAAAGAAGTAAGAAAGAAGCAAGAAAGAAGAAAGAAAGAAAGAAGAAAGAAGTAAGAAAGAAGTAAGAGAGAAGTAAGAAAGAAGTAAGAAAGTAGTAAGAAATAAGTAAGAAAGAAGTAAGAAGGAATGAAGAAAGAAGTAAGAAAGAAGTAAGAAAGAAGAAAGAAAGAAGTAAGAAAGAAGAAAGAAAGAAGTAAGAAAGAAGTAAGAAAGAAGTAAGAGAGAAGTAAGAAAGAAAGAAGAAAGAAGTAAGAAAGAAGTAAGAAAGAAGAAAGAAAGAAGTAAGAAAGAAGAAAGAAAGAAGTAAGAAAGAAGTAAGAAAGAAGTAAGAAAGAAGTAAGAAAGAAAGAAGAAAGAAGTAAGAAAGAAGTAAGAAAGAAAGAAGAACGAAGTAAGAAACAAGTAAGAAAGAAGTAAGAAAGAAGTAAGAAAGAAGTAAGAAAGAAGTAAGAAAGAAAGAAGAAAGAATTAAGAAAGAAGTAAGAAAGAAGTAAGAAAGACGCAAGAAAGAAGAAAGATAGAAGTAAGAAAGAAGAAAAAACGAAGTAAGAAAGAAGTAAGAAAGAAGTAAGAAAGAAGTAAGAAAGAAGTACGAAAGAAGTAAGAAAGAAATAAGAAAGAAAGAAGTAAGAAAGAAGTAAGAAAGAAAGAAGAAAGAAGTAAGAAAGAAGTAAGAAAGAAGTAAGAAAGAAGTAAGAAAGAAGTAAGAAAGAAGTAAGAAAGAAGTAAGAAAGAAGTAAGAAAGAAATAAGAAAGAAGTAAGAAAGAAGTAAGAAAGAAGAAAGAAAGAATAAGAAAGAAGAAAGAAAGAAGTAAGAAAGAAGTGAGAAAGAAGTAAGAAAGAAGTAAGAAAGAAAGAAGAAATAAGTAAGAAAGAAGTAAGAAAGAAGTAAGAAAGAAGAAAAAAGAAGTTAAAAAGAAGTAAGAAAGAAGTAAGAAAGAAGAAAGAAGTAAGAAAGAAGAAAGAAAGAAGTAAGAAAGAATTAAGAAAGAAAGAAGTAAGAAAGAAGTATGAAAGAAGTAAGAAAGACGAAAGAAAGAAGTAAGAAATAAGTAAGAAAGAAGTAAGAAAGAAGTAAGAAAGAAGTAAGAAAGAAAGAAGAAAGAAGTAAGAAAGAAGTAAGAAAGAAGTAAGAAAGAAGTAAGAAGGAATGAAGAAAGAAGTAAGAAAGAAGAAAGAAAGAAGTAAGAAAGAAGTAAGAAAGAAAGAAGTAAGAAAGAATTAAGAAAGAAGTAAGAAAGTAGAAAAAAGAAGTAAGAAAGAAGTAAGAAAGAAGTAAGAAAGAAGCAAGAAAGAAGAAAGAAAGAAAGAAGAAAGAAGTAAGAAAGAAGTAAGAAAGAACGAAGAAAGTAGTAAGAAAGAAGTAAGAAAGAAGTAAGAAAGAAGTAAGAAAGAAAGAAGAAAGAAGTAAGAAAGAAGTAAGAAAGAAGTAAGAAAGAAGCAAGAAAGAAGAAAGATAGAAGTAAGAAAGAAGAAAGAAAGAAGTAAGAAAGAAGTAAGAAAGAAGTAAGAAAGAAGTAAGAAAGAAGTACGAAAGAAGTAAGAAAGAAATAAGAAAGAAAGAAGTAAGAAAGAAGTAAGAAAGAAAGAAGAAAGAAGTAAGAAAGAAGTAAGAAAGAAGTAAGAAAGAAGTAAGAAAGAAGTAAGAAAGAAGTAAGAAAGAAGAAAGAAAGAAGTAAGAAAGAAGAAAGAAAGAAGTAAGAAAGAAGTAAGAAAGAAGTAAGAAAGAAGTAAGAAAGAAAGAAGAAAGAAGTAAGAAAGAAGTAAGAAAGAAGTACGAAAGAATTAAGAAAGAATTAAGAAAGAAAGAAGTAAGAAAGAAGTATGAAAGAAGTAAGAAAGACGAAAGAAAGAAGTAAGAAAGAAGTAAGAAAGAAGTAAGAAAGAAAGAAGAAAGAAGTAAGAAAGAAGTAAGAAAGAAGTAAGAAAGAAGAAAAAAGAAGTTAAAAAGAAGTAAGAAAGAAGTAAGAAAGAAGTAAGAAAGAAGTAAGAAAGAAGAAAGAAAGAAGTATGAAAGAAGTAAGAAAGAAGAAAGAAAGAAGTAAGAAAGAAGTAAGAAAGAAGTAAGGAGGAATGAAGAAAGGAGTAAGAAAGAAGAAAGAAAGAAGTAAGAAAGAAGAAAGAAAGAAGTAAAAAAGAATTAAGAAAGAAGTAAGAAAGAAGTAAGAAAGAAGTACGAAAGAAGTAAGAAAGAAATAAGAAAGAAAGAAGTAAGAAAGAAGTAAGAAAGAAAGAAGAAAGAAGTAAGAAAGAAGTAAGAAAGAAGTAAGAAAGAAGTAAGAAAGAAGTAAGAAAGAAGTAAGAAAGAAGTAAGAAAGAAGAAAGAAAGAAGTAAGAAAGAAGAAAGAAAGAAGTAAGAAAGAAGTAAGAAAGAAGTAAGAAAGAAGTAAGAAAGAAAGAAGAAAGAAGTAAGAAAGAAGTAAGAAAGAAGTACGAAAGAAGTAAGAAAGAATTAAGAAAGAAAGAAGTAAGAAAGAAGTATGAAAGAAGTAAGAAAGACGAAAGAAAGAAGTAAGAAATAAGTAAGAAAGAAGTAAGAAAGAAGTAAGAAAGAAGTAAGAAAGAAAGAAGAAAGAAGTAAGAAAGAAGTAAGAAAGAAGTAAGAAAGAAGTAAGAAGGAATGAAGAAAGAAGTAAGAAAGAAGAAAGAAAGAAGTAAGAAAGAAGTAAGAAAGAAAGAAGTAAGAAAGAATTAAGAAAGAAGTAAGAAAGTAGAAAAAAGAAGTAAGAAAGAAGTAAGAAAGAAGTAAGAAAGAAGCAAGAAAGAAGAAAGAAAGAAAGAAGAAAGAAGTAAGAAAGAAGTAAGAGAGAAGTAAGAAAGAAGTAAGAAAGAAGTAAGAAAGAAGTAAGAAAGAAGTAAGAAGGAATGAAGAAAGAAGTAAGAAAGAAGTAAGAAAGAAGAAAGAAAGAAGTAAGAAAGAAGAAAGAAAGAAGTAAGAAAGAAGTAAGAAAGAAGTAAGAAAGAAGAAAGAAAGAAGTAAGAAAGAAGTAAGAAAGAAGTAAGAAAGAAGTAAGAAAGAAAGAAGAAAGAAGAAAGAAGTAAGAAAGAAGAAAGAAAGAAGTAAGAAGGAATGAAGAAAGAAGTAAGAAAGAGGTAAGAAAGAAGAAAGAAAGAAGTAAGAAAGAAGAAAGAAAGAAGTAAGAAAGAAGTAAGAAAGAAGTAAGAAAGAAGTAAGAAAGAAGTAAGAAAGAAAGAAGAAAGAAGAAAGAAAGTAAGAAAGAAGTAAGAAAGAAGTAAGAAAGAAGTAAGAAGGAATGAAGAAAGTAGTAAGAAAGAAGTAAGAAAGAAGTAAGAAAGAAGTAAGAAAGAAAGAAGAAAGAAGTAAGAAAGAAGTAAGAAAGAAGTAAGAAAGAAGCAAGAAAGAAGAAAGATAGAAGTAAGAAAGAAGAAAGAAAGAAGTAAGAAAGAAGTAAGAAAGAAGTAAGAAAGAAGTAAGAAAGAAGTAAGAAAGAAGTAAGAAAGAATTAAGAAAGAAGAAAGAAAGAAGTAAGAAAGAAGAAAGAAAGAAGTAAGAAAGAAGTAAGAAAGAAGGAAGAAAGAAGTAAGAAAGAAAGAAGAAAGAAGTAAGAAAGAAGTAAGAAAGAAGAAAGAAGAAAAAAGAAGTTAAAAAGAAGTAAGAAAGAAGTAAGAAAGAAGTAAGAAAGAAGTAAGAAAGAAGAAAGAAAGAAGTATGAAAGAAGTAAGAAAGAAGAAAGAAAGAAGTAAGAAAGAAGTAAGAAAGAAGTAAGAAGGAATGAAGAAAGGAGTAAGAAAGAAGAAAGAAATAAGTAAGAAAGAAGTAAGAAAGAAGTAATAAAGAAGTAAGAAAGAAGTAAGAAAGAAGTAAGAAAGAAAGAAGAAAGAAGTAAGAAAGAAGTAAGAAAGAAGAAAGAAAGTAGTAAGAAAGAAGAAAGAAAGAAGTAAGAAAGAAGTAAGAAAGAGGTAAGAAAGAAGTAAGAAAGAAAGAAGAAAGAAGTAAGAAAGAAGTAAGAAAGAAGTACGAAAGAAGTAAGAAAGAATTAAGAAAGAAAGAAGTAAGAAAGAAGTATGAAAGAAGTAAGAAAGACGAAAGAAAGAAGTAAGAAATAAGTAAGAAAGAAGTAAGAAAGAAGTAAGAAAGAAGTAAGAAAGAAAGAAGAAAGAAGTAAGAAAGAAGTAAGAAAGAAGTAAGAAAGAAGTAAGAAAGAAGTAAGAAGGAATGAAGAAAGAAGTAAGAAAGAAGAAAGAAAGAAGTAAGAAAGAAGTAAGAAAGAAAGAAGTTAGAAAGAATTAAGAAAGAAGTAAGAAAGTAGAAAAAAGAAGTAAGAAAGAAGTAAGAAAGAAGCAAGAAAGAAGAAAGAAAGAAAGAAGAAAGAAGTAAGAAAGAAGTAAGAGAGAAGTAAGAAAGAAGTAAGAAAGTAGTAAGAAATAAGTAAGAAAGAAGTAAGAAGGAATGAAGAAAGAAGTAAGAAAGAAGTAAGAAAGAAGAAAGAAAGAAGTAAGAAAGAAGAAAGAAAGAAGTAAGAAAGAAGTAAGAAAGAAGTAAGAGAGAAGTAAGAAAGAAAGAAGAAAGAAGTAAGAAAGAAGTAAGAAAGAAGAAAGAAAGAAGTAAGAAAGAAGAAAGAAAGAAGTAAGAAAGAAGTAAGAAAGAAGTAAGAAAGAAGTAAGAAAGAAAGAAGAAAGAAGTAAGAAAGAAGTAAGAAAGAAAGAAGAACGAAGTAAGAAACAAGTAAGAAAGAAGTAAGAAAGAAGTAAGAAAGAAGTAAGAAAGAAGTAAGAAAGAAAGAAGAAAGAATTAAGAAAGAAGTAAGAAAGAAGTAAGAAAGACGCAAGAAAGAAGAAAGATAGAAGTAAGAAAGAAGAAAAAACGAAGTAAGAAAGAAGTAAGAAAGAAGTAAGAAAGAAGTAAGAAAGAAGTACGAAAGAAGTAAGAAAGAAATAAGAAAGAAAGAAGTAAGAAAGAAGTAAGAAAGAAAGAAGAAAGAAGTAAGAAAGAAGTAAGAAAGAAGTAAGAAAGAAGTAAGAAAGAAGTAAGAAAGAAGTAAGAAAGAAGTAAGAAAGAAGTAAGAAAGAAATAAGAAAGAAGTAAGAAAGAAGTAAGAAAGAAGAAAGAAAGAATAAGAAAGAAGAAAGAAAGAAGTAAGAAAGAAGTGAGAAAGAAGTAAGAAAGAAGTAAGAAAGAAAGAAGAAATAAGTAAGAAAGAAGTAAGAAAGAAGTAAGAAAGAAGAAAAAAGAAGTTAAAAAGAAGTAAGAAAGAAGTAAGAAAGAAGAAAGAAGTAAGAAAGAAGAAAGAAAGAAGTAAGAAAGAATTAAGAAAGAAAGAAGTAAGAAAGAAGTATGAAAGAAGTAAGAAAGACGAAAGAAAGAAGTAAGAAATAAGTAAGAAAGAAGTAAGAAAGAAGTAAGAAAGAAGTAAGAAAGAAAGAAGAAAGAAGTAAGAAAGAAGTAAGAAAGAAGTAAGAAAGAAGTAAGAAGGAATGAAGAAAGAAGTAAGAAAGAAGAAAGAAAGAAGTAAGAAAGAAGTAAGAAAGAAAGAAGTAAGAAAGAATTAAGAAAGAAGTAAGAAAGTAGAAAAAAGAAGTAAGAAAGAAGTAAGAAAGAAGTAAGAAAGAAGCAAGAAAGAAGAAAGAAAGAAAGAAGAAAGAAGTAAGAAAGAAGTAAGAAAGAACGAAGAAAGTAGTAAGAAAGAAGTAAGAAAGAAGTAAGAAAGAAGTAAGAAAGAAAGAAGAAAGAAGTAAGAAAGAAGTAAGAAAGAAGTAAGAAAGAAGCAAGAAAGAAGAAAGATAGAAGTAAGAAAGAAGAAAGAAAGAAGTAAGAAAGAAGTAAGAAAGAAGTAAGAAAGAAGTAAGAAAGAAGTACGAAAGAAGTAAGAAAGAAATAAGAAAGAAAGAAGTAAGAAAGAAGTAAGAAAGAAAGAAGAAAGAAGTAAGAAAGAAGTAAGAAAGAAGTAAGAAAGAAGTAAGAAAGAAGTAAGAAAGAAGTAAGAAAGAAGAAAGAAAGAAGTAAGAAAGAAGAAAGAAAGAAGTAAGAAAGAAGTAAGAAAGAAGTAAGAAAGAAGTAAGAAAGAAAGAAGAAAGAAGTAAGAAAGAAGTAAGAAAGAAGTACGAAAGAATTAAGAAAGAATTAAGAAAGAAAGAAGTAAGAAAGAAGTATGAAAGAAGTAGAAAGACGAAAGAAAGAAGTAAGAAAGAAGTAAGAAAGAAGTAAGAAAGAAGTAAGAAAGAAAGAAGAAAGAAGTAAGAAAGAAGTAAGAAAGAAGTAAGAAAGAAGTAAGAAGGAATGAAGAAAGAAGTAAGAAAGAAGAAAGAAAGAAGTAAGAAAGAAGTAAGAAAGAAAGAAGTAAGAAAGAATTAAGAAAGAAGTAAGAAAGTAGAAAAAAGAAGTAAGAAAGAAGTAAGAAATAAGTAAGAAAGAAGCAAGAAAGAAGAAAGAAAGAAAGAAGAAAGAAGTAAGAAAGAAGTAAGAGAGAAGTAAGAAAGAAGTAAGAGAAAGAAGTAAGAAAGAAGTAAGAAAGAAGTAAGAAGGAATGAAGAAAGAAGTAAGAAAGAAGTAAGAAAGAAGAAAGAAAGAAGTAAGAAAGAAGAAAGAAAGAAGTAAGAAAGAAGTAAGAAAGAAGTAAGAAAGAAGTAATAAAGGAACAAGAAAGAATTAAGAAAGAAGTAAGAAAGAAGAAAGAAGTAAGAAAGAAGTAAGAAAGAAGTAAGAAAGAAAGAAGAACGAAGTAAGAAACAAGTAGGAAAGAAGTAAGAAAGAAGTAAGAAAGAAGTAAGAAAGAAGTAAGAAAGAAAGAAGAAAGAAGTAAGAAAGAAGTAAGAAAGAAGTATGAAAGAAGTAAGAAAGACGAAAGAAAGAAGTAAGAAATAAGTAAGAAAGAAGTAAGAAAGAAGTAAGAAAGAAGTAAGAAAGAAGTAATAAAGAAGTAAGAAAGAAGTAAGAAAGAAGTAAGAAAGAAAGAAGAAAGAAGTAAGAAAGAAGTAAGAAAGAAGAAAGAAAGTAGTAAGAAAGAAGAAAGAAAGAAGTAAGAAAGAAGTAAGAAAGAAGTAAGAAAGAAGTAAGAAAGAAAGAAGAAAGAAGTAAGAAAGAAGTAAGAAAGAAGTACGAAAGAAGTAAGAAAGAATTAAGAAAGAAAGAAGTAAGAAAGAAGTATGAAAGAAGTAAGAAAGACGAAAGAAAGAAGTAAGAAATAAGTAAGAAAGAAGTAAGAAAGAAGTAAGAAAGAAGTAAGAAAGAAAGAAGAAAGAAGTAAGAAAGAAGTAAGAAAGAAGTAAGAAAGAAGTAAGAAGGAATGAAGAAAGAAGTAAGAAAGAAGAAAGAAAGAAGTAAGAAAGAAGTAAGAAAGAAAGAAGTAAGAAAGAATTAAGAAAGAAGTAAGAAAGTAGAAAAAGAAGTAAGAAAGAAGTAAGAAAGAAGCAAGAAAGAAGAAAGAAAGAAAGAAGAAAGAAGTAAGAAAGAAGTAAGAGAGAAGTAAGAAAGAAGTAAGAAAGTAGTAAGAAATAAGTAAGAAAGAAGTAAGAAGGAATGAAGAAAGAAGTAAGAAAGAAGTAAGAAAGAAGAAAGAAAGAAGTAAGAAAGAAGAAAGAAAGAAGTAAGAAGAAGTAAGAAGAAGTAAGAGAGAAGTAAGAAAGAAAGAAGAAAGAAGTAAGAAAGAAGTAACAAAGAAGAAAGAAAGAAGTAAGAAAGAAGAAAGAAAGAAGTAAGAAAGAAGTAAGAAAGAAGTAAGAAAGAAGTAAGAAAGAAAGAAGAAAGAAGTAAGAAAGAAGTAAGAAAGAAGAAGAACGAAGTAAGAAACAAGTAAGAAAGAAGTAAGAAAGAAGTAAGAAAGAAGTAAGAAAGAAGTAAGAAAGAAGTAAGAAAGAAGTAAGAAAGAAAGAAGAAAGAATTAAGAAAGAAGTAAGAAAGAAGTAAGAAAGAAAGAAGAAAGAATTAAGAAAGAAGTAAGAAAGAAGTAAGAAGAAGTAAGAAAGAAGTAAGAAAGAAGTAAGAAAGAAGTAAGAAAGAAAGAAGAAAGAAAGAAGTAAGAAGAAGTAAGAAAGAAGAAGAAAGAAGTAAGAAAGAAGTAAGAAAGAAGTAAGAAAGAAGTAAGAAAGAAGTAAGAAAGAAGTAAGAAAGAAGTAAGAAAGAAGAAGAAAGAAGTAAGAAAGAAGAAAGAAAGAAGTAAGAAAGAAGTAAGAAAGAAGTAAGAAAGAAAGAAGAAAGAAGTAAGAAAGAAGTAAGAAAGAAGTAAGAAAGAAGAAAAAAGAAGTTAAAAGAAGTAAGAAAGAAGTAAGAAAGAAGTAAGAAAGAAGTAAGAAAGAAGAAAGAAAGAAGTATGAAAGAAGTAAGAAAGAAGAAAGAAAGAAGTAAGAAAGAAGTAAGAAAGAAGTAAGGAGGAATGAAGAAAGGAGTAAGAAAGAAGAAAGAAAGAAGTAAGAAAGAAGTAAGAAAGAAGTAATAAAGAAGTAATAAAGAAGTAAGAAAGAAGTAAGAAAGAAAGAAGAAAGAAGTAAGAAAGAAGTAAGAAAGAAGAAAGAAAGTAGTAAGAAAGAAGAAAGAAAGAAGTAAGAAAGAAGTAAGAAAGAAGTAAGAAAGAAGTAAGAAAGAAAGAAGAAAGAAGTAAGAAAGAAGTAAGAAAGAAGTACGAAAGAAGTAAGAAAGAATTAAAAAAGAAAGAAGTAAGAAAGAAGTATGAAAGAAGTAAGAAAGACGAAGGAAAGAAGTAAGAAAAAAGTAAGAAAGAAGTAAGAAAGAAGTAAGAAAGAAGTAAGAAAGAAAGAAGAAAGAAGTAAGAAAGAAGTAAGAAAGAAGTAAGAAAGAAGTAAGAAGGAATGAAGAAAGAAGTAAGAAAGAAGAAAGAAAGAAGTAAGAAAGAAGTAAGAAAGAAAGAAGTAAGAAAGAATTAAGAAAGAAGTAAGAAAGTAGAAAAAAGAAGTAAGAAAGAAGTAAGAAAGAAGCAAGAAAGAAGAAAGAAAGAAAGAAGAAAGAAGTAAGAAAGAAGTAAGAGAGAAGTAAGAAAGAAGTAAGAAAGTAGTAAGAAATAAGTAAGAAAGAAGTAAGAAGGAATGAAGAAAGAAGTAAGAAAGAAGTAAGAAAGAAGAAAGAAAGAAGTAAGAAAGAAGAAAGAAAGAAGTAAGAAAGAAGTAAGAAAGAAGTAAGAGAGAAGTAAGAAAGAAAGAAGAAAGAAGTAAGAAAGAGGTAAGAAAGAAGAAAGAAAGAAGTAAGAAAGAAGAAAGAAAGAAGTAAGAAAGAAGTAAGAAAGAAGTAAGAAAGAAGTAAGAAAGAAAGAAGAAAGAAGTAAGAAAGAAGTAAGAAAGAAAGAAGAACGAAGTAAGAAACAAGTAGGAAAGAAGTAAGAAAGAAGTAAGAAAGAAGTAAGAAAGAAGTAAGAAAGAAAGAAGAAAGAAGTAAGAAACAAGTAAGAAAGAAGTAAGAAAGAAGTAAGAAAGAAGTAAGAAAGAAGTAAGAAAGAAGTAAGAAAGAAGTAAGAAAGAAAGAAGAAAGAATTAAGAAAGAAGTAAGAAAGAAGTAAGAAAGAAGTAAGAAAAAGAAAGATAGAAGTAAGAAGAAAGAAAGAAGTAAAAAAGAAGTAAGAAAGAAGTAAGAAAGAAGTAAGAAAGAAGTACGAAAGAAGTAAGAAAGAAATAAGAAAGAAAGAAGTAAGAAAGAAGTAAGAAAGAAAGAAGAAAGAAGTAAGAAAGAAGTAAGAAAGAAGTAAGAAAGAAGTAAGAAAGAAGTAAGAAAGAAGTAAGAAAGAAGTAAGAAAGAAGTAAGAAAGAAGTAAGAAAGAAGAAAGAAAGAAGTAAGAAAGAAGTAAGAAAGAAGTAATAAAGAAGTAAGAATGAAAGAAGAAAGAAGTAAGAAAGAAGTAAGAAAGAAGTACGAAAGAAGTAAGAAAGAATTAAGAAAGAAAGAAGTAAGAAAGAAGTATGAAAGAAGTAAGAAAGACGAAAGAAAGAAGTAAGAAATAAGTAAGAAAGAAGTAAGAAAGAAGTAAGAAAGAAGTAAGAAAGAAAGAAGAAAGAAGTAAGAAAGAAGTAAGAAAGAAGTAAGAAAGAAGTAAGAAGGAATGAAGAAAGAAGTAAGAAAGAAGAAAGAAAGAAGTAAGAAAGAAGTAAGAAAGAAAGAAGTAAGAAAGAATTAAGAAAGAAGTAAGAAAGTAGAAAAAAGAAGTAAGAAAGAAGTAAGAAAGAAGTAAGAAAGAAGCAAGAAAGAAGTAAGAAAGAAAGAAGAAAGAAGTAAGAAAGAAGTAAGAAAGAAGTAAGAAAGAAGTAAGAAAGAAGTAAGAAAGAAGTAAGAAAGAAGTAAGAAAGAAGTAAGAAAGAAGAAAGAAGGAAGTAAGAAAGAAGAAAGAAAGAAGTAAGAAAGAAGAAAGAAAGAAGTAAGAAAGAAGAAATAAAGAAGTAAGAAAGAAGTAAGAAAGAAGTAAGAAAGAAGTAAGAAAGAAAGAAGAAAGAAGTAAGAAAGAAGTAAGAAAGAAGTAAGAAAGAAGGAAGAAAGAAAGAAGAAAGAAGAAAGAAGTAAGAAAGAAGAAAGAAAGAAGTAAGAAGGAATGAAGAAAGAAGTAAGAAAGAAGTAAGAAAGAAGAAAGAAAGAAGTAAGAAAGAAGAAAGAAAGAAGTAAGAAAGAAGTAAGAAAGAAGTAAGAAAGAAGTAAGAAAGAAGTAAGAAAGAAAGAAGAAAGAAGAAAGAAAGAATTAAGAAAGAAGTAAGAAAGAAGTAAGAAAGAAGTAAGAAGGAATGAAGAAAGTAGTAAGAAAGAAGTAAGAAAGAAGTAAGAAAGAAAGAAGAAAGAAGTAAGAAAGAAGTAAGAAAGAAGTAAGAAAGAAGCAAGAAAGAAGAAAGATAGAAGTAAGAAAGAAGAAAGAAAGAAGTAAGAAAGAAGTAAGAAAGAAGTAAGAAAGAAGTAAGAAAGAAGTACGAAAGAAGTAAGAAAGAAATAAGAAAGAAAGAAGTAAGAAAGAAGTAAGAAAGAAAGAAGAAAGAAGTAAGAAAGAAGTAAGAAAGAAGTAAGAAAGAAGTAAGAAAGAAGTAAGAAAGAAGTAAGAAAGAAGAAAGAAAGAAGTAAGAAAGAAGTAAGAAAGAAGTAAGAAAGAAGTAAGAAAAAAGAAAGATAGAAGTAAGAAGAAAGAAAGAAGTAAAAAAGAAGTAAGAAAGAAGTAAGAAAGAAGTAAGAAAGAAGTACGAAAGAAGTAAGAAAGAAATAAGAAAGAAAGAAGTAAGAAAGAAGTAAGAAAGAAAGAAGAAAGAAGTAAGAAAGAAGTAAGAAAGAAGAAAGAAGGAAGTAAGAAAGAAGAAAGAAAGAAGTAAGAAAGAAGTAAGAAAGAAGTAAGAAAGAAGTAAGAAAGAAAGAAGAAAGAAGTAAGAAAGAAGTAAGAAAGAAGTACGAAAGAAGTAAGAAAGAATTAAGAAAGAAAGAAGTAAGAAAGAAGTATGAAAGAAGTAAGAAAGACGAAAGAAAGAAGTAAGAAATAAGTAAGAAAGAAGTAAGAAAGAAGTAAGAAAGAAGTAAGAAAGAAGAAAAAAAAGTAAGAAAGAAATAAGAAAGAAAGAAGAAAGAAGTAAGAAAGAAAGAAGAAAGAAGTAAGAAAGAAGTAAGAAAGAAGTAAGAAAGAAGTAAGAAAGAAGTAAGAAAGAAGTAAGAAAGAAAGAAGAAAGAAGAAAGAAAGAAGTAAGAAAGAAGTAAGAAATAAGTAAGAAAGAAGTAAGAAGGAATGAAGAAAGTAGTAAGAAAGAAGTAAGAAAGAAGTAAGAAAGAAGTAAGAAAGAAAGAAGAAAGAAGTAAGAAAGAAGTAAGAAAGAAGTAAGAAAGAAGCAAGAAAGAAGAAAGATAGAAGTAAGAAAGAAGAAAGAAAGAAGTAAGAAAGAAGTAAGAAAGAAGTAAGAAAGAAGTAAGAAAGAAGTACGAAAGAAGTAAGAAAGAAATAAGAAAGAAAGAAGTAAGAAAGAAGTAAGAAAGAAAGAAGAAAGAAGTAAGAAAGAAGTAAGAAAGAAGTAAGAAAGAAGTAAGAAAGAAGTAAGAAAGAAGTAAGAAAGAAGTAAGAAAGAAGTAAGAAAGAAGAAAGAAAGAAGAAAGAAGAAAGAAAGAGGTAAGAAAGAAGTAAGAAAGAAGTAAGAAAGAAGTAAGAAAGAAAGAAGAAAGAAGTAAGAAAGAAGTAAGAAAGAAGTGAGAAAGAAGAAAAAAGAAGTTAAAAAGAAGTAAGAAAGAAGTAAGAAAGAAGTAAGAAAGAAGTAAGAAAGAAGAAAGAAAGAAGTATGAAAGAAGTAAGAAAGAAGAAAGAAAGAAGTAAGAAAGAAGTAAGAAAGAAGTAAGGAGGAATGAAGAAAGGAGTAAGAAAGAAGAAAGAAAGAAGTAAGAAAGAAGTAAGAAAGAACTAATAAAGAAGTAAGAAAGAAGTAAGAAAGAAGTAAGAAAGAAAGAAGAAAGAAGTAAGAAAGAAGTAAGAAAGAAGAAAGAAAGTAGTAAGAAAGAAGAAAGAAAGAAGTAAGAAAGAAGTAAGAAAGAAGTAAGAAAGAAGTAAGAAAGAAAGAAGAAAGAAGTAAGAAAGAAGTAAGAAAGAAGTACGAAAGAAGTAAGAAAGAATTAAAAAAGAAAGAAGTAAGAAAGAAGTATGAAAGAAGTAAGAAAGACGAAGGAAAGAAGTAAGAAAAAAGTAAGAAAGAAGTAAGAAAGAAGTAAGAAAGAAGTAAGAAAGAAAGAAGAAAGAAGTAAGAAAGAAGTAAGAAAGAAGTAAGAAAGAAGTAAGAAGGAATGAAGAAAGAAGTAAGAAAGAAGAAAGAAAGAAGTAAGAAAGAAGTAAGAAAGAAAGAAGTAAGAATTAAGAAAGAAGTAAGAAAGTAGAAAAAAGAAGTAAGAAAGAAGTAAGAAAGAAGCAAGAAAGAAGAAAGAAAGAAAGAAGAAAGAAATAAGAAAGAAGTAAGAGAGAAGTAAGAAAGAAGTAAGAAAGTAGTAAGAAATAAGTAAGAAAGAAGTAAGAAGGAATGAAGAAAGAAGTAAGAAAGAAGTAAGAAAGAAGAAAGAAAGAAGTAAGAAAGAAGAAAGAAAGAAGTAAGAAAGAAGTAAGAAAGAAGTAAGAGAGAAGTAAGAAAGAAAGAAGAAAGAAGTAAGAAAGAAGTAAGAAAGAAGAAAGAAAGAAGTAAGAAAGAAGAAAGAAAGAAGTAAGAAAGAAGTAAGAAAGAAGTAAGAAAGAAGGAAGAAAGAAAGAAGAAAGAAGTAAGAAAGAAGTAAGAAAGAAAGAAGAACGAAGTAAGAAACAAGTAGGAAAGAAGTAAGAAAGAAGTAAGAAAGAAGTAAGAAAGAAGTAAGAAAGAAAGAAGAAAGAAGTAAGAAACAAGTAAGAAAGAAGTAAGAAAGAAGTAAGAAAGAAGTAAGAAAGAAGTAAGAAAGAAGTAAGAAAGAAGTAAGAAAGAAAGAAGAAAGAATTAAGAAAGAAGTAAGAAAGAAGTAAGAAAGAAGTAAGAAAAAAGAAAGATAGAAGTAAGAAGAAAGAAAGAAGTAAAAAAGAAGTAAGAAAGACGTAAGAAAGAAGTAAGAAAGAAGTACGAAAGAAGTAAGAAAGAAATAAGAAAGAAAGAAGTAAGAAAGAAGTAAGAAAGAAAGAAGAAAGAAGTAAGAAAGAAGTAAGAAAGAAGAAAGAAGGAAGTAAGAAAGAAGAAAGAAAGAAGTAAGAAAGAAGTAAGAAAGAAGTAATAAAGAAGTAAGAATGAAAGTAGAAAGAAGTAAGAAAGAAGTAAGAAAGAAGTACGAAAGAAGTAAGAAAGAATTAAGAAAGAAAGAAGTAAGAAAGAAGTATGAAAGAAGTAAGAAAGACGAAAGAAAGAAGTAAGAAATAAGTAAGAAAGAAGTAAGAAAGAAGTAAGAAAGAAGTAAGAAAGAAAGAAGAAAGAAGTAAGAAAGAAGTAAGAAAGAAGTAAGAAAGAAGTAAGAAGGAATGAAGAAAGAAGTAAGAAAGAAGAAAGAAAGAAGTAAGAAAGAAGTAAGAAAGAAAGAAGTAAGAAAGAATTAAGAAAGAAGTAAGAAAGTAGAAAAAAGAAGTAAGAAAGAAGTAAGAAAGAAGTAAGAAAGAAGCAAGAAAGAAGTAAGAAAGAAAGAAGAAAGAAGTAAGAAAGAAGTAAGAAAGAAGTAAGAAAGAAGTAAGAAAGAAGTAAGAAAGAAGTAAGAAAGAAGTAAGAAAGAAGTAAGAAAGAAGAAAGAAGGAAGTAAGAAAGAAGAAAGAAAGAAGTAAGAAAGAAGAAAGAAAGAAGTAAGAAAGAAGAAATAAAGAAGTAAGAAAGAAGTAAGAAAGAAGTAAGAAAGAAGTAAGAAAGAAAGAAGAAAGAAGTAAGAAAGAAGTAAGAAAGAAGAAAGAAAGAAGTAAGAAAGAAGAAAGAAAGAAGTAAGAAAGAAGTAAAAAAGAAGTAAGAAAGAAGTAAGAAAGAAAGAAGTAAGAAAGAAGTAAGAAAGAAAGAAGAACGAAGTAAGAAACAAGTAGGAAAGAAGTAAGAAAGAAGTAAGAAAGAAGCAAGAAAGAAGAAAGAAAGAAAGAAGAAAGAAGTAAGAAAGAAGTAAGAGAGAAGTAAGAAAGAAGTAAGAAAGAAGTAAGAAAGAAGTAAGAAAGAAGTAAGAAGGAATGAAGAAAGAAGTAAGAAAGAAGTAAGAAAGAAGAAAGAAAGAAGTAAGAAAGAAGAAAGAAAGAAGTAAGAAAGAAGTAAGAAAGAAGTAAGAAAGAAGAAAGAAAGAAGTAAGAAAGAAGTAAGAAAGAAGAAAGAAGGAAGAAAGAAAGAAGAAAGAAGAAAGAAGTAAGAAAGAAGAAAGAAAGAAGTAAGAAGGAATGAAGAAAGAAGTAAGAAAGAAGTAAGAAAGAAGAAAGAAAGAAGTAAGAAAGAAGAAAGAAAGAAGTAAGAAAGAAGTAAGAAAGAAGTAAGAAAGAAGTAAGAAAGAAGTAAGAAAGAAAGAAGAAAGAAGAAAGAAAGAAGTAAGAAAGAAGTAAGAAAGAAGTAAGAAAGAAGTAAGAAGGAATGAAGAAAGTAGTAAGAAAGAAGTAAGAAAGAAGTAAGAAAGAAAGAAGAAAGAAGTAAGAAAGAAGTAAGAAAGAAGTAAGAAAGAAGCAAGAAAGAAGAAATATAGAAGTAAGAAAGAAGAAAGAAAGAAGTAAGAAAGAAGTAAGAAAGAAGTAAGAAAGAAGTAAGAAAGAAGTACGAAAGAAGTAAGAAAGAAATAAGAAAGAAAGAAGTAAGAAAGAAGTAAGAAAGAAAGAAGAAAGAAGTAAGAAAGAAGTAAGAAAGAAGTAAGAAAGAAGTAAGAAAGAAGTAAGAAAGAAGTAAGAAAGAAGTAAGAAAGAAGTAAGAAAGAAGAAAGAAAGAAGTAAGAAAGAAGTAAGAAAGAAGTAAGAAAGAAGTAAGAAAGAAAGAAGAAAGAAGTAAGAAAGAAGTAAGAAAGAAGTAAGAAAGAAGAAAAAAGAAGTTAAAAAGAAGTAAGAAAGAAGTAAGAAAGAAGTAAGAAGAAGTAAGAAAGAAGAAAGAAAGAAGTATGAAAGAAGTAAGAAAGAAGAAAGAAAGAAGTAAGAAAGAAGTAAGAAAGAAGTAAGAAGGAATGAAGAAAGGAGTAAGAAAGAAGAAAGAAAGAAGTAAGAAAGAAGTAAGAAAGAAGTAATAAAGAAGTAAGAAAGAAGTAAGAAAGAAGTAAGAAAGAAAGAAGAAAGAAGTAAGAAAGAAGTAAGAAAGAAGTAAGAAAGAAAGAAGAAAGAAGTAAGAAACAAGTAAGAAAGAAGTAAGAAAGAAGTAAGAAAGAAGTAAGAAAGAAGTAAGAAAGAAGTAAGAAAGAAGTAAGAAAGAAAGAAGAAAGAATTAAGAAAGAAGTAAGAAAGAAGTAAGAAAGAAGTAAGAAAAAAGAAAGATAGAAGTAAGAAGAAAGAAAGAAGTAAAAAAGAAGTAAGAAAGAAGTAAGAAAGAAGTAAGAAAGAAGTACGAAAGAAGTAAGAAAGAAATAAGAAAGAAAGAAGTAAGAAAGAAGTAAGAAAGAAAGAAGAAAGAAGTAAGAAAGAAGTAAGAAAGAAGTAAGAAAGAAGTAAGAAAGAAGTAAGAAAGAAGTAAAAAGAAGTAAGAAAGAAGAAAGAAGGAAGTAAGAAAGAAGAAAGAAAGAAGTAAGAAAGAAGTAAGAAAGAAGTAATAAAGAAGTAAGAATGAAAGAAGAAAGAAGTAAGAAAGAAGTAAGAAAGAAGTACGAAAGAAGTAAGAAAGAATTAAGAAAGAAAGAAGTAAGAAAGAAGTATGAAAGAAGTAAGAAAGACGAAAGAAAGAAGTAAGAAATAAGTAAGAAAGAAGTAAGAAAGAAGTAAGAAAGAAGTAAGAAAGAAAGAAGAAAGAAGTAAGAAAGAAGTAAGAAAGAAGTAAGAAAGAAGTAAGAAGGAATGAAGAAAGAAGTAAGAAAGAAGAAAGAAAGAAGTAAGAAAGAAGTAAGAAAGAAAGAAGTAAGAAAGAATTAAGAAAGAAGTAAGAAAGTAGAAAAAAGAAGTAAGAAAGAAGTAAGAAAGAAGTAAGAAAGAAGCAAGAAAGAAGTAAGAAAGAAAGAAGAAAGAAGTAAGAAAGAAGTAAGAAAGAAGTAAGAAAGAAGTAAGAAAGAAGTAAGAAAGAAGTAAGAAAGAAGTAAGAAAGAAGTAAGAAAGAAGAAAGAAGGAAGTAAGAAAGAAGAAAGAAAGAAGTAAGAAAGAAGAAAGAAAGAAGTAAGAAAGAAGAAATAAAGAAGTAAGAAAGAAGTAAGAAAGAAGTAAGAAAGAAGTAAGAAAGAAAGAAGAAAGAAGTAAGAAAGAAGTAAGAAAGAAGAAAGAAAGAAGTAAGAAAGAAGAAAGAAAGAAGTAAGAAAGAAGTAAAAAAGAAGTAAGAAAGAAGTAAGAAAGAAAGAAGTAAGAAAGAAGTAAGAAAGAAAGAAGAACGAAGTAAGAAACAAGTAGGAAAGAAGTAAGAAAGAAGTAAGAAAGAAGCAAGAAAGAAGAAAGAAAGAAAGAAGAAAGAAGTAAGAAAGAAGTAAGAGAGAAGTAAGAAAGAAGTAAGAAAGAAGTAAGAAAGAAGTAAGAAAGAAGTAAGAAGGAATGAAGAAAGAAGTAAGAAAGAAGTAAGAAAGAAGAAAGAAAGAAGTAAGAAAGAAGAAAGAAAGAAGTAAGAAAGAAGTAAGAAAGAAGTAAGAAAGAAGAAAGAAAGAAGTAAGAAAGAAGTAAGAAAGAAGTAAGAAAGAAGGAAGAAAGAAAGAAGAAAGAAGAAAGAAGTAAGAAAGAAGAAAGAAAGAAGTAAGAAGGAATGAAGAAAGAAGTAAGAAAGAAGTAAGAAAGAAGAAAGAAAGAAGTAAGAAAGAAGAAAGAAAGAAGTAAGAAAGAAGTAAGAAAGAAGTAAGAAAGAAGTAAGAAAGAAGTAAGAAAGAAAGAAGAAAGAAGAAAGAAAGAAGTAAGAAAGAAGTAAGAAAGAAGTAAGAAAGAAGTAAGAAGGAATGAAGAAAGTAGTAAGAAAGAAGTAAGAAAGAAGTAAGAAAGAAAGAAGAAAGAAGTAAGAAAGAAGTAAGAAAGAAGTAAGAAAGAAGCAAGAAAGAAGAAATATAGAAGTAAGAAAGAAGAAAGAAAGAAGTAAGAAAGAAGTAAGAAAGAAGTAAGAAAGAAGTAAGAAAGAAGTACGAAAGAAGTAAGAAAGAAATAAGAAAGAAAGAAGTAAGAAAGAAGTAAGAAAGAAAGAAGAAAGAGGTAAGAAAGAAGTAAGAAAGAAGTAAGAAAGAAGTAAGAAAGAAGTAAGAAAGAAGTAAGAAAGAAGTAAGAAAGAAGTAAGAAAGAAGAAAGAAAGAAGTAAGAAAGAAGTAAGAAAGAAGTAAGAAAGAAGTAAGAAAGAAAGAAGAAAGAAGTAAGAAAGAAGTAAGAAAGAAGTAAGAAAGAAGAAAAAAGAAGTTAAAAAGAAGTAAGAAAGAAGTAAGAAAGAAGTAAGAAAGAAGTAAGAAAGAAGAAAGAAAGAAGTATGAAAGAAGTAAGAAAGAAGAAAGAAAGAAGTAAGAAAGAAGTAAGAAAGAAGTAAGAAGGAATGAAGAAAGGAGTAAGAAAGAAGAAAGAAAGAAGTAAGAAAGAAGTAAGAAAGAAGTAATAAAGAAGTAAGAAAGAAGTAAGAAAGAAGTAAGAAAGAAAGAAGAAAGAAGTAAGAAAGAAGTAAGAAAGAAGAAAGAAAGTAGTAAGAAAGAAGAAAGAAAGAAGTAAGAAAGAAGTAAGAAAGAAGTAAGAAAGAAAGAAGAAAGAAGTAAGAAAGAAGTAAGAAAGAAGTAAGAAAGAAGTACGAAAGAAGTAAGAAAGAATTAAGAAAGAAAGAAGTAAGAAAGAAGTATGAAAGAAGTAAGAAAGACGAAAGAAAGAAGTAAGAAATAAGTAAGAAAGACGTAAGAAAGAAGTAAGAAAGAAGTAAGAAAGAAAGAAGAAAGAAGTAAGAAAGAAGTAAGAAAGAAGTAAGAAAGAAGTAAGAAGGAATGAAGAAAGAAATAAGAAAGAAGAAAGAAAGAAGTAAGAAAGAAGTAAGAAAGAAAGAAGTAAGAAAGAATTAAGAAAGAAGTAAGAAAGTAGAAAAAAGAAGAAAGAAAGAAGTAAGAAAGAAGCAAGAAAGAAGAAAGAAAGAAAGAAGAAAGAAGTAAGAAAGAAGTAAGAGAGAAGTAAGAAAGAAGTAAGAAAGTAGTAAGAAATAAGTAAGAAAGAAGTAAGAAGGAATGAAGAAAGAAGTAAGAAAGAAGTAAGAAAGAAGAAAGAAAGAAGTAAGAAAGAAGAAAGAAAGAAGTAAGAAAGAAGTAAGAAAGAAGTAAGAGAGAAGTAAGAAAGAAAGAAGAAAGAAGTAAGAAAGAAGTAATAGAGAAGTAAGAAAGAAAGAAGAAAGAAGTAAGAAAGAAGTAAGAAAGAAGAAAGAAAGAAGTAAGAAAGAAGAAAGAAAGAAGTAAGAAAGAAGTAAGAAAGAAGTAAGAAAGAAGTAAGAAAGAAAGAAGAAAGAAGTAAGAAAGAAGTAAGAAAGAAAGAAGAACGAAGTAAGAAACAAGTAGGAAAGAAGTAAGAAAGAAGTAAGAAAGAAGTAAGAAAGAAGTAAGAAAGAAAGAAGAAAGAAGTAAGAAACAAGTAAGAAAGAAGTAAGAAAGAAGTAAGAAAGAAGTAAGAAAGAAGTAAGAAAGAAGTAAGAAAGAAGTAAGAAAGAAAGAAGAAAGAATTAAGAAAGAAGTAAGAAAGAAGTAAGAAAGAAGTAAGAAAAAAGAAAGATAGAAGAAAGAAGAAAGAAAGAAGTAAAAAAGAAGTAAGAAAGAAGTAAGAAAGAAGTAAGAAAGAAGTACGAAAGAAGTAAGAAAGAAATAAGAAAGAAAGAAGTAAGAAAGAAGTAAGAAAGAAAGAAGAAAGAAGTAAGAAAGAAGTAAGAAAGAAGTAAGAAAGAAGTAAGAAAGAAGTAAGAAAGAAGTAAGAAAGAAGTAAGAAAGAAGAAAGAAGGAAGTAAGAAAGAAGAAAGAAAGAAGTAAGAAAGAAGTAAGAAAGAAGTAAGAAAGAAGTAAGAAAGAAAGAAGAAAGAAGTAAGAAAGAAGTAAGAAAGAAGTACGAAAGAAGTAAGAAAGAATTAAGAAAGAAAGAAGTAAGAAAGAAGTATGAAAGAAGTAAGAAAGACGAAAGAAAGAAGTAAGAAATAAGTAAGAAAGAAGTAAGAAAGAAGTAAGAAAGAAGTAAGAAAGAAGAAAAAATAAGTAAGAAAGAAATAAGAAAGAAAGAAGAAAGAAGTAAGAAAGAAAGAAGAAAGAAGTAAGAAAGAAGTAAGAAAGAAAGAAGAAAGAAGAAAGAAAGAAGTAAGAAAGAAGTAAGAAAGAAGTAAGAAAGAAGTAAGAAGGAATGAAGAAAGTAGTAAGAAAGAAGTAAGAAAGAAGTAAGAAAGAAGTAAGAAAGAAGTAAGAAAGAAGTAAGAACGAAGTAAGAAGGAATGAAGAAAGTAGTAAGAAAGAAGTAAGAAAGAAGTAAGAAAGAAGTAAGAAAGAAGTAAGAAAGAAGTAAGAAAGAAGTAAGAAAGAAGTACGAAAGAAGTAAGAAAGAAATAAGAAAGAAAGAAGTAAGAAAGAAGTAAGAAAGAAAGAAGAAAGAAGTAAGAAAGAAGTAAGAAAGAAGTAAGAAAGAAGTAAGAAAGAAGTAAGAAAGAAGTAAGAAAGAAGTAAGAAAGAAGTAAGAAAGAAGAAAGAAAGAAGTAAGAAAGAAGAAAGAAAGAAGTAAGAAAGAAGTAAGAAAGAAGTAAGAAAGAAGTAAGAAAGAAAGAAGAAAGAAGTAAGAAAGAAAGAAGAAAGAAGTAAGAAAGAAGTAAGAAAGAAGTAAGAAAGAAGAAAAAAGAAGTTAAAAAGAAGTAAGAAAGAAGTAAGAAAGAAGTAAGAAAGAAGTAAGAAAGAAGAAAGAAAGAAGTATGAAAGAAGTAAGAAAGAAGAAAGAAAGAAGTAAGAAAGAAGTAAGAAAGAAGTAAGAAGGAAAGAAGTAAGAAAGAATTAAGAAAGAAGTAAGAAAGTAGAAAAAAGAAGTAAGAAAGAAGTAAGAAAGAAGTAAGAAAGAAGCAAGAAAGAAGTAAGAAAGAAAGAAGAAAGAAGTAAGAAAGAAGTAAGAAAGAAGTAAGAAAGAAGTAAGAAAGAAGTAAGAAAGAAGTAAGAAAGAAGTAAGAAAGAAGTAAGAAAGAAGAAAGAAGGAAGTAAGAAAGAAGAAAGAAAGAAGTAAGAAAGAAGAAAGAAAGAAGTAAGAAAGAAGAAAGAAAGAAGTAAGAAAGAAGTAAAAAAGAAGTAAGAAAGAAGTAAGAAAGAAAGAAGTAAGAAAGAAGTAAGAAAGAAAGAAGAACGAAGTAAGAAACAAGTAGGAAAGAAGTAAGAAAGAAGTAAGAAAGAAGCAAGAAAGAAGAAAGAAAGAAAGAAGAAAGAAGTAAGAAAGAAGTAAGAGAGAAGTAAGAAAGAAGTAAGAAAGAAGTAAGAAAGAAGTAAGAAAGAAGTAAGAAGGAATGAAGAAAGAAGTAAGAAAGAAGTAAGAAAGAAGAAAGAAAGAAGTAAGAAAGAAGAAAGAAAGAAGTAAGTAAGAAGTAAGAAAGAAGTAAGAAAGAAGAAAGAAAGAAGTAAGAAAGAAGTAAGAAAGAAGTAAGAAAGAAGAAAGAAAGAAGTAAGAAAGAAGTAAGAAGTAAGAAAGAAGAAAGAAAGAAGTAAGAAGGAATGAAGAAAGAAGTAAGAAAGAAGTAAGAAAGAAGAAAGAAAGAAGTAAGAAAGAAGAAAGAAAGAAGTAAGAAAGAAGTAAGAAAGAAGTAAGAAAGAAGTAAGAAAGAAGTAAGAAAGAAAGAAGAAAGAAGAAAGAAAGAAGTAAGAAAGAAGTAAGAAAGAAGTAAGAAAGAAGTAAGAAGGAATGAAGAAAGTAGTAAGAAAGAAGTAAGAAAGAAGTAAGAAAGAAGTAAGAAAGAAAGAAGAAAGAAGTAAGAAAGAAGTAAGAAAGAAGTAAGAAAGAAGCAAGAAAGAAGAAAGATAGAAGTAAGAAAGAAGAAAGAAAGAAGTAAGAAAGAAGTAAGAAAGAAGTAAGAAAGAAGTAAGAAAGAAGTACGAAAGAAGTAAGAAAGAAATAAGAAAGAAAGAAGTAAGAAAGAAGTAAGAAAGAAAGAAGAAAGAAGTAAGAAAGAAGTAAGAAAGAAGTAAGAAAGAAGTAAGAAAGAAGAAAGAAAGAAGTAAGAAAGAAGAAAGAAAGAAGTAAGAAAGAAGTAAGAAAGAATTAAGAAAGAAGTAAGAAAGAAAGAAGAAAGAAGTAAGAAAGAAGTAAGAAAGAAGTAAGAAAGAAGAAAAAAGAAGTTAAAAAGAAGTAAGAAAGAAGTAAGAAAGAAGTAAGAAAGAAGTAAGAAAGAAGAAAGAAAGAAGTATGAAAGAAGTAAGAAAGAAGAAAGAAAGAAGTAAGAAAGAAGTAAGAAAGAAGTAAGAAGGAATGAAGAAAGGAGTAAGAAAGAAGAAAGAAAGAAGTAAGAAAGAAGTAAGAAAGAAGTAAGAAAGAAGTAAGAAAGAAGTAAGAAAGAAGTAAGAAAGAAAGAAGAAAGAAGTAAGAAAGAAGTAAGAAAGAAGAAAGAATGTAGTAAGAAAGAAGAAAGAAAGAAAGAAGAAAGAAGTAAGAAAGAAGTAAGAAAGAAGTAAGAAAGAAAGAAGAAAGAAGTAAGAAAGAAGTAAGAAAGAAGTACGAAAGAAGTAAGAAAGAATTAAGAAAGAAAGAAGTAAGAAAGAAGTATGAAAGAAGTAAGAAAGACGAAAGAAAGAAGTAAGAAATAAGTAAGAAAGAAGTAAGAAAGAAGTAAGAAAGAAGTAAGAAAGAAAGAAGAAAGAAGTAAGAAAGAAGTAAGAAAGAAGTAAGAAAGAAGTAAGAAGGAATGAAGAAAGAAGTAAGAAAGAAGAAAGAAAGAAGTAAGAAAGAAGTAAGAAAGAAAGAAGTAAGAAAGAATTAAGAAAGAAGTAAGAAAGTAGAAAAAAGAAGTAAGAAAGAAGTAAGAAAGAAGCAAGAAAGAAGAAAGAAAGAAAGAAGAAAGAAGTAAGAAAGAAGTAAGAGAGAAGTAAGAAAGAAGTAAGAAAGTAGTAAGAAATAAGTAAGAAAGAAGTAAGAAGGAATGAAGAAAGAAGTAAGAAAGAAGTAAGAAAGAAGAAAGAAAGAAGAAAGAAAGAAGTAAAAAAGAAGTAAGAAAGAAGTAAGAAAGAAGTAAGAAAGAAGTACGAAAGAAGTAAGAAAGAAATAAGAAAGAAAGAAGTAAGAAAGAAGTAAGAAAGAAAGAAGAAAGAAGTAAGAAAGAAGTAAGAAAGAAGTAAGAAAGAAGTAAGAAAGAAGTAAGAAAGAAGTAAGAAAGAAGTAAGAAATAAGAAAGAAGGAAGTAAGAAAGAAGAAAGAAAGAAGTAAGAAAGAAGTAAGAAAGAAGTAATAAAGAAGTAAGAATGAAAGAAGAAAGAAGTAAGAAAGAAGTAAGAAAGAAGTACGAAAGAAGTAAGAAAGAATTAAGAAAGAAAGAAGTAAGAAAGAAGTATGAAAGAAGTAAGAAAGACGAAAGAAAGAAGTAAGAAATAAGTAAGAAAGAAGTAAGAAAGAAGTAAGAAAGAAGTAAGAAAGAAAGAAGAAAGAAGTAAGAAAGAAGTAAGAAAGAAGTAAGAAAGAAGTAAGAAGGAATGAAGAAAGAAGTAAGAAAGAAGAAAGAAAGAAGTAAGAAAGAAGTAAGAAAGAAGTAAGAAAGAATTAAGAAAGAAGTAAGAAAGTAGAAAAAAGAAGTAAGAAAGAAGTAAGAAAGAAGTAAGAAAGAAGCAAGAAAGAAGTAAGAAAGAAAGAAGAAAGAAGTAAGAAAGAAGTAAGAAAGAAGTAAGAAAGAAGTAAGAAAGAAGTAAGAAAGAAGTAAGAAAGAAGTAAGAAAGAAGTAAGAAAGAAGAAAGAAGGAAGTAAGAAAGAAGAAAGAAAGAAGTAAGAAAGAAGAAAGAAAGAAGTAAGAAAGAAGAAATAAAGAAGTAAGAAAGAAGTAAGAAAGAAGTAAGAAAGAAGTAAGAAAGAAAGAAGAAAGAAGTAAGAAAGAAGTAAGAAAGAAGAAAGAAAGAAGTAAGAAAGAAGAAAGAAAGAAGTAAGAAAGAAGTAAAAAAGAAGTAAGAAAGAAGTAAGAAAGAAAGAAGTAAGAAAGAAGTAAGAAAGAAAGAAGAACGAAGTAAGAAACAAGTAGGAAAGAAGTAAGAAAGAAGTAAGAAAGAAGCAAGAAAGAAGAAAGAAAGAAAGAAGAAAGAAGTAAGAAAGAAGTAAGAGAGAAGTAAGAAAGAAGTAAGAAAGAAGTAAGAAAGAAGTAAGAAAGAAGTAAGAAGGAATGAAGAAAGAAGTAAGAAAGAAGTAAGAAAGAAGAAAGAAAGAAGTAAGAAAGAAGAAAGAAAGAAGTAAGAAAGAAGTAAGAAAGAAGTAAGAAAGAAGAAAGAAAGAAGTAAGAAAGAAGTAAGAAAGAAGTAAGAAAGAAGGAAGAAAGAAAGAAGAAAGAAGAAAGAAGTAAGAAAGAAGAAAGAAAGAAGTAAGAAGGAATGAAGAAAGAAGTAAGAAAGAAGTAAGAAAGAAGAAAGAAAGAAGTAAGAAAGAAGAAAGAAAGAAGTAAGAAAGAAGTAAGAAAGAAGTAAGAAAGAAGTAAGAAAGAAGTAAGAAAGAAAGAAGAAAGAAGAAAGAAAGAAGTAAGAAAGAAGTAAGAAAGAAGTAAGAAAGAAGTAAGAAGGAATGAAGAAAGTAGTAAGAAAGAAGTAAGAAAGAAGTAAGAAAGAAAGAAGAAAGAAGTAAGAAAGAAGTAAGAAAGAAGTAAGAAAGAAGCAAGAAAGAAGAAATATAGAAGTAAGAAAGAAGAAAGAAAGAAGTAAGAAAGAAGTAAGAAAGAAGTAAGAAAGAAGTAAGAAAGAAGTACGAAAGAAGTAAGAAAGAAATAAGAAAGAAAGAAGTAAGAAAGAAGTAAGAAAGAAAGAAGAAAGAGGTAAGAAAGAAGTAAGAAAGAAGTAAGAAAGAAGTAAGAAAGAAGTAAGAAAGAAGTAAGAAAGAAGTAAGAAAGAAGTAAGAAAGAAGTAAGAAAGAAGAAAGAAAGAAGTAAGAAAGAAGTAAGAAAGAAGTAAGAAAGAAGTAAGAAAGAAAGAAGAAAGAAGTAAGAAAGAAGTAAGAAAGAAGTAAGAAAGAAGAAAAAAGAAGTTAAAAAGAAGTAAGAAAGAAGTAAGAAAGAAGTAAGAAAGAAGTAAGAAAGAAGAAAGAAAGAAGTATGAAAGAAGTAAGAAAGAAGAAAGAAAGAAGTAAGAAAGAAGTAAGAAAGAAGTAAGAAGGAATGAAGAAAGGAGTAAGAAAGAAGAAAGAAAGAAGTAAGAAAGAAGTAAGAAAGAAGTAATAAAGAAGTAAGAAAGAAGTAAGAAAGAAGTAAGAAAGAAAGAAGAAAGAAGTAAGAAAGAAGTAAGAAAGAAGAAAGAAAGTAGTAAGAAAGAAGAAAGAAAGAAGTAAGAAAGAAGTAAGAAAGAAGTAAGAAAGAAGTAAGAAAGAAAGAAGAAAGAAGTAAGAAAGAAGTAAGAAAGAAGTAAGAAAGAAGTACGAAAGAAGTAAGAAAGAATTAAGAAAGAAAGAAGTAAGAAAGAAGTATGAAAGAAGTAAGAAAGACGAAAGAAAGAAGTAAGAAATAAGTAAGAAAGACGTAAGAAAGAAGTAAGAAAGAAGTAAGAAAGAAAGAAGAAAGAAGTAAGAAAGAAGTAAGAAAGAAGTAAGAAAGAAGTAAGAAGGAATGAAGAAAGAAATAAGAAAGAAGAAAGAAAGAAGTAAGAAAGAAGTAAGAAAGAAAGAAGTAAGAAAGAATTAAGAAAGAAGTAAGAAAGTAGAAAAAAGAAGAAAGAAAGAAGTAAGAAAGAAGCAAGAAAGAAGAAAGAAAGAAAGAAGAAAGAAGTAAGAAAGAAGTAAGAGAGAAGTAAGAAAGAAGTAAGAAAGTAGTAAGAAATAAGTAAGAAAGAAGTAAGAAGGAATGAAGAAAGAAGTAAGAAAGAAGTAAGAAAGAAGAAAGAAAGAAGTAAGAAAGAAGAAAGAAAGAAGTAAGAAAGAAGTAAGAAAGAAGTAAGAGAGAAGTAAGAAAGAAAGAAGAAAGAAGTAAGAAAGAAGTAATAGAGAAGTAAGAAAGAAAGAAGAAAGAAGTAAGAAAGAAGTAAGAAAGAAGAAAGAAAGAAGTAAGAAAGAAGAAAGAAAGAAGTAAGAAAGAAGTAAGAAAGAAGTAAGAAAGAAGTAAGAAAGAAAGAAGAAAGAAGTAAGAAAGAAGTAAGAAAGAAAGAAGAACGAAGTAAGAAACAAGTAGGAAAGAAGTAAGAAAGAAGTAAGAAAGAAGTAAGAAAGAAGTAAGAAAGAAAGAAGAAAGAAGTAAGAAACAAGTAAGAAAGAAGTAAGAAATAAGTAAGAAAGAAGTAAGAAAGAAGTAAGAAAGAAGTAAGAAAGAAGTAAGAAAGAAAGAAGAAAGAATTAAGAAAGAAGTAAGAAAGAAGTAAGAAAGAAGTAAGAAAAAAGAAAGATAGAAGTAAGAAGAAAGAAAGAAGTAAAAAAGAAGTAAGAAAGAAGTAAGAAAGAAGTAAGAAAGAAGTACGAAAGAAGTAAGAAAGAAATAAGAAAGAAAGAAGTAAGAAAGAAGTAAGAAAGAAAGAAGAAAGAAGTAAGAAAGAAGTAAGAAAGAAGTAAGAAAGAAGTAAGAAAGAAGTAAGAAAGAAGTAAGAAAGAAGTAAGAAAGAAGAAAGAAGGAAGTAAGAAAGAAGAAAGAAAGAAGTAAGAAAGAAGTAAGAAAGAAGTAAGAAAGAAGTAAGAAAGAAAGAAGAAAGAAGTAAGAAAGAAGTAAGAAAGAAGTACGAAAGAAGTAAGAAAGAATTAAGAAAGAAAGAAGTAAGAAAGAAGTATGAAAGAAGTAAGAAAGACGAAAGAAAGAAGTAAGAAATAAGTAAGAAAGAAGTAAGAAAGAAGTAAGAAAGAAGTAAGAAAGAAGAAAAAATAAGTAAGAAAGAAATAAGAAAGAAAGAAGAAAGAAGTAAGAAAGAAAGAAGAAAGAAGTAAGAAAGAAGTAAGAAAGAAGTAAGAAAGAAGTAAGAAAGAAGTAAGAAAGAAGTAATAAAGAAGTAAGAAAGAAAGAAGAAAGAAGAAAGAAAGAAGTAAGAAAGAAGTAAGAAAGAAGTAAGAAAGAAGTAAGAAGGAATGAAGAAAGTAGTAAGAAAGAAGTAAGAAAGAAGTAAGAAAGAAGTAAGAAAGAAGTAAGAAAGAAGTAAGAAAGAAGTAAGAAAGAAGTAAGAAAGAAGTAAGAAGGAATGAAGAAAGTAGTAAGAAAGAAGTAAGAAAGAAGTAAGAAAGAAGTAAGAAAGAAGTAAGAAAGAAGTAAGAAAGAAGTAAGAAAGAAGTACGAAAGAAGTAAGAAAGAAATAAGAAAGAAAGAAGTAAGAAAGAAGTAAGAAAGAAAGAAGAAAGAAGTAAGAAAGAAGTAAGAAAGAAGTAAGAAAGAAGTAAGAAAGAAGTAAGAAAGAAGTAAGAAAGAAGTAAGAAAGAAGTAAGAAAGAAGAAAGAAAGAAGTAAGAAAGAAGAAAGAAAGAAGAAAGAAGTAAGAAAGAAGTAAGAAAGAAGTAAGAAAGAAAGAAGAAAGAAGTAAGAAAGAAAGAAGAAAGAAGTAAGAAAGAAGTAAGAAAGAAGTAAGAAAGAAGTAAGAAAGAAGAAAGAAAGAAGTAAGAAAGAAGAAAGAAAGAAGTAAGAAAGAAGTAAGAAAGAAGTAAGAAAGAAGTAAGAAAGAAAGAAGAAAGAAGTAAGAAAGAAAGAAGAAAGAAGAAAGAAAGAAGTAAGAAAGAAGTAAGAAAGAAGTAAGAAAGAAGAAAGAAAGAAGTATGAAAGAAGTAAGAAAGAAGAAAGAAAGAAGTAAGAAAGAAGTAAGAAAGAAGTAAGAAGGAAAGAAGTAAGAAAGAATTAAGAAAGAAGTAAGAAAGTAGAAAAAAGAAGTAAGAAAGAAGTAAGAAAGAAGTAAGAAAGAAGCAAGAAAGAAGTAAGAAAGAAAGAAGAAAGAAGTAAGAAAGAAGTAAGAAAGAAGTAAGAAAGAAGTAAGAAAGAAGTAAGAAAGAAGTAAGAAAGAAGTAAGAAAGAAGTAAGAAAGAAGTAAGAAAGAAGAAAGAAAGAAGTAAGAAAGAAGTAAGAAAGAAGTAAGAAAGAAGTAAGAAAGAAAGAAGAAAGAAGTAAGAAAGAAGTAAGAAAGAAGTAAGAAAGAAGAAAAAAGAAGTTAAAAAGAAGTAAGAAAGAAGTAAGAAAGAAGTAAGAAAGAAGTAAGAAAGAAGAAAGAAAGAAGTATGAAAGAAGTAAGAAAGAAGAAAGAAAGAAGTAAGAAAGAAGTAAGAAAGAAGTAAGAAGGAATGAAGAAAGGAGTAAGAAAGAAGAAAGAAAGAAGTAAGAAAGAAGTAAGAAAGAAGTAATAAAGAAGTAAGAAAGAAGTAAGAAAGAAGTAAGAAAGAAAGAAGAAAGAAGTAAGAAAGAAGTAAGAAAGAAGAAAGAAAGTAGTAAGAAAGAAGAAAGAAAGAAGTAAGAAAGAAGTAAGAAAGAAGTAAGAAAGAAGTAAGAAAGAAAGAAGAAAGAAGTAAGAAAGAAGTAAGAAAGAAGTAAGAAAGAAGTACGAAAGAAGTAAGAAAGAATTAAGAAAGAAAGAAGTAAGAAAGAAGTATGAAAGAAGTAAGAAAGACGAAAGAAAGAAGTAAGAAATAAGTAAGAAAGACGTAAGAAAGAAGTAAGAAAGAAGTAAGAAAGAAAGAAGAAAGAAGTAAGAAAGAAGTAAGAAAGAAGTAAGAAAGAAGTAAGAAGGAATGAAGAAAGAAATAAGAAAGAAGAAAGAAAGAAGTAAGAAAGAAGTAAGAAAGAAAGAAGTAAGAAAGAATTAAGAAAGAAGTAAGAAAGTAGAAAAAAGAAGAAAGAAAGAAGTAAGAAAGAAGCAAGAAAGAAGAAAGAAAGAAAGAAGAAAGAAGTAAGAAAGAAGTAAGAGAGAAGTAAGAAAGAAGTAAGAAAGTAGTAAGAAATAAGTAAGAAAGAAGTAAGAAGGAATGAAGAAAGAAGTAAGAAAGAAGTAAGAAAGAAGAAAGAAAGAAGTAAGAAAGAAGAAAGAAAGAAGTAAGAAAGAAGTAAGAAAGAAGTAAGAGAGAAGTAAGAAAGAAAGAAGAAAGAAGTAAGAAAGAAGTAATAGAGAAGTAAGAAAGAAAGAAGAAAGAAGTAAGAAAGAAGTAAGAAAGAAGAAAGAAAGAAGTAAGAAAGAAGAAAGAAAGAAGTAAGAAAGAAGTAAGAAAGAAGTAAGAAAGAAGTAAGAAAGAAAGAAGAAAGAAGTAAGAAAGAAGTAAGAAAGAAAGAAGAACGAAGTAAGAAACAAGTAGGAAAGAAGTAAGAAAGAAGTAAGAAAGAAGTAAGAAAGAAGTAAGAAAGAAAGAAGAAAGAAGTAAGAAACAAGTAAGAAAGAAGTAAGAAATAAGTAAGAAAGAAGTAAGAAAGAAGTAAGAAAGAAGTAAGAAAGAAGTAAGAAAGAAAGAAGAAAGAATTAAGAAAGAAGTAAGAAAGAAGTAAGAAAGAAGTAAGAAAAAAGAAAGATAGAAGTAAGAAGAAAGAAAGAAGTAAAAAAGAAGTAAGAAAGAAGTAAGAAAGAAGTAAGAAAGAAGTACGAAAGAAGTAAGAAAGAAATAAGAAAGAAAGAAGTAAGAAAGAAGTAAGAAAGAAAGAAGAAAGAAGTAAGAAAGAAGTAAGAAAGAAGTAAGAAAGAAGTAAGAAAGAAGTAAGAAAGAAGTAAGAAAGAAGTAAGAAAGAAGAAAGAAGGAAGTAAGAAAGAAGAAAGAAGGAAGTAAGAAAGAAGTAAGAAAGAAGTAAGAAAGAAGTAAGAAAGAAAGAAGAAAGAAGTAAGAAAGAAGTAAGAAAGAAGTACGAAAGAAGTAAGAAAGAATTAAGAAAGAAAGAAGTAAGAAAGAAGTAAGAAGGAATGAAGAAAGTAGTAAGAAAGAAGTAAGAAAGAAGTAAGAAAGAAGTAAGAAAGAAGTAAGAAAGAAGTAAGAAAGAAGTAAGAAAGAAGTACGAAAGAAGTAAGAAAGAAATAAGAAAGAAAGAAGTAAGAAAGAAGTAAGAAAGAAAGAAGAAAGAAGTAAGAAAGAAGTAAGAAAGAAGTAAGAAAGAAGTAAGAAAGAAGTAAGAAAGAAGTAAGAAAGAAGTAAGAAAGAAGTAAGAAAGAAGAAAGAAAGAAGTAAGAAAGAAGAAAGAAAGAAGTAAGAAAGAAGTAAGAAAGAAGTAAGAAAGAAGTAAGAAAGAAAGAAGAAAGAAGTAAGAAAGAAAGAAGAAAGAAGTAAGAAAGAAGTAAGAAAGAAGTAAGAAAGAAGTAAGAAAGAAGAAAGAAAGAAGTAAGAAAGAAGAAAGAAAGAAGTAAGAAAGAAGTAAGAAAGAAGTAAGAAAGAAGTAAGAAAGAAAGAAGAAAGAAGTAAGAAAGAAAGAAGAAAGAAGAAAGAAAGAAGTAAGAAAGAAGTAAGAAAGAAGTAAGAAAGAAGAAAGAAAGAAGTATGAAAGAAGTAAGAAAGAAGAAAGAAAGAAGTAAGAAAGAAGTAAGAAAGAAGTAAGAAGGAAAGAAGTAAGAAAGAATTAAGAAAGAAGTAAGAAAGTAGAAAAAAGAAGTAAGAAAGAAGTAAGAAAGAAGTAAGAAAGAAGCAAGAAAGAAGTAAGAAAGAAAGAAGAAAGAAGTAAGAAAGAAGTAAGAAAGAAGTAAGAAAGAAGTAAGAAAGAAGTAAGAAAGAAGTAA
Organism: Columba livia; assembly: GCF_036013475.1. Lineage (NCBI taxonomy): Eukaryota > Metazoa > Chordata > Aves > Columbiformes > Columbidae > Columba > Columba livia. The sequence goes on along the minus strand of NW_027043038.1, from coordinate 103,320 downwards.
GAAAGAAGTAAGAAAGAAGTAAGAAAGAAGTAAGAAAGAAGAAAGAAGGAAGTAAGAAAGAAGAAAGAAAGAAGTAAGAAAGAAGAAAGAAAGAAGTAAGAAAGAACAAATAAAGAAGTAAGAAAGAAGTAAGAAAGAAGTAAGAAAGAAGTAAGAAAGAAAGAAGAAAGAAGTAAGAAAGAAGTAAGAAAGAAGAAAGAAAGAAGTAAGAAAGAAGAAAGAAAGAAGTAAGAAAGAAGTAAAAAAGAAGTAAGAAAGAAGTAAGAAAGAAAGAAGTAAGAAAGAAGTAAGAAAGAAAGAAGAACGAAGTAAGAAACAAGTAGGAAAGAAGTAAGAAAGAAGTAAGAAAGAAGCAAGAAAGAAGAAAGAAAGAAAGAAGAAAGAAGTAAGAAAGAAGTAAGAGAGAAGTAAGAAAGAAGTAAGAAAGAAGTAAGAAAGAAGTAAGAAAGAAGTAAGAAGGAATGAAGAAAGAAGTAAGAAAGAAGTAAGAAAGAAGAAAGAAAGAAGTAAGAAAGAAGAAAGAAAGAAGTAAGTAAGAAGTAAGAAAGAAGTAAGAAAGAAGAAAGAAAGAAGTAAGAAAGAAGTAAGAAAGAAGTAAGAAAGAAGGAAGAAAGAAAGAAGAAAGAAGAAAGAAGTAAGAAAGAAGAAAGAAAGAAGTAAGAAGGAATGAAGAAAGAAGTAAGAAAGAAGTAAGAAAGAAGAAAGAAAGAAGTAAGAAAGAAGAAAGAAAGAAGTAAGAAAGAAGTAAGAAAGAAGTAAGAAAGAAGTAAGAAAGAAGTAAGAAAGAAAGAAGAAAGAAGAAAGAAAGAAGTAAGAAAGAAGTAAGACAGAAGTAAGAAAGAAGTAAGAAGGAATGAAGAAAGTAGTAAGAAAGAAGTAAGAAAGAAGTAAGAAAGAAGTAAGAAAGAAAGAAGAAAGAAGTAAGAAAGAAGTAAGAAAGAAGTAAGAAAGAAGCAAGAAAGAAGAAAGATAGAAGTAAGAAAGAAGAAAGAAAGAAGTAAGAAAGAAGTAAGAAAGAAGTAAGAAAGAAGTAAGAAAGAAGTACGAAAGAAGTAAGAAAGAAATAAGAAAGAAAGAAGTAAGAAAGAAGTAAGAAAGAAAGAAGAAAGAAGTAAGAAAGAAGTAAGAAAGAAGAAAGAAAGAAGTAAGAAAGAAGTAAGAAAGAAGTAAGAAAGAAGTAAGAAAGAAAGAAGAAAGAAGTAAGAAAGAAGTAAGAAAGAAGTAAGAAAGAAGAAAAAAGAAGTTAAAAAGAAGTAAGAAAGAAGTAAGAAAGAAGTAAGAAAGAAGTAAGAAAGAAGAAAGAAAGAAGTATGAAAGAAGTAAGAAAGAAGAAAGAAAGAAGTAAGAAAGAAGTAAGAAAGAAGTAAGAAGGAATGAAGAAAGGAGTAAGAAAGAAGAAAGAAAGAAGTAAGAAAGAAGTAAGAAAGAAGTAATAAAGAAGTAAGAAAGAAGTAAGAAAGAAGTAAGAAAGAAAGAAGAAAGAAGTAAGAAAGAAGTAAGAAAGAAGAAAGAAAGTAGTAAGAAAGAAGAAACAAAGAAAGAAGAAAGAAGTAAGAAAGAAGTAAGAAAGAAGTAAGAAAGAAAGAAGAAAGAAGTAAGAAAGAAGTAAGAAAGAAGTACGAAAGAAGTAAGAAAGAATTAAGAAAGAAAGAAGTAAGAAAGAAGTATGAAAGAAGTAAGAAAGACGAAAGAAAGAAGTAAGAAATAAGTAAGAAAGAAGTAAGAAAGAAGTAAGAAAGAAGTAAGAAAGAAAGAAGAAAGAAGTAAGAAAGAAATAAGAAAGAAGTAAGAAAGAAGTAAGAAGGAATGAAGAAAGAAGTAAGAAAGAAGAAAGAAAGAAGTAAGAAAGAAGTAAGAAAGAAAGAAGTAAGAAAGAATTAAGAAAGAAGTAAGAAAGTAGAAAAAAGAAGTAAGAAAGAAGTAAGAAAGAAGCAAGAAAGAAGAAAGAAAGAAAGAAGAAAGAAGTAAGAAAGAAGTAAGAGAGAAGTAAGAAAGAAGTAAGAAAGTAGTAAGAAATAAGTAAGAAAGAAGTAAGAAGGAATGAAGAAAGAAGTAAGAAAGAAGTAAGAAAGAAGAAAGAAAGAAGTAAGAAAGAAGAAAGAAAGAAGTAAGAAAGAAGTAAGAAAGAAGTAAGAGAGAAGTAAGAAAGAAAGAAGAAAGAAGTAAGAAAGAAGTAAGAAAGAAGAAAGAAAGAAGTAAGAAAGAAGAAAGAAAGAAGTAAGAAAGAAGTAAGAAAGAAGTAAGAAAGAAGTAAGAAAGAAAGAAGAAAGAAGTAAGAAAGAAGTAAGAAAGAAAGAAGAACGAAGTAAGAAACAAGTAGGAAAGAAGTAAGAAAGAAGTAAGAAAGAAGTAAGAAAGAAGTAAGAAAGAAAGAAGAAAGAAGTAAGAAACAAGTAAGAAAGAAGTAAGAAAGAAGTAAGAAAGAAGTAAGAAAGAAGTAAGAAAGAAGTAAGAAAGAAGTAAGAAAGAAAGAAGAAAGAATTAAGAAAGAAGTAAGAAAGAAGTAAGAAAGAAGTAAGAAAAAAGAAAGATAGAAGTAAGAAGAAAGAAAGAAGTAAAAAAGAAGTAAGAAAGAAGTAAGAAAGAAGTAAGAAAGAAGTACGAAAGAAGTAAGAAAGAAATAAGAAAGAAAGAAGTAAGAAAGAAGTAAGAAAGAAAGAAGAAAGAAGTAAGAAAGAAGTAAGAAAGAAGTAAGAAAGAAGTAAGAAAGAAGTAAGAAAGAAGAAAGAAGGAAGTAAGAAAGAAAAAAGAAAGAAGTAAGAAAGAAGTAAGAAAGAAGTAAGAAAGAAGTAAGAAAGAAAGAAGAAAGAAGTAAGAAAGAAGTAAGAAAGAAGTACGAAAGAAGTAAGAAAGAATTAAGAAAGAAAGAAGTAAGAAAGAAGTATGAAAGAAGTAAGAAAGACGAAAGAAAGAAGTAAGAAATAAGTAAGAAAGAAGTAAGAAAGAAGTAAGAAAGAAGTAAGAAAGAAGAAAAAGAAGTAAGAAAGAAGTAAGAAAGAAGTAAGAAAGAAAGAAGAAAGAAGAAAGAAAGAAGTAAGAAAGAAGTAAGAAAGAAGTAAGAAAGAAGTAAGAAGGAATGAAGAAAGTAGTAAGAAAGAAGTAAGAAAGAAGTAAGAAAGAAGTAAGAAAGAAAGAAGAAAGAAGTAAGAAAGAAGTAAGAAAGAAGTAAGAAAGAAGCAAGAAAGAAGAAAGATAGAAGTAAGAAAGAAGTAAGAAAGAAGTAAGAAAGAAGTAAGAAAGAAGTAAGAAAGAAGTAAGAAAGAAGAAAGAAGGAAGTAAGAAAGAAGAAAGAAAGAAGTAAGAAAGAAGAAAGAAAGAAGTAAGAAAGAAGAAATAAAGAAGTAAGAAAGAAGTAAGAAAGAAGTAAGAAAGAAGTAAGAAAGAAAGAAGAAAGAAGTAAGAAAGAAGTAAGAAAGAAGAAAGAAAGAAGTAAGAAAGAAGAAAGAAAGAAGTAAGAAAGAAGTAAGAAAGAAAGAAGTAAGAAAGAAGTAAGAAAGAAAGAAGAACGAAGTAAGAAACAAGTAGGAAAGAAGTAAGAAAGAAGTAAGAAAGAAGTAAGAAAGAAGTAAGAAAGAAGTAAGAAAGAAAGAAGAAAGAAGTAAGAAACAAGAAAGAAAGAAGTAAGAAAGAAGTAAGAAAGAAGTAAGAAAGAAGTAAGAAAGAAGTAAGAAAGAAGTAAGAAAGAAAGAAGAAAGAATTAAGAAAGAAGTAAGAAAGAAGTAAGAAAGAAGTAAGAAAAAAGAAAGATAGAAGTAAGAAAGAAGAAAGAAAGAAGTAAAAAAGAAGTAAGAAAGAAGTAAGAAAGAAGTAAGAAAGAAGTACGAAAGAAGTAAGAAAGAAATAAGAAAGAAAGAAGTAAGAAAGAAGTAAGAAAGAAAGAAGAAAGAAGTAAGAAAGAAGTAAGAAAGAAGTAAGAAAGAAGTAAGAAAGAAGTAAGAAAGAAGTAAGAAAGAAGTAAGAAAGAAGAAGAAAGAAGTAAGAAAGAAGAAAGAAAGAAGTAAGAAAGAAGTAAGAAAGAAGTAAGAAAGAAGTAAGAAAGAAAGAAGAAAGAAGTAAGAAAGAAGTAAGAAAGAAGTACGAAAGAAGTAAGAAAGAATTAAGAAAGAAAGAAGTAAGAAAGAAGTATGAAAGAAGTAAGAAAGACGAAAGAAATAAGTAAGAAAGAAGTAAGAAAGAAGTAAGAAAGAAGTAAGAAAGAAGTAAGAAAGAAAGAAGAAAGAAGTAAGAAAGAAGTAAGAAAGAAGTAAGAAAGAAGTAAGAAGGAATGAAGAAAGAAGTAAGAAAGAAGAAAGAAAGAAGTAAGAAAGAAAGAAGTAAGAAAGAATTAAGAAAGAAGTAAGAAAGTAGAAAAAGAAGTAAGAAAGAAGTAAGAAAGAAGTAAGAAAGAAGCAAGAAAGAAGAAAGAAGGAAAGAAGAGAGAAGTAAGAAAGAAGTAAGAAAGAAGTAAGAAAGAAGTAAGAAAGAAGTAAGAAGGAATGAAGAAAGAAGTAAGAAAGAAGTAAGAAAGAAGAAAGAAAGATGTAAGAAAGAAGAAAGAAAGAAGTAAGAAAGAAGTAAGAAAGAAGTAAGAAAGAAGAAAGAAAGAAGTAAGAAAGAAGTAAGAAAGAAGTAAGAAAGAAGTAAGAAAGAAAGAAGAAAGAAGTAAGAAAGAAGTAAGAAAGAAGAAAGAAAGAAGTAAGAAGGAATGAAGAAAGAAGTAAGAAAGAAGTAAGAAAGAAGAAAGAAAGAAGTAAGAAAGAAGAAAGAAAGAAGTAAGAAAGAAGTAAGAAAGAAGTAAGAAAGAAGTAAGAAAGAAGTAAGAAAGAAAGAAGAAAGAAGTAAGAAAGAAGTAAGAAAGAAAGAAGAACGAAGTAAGAAACAAGTAGGAAAGAAGTAAGAAAGAAGTAAGAAAGAAGTAAGAAAGAATTAAGAAAGAAAGAAGTAAGAAAGAAGTATGAAAGAAGTAAGAAAGACGAAAGAAAGAAGTAAGAAATAAGTAAGAAAGAAAGAAGTAAGAAAGAATTAAGAAAGAAATAAGAAAGTAGAAAAAAGAAGTAAGAAAGAAGTAAGAAAGAAGTAAGAAAGAAGCAAGAAAGAAGAAAGAAAGAAAGAAGAAAGAAGTAAGAAAGAAGTAAGAGAGAAGTAAGAAAGAAGTAAGAAAGTAGTAAGAAATAAGTAAGAAAGAAGTAAGAAGGAATGAAGAAAGAAGTAAGAAAGAAGTAAGAAAGAAGAAAGAAAGAAGTAAGAAAGAAGAAATAAAGAAGTAAGAAAGAAGTAAGAAAGAAGTAAGAAAGAAAGAAGAACGAAGTAAGAAACAAGTAGGAAAGAAGTAAGAAAGAAGTAAGAAAGAAGTAAGAAAGAAGTAAGAAAAAGTAAGAAGAAAGAAGAAAGAAGTAAGAAACAAGTAAGAAAGAAGTAAGAAAGAAGTAAGAAAGAAGTAAGAAAGAAGTAAGAAAGAAGTAAGAAAGAAGTAAGAAAGAAGAAGAAAGAATTAAGAAAGAAGTAAGAAAGAAGTAAGAAAGAAGTAAGAAAAAGAAAGATAGAAGTAAGAAAGAAGAAAGAAAGAAGTAAAAAAGAAGTAAGAAAGAAGTAAGAAAGAAGTAAGAAAGAAGTACGAAAGAAGTAAGAAAGAAATAAGAAAGAAAGAAGTAGAAAGAAGTAAGAAAGAAAGAAGAAAGAAGTAAGAAAGAAGTAAGAAAGAAGTAAGAAAGAAGTAAGAAAGAAGTAAGAAAGAAGTAAGAAAGAAGAAAGAAAGAAGTAAGAAAGAAGAAAGAAAGAAGTAAGAAAGAAGTAAGAAAGAAGTAAGAAAGAAGTAAGAAAGAAAGAAGAAAGAAGTAAGAAAGAAGTACGAAAGAAGTAAGAAAGAATTAAGAAAGAAAGAAGTAAGAAAGAAGTATGAAAGAAGTAAGAAAGACGAAAGAAAGAAGTAAGAAATAAGTAGAAAGAAGTAAGAAAGAAGTAAGAAAGAAGTAAGAAAGAAGTAAGAAAGAAGCAAGAAAGAGAAAGAAGAAAGAAAGAAGAAAGAAGTAAGAAAGAAGAGAAGAGAGAAGTAAGAAAGAAGTAAGAAAGAAGTAAGAAAGAAGTAAGAAAGAAGTAAGAAGGAATGAAGAAAGAAGTAAGAAAGAAGTAAGAAAGAAGAAAGAAAGAAGTAGAAAGAAGAAAGAAAGAAGTAAGAAAGAAGTAAGAAAGAAGTAAGAAAGAAGAAAGAAACAATTAAGAAAGAAGTAAGAAAGAAGTAAGAAAGAAGTAAGAAAGAAAGAAGAAAGAAGTAAGAAAGAAGTAAGAAAAGAGAAAGAAAGAAGTAAGAAGGAATGAATAAAGAAGTAAGAAAGAAGTAAGAAAGAAGAAAGAAAGAAGTAAGAAAGAAGAAAGAAAGAAGTAAGAAAGAAGTAAGAAAGAAGTAAGAAAGAAGTAAGAAAGAAGTAAGAAAGAAAGAAGAAAGAAGTAAGAAAGAAGTAAGAAAGAAAGAAGAACGAAGTAAGAACAAGTAGGAAAGAAGTAAGAAAGAAGTAGAAAGAAGTAAGAAGGAATGAAGAAAGAAGTAAGAAAGAAGTAAGAAAGAAGTAAGAAAGAAGTAAGAAAGAAGAAAGAAAGAAGTAAGAAAGAAGTAAGAAAGAAGTAAGAAAGAAGAAAGAAAGAAGTAAGAAAGAAGTAAGAAAGAAGTAAGAAAGAAGTAAGAAAGAAGTAAGAAAGAAAGAAGAAAGAAGTAAGAAAGAAGTAAGAAAGAAGTAAGAAAGAAGTAAGAAAGAAGTAAGAAGGAATGAAGAAAGAAGTAAGAAAGAAGTAAGAAAGAAGAAAGAAAGAAGTAAGAAAGAAGAAAGAAAGAAGTAAGAAAGAAGTAAGAAAGAAGTAAGAAAGAAGTAAGAAAGAAAGAAGAAAGAAGTAAGAAAGAAGTAAGAAAGAAAGAAGAACGAAGTAAGAAACAAGTAGGAAAGAAGTAAGAAAGAAGTAAGAAAGAAGTAAGAAAGAAGTAAGAAAGAAGTAAGAAAGAAAGAAGAAAGAAGTAAGAAACAAGTAAGAAACAAGTAAGAAAGAAGTAAGAAAGAAGTAAGAAAGAAGTAAGAAAGAAGTAAGAAAGAAGTAAGAAAGAAGAAGAAAGAATTAAGAAAGAATTAAGAAAGAAAGAAGAACGAAGTAAGAAAGAAGTAAGAAAGAAGTAAGAAAGAAGTAAGAAAGAAGTAAGAAAGAAGTAAGAAGGAATGAAGAAAGAAGTAAGAAAGAAGTAAGAAAGAAGAAAAGAAAGAAGTAAGAAAGAAGAAAGAAAGAAGTAAGAAAGAAGTAAGAAAGAAGTAAGAAAGAAGTAAGAAAGAAGTAAGAAAGAAGTAAGAAAGAAAGAAGAAAGAAGTAAGAAAGAATTAAGAAAGAAAGAAGAAAGAAGTAAGAAAGAAGTAAGAAAGAAGTAAGAAAGAAGTAAGAAAGAAGTAAGAAGGAAGAAAGAAAGAAGTAAGAAAGAAGTAAGAAAGAAGAAAGAAAGAAGTAAGAAAGAAGAAAGAAAGAAGTAAGAAAGAAGTAAGAAAGAAGTAAGAAAGAAGAAAGAAAGAAGTAAGAAAGAAGTAAGAAAGAAGTAAGAAAGAAGTAAGAAAGAAAGAAGAAAGAAGTAAGAAAGAAGTAAGAAAGAAGTAAGAAAGAAGTAAGAAAGAAGTAAGAAGGAATGAAGAAAGAAGTAAGAAAGAAGTAAGAAAGAAGAAAGAAAGAAGTAAGAAAGAAGAAAGAAAGAAGTAAGAAAGAAGTAAGAAAGAAGTAAGAAAGAAGTAAGAAAGAAAGAAGAAAGAAGTAAGAAAGAAGTAAGAAAGAAGAAAGAAAGAAGAAAAGAAAAGAAGAAAGAAAGAAGTAAGAAAGAAGTAAAAAAGAAGTAAGAAAGAAGTAAGAAAGAAAGAAGTAAGAAAGAAGTAAGAAAGAAAGAAGAACGAAGTAAGAAACAAGTAGGAAGAAGTAAGAAAGAAGTAAGAAAGAAGTAAGAAAGAAGTAAGAAAGAAGTAAGAAAGAAGTAAGAAAGAAAGAAGAAAGAAGTAAGAAACAAGAAAGAAAGAAGTAAGAAAGAAGTAAGAAAGAAGTAAGAAAGAAGTAAGAAAGAAGTAAGAAAGAAGTAAGAAAGAAAGAAGTAAGAAAGAAGTATGAAAGAAGTAAGAAGACGAAAAAAGAAGTAAGAAATAAGTAAGAAAGAAGTAAGAAAGAAGTAAGAAAGAAGTAAGAAAGAAGTAAGAAAGAAGCAAGAAGAAGAAAGAAAGAAAGAAGAAAGAAGTAAGAAAGAAGTAAGAGAGAAGTAAGAAAGAAGTAAGAAAGAAGTAAGAAAGAAGTAAGAAAGAAGTAAGAAGGAATGAAGAAAGAAGTAAGAAAGAAGTAAGAAAGAAGAAAGAAAGAAGTAAGAAAGAAGAAAGAAAGAAGTAAGAAAGAAGTAAGAAAGAAGTAAGAAAGAAGAAAGAAACAAGTAAGAAAGAAGTAAGAAAGAAGTAAGAAAGAAGTAAGAAAGAAAGAAGAAAGAAGTAAGAAAGAAGTAAGAAAGAAGAAAGAAAGAAGTAAGAAGGAATGAAGAAAGAAGTAAGAAAGAAGTAAGAAAGAAGAAAGAAAGAAGTAAGAAAGAAGAAAGAAAGAAGTAAGAAAGAAAGTAAGAAAGAAGTAAGAAAGAAGTAAGAAAGAAGTAAGAAAGAAAGAAGAAAGAAGTAAGAAAGAAGTAAGAAAGAAAGAAGAACGAAGTAAGAAACAAGTAGGAAGAAGTAAGAAAGAAGTAAGAAAGAAGTAAGAAGGAATGAAGAAAGAAGTAAGAAAGAAGTAAGAAAGAAGTAAGAAAGAAGTAAGGAAGAAGAAAGAAAGAAGTAAGAAAGAAGTAAGAAAGAAGTAAGAAAGAAGAAAGAAAGAAGTAAGAAAGAAGTAAGAAAGAAGTAAGAAAGAAGTAAGAAGAAAGAAGAAAGAAGTAAGAAAGAAGTAAGAAAGAAGTAAGAAGAAGTAAGAAAGAAGTAAGAAGGAATGAAGAAGAAGTAAGAAAGAAGTAAGAAAGAAGAAGAAAGAAGTAAGAAAGAAGAAAGAAAGAAGTAAGAAAGAAGTAAGAAAGAAGTAAGAAGAAGTAAGAAAGAAAGAAGAAAGAAGTAAGAAAGAAGTAAGAAAGAAAGAAGAACGAAGTAAGAAACAAGTAGGAAAGAAGTAAGAAAGAAGTAAGAAAGAAGTAAGAAAGAAGTAAGAAAGAAGTAAGAAAGAAGTAAGAAAGAAAGAAGAAAGAATTAAGAAAGAATTAAGAAAGAAAGAAGAACGAAGTAAGAAAGAAGTAAGAAAGAAGTTAAGAAAGAAGTAAGAAAGAAGTAAGAAGGAATGAAGGAAAGAAGTAAGAAAGAAGTAAGAAAGAAGAAAGAAAGAAGTAAGAAAGAAGAAAGAAAGAAGTAAGAAAGAAGTAAGAAAGAAGTAAGAAAGAAGTAAGAAAGAAGTAAGAAAGAAGTAAGAAAGAAGTAAGAAAGAAGTAAGAAAGAAAGAAGAAAGAAGTAAGAAAGAAGTAAGAAAGAAAGAAGAAAGAAAGTAAGAAGAAGTAAGAAAGAAGTAAGAAAGAAGTAAGAAGGAATGAAGAAAGAAGTAAGAAAGAAGTAGAAAGAAGAAGAAAGAAGAAGAAAGAAAGAAGTAAGAAAGAAGTAAGAAAGAAGTAAGAAAGAAGAAAGAAAGAAGTAAGAAAGAAGTAAGAAAGAAGTAAGAAAGAAGTAAGAAAGAATGAAGAAAGAAGTAAGAAAGAAGTAAGAAAGAAGTAAGAAAGAAGTAAGAAAGAAGTAAGAAGGAATGAAGAAGAAGTAAGAAAGAAGTAAGAAAGAAGTAAGAAAGAAGTAAGAAAGAAGAAAGAAAGAAGTAAGAAAGAAGTAAGAAAGAAGTAAGAAGAAGTAAGAAAGAAAGAAGAAAGAAGTAAGAAAGAAGTAAGAAAGAAAGAAGAACGAAGTAAGAAACAAGTAGGAAAGAAGTAAGAAAGAAGTAAGAAAGAAGTAAGAAAGAAGTAAGAATGAAGTAGAAAGAAAGAAGAAAGAAGTAAGAAACAAGTAAGAAAGAAGTAAGAAAGAAGTAAGAAAGAAGTAAGAAAGAAGTAAGAAAGAAGTAAGAAAGAAGAAAGAAAGAAGAAAGAATTAAGAAAGAAGTAAGAAAGAAGTAAGAAAGAAGCAAGAAAGAAGAAAGATAGAAGTAAGAAAGAAGAAAGAAATAAGTAAAAAAGAAGTAAGAAAGAAGTAAGAAAGAAGTAAGAAAGAAGTACGAAAGAAGTAAGAAAGAAATAAGAAAGAAAGAAGTAAGAAAGAAGTAAGAAAGAAAGAAGAAAGAAGTAAGAAAGAAGTAAGAAAGAAGTAAGAAAGAAGTAAGAAAGAAGTAAGAAAGAAGTAAGAAAGAAGTAAGAAAGAAGAAAGAAAGAAATAAGAAAGAAGAAAGAAAGAAGTAAGAAAGAAGTAAGAAAGAAGTAAGAAAGAAGTAAGAAAGAAAGAAGAAAGAAGTAAGAAAGAAGTAAGAAAGAAGTACGAAAGAAGTAAGAAAGAATTAAGAAAGAAAGAAGTAAGAAAGAAGTATGAAAGAAGTAAGAAAGACGAAAGAAAGAAGTAAGAAATAAGTAAGAAAGAAGTAAGAAAGAAGTAAGAAAGAAGTAAGAAAGAAAGAAGAAAGAAGTAAGAAAGAAGTAAGAAAGAAGTAAGAAAGAAGTAAGAAGGAATGAAGAAAGAAGTAAGAAAGAAGAAAGAAAGAAGTAAGAAAGAAGTAAGAAAGAAAGAAGAAAGAATTAAGAAAGAAGTAAGAAAGTAGAAAAAAGAAGTAAGAAAGAAGTAAGAAAGAAGTAAGAAAGAAGCAAGAAAGAAGAAAGAAAGAAAGAAGAAAGAAGTAAGAAAGAAGTAAGAGAGAAGTAAGAAAGAAGTAAGAAAGAAGTAAGAAAGAAGTAAGAAAGAAGTAAGAAGGAATGAAGAAAGAAGTAAGAAAGAAGTAAGAAAGAAGAAAGAAAGAAGTAAGAAAGAAGAAAGAAAGAAGTAAGAAAGAAGTAAGAAAGAAGTAAGAAAGAAGTAATAAAGGAACAAGAAAGAATTAAGAAAGAATTAAGAAAGAAGAAAGAAAGAAGTAAGAAAGAAGAAAGAAAGAAGTAAGAAAGAAGTAAGAAAGAAGAAAGAAAGAAGAAAGAAGAAAGAAGTAAGAAAGAAGTAAGAAAGAAAGAAGAACGAAGTAAGAAACAAGTAGGAAAGAAGTAAGAAAGAAGTAAGAAAGAAGTAAGAAAGAAGTAAGAAAGAAGTAAGAAAGAAAGAAGAAAGAAGTAAGAAAGAAGTAAGAAAGAAGTAAGAAAGAAGCAAGAAAGAAGTAAGAAAGAAGTAAGAAGGAATGAAGAAAGAAGTAAGAAAGAAGTAAGAAAGAAGAAAGAAAGAAGTAAGAAAGAAGAAAGAAAGAAGTAAGAAAGAAGTAAGAAAGAAGTAAGAAAGAAGTAAGAAAGAAAGAAGAAAGAAGTAAGAAAGAATTAAGAAAGAAAGAAGAACGAAGTAAAAAAGAAGTAAGAAAGAAGTAAGAAAGAAGTAAGAAAGAAGTAAGAAAGAAGTAAGAAGGAATGAAGAAAGAAGTAAGAAAGAAGTAAGAAAGAAGAAAGAAAGAAGTAAGAAAGAAGAAAGAAAGAAGTAAGAAAGAAGTAAGAAAGAAGTAAGAAAGAAGTAAGAAAGAAGTAAGAAAGAAGTAAGAAAGAAAGAAGAAAGAAGTAAGAAAGAAGTAAGAAAGAAAGAAGAAAGAAGTAAGAAAGAAGTAAGAAAGAAGTAAGAAAGAAGTAAGAAAGAAGTAAGAAGGAATGAAGAAAGAAGTAAGAAAGAAGTAAGAAAGAAGAAAGAAAGAAGTAAGAAAGAAGAAAGAAGTAAGAAAGAAGTAAGAAAGAAGTAAGAAAGAAGAAAGAAAGAAGTAAGAAAGAAGTAAGAAAGAAGTAAGAAAGAAGTAAGAAAGAAAGAAGAAAGAAGTAAGAAAGAAGTAAGAAAGAAGTAAGAAAGAAGTAAGAAAGAAGTAAGAAGGAATGAAGAAAGAAGTAAGAAAGAAGTAAGAAAGAAGAAAGAAGTAAGAAAGAAGAAAGAAAGAAGTAAGAAAGAAGTAAGAAAGAAGTAAGAAAGAAGTAAGAAAGAAAGAAGAAAGAAGTAAGAAAGAAGTAAGAAAGAAAGAAGAACGAAGTAAGAAACAAGTAGGAAAGAAGTAAGAAAGAAGTAAGAAAGAAGTAAGAAAGAAGTAAGAATGAAGTAAGAAAGAAAGAAGAAAGAAGTAAGAAACAAGTAAGAAAGAAGTAAGAAAGAAGTAAGAAAGAAGTAAGAAAGAAGTAAGAAAGAAGTAAGAAAGAAGTAAGAAAGAAAGAAGAAAGAATTAATAAAGAAGTAAGAAAGAAGTAAGAAAGAAGTAAGAAAAAAGAAAGATAGAAGTAAGAAAGAAGAAAGAAAGAAGTAAAAAAGAAGTAAGAAAGAAGTAAGAAAGAAGTAAGAAAGAAGTACGAAAGAAGTAAGAAAGAAATAAGAAAGAAAGAAGTAAGAAAGAAGTAAGAAAGAAAGAAGAAAGAAGTAAGAAAGAAGTAAGAAAGAAGTAAGAAAGAAGTAAGAAAGAAGTAAGAAAGAAGAAAGAAAGAAGTAAGAAAGAAAGAAGAAAGAAGTAAGAAAGAAGTAAGAAAGAAGTACGAAAGAAGTAAGAAAGAATTAAGAAAGAAAGAAGTAAGAAAGAAGTATGAAAGAAGTAAGAAAGACGAAAGAAAGAAGTAAGAAATAAGTAAGAAAGAAGTAAGAAAGAAGTAAGAAAGAAGTAAGAAAGAAAGAAGAGAGAAGTAAGAAAGAAGTAAGAAAGAAGTAAGAAGGAAAGAAGAAAGTAGTAAGAAAGAAGTAAGAAAGAAGTAAGAAAGAAGAAAGAAAGAAGTAAGAAAGAAGAAAGAAAGAAGTAAGAAAGAAGTAAGAAAGAAGTAAGAAAGAAAGAAGTAAGAAAGAAAGAAGAAAGAAGTAAGAAAGAAGTAAGAAAGAACAAAGAAAGAAGTAAGAAAGAAGAAAGAAAGAAGTAAGAAAGAAGTACGAAAGAAGTAAGAAAGAAGTAAGAAAGAAAGAAGAAAGAAGTAAGAAAGAAGTAAGAAAGAAGTAAGAAAGAAGAAAAAAGTAGTTAGAAAGAAGTAAGAAAGAAGTAAGAAAGAAGTAAGAAAGAAGTTAAAAAGAAGAAAGAAAGAAGTAAGAAAGAAGAAAGAAGAAAGAAGTAAGAAAGAAGTAGGAAAGAAGTAAGAAAGAAGTAAGAAGGAATGAAGAAAGAAGTAAGAAAGAAGTAAGAAAGAAGTAAGAAAGAAGAAAGAAAGAAGTAAGAAAGAAGTAAGAAAGAAAGTAGAAAGAAGTAAGAAAGAAGTAAGAAAGAAGAAAGAAGTAAGAAAGAAGTACGAAAGAAGGAAGAAAGAAGTAAGAAAGAAAGAAGTAAGAAAGAAGTAAGAAAGAAGTAAGAAAGAAGTTGAAAAGAAGTAAGATAAAAAGTAAGAAAGAAGTAAGAAAGAAGTAAGAAAGAAGTAAGAAAGAAAGAAGAAAGAAGTAAGAAAGAAGTAAGAAAGAAGTATGAAAGAAGTAAGAAAGAAGAAAGAAAGAAGTAAGAAAGAAGTAAGAAAGAAGTAAGAAAGAAAGAAGAAAGAAGTAAGAAAGAAGTAAGAAAGAAGTATGAAAGAAGTAAGAAAGAAGAAAGAAAGAAGTAAGAAAGAAGTAAGAAAGAAATAAGAAAGAAAGAAGAAAAAAGAAAGAAAGAAGTAGGAAAGAAGTAAGAAAGAAGTAAGAAAGAAGTAAGAAAGAAGTACGAAAGAAGTAAGAAAGAAATAAGAAAGAAAGAAGTAAGAAAGAAGTAAGAAAGAAAGAAGAAAGAAGTAAGAAAGAATTAAGAAAGAATTAAGAAAGAAAGAAGAAAGAAGTAAGAAAGAAGAAAAAAGTAGTTAGAAAGAAGTAAGAAAGAAGTAAGAAAGAAGTAAGAAAGAAGTAAAAAAGAAGAAAGAAAGAAGTAAGAAAGAAGAAAGAAGAAAGAAGTAAGAAAGAAGTAGGAAAGAAGTAAGAAAGAAGTAAGAAGGAATGAAGAAAGAAGTAAGAAAGAAGTAAGAAAGAAGAAAGAAAGAAGTAAGAAAGAAGTAAGAAAGAAAGAAGAAAGAAGTAAGAAAGAAGTAAGAAAGAAGAAAGAAAGAAGAAAGAAAGAAGTAAGAAAGAAGTAAGAAAGAAGTAAGAAAGAAGTAAGAAAGAAGTACGAAAGAAGTAAGAAAGAAGCAAGAAAGAAAGAAGTAAGAAAGAAGTAAGAAAGAAGTAAGAAAGAAGTTAAAAAGAAGTAAGATAAAAAGTAAGAAAAAGTAAGAATGAAGTCAGAAAGAAGTAAGAAAGAAGTAAGAAAGAAAGAAGAAAGAAGTAAGAAAGAAGTAAGAAAGAAGTATGAAAGAAGTAAGAAAGAAGAAAGAAAGAAGTAAGAAAGAAGTAAGAAAGAAGTAAGAAAGAAGTAAGAAAGAAAGAAGAAATAAGTAAGAAAGAAGTAAGAAAGAAGTAAGAAAGAAGTAAGTAAGAAGTAAGAGAGAAGTAAGAAGTAATGAAGAAAGTAGTAAGAAAGAAGTAAGAAAGAAGTAAGAAAGAAGTAAGAAACAAGTAAGAAAGAAGTAAGAAAGAAAGAAGAAAGAAGAAAGAAAGAAGTAAGAAAGAAGTAAGAAATAAGTAAGAAAGAAGAAAAAAGAAGTTAGAAAGAAGTAAGAAAGAAGTAAGAAAGAAGTAAGAAAGAAAGAAGAAAGAAGTAAGAAAGAAAGAAGAAAGAAGTAAGAAAGAAGTAAGAAAGAAGTATGAAAGAAGTAAGAAAGAAGAAAGAAAGAAGTAAGAAAGAAGTAAGAAAGAAGTAAGAAAGAAATAAGAAAGAAAGAAGAAATAAGAAAGAAAGAAGTAGGAAAGAAGTAAGAAAGAAGTAAGAAAGAAGTAAGAAAGAATTAAGAAGGAATGAAGAAAGAAGTAAGAAAGAAGAAAGAACGAAGTAAGAAAGAAGTAAGAAAGAAGTAAGAAAGAAAGAAGAAAGAAGTAAGAAAGAAGTAAGAAAGAAGTAAGAAAGAAGTAAGAAAGAAGAAAGATAGAAGTAAGAAAGAAGAAAGAAAGAAGTAAGAAAGAAGTACGAAAGAAGTAAGAAAGAAGTAAGAAAGAAAGAAGAAAGAAGTAAGAAAGAAGTAAGAAAGAAGTAAGAAAGAAGAAAAAAGCAGTTAGAAAGAAGTAAGAAAGAAGTAAGAAAGAAGTATGAAAGAAGTAAGAAAGAAGAAAGAAAGAAGTAAGAAAGAAGTAAGAAAGAAGTAAGAAAGAAATAAGAAAGAAAGAAGAAAAAAGAAAGAAAGAAGTAGGAAAGAAGTAAGAAAGAAGTAAGAAAGAAGTAAGAAAGAAGTACGAAAGAAGTAAGAAAGAAATAAGAAAGAAAGAAGTAAGAAAGAAGTAAGAAAGAAAGAAGAAAGAAGTAAGAAAGAAGTAAGAAAGAAGTAAGAAAGAAAGAAGAAAGAAGTAAGAAAGAAGAAAAAAGTAGTTAGAAAGAAGTAAGAAAGAAGTAAGAAAGAAGTAAGAAAGAAGTAAAAAAGAAGAAAGAAAGAAGTAAGAAAGAAGAAAGAAGAAAGAAGAAAGAAGTAAGAAAGAAGTAGGAAAGAAGTAAGAAAGAAGTAAGAAGGAATGAAGAAAGAAGTAAGAAAGAAGTAAGAAAGAAGAAAGAAAGAAGTAAGAAAGAAGTAAGAAAGAAAGAAGAAAGAAGTAAGAAAGAAGTAAGAAAGAAGAAAGAAAGAAGAAAGAAAGAAGTAAGAAAGAAGTAAGAAAGAAGTAAGAAAGAAGTAAGAAATAAGTAAGAAAGAAGTAAGAAAGAAGTACGAAAGAAGTACGAAAGAAGCAAGAAAGAAAGAAGTAAGAAAGAAGTAAGAAAGAAGTAAGAAAGAAGTTAAAAAGAAGTAAGATAAAAAGTAAGAAAAAGTAAGAATGAAGTAAGAAAGAAGTAAGAAAGAAGTAAGAAAGAAAGAAGAAAGAAGTAAGAAAGAAGTAAGAAAGAAGTATGAAAGAAGTAAGAAAGAAGAAAGAAAGAAGTAAGAAAGAAGTAAGAAAGAAGTAAGAAAGAAGTAGGAAAGAAAGAAGAAAGAAGTAAGAAAGAAGTAAGAAAGAAGTAAGAAAGAAGTAAGAAAGAAGTAAGAAAGAAGTAAGAGAGAAGTAAGAAGTAATGAAGAAAGTAGTAAGAAAGAAGTAAGAAAGAAGTAAGAAAGAAGTAAGAAACAAGTAAGAAAGAAGTAAGAAAGAAAGAAGAAAGAAGTAAGAAAGAAGTAAGAAAGAAGTAAGAAAGAAAGAAGAAAGAAGTAAGAAAGAAAGAAGAAAGAAGTAAGAAAGAAGTAAGAAAGAAGTATGAAAGAAGTAAGAAAGAAGAAAGAAAGAAGTAAGAAAGAAGTAAGAAAGAAGTAAGAAAGAAATAAGAAAGAAAGAAGAAAGAAGAAAGAAAGAAGTAGGAGAGAAGTAAGAAAGAAGTAAGAAAGAAGTAAGAAAGAATTAAGAAGGAATGAAGAAAGAAGTAAGAAAGAAGAAAGAACGAAGTAAGAAAGAAGTAAGAAAGAAGTAAGAAAGAAAGAAGAAAGAAGTAAGAAAGAAGTAAGAAAGAAGTAAGAAAGAAGTAAGAAAGAAGAAAGATAGAAGTAAGAAAGAAGAAAGAAAGAAGTAAGAAAGAAGTACGAAAGAAGTAAGAAAGAAGTAAGAAAGAAAGAAGAAAGAAGTAAGAAAGAAGTAAGAAAGAAGTAAGAAAGAAGAAAAAAGCAGTTAGAAAGAAGTAAGAAAGAAGTAAGAAAGGAGTAAGAAAGAAGTAAAAAAGAAGAAAGAAAGAAGTATGAAAGAAGAAAGAAGAAAGAAGTAAGAAAGAAGTAGGAAAGAATTAAGAAAGAAGTAAGAAGGAATGAAGAAAGAAGTAAGAAAGAAGTAAGAAAGAAGTAAGAAAGAAGAAAGAAAGAAGTAAGAAAGAAGTAAGAAAGAAAGAAGAAAGAAGTAAGAAAGAAGTAAGAAAGAAGACAGAAAGATGAAAGAAAGAAGTAAGAAAGAAGTAAGAAAGAAGTAAGAAAGAAGTAAGAAAGAAGTAAGAAAGAAGTACGAAAGAAGTAAGAAAGAAGTAAGAAAGAAGTAAGAAAGAAAGAAGAAAGAAGTAAGAAAGAAGTAAGAAAGAAAGAAGAAAGAAGTAAGAAAGAAGTAAGAAAGAAGTAAGAAAGAAGTAAGAAAGAAGTAAGAAGGTATGAAGAAAGAAGTAAGAAAGAAGTAAGAAAGAAGAAAGAAAGAAGTAAGAAAGAAGAAAGAAGTAAGAAAGAAGTAAGAAAGAAGTAAGAAAGAAGAAAGAAAGAAGTAAGAAAGAAGTAAGAAAGAAGTAAGAAAGAAGTAAGAAAGAAAGAAGAAAGAAGTAAGAAAGAAGTAAGAAAGAAGTAAGAAAGAAGTAAGAAAGAAGTAAGAAGGAATGAAGAAAGAAGTAAGAAAGAAGTAAGAAAGAAGAAAGAAGTAAGAAAGAAGAAAGAAAGAAGTAAGAAAGAAGTAAGAAAGAAGTAAGAAAGAAGTAAGAAAGAAAGAAGAAAGAAGTAAGAAAGAAGTAAGAAAGAAAGAAGAACGAAGTAAGAAACAAGTAGGAAAGAAGTAAGAAAGAAGTAAGAAAGAAGTAAGAAAGAAGTAAGAATGAAGTAAGAAAGAAAGAAGAAAGAAGTAAGAAACAAGTAGAAGAAGAAGTAAGAAAGAAGTAAGAAAGAAGTAAGAAAGAAGTAAGAAAGAAGTAAGAAAGAAGTAGAAAGAAAGAAGAAAGAATTAATAAAGAAGTAAGAAAGAAGTAAGAAAGAAGTAAGAAAAAAGAAAGATAGAAGTAAGAAAGAAGAAAGAAAGAAGTAAAAAAGAAGTAAGAAAGAAGTAAGAAAGAAGTAAGAAAGAAGTACGAAAGAAGTAAGAAAGAAATAAGAAAGAAAGAAGTAAGAAAGAAGTAAGAAAGAAAGAAGAAAGAAGTAAGAAAGAAGTAAGAAAGAAGTAAGAAAGAAGTAAGAAAGAAGTAAGAAAGAAGAAAGAAAGAAGTAAGAAAGAAAGAAGAAAGAAGTAAGAAAGAAGTAAGAAAGAAGTACGAAAGAAGTAAGAAAGAATTAAGAAAGAAAGAAGTAAGAAAGAAGTATGAAAGAAGTAAGAAAGACGAAGAAAGAAGTAAGAAATAAGTAAGAAAGAAGTAAGAAAGAAGTAAGAAAGAAGTAAGAAAGAAAGAAGAGAGAAGTAAGAAGAAGTAAGAAAGAAGTAAGAAGGAAAGAAGAAAGTAGTAAGAAAGAAGTAAGAAAGAAGTAAGAAAGAAGTAAGAAAGAAGAAAGAAAGAAGTAAGAAAGAAGAAAGAAAGAAGTAAGAAAGAAGTAAGAAAGAAGTAAGAAAGAAAGAAGTAAGAAAGAAAGAAGAAAGAAGTAAGAAAGAAGTAAGAAAGAACAAAGAAAGAAGTAAGAAAGAAGAAAGAAAGAAGTAAGAAAGAAGTACGAAAGAAGTAAGAAAGAAGTAAGAAAGAAAGAAGAAAGAAGTAAGAAAGAAGTAAGAAAGAAGTAAGAAAGAAGAAAAAAGTAGTTAGAAAGAAGTAAGAAAGAAGTAAGAAAGAAGTAAGAAAGAAGTTAAAAAGAAGAAAGAAAGAAGTAAGAAAGAAGAAAGAAGAAAGAAGTAAGAAAGAAGTAGGAAAGAAGTAAGAAAGAAGTAAGAAGGAATGAAGAAAGAAGTAAGAAAGAAGTAAGAAAGAAGTAAGAAAGAAGAAAGAAAGAAGTAAGAAAGAAGTAAGAAAGAAAGTAGAAAGAAGTAAGAAAGAAGTAAGAAAGAAGAAAGAAAGAAGAAAGAAAGAAGTAAGAAAGAAGTAAGAAAGAAGTAAGAAACAAGTAAGAAAGAAGTAAGAAAGAAGTACGAAAGAAGGAAGAAAGAAGTAAGAAAGAAAGAAGTAAGAAAGAAGTAAGAAAGAAGTAAGAAAGAAGTTGAAAAGAAGTAAGATAAAAAGTAAGAAAGAAGTAAGAAAGAAGTAAGAAAGAAGTAAGAAAGAAAGAAGAAAGAAGTAAGAAAGAAGTAAGAAAGAAGTATGAAAGAAGTAAGAAAGAAGAAAGAAAGAAGTAAGAAAGAAGTAAGAAAGAAGTAAGAAAGAAAGAAGAAAGAAGTAAGAAAGAAGTAAGAAAGAAGTATGAAAGAAGTAAGAAAGAAGAAAGAAAGAAGTAAGAAAGAAGTAAGAAAGAAATAAGAAAGAAAGAAGAAAAAAGAAAGAAAGAAGTAGGAAAGAAGTAAGAAAGAAGTAAGAAAGAAGTAAGAAAGAAGTACGAAAGAAGTAAGAAAGAAATAAGAAAGAAAGAAGTAAGAAAGAAGTAAGAAAGAAAGAAGAAAGAAGTAAGAAAGAATTAAGAAAGAATTAAGAAAGAAAGAAGAAAGAAGTAAGAAAGAAGAAAAAAGTAGTTAGAAAGAAGTAAGAAAGAAGTAAGAAAGAAGTAAGAAAGAAGTAAAAAAGAAGAAAGAAAGAAGTAAGAAAGAAGAAAGAAGAAAGAAGTAAGAAAGAAGTAGGAAAGAAGTAAGAAAGAAGTAAGAAGGAATGAAGAAAGAAGTAAGAAAGAAGTAAGAAAGAAGAAAGAAAGAAGTAAGAAAGAAGTAAGAAAGAAAGAAGAAAGAAGTAAGAAAGAAGTAAGAAAGAAGAAAGAAAGAAGAAAGAAAGAAGTAAGAAAGAAGTAAGAAAGAAGTAAGAAAGAAGTAAGAAAGAAGTACGAAAGAAGTAAGAAAGAAGCAAGAAAGAAAGAAGTAAGAAAGAAGTAAGAAAGAAGTAAGAAAGAAGTTAAAAAGAAGTAAGATAAAAAGTAAGAAAAAGTAAGAATGAAGTCAGAAAGAAGTAAGAAAGAAGTAAGAAAGAAAGAAGAAAGAAGTAAGAAAGAAGTAAGAAAGAAGTATGAAAGAAGTAAGAAAGAAGAAAGAAAGAAGTAAGAAAGAAGTAAGAAAGAAGTAAGAAAGAAGTAAGAAAGAAAGAAGAAATAAGTAAGAAAGAAGTAAGAAAGAAGTAAGAAAGAAGTAAGTAAGAAGTAAGAGAGAAGTAAGAAGTAATGAAGAAAGTAGTAAGAAAGAAGTAAGAAAGAAGTAAGAAAGAAGTAAGAAACAAGTAAGAAAGAAGTAAGAAAGAAAGAAGAAAGAAGAAAGAAAGAAGTAAGAAAGAAGTAAGAAATAAGTAAGAAAGAAGAAAAAAGAAGTTAGAAAGAAGTAAGAAAGAAGTAAGAAAGAAGTAAGAAAGAAAGAAGAAAGAAGTAAGAAAGAAAGAAGAAAGAAGTAAGAAAGAAGTAAGAAAGAAGTATGAAAGAAGTAAGAAAGAAGAAAGAAAGAAGTAAGAAAGAAGTAAGAAAGAAGTAAGAAAGAAATAAGAAAGAAAGAAGAAATAAGAAAGAAAGAAGTAGGAAAGAAGTAAGAAAGAAGTAAGAAAGAAGTAAGAAAGAATTAAGAAGGAATGAAGAAAGAAGTAAGAAAGAAGAAAGAACGAAGTAAGAAAGAAGTAAGAAAGAAGTAAGAAAGAAAGAAGAAAGAAGTAAGAAAGAAGTAAGAAAGAAGTAAGAAAGAAGTAAGAAAGAAGAAAGATAGAAGTAAGAAAGAAGAAAGAAAGAAGTAAGAAAGAAGTACGAAAGAAGTAAGAAAGAAGTAAGAAAGAAAGAAGAAAGAAGTAAGAAAGAAGTAAGAAAGAAGTAAGAAAGAAGAAAAAAGCAGTTAGAAAGAAGTAAGAAAGAAGTAAGAAAGAAGTATGAAAGAAGTAAGAAAGAAGAAAGAAAGAAGTAAGAAAGAAGTAAGAAAGAAGTAAGAAAGAAATAAGAAAGAAAGAAGAAAAAAGAAAGAAAGAAGTAGGAAAGAAGTAAGAAAGAAGTAAGAAAGAAGTAAGAAAGAAGTACGAAAGAAGTAAGAAAGAAATAAGAAAGAAAGAAGTAAGAAAGAAGTAAGAAAGAAAGAAGAAAGAAGTAAGAAAGAAGTAAGAAAGAAGTAAGAAAGAAAGAAGAAAGAAGTAAGAAAGAAGAAAAAAGTAGTTAGAAAGAAGTAAGAAAGAAGTAAGAAAGAAGTAAGAAAGAAGTAAAAAAGAAGAAAGAAAGAAGTAAGAAAGAAGAAAGAAGAAAGAAGAAAGAAGTAAGAAAGAAGTAGGAAAGAAGTAAGAAAGAAGTAAGAAGGAATGAAGAAAGAAGTAAGAAAGAAGTAAGAAAGAAGAAAGAAAGAAGTAAGAAAGAAGTAAGAAAGAAAGAAGAAAGAAGTAAGAAAGAAGTAAGAAAGAAGAAAGAAAGAAGAAAGAAAGAAGTAAGAAAGAAGTAAGAAAGAAGTAAGAAAGAAGTAAGAAATAAGTAAGAAAGAAGTAAGAAAGAAGTACGAAAGAAGTACGAAAGAAGCAAGAAAGAAAGAAGTAAGAAAGAAGTAAGAAAGAAGTAAGAAAGAAGTTAAAAAGAAGTAAGATAAAAAGTAAGAAAAAGTAAGAATGAAGTAAGAAAGAAGTAAGAAAGAAGTAAGAAAGAAAGAAGAAAGAAGTAAGAAAGAAGTAAGAAAGAAGTATGAAAGAAGTAAGAAAGAAGAAAGAAAGAAGTAAGAAAGAAGTAAGAAAGAAGTAAGAAAGAAGTAGGAAAGAAAGAAGAAAGAAGTAAGAAAGAAGTAAGAAAGAAGTAAGAAAGAAGTAAGAAAGAAGTAAGAAAGAAGTAAGAGAGAAGTAAGAAGTAATGAAGAAAGTAGTAAGAAAGAAGTAAGAAAGAAGTAAGAAAGAAGTAAGAAACAAGTAAGAAAGAAGTAAGAAAGAAAGAAGAAAGAAGTAAGAAAGAAGTAAGAAAGAAGTAAGAAAGAAAGAAGAAAGAAGTAAGAAAGAAAGAAGAAAGAAGTAAGAAAGAAGTAAGAAAGAAGTATGAAAGAAGTAAGAAAGAAGAAAGAAAGAAGTAAGAAAGAAGTAAGAAAGAAGTAAGAAAGAAATAAGAAAGAAAGAAGAAAGAAGAAAGAAAGAAGTAGGAGAGAAGTAAGAAAGAAGTAAGAAAGAAGTAAGAAAGAATTAAGAAGGAATGAAGAAAGAAGTAAGAAAGAAGAAAGAACGAAGTACGAAAGAAGTAAGAAAGAAGTAAGAAAGAAAGAAGAAAGAAGTAAGAAAGAAGTAAGAAAGAAGTAAGAAAGAAGTAAGAAAGAAGAAAGATAGAAGTAAGAAAGAAGAAAGAAAGAAGTAAGAAAGAAGTACGAAAGAAGTAAGAAAGAAGTAAGAAAGAAAGAAGAAAGAAGTAAGAAAGAAGTAAGAAAGAAGTAAGAAAGAAGAAAAAAGCAGTTAGAAAGAAGTAAGAAAGAAGTAAGAAAGGAGTAAGAAAGAAGTAAAAAAGAAGAAAGAAAGAAGTATGAAAGAAGAAAGAAGAAAGAAGTAAGAAAGAAGTAGGAAAGAATTAAGAAAGAAGTAAGAAGGAATGAAGAAAGAAGTAAGAAAGAAGTAAGAAAGAAGTAAGAAAGAAGAAAGAAAGAAGTAAGAAAGAAGTAAGAAAGAAAGAAGAAAGAAGTAAGAAAGAAGTAAGAAAGAAGACAGAAAGATGAAAGAAAGAAGTAAGAAAGAAGTAAGAAAGAAGTAAGAAAGAAGTAAGAAAGAAGTAAGAAAGAAGTACGAAAGAAGTAAGAAAGAAGTAAGAAAG
Source organism: Columba livia (assembly GCF_036013475.1). Lineage (NCBI taxonomy): Eukaryota > Metazoa > Chordata > Aves > Columbiformes > Columbidae > Columba > Columba livia. The sequence continues at coordinate 80,753 of NW_027043038.1, read as the reverse complement.
AAGTAAGAAAGAAAGAAGAAAGAAGTAAGAAAGAAGTAAGAAAGAAAGAAGAAAGAAGTAAGAAAGAAGTAAGAAAGAAGTAAGAAAGAAGTAAGAAAGAAGTAAGAAGGAATGAAGAAAGAAGTAAGAAAGAAGTAAGAAAGAAGAAAGAAAGAAGTAAGAAAGAAGAAAGAAGTAAGAAAGAAGTAAGAAAGAAGTAAGAAAGAAGAAAGAAAGAAGTAAGAAAGAAGTAAGAAAGAAGTAAGAAAGAAGTAAGAAAGAAAGAAGAAAGAAGTAAGAAAGAAGTAAGAAAGAAGTAAGAAAGAAGTAAGAAAGAAGTAAGAAGGAATGAAGAAAGAAGTAAGAAAGAAGTAAGAAAGAAGAAAGAAGTAAGAAAGAAGAAAGAAAGAAGTAAGAAAGAAGTAAGAAAGAAGTAAGAAAGAAGTAAGAAAGAAAGAAGAAAGAAGTAAGAAAGAAGTAAGAAAGAAAGAAGAACGAAGTAAGAAACAAGTAGGAAAGAAGTAAGAAAGAAGTAAGAAAGAAGTAAGAAAGAAGTAAGAATGAAGTAAGAAAGAAAGAAGAAAGAAGTAAGAAACAAGTAAGAAAGAAGTAAGAAAGAAGTAAGAAAGAAGTAAGAAAGAAGTAAGAAAGAAGTAAGAAAGAAGTAAGAAAGAAAGAAGAAAGAATTAATAAAGAAGTAAGAAAGAAGTAAGAAAGAAGTAAGAAAAAAGAAAGATAGAAGTAAGAAAGAAGAAAGAAAGAAGTAAAAAAGAAGTAAGAAAGAAGTAAGAAAGAAGTAAGAAAGAAGTACGAAAGAAGTAAGAAAGAAATAAGAAAGAAAGAAGTAAGAAAGAAGTAAGAAAGAAAGAAGAAAGAAGTAAGAAAGAAGTAAGAAAGAAGTAAGAAAGAAGTAAGAAAGAAGTAAGAAAGAAGAAAGAAAGAAGTAAGAAAGAAAGAAGAAAGAAGTAAGAAAGAAGTAAGAAAGAAGTACGAAAGAAGTAAGAAAGAATTAAGAAAGAAAGAAGTAAGAAAGAAGTATGAAAGAAGTAAGAAAGACGAAAGAAAGAAGTAAGAAATAAGTAAGAAAGAAGTAAGAAAGAAGTAAGAAAGAAGTAAGAAAGAAAGAAGAGAGAAGTAAGAAAGAAGTAAGAAAGAAGTAAGAAGGAAAGAAGAAAGTAGTAAGAAAGAAGTAAGAAAGAAGTAAGAAAGAAGTAAGAAAGAAGAAAGAAAGAAGTAAGAAAGAAGAAAGAAAGAAGTAAGAAAGAAGTAAGAAAGAAGTAAGAAAGAAAGAAGTAAGAAAGAAAGAAGAAAGAAGTAAGAAAGAAGTAAGAAAGAACAAAGAAAGAAGTAAGAAAGAAGAAAGAAAGAAGTAAGAAAGAAGTACGAAAGAAGTAAGAAAGAAGTAAGAAAGAAAGAAGAAAGAAGTAAGAAAGAAGTAAGAAAGAAGTAAGAAAGAAGAAAAAAGTAGTTAGAAAGAAGTAAGAAAGAAGTAAGAAAGAAGTAAGAAAGAAGTTAAAAAGAAGAAAGAAAGAAGTAAGAAAGAAGAAAGAAGAAAGAAGTAAGAAAGAAGTAGGAAAGAAGTAAGAAAGAAGTAAGAAGGAATGAAGAAAGAAGTAAGAAAGAAGTAAGAAAGAAGTAAGAAAGAAGAAAGAAAGAAGTAAGAAAGAAGTAAGAAAGAAAGTAGAAAGAAGTAAGAAAGAAGTAAGAAAGAAGAAAGAAAGAAGAAAGAAAGAAGTAAGAAAGAAGTAAGAAAGAAGTAAGAAACAAGTAAGAAAGAAGTAAGAAAGAAGTACGAAAGAAGGAAGAAAGAAGTAAGAAAGAAAGAAGTAAGAAAGAAGTAAGAAAGAAGTAAGAAAGAAGTTGAAAAGAAGTAAGATAAAAAGTAAGAAAGAAGTAAGAAAGAAGTAAGAAAGAAGTAAGAAAGAAAGAAGAAAGAAGTAAGAAAGAAGTAAGAAAGAAGTATGAAAGAAGTAAGAAAGAAGAAAGAAAGAAGTAAGAAAGAAGTAAGAAAGAAGTAAGAAAGAAAGAAGAAAGAAGTAAGAAAGAAGTAAGAAAGAAGTATGAAAGAAGTAAGAAAGAAGAAAGAAAGAAGTAAGAAAGAAGTAAGAAAGAAATAAGAAAGAAAGAAGAAAAAAGAAAGAAAGAAGTAGGAAAGAAGTAAGAAAGAAGTAAGAAAGAAGTAAGAAAGAAGTACGAAAGAAGTAAGAAAGAAATAAGAAAGAAAGAAGTAAGAAAGAAGTAAGAAAGAAAGAAGAAAGAAGTAAGAAAGAATTAAGAAAGAATTAAGAAAGAAAGAAGAAAGAAGTAAGAAAGAAGAAAAAAGTAGTTAGAAAGAAGTAAGAAAGAAGTAAGAAAGAAGTAAGAAAGAAGTAAAAAAGAAGAAAGAAAGAAGTAAGAAAGAAGAAAGAAGAAAGAAGTAAGAAAGAGGTAGGAAAGAAGTAAGAAAGAAGTAAGAAGGAATGAAGAAAGAAGTAAGAAAGAAGTAAGAAAGAAGAAAGAAAGAAGTAAGAAAGAAGTAAGAAAGAAAGAAGAAAGAAGTAAGAAAGAAGTAAGAAAGAAGAAAGAAAGAAGAAAGAAAGAAGTAAGAAAGAAGTAAGAAAGAAGTAAGAAAGAAGTAAGAAAGAAGTACGAAAGAAGTAAGAAAGAAGCAAGAAAGAAAGAAGTAAGAAAGAAGTAAGAAAGAAGTAAGAAAGAAGTTAAAAAGAAGTAAGATAAAAAGTAAGAAAAAGTAAGAATGAAGTCAGAAAGAAGTAAGAAAGAAGTAAGAAAGAAAGAAGAAAGAAGTAAGAAAGAAGTAAGAAAGAAGTATGAAAGAAGTAAGAAAGAAGAAAGAAAGAAGTAAGAAAGAAGTAAGAAAGAAGTAAGAAAGAAGTAAGAAAGAAAGAAGAAATAAGTAAGAAAGAAGTAAGAAAGAAGTAAGAAAGAAGTAAGTAAGAAGTAAGAGAGAAGTAAGAAGTAATGAAGAAAGTAGTAAGAAAGAAGTAAGAAAGAAGTAAGAAAGAAGTAAGAAACAAGTAAGAAAGAAGTAAGAAAGAAAGAAGAAAGAAGAAAGAAAGAAGTAAGAAAGAAGTAAGAAATAAGTAAGAAAGAAGAAAAAAGAAGTTAGAAAGAAGTAAGAAAGAAGTAAGAAAGAAGTAAGAAAGAAAGAAGAAAGAAGTAAGAAAGAAAGAAGAAAGAAGTAAGAAAGAAGTAAGAAAGAAGTATGAAAGAAGTAAGAAAGAAGAAAGAAAGAAGTAAGAAAGAAGTAAGAAAGAAGTAAGAAAGAAATAAGAAAGAAAGAAGAAATAAGAAAGAAAGAAGTAGGAAAGAAGTAAGAAAGAAGTAAGAAAGAAGTAAGAAAGAATTAAGAAGGAATGAAGAAAGAAGTAAGAAAGAAGAAAGAACGAAGTAAGAAAGAAGTAAGAAAGAAGTAAGAAAGAAAGAAGAAAGAAGTAAGAAAGAAGTAAGAAAGAAGTAAGAAAGAAGTAAGAAAGAAGAAAGATAGAAGTAAGAAAGAAGAAAGAAAGAAGTAAGAAAGAAGTACGAAAGAAGTAAGAAAGAAGTAAGAAAGAAAGAAGAAAGAAGTAAGAAAGAAGTAAGAAAGAAGTAAGAAAGAAGAAAAAAGCAGTTAGAAAGAAGTAAGAAAGAAGTAAGAAAGAAGTATGAAAGAAGTAAGAAAGAAGAAAGAAAGAAGTAAGAAAGAAGTAAGAAAGAAGTAAGAAAGAAATAAGAAAGAAAGAAGAAAAAAGAAAGAAAGAAGTAGGAAAGAAGTAAGAAAGAAGTAAGAAAGAAGTAAGAAAGAAGTACGAAAGAAGTAAGAAAGAAATAAGAAAGAAAGAAGTAAGAAAGAAGTAAGAAAGAAAGAAGAAAGAAGTAAGAAAGAAGTAAGAAAGAAGTAAGAAAGAAAGAAGAAAGAAGTAAGAAAGAAGAAAAAAGTAGTTAGAAAGAAGTAAGAAAGAAGTAAGAAAGAAGTAAGAAAGAAGTAAAAAAGAAGAAAGAAAGAAGTAAGAAAGAAGAAAGAAGAAAGAAGAAAGAAGTAAGAAAGAAGTAGGAAAGAAGTAAGAAAGAAGTAAGAAGGAATGAAGAAAGAAGTAAGAAAGAAGTAAGAAAGAAGAAAGAAAGAAGTAAGAAAGAAGTAAGAAAGAAAGAAGAAAGAAGTAAGAAAGAAGTAAGAAAGAAGAAAGAAAGAAGAAAGAAAGAAGTAAGAAAGAAGTAAGAAAGAAGTAAGAAAGAAGTAAGAAATAAGTAAGAAAGAAGTAAGAAAGAAGTACGAAAGAAGTACGAAAGAAGCAAGAAAGAAAGAAGTAAGAAAGAAGTAAGAAAGAAGTAAGAAAGAAGTTAAAAAGAAGTAAGATAAAAAGTAAGAAAAAGTAAGAATGAAGTAAGAAAGAAGTAAGAAAGAAGTAAGAAAGAAAGAAGAAAGAAGTAAGAAAGAAGTAAGAAAGAAGTATGAAAGAAGTAAGAAAGAAGAAAGAAAGAAGTAAGAAAGAAGTAAGAAAGAAATAAGAAAGAAAGAAGAAAAAGAAAGAAAGAAGTAGGAAAGAAGTAAGAAAGAAGTAAGAAAGAAGTAAGAAAGAAGTACGAAAGAAGTAAGAAAGAAATAAGAAAGAAAGAAGTAAGAAAGAAGTAAGAAAGAAAGAAGAAAGAAGTAAGAAAGAATTAAGAAAGAATTAAGAAAGAAAGAAGAAAGAAGTAAGAAAGAAGAAAAAAGTAGTTAGAAAGAAGTAAGAAAGAAGTAAGAAAGAAGTAAGAAAGAAGTAAAAAAGAAGAAAGAAAGAAGTAAGAAAGAAGAAAGAAGAAAGAAGTAAGAAAGAAGTAGGAAAGAAGTAAGAAAGAAGTAAGAAGGAATGAAGAAAGAAGTAAGAAAGAAGTAAGAAAGAAGAAAGAAAGAAGTAAGAAAGAAGTAAGAAAGAAAGAAGAAAGAAGTAAGAAAGAAGTAAGAAAGAAGAAAGAAAGAAGAAAGAAAGAAGTAAGAAAGAAGTAAGAAAGAAGTAAGAAAGAAGTAAGAAAGAAGTACGAAAGAAGTAAGAAAGAAGCAAGAAAGAAAGAAGTAAGAAAGAAGTAAGAAAGAAGTAAGAAAGAAGTTAAAAAGAAGTAAGATAAAAAGTAAGAAAAAGTAAGAATGAAGTCAGAAAGAAGTAAGAAAGAAGTAAGAAAGAAAGAAGAAAGAAGTAAGAAAGAAGTAAGAAAGAAGTATGAAAGAAGTAAGAAAGAAGAAAGAAAGAAGTAAGAAAGAAGTAAGAAAGAAGTAAGAAAGAAGTAAGAAAGAAAGAAGAAATAAGTAAGAAAGAAGTAAGAAAGAAGTAAGAAAGAAGTAAGTAAGAAGTAAGAGAGAAGTAAGAAGTAATGAAGAAAGTAGTAAGAAAGAAGTAAGAAAGAAGTAAGAAAGAAGTAAGAAACAAGTAAGAAAGAAGTAAGAAAGAAAGAAGAAAGAAGAAAGAAAGAAGTAAGAAAGAAGTAAGAAATAAGTAAGAAAGAAGAAAAAAGAAGTTAGAAAGAAGTAAGAAAGAAGTAAGAAAGAAGTAAGAAAGAAAGAAGAAAGAAGTAAGAAAGAAAGAAGAAAGAAGTAAGAAAGAAGTAAGAAAGAAGTATGAAAGAAGTAAGAAAGAAGAAAGAAAGAAGTAAGAAAGAAGTAAGAAAGAAGTAAGAAAGAAATAAGAAAGAAAGAAGAAATAAGAAAGAAAGAAGTAGGAAAGAAGTAAGAAAGAAGTAAGAAAGAAGTAAGAAAGAATTAAGAAGGAATGAAGAAAGAAGTAAGAAAGAAGAAAGAACGAAGTAAGAAAGAAGTAAGAAAGAAGTAAGAAAGAAAGAAGAAAGAAGTAAGAAAGAAGTAAGAAAGAAGTAAGAAAGAAGTAAGAAAGAAGAAAGATAGAAGTAAGAAAGAAGAAAGAAAGAAGTAAGAAAGAAGTACGAAAGAAGTAAGAAAGAAGTAAGAAAGAAAGAAGAAAGAAGTAAGAAAGAAGTAAGAAAGAAGTAAGAAAGAAGAAAAAAGCAGTTAGAAAGAAGTAAGAAAGAAGTAAGAAAGAAGTATGAAAGAAGTAAGAAAGAAGAAAGAAAGAAGTAAGAAAGAAGTAAGAAAGAAGTAAGAAAGAAATAAGAAAGAAAGAAGAAAAAAGAAAGAAAGAAGTAGGAAAGAAGTAAGAAAGAAGTAAGAAAGAAGTAAGAAAGAAGTACGAAAGAAGTAAGAAAGAAATAAGAAAGAAAGAAGTAAGAAAGAAGTAAGAAAGAAAGAAGAAAGAAGTAAGAAAGAAGTAAGAAAGAAGTAAGAAAGAAAGAAGAAAGAAGTAAGAAAGAAGAAAAAAGTAGTTAGAAAGAAGTAAGAAAGAAGTAAGAAAGAAGTAAGAAAGAAGTAAAAAAGAAGAAAGAAAGAAGTAAGAAAGAAGAAAGAAGAAAGAAGAAAGAAGTAAGAAAGAAGTAGGAAAGAAGTAAGAAAGAAGTAAGAAGGAATGAAGAAAGAAGTAAGAAAGAAGTAAGAAAGAAGAAAGAAAGAAGTAAGAAAGAAGTAAGAAAGAAAGAAGAAAGAAGTAAGAAAGAAGTAAGAAAGAAGAAAGAAAGAAGAAAGAAAGAAGTAAGAAAGAAGTAAGAAAGAAGTAAGAAAGAAGTAAGAAATAAGTAAGAAAGAAGTAAGAAAGAAGTACGAAAGAAGTACGAAAGAAGCAAGAAAGAAAGAAGTAAGAAAGAAGTAAGAAAGAAGTAAGAAAGAAGTTAAAAAGAAGTAAGATAAAAAGTAAGAAAAAGTAAGAATGAAGTAAGAAAGAAGTAAGAAAGAAGTAAGAAAGAAAGAAGAAAGAAGTAAGAAAGAAGTAAGAAAGAAGTATGAAAGAAGTAAGAAAGAAGAAAGAAAGAAGTAAGAAAGAAGTAAGAAAGAAGTAAGAAAGAAGTAGGAAAGAAAGAAGAAAGAAGTAAGAAAGAAGTAAGAAAGAAGTAAGAAAGAAGTAAGAAAGAAGTAAGAAAGAAGTAAGAGAGAAGTAAGAAGTAATGAAGAAAGTAGTAAGAAAGAAGTAAGAAAGAAGTAAGAAAGAAGTAAGAAACAAGTAAGAAAGAAGTAAGAAAGAAAGAAGAAAGAAGTAAGAAAGAAGTAAGAAAGAAGTAAGAAAGAAAGAAGAAAGAAGTAAGAAAGAAAGAAGAAAGAAGTAAGAAAGAAGTAAGAAAGAAGTATGAAAGAAGTAAGAAAGAAGAAAGAAAGAAGTAAGAAAGAAGTAAGAAAGAAGTAAGAAAGAAATAAGAAAGAAAGAAGAAAGAAGAAAGAAAGAAGTAGGAGAGAAGTAAGAAAGAAGTAAGAAAGAAGTAAGAAAGAATTAAGAAGGAATGAAGAAAGAAGTAAGAAAGAAGAAAGAACGAAGTAAGAAAGAAGTAAGAAAGAAGTAAGAAAGAAAGAAGAAAGAAGTAAGAAAGAAGTAAGAAAGAAGTAAGAAAGAAGTAAGAAAGAAGAAAGATAGAAGTAAGAAGAAGAAAGAAAGAAGTAAGAAAGAAGTACGAAAGAAGTAAGAAAGAAGTAAGAAAGAAAGAAGAAAGAAGTAAGAAAGAAGTAAGAAAGAAGTAAGAAAGAAGAAAAAAGCAGTTAGAAAGAAGTAAGAAAGAAGTAAGAAAGGAGTAAGAAAGAAGTAAAAAAGAAGAAAGAAAGAAGTATGAAAGAAGAAAGAAGAAAGAAGTAAGAAAGAAGTAGGAAAGAATTAAGAAAGAAGTAAGAAGGAATGAAGAAAGAAGTAAGAAAGAAGTAAGAAAGAAGTAAGAAAGAAGAAAGAAAGAAGTAAGAAAGAAGTAAGAAAGAAAGAAGAAAGAAGTAAGAAAGAAGTAAGAAAGAAGACAGAAAGATGAAAGAAAGAAGTAAGAAAGAAGTAAGAAAGAAGTAAGAAAGAAGTAAGAAAGAAGTAAGAAAGAAGTACGAAAGAAGTAAGAAAGAAGTAAGAAAGAAGTAAGAAAGAAAGAAGAAAGAAGTAAGAAAGAAGTAAGAAAGAAAGAAGAAAGAAGTAAGAAAGAAGTAAGAAAGAAGTAAGAAAGAAGTAAGAAAGAAGTAAGAAGGAATGAAGAAAGAAGTAAGAAAGAAGTAAGAAAGAAGAAAGAAAGAAGTAAGAAAGAAGAAAGAAGTAAGAAAGAAGTAAGAAAGAAGTAAGAAAGAAGAAAGAAAGAAGTAAGAAAGAAGTAAGAAAGAAGTAAGAAAGAAGTAAGAAAGAAAGAAGAAAGAAGTAAGAAAGAAGTAAGAAAGAAGTAAGAAAGAAGTAAGAAAGAAGTAAGAAGGAATGAAGAAAGAAGTAAGAAAGAAGTAAGAAAGAAGAAAGAAGTAAGAAAGAAGAAAGAAAGAAGTAAGAAAGAAGTAAGAAAGAAGTAAGAAAGAAGTAAGAAAGAAAGAAGAAAGAAGTAAGAAAGAAGTAAGAAAGAAAGAAGAACGAAGTAAGAAACAAGTAGGAAAGAAGTAAGAAAGAAGTAAGAAAGAAGTAAGAAAGAAGTAAGAATGAAGTAAGAAAGAAAGAAGAAAGAAGTAAGAAAGAAGTAAGAAAGAAGTAAGAAAGAAGTAAGAAAGAAGTAAGAAAGAAGTAAGAAAGAAGTAAGAAAGAAGTAAGAAAGAAAGAAGAAAGAATTAATAAAGAAGTAAGAAAGAAGTAAGAAAGAAGTAAGAAAAAAGAAAGATAGAAGTAAGAAAGAAGAAAGAAAGAAGTAAAAAAGAAGTAAGAAAGAAGTAAGAAAGAAGTAAGAAAGAAGTACGAAAGAAGTAAGAAAGAAATAAGAAAGAAAGAAGTAAGAAAGAAGTAAGAAAGAAAGAAGAAAGAAGTAAGAAAGAAGTAAGAAAGAAGTAAGAAAGAAGTAAGAAAGAAGTAAGAAAGAAGAAAGAAAGAAGTAAGAAAGAAAGAAGAAAGAAGTAAGAAAGAAGTAAGAAAGAAGTACGAAAGAAGTAAGAAAGAATTAAGAAAGAAAGAAGTAAGAAAGAAGTATGAAAGAAGTAAGAAAGACGAAAGAAAGAAGTAAGAAATAAGTAAGAAAGAAGTAAGAAAGAAGTAAGAAAGAAGTAAGAAAGAAAGAAGAGAGAAGTAAGAAAGAAGTAAGAAAGAAGTAAGAAGGAAAGAAGAAAGTAGTAAGAAAGAAGTAAGAAAGAAGTAAGAAAGAAGTAAGAAAGAAGAAAGAAAGAAGTAAGAAAGAAGAAAGAAAGAAGTAAGAAAGAAGTAAGAAAGAAGTAAGAAAGAAAGAAGTAAGAAAGAAAGAAGAAAGAAGTAAGAAAGAAGTAAGAAAGAACAAAGAAAGAAGTAAGAAAGAAGAAAGAAAGAAGTAAGAAAGAAGTACGAAAGAAGTAAGAAAGAAGTAAGAAAGAAAGAAGAAAGAAGTAAGAAAGAAGTAAGAAAGAAGTAAGAAAGAAGAAAAAAGTAGTTAGAAAGAAGTAAGAAAGAAGTAAGAAAGAAGTAAGAAAGAAGTTAAAAAGAAGAAAGAAAGAAGTAAGAAAGAAGAAAGAAGAAAGAAGTAAGAAAGAAGTAGGAAAGAAGTAAGAAAGAAGTAAGAAGGAATGAAGAAAGAAGTAAGAAAGAAGTAAGAAAGAAGTAAGAAAGAAGAAAGAAAGAAGTAAGAAAGAAGTAAGAAAGAAAGTAGAAAGAAGTAAGAAAGAAGTAAGAAAGAAGAAAGAAAGAAGAAAGAAAGAAGTAAGAAAGAAGTAAGAAAGAAGTAAGAAACAAGTAAGAAAGAAGTAAGAAAGAAGTACGAAAGAAGGAAGAAAGAAGTAAGAAAGAAAGAAGTAAGAAAGAAGTAAGAAAGAAGTAAGAAAGAAGTTGAAAAGAAGTAAGATAAAAAGTAAGAAAGAAGTAAGAAAGAAGTAAGAAAGAAGTAAGAAAGAAAGAAGAAAGAAGTAAGAAAGAAGTAAGAAAGAAGTATGAAAGAAGTAAGAAAGAAGAAAGAAAGAAGTAAGAAAGAAGTAAGAAAGAAGTAAGAAAGAAAGAAGAAAGAAGTAAGAAAGAAGTAAGAAAGAAGTATGAAAGAAGTAAGAAAGAAGAAAGAAAGAAGTAAGAAAGAAGTAAGAAAGAAATAAGAAAGAAAGAAGAAAAAAGAAAGAAAGAAGTAGGAAAGAAGTAAGAAAGAAGTAAGAAAGAAGTAAGAAAGAAGTACGAAAGAAGTAAGAAAGAAATAAGAAAGAAAGAAGTAAGAAAGAAGTAAGAAAGAAAGAAGAAAGAAGTAAGAAAGAATTAAGAAAGAATTAAGAAAGAAAGAAGAAAGAAGTAAGAAAGAAGAAAAAAGTAGTTAGAAAGAAGTAAGAAAGAAGTAAGAAAGAAGTAAGAAAGAAGTAAAAAAGAAGAAAGAAAGAAGTAAGAAAGAAGAAAGAAGAAAGAAGTAAGAAAGAGGTAGGAAAGAAGTAAGAAAGAAGTAAGAAGGAATGAAGAAAGAAGTAAGAAAGAAGTAAGAAAGAAGAAAGAAAGAAGTAAGAAAGAAGTAAGAAAGAAAGAAGAAAGAAGTAAGAAAGAAGTAAGAAAGAAGAAAGAAAGAAGAAAGAAAGAAGTAAGAAAGAAGTAAGAAAGAAGTAAGAAAGAAGTAAGAAAGAAGTACGAAAGAAGTAAGAAAGAAGCAAGAAAGAAAGAAGTAAGAAAGATGTAAGAAAGAAGTAAGAAAGAAGTTAAAAAGAAGTAAGATAAAAAGTAAGAAAAAGTAAGAATGAAGTCAGAAAGAAGTAAGAAAGAAGTAAGAAAGAAAGAAGAAAGAAGTAAGAAAGAAGTAAGAAAGAAGTATGAAAGAAGTAAGAAAGAAGAAAGAAAGAAGTAAGAAAGAAGTAAGAAAGAAGTAAGAAAGAAGTAAGAAAGAAAGAAGAAATAAGTAAGAAAGAAGTAAGAAAGAAGTAAGAAAGAAGTAAGTAAGAAGTAAGAGAGAAGTAAGAAGTAATGAAGAAAGTAGTAAGAAAGAAGTAAGAAAGAAGTAAGAAAGAAGTAAGAAACAAGTAAGAAAGAAGTAAGAAAGAAAGAAGAAAGAAGAAAGAAAGAAGTAAGAAAGAAGTAAGAAATAAGTAAGAAAGAAGAAAAAAGAAGTTAGAAAGAAGTAAGAAAGAAGTAAGAAAGAAGTAAGAAAGAAAGAAGAAAGAAGTAAGAAAGAAAGAAGAAAGAAGTAAGAAAGAAGTAAGAAAGAAGTATGAAAGAAGTAAGAAAGAAGAAAGAAAGAAGTAAGAAAGAAGTAAGAAAGAAGTAAGAAAGAAATAAGAAAGAAAGAAGAAATAAGAAAGAAAGAAGTAGGAAAGAAGTAAGAAAGAAGTAAGAAAGAAGTAAGAAAGAATTAAGAAGGAATGAAGAAAGAAGTAAGAAAGAAGAAAGAACGAAGTAAGAAAGAAGTAAGAAAGAAGTAAGAAAGAAAGAAGAAAGAAGTAAGAAAGAAGTAAGAAAGAAGTAAGAAAGAAGTAAGAAAGAAGAAAGATAGAAGTAAGAAAGAAGAAAGAAAGAAGTAAGAAAGAAGTACGAAAGAAGTAAGAAAGAAGTAAGAAAGAAAGAAGAAAGAAGTAAGAAAGAAGTAAGAAAGAAGTAAGAAAGAAGAAAAAAGCAGTTAGAAAGAAGTAAGAAAGAAGTAAGAAAGAAGTATGAAAGAAGTAAGAAAGAAGAAAGAAAGAAGTAAGAAAGAAGTAAGAAAGAAGTAAGAAAGAAATAAGAAAGAAAGAAGAAAAAAGAAAGAAAGAAGTAGGAAAGAAGTAAGAAAGAAGTAAGAAAGAAGTAAGAAAGAAGTACGAAAGAAGTAAGAAAGAAATAAGAAAGAAAGAAGTAAGAAAGAAGTAAGAAAGAAAGAAGAAAGAAGTAAGAAAGAAGTAAGAAAGAAGTAAGAAAGAAAGAAGAAAGAAGTAAGAAAGAAGAAAAAAGTAGTTAGAAAGAAGTAAGAAAGAAGTAAGAAAGAAGTAAGAAAGAAGTAAAAAAGAAGAAAGAAAGAAGTAAGAAAGAAGAAAGAAGAAAGAAGAAAGAAGTAAGAAAGAAGTAGGAAAGAAGTAAGAAAGAAGTAAGAAGGAATGAAGAAAGAAGTAAGAAAGAAGTAAGAAAGAAGAAAGAAAGAAGTAAGAAAGAAGTAAGAAAGAAAGAAGAAAGAAGTAAGAAAGAAGTAAGAAAGAAGAAAGAAAGAAGAAAGAAAGAAGTAAGAAAGAAGTAAGAAAGAAGTAAGAAAGAAGTAAGAAATAAGTAAGAAAGAAGTAAGAAAGAAGTACGAAAGAAGTACGAAAGAAGCAAGAAAGAAAGAAGTAAGAAAGAAGTAAGAAAGAAGTAAGAAAGAAGTTAAAAAGAAGTAAGATAAAAAGTAAGAAAAAGTAAGAATGAAGTAAGAAAGAAGTAAGAAAGAAGTAAGAAAGAAAGAAGAAAGAAGTAAGAAAGAAGTAAGAAAGAAGTATGAAAGAAGTAAGAAAGAAGAAAGAAAGAAGTAAGAAAGAAGTAAGAAAGAAGTAAGAAAGAAGTAGGAAAGAAAGAAGAAAGAAGTAAGAAAGAAGTAAGAAAGAAGTAAGAAAGAAGTAAGAAAGAAGTAAGAAAGAAGTAAGAGAGAAGTAAGAAGTAATGAAGAAAGTAGTAAGAAAGAAGTAAGAAAGAAGTAAGAAAGAAGTAAGAAACAAGTAAGAAAGAAGTAAGAAAGAAAGAAGAAAGAAGTAAGAAAGAAGTAAGAAAGAAGTAAGAAAGAAAGAAGAAAGAAGTAAGAAAGAAAGAAGAAAGAAGTAAGAAAGAAGTAAGAAAGAAGTATGAAAGAAGTAAGAAAGAAGAAAGAAAGAAGTAAGAAAGAAGTAAGAAAGAAGTAAGAAAGAAATAAGAAAGAAAGAAGAAAGAAGAAAGAAAGAAGTAGGAGAGAAGTAAGAAAGAAGTAAGAAAGAAGTAAGAAAGAATTAAGAAGGAATGAAGAAAGAAGTAAGAAAGAAGAAAGAACGAAGTAAGAAAGAAGTAAGAAAGAAGTAAGAAAGAAAGAAGAAAGAAGTAAGAAAGAAGTAAGAAAGAAGTAAGAAAGAAGTAAGAAAGAAGAAAGATAGAAGTAAGAAAGAAGAAAGAAAGAAGTAAGAAAGAAGTACGAAAGAAGTAAGAAAGAAGTAAGAAAGAAAGAAGAAAGAAGTAAGAAAGAAGTAAGAAAGAAGTAAGAAAGAAGAAAAAAGCAGTTAGAAAGAAGTAAGAAAGAAGTAAGAAAGGAGTAAGAAAGAAGTAAAAAAGAAGAAAGAAAGAAGTATGAAAGAAGAAAGAAGAAAGAAGTAAGAAAGAAGTAGGAAAGAATTAAGAAAGAAGTAAGAAGGAATGAAGAAAGAAGTAAGAAAGAAGTAAGAAAGAAGTAAGAAAGAAGAAAGAAAGAAGTAAGAAAGAAGTAAGAAAGAAAGAAGAAAGAAGTAAGAAAGAAGTAAGAAAGAAGACAGAAAGATGAAAGAAAGAAGTAAGAAAGAAGTAAGAAAGAAGTAAGAAAGAAGTAAGAAAGAAGTAAGAAAGAAGTACGAAAGAAGTAAGAAAGAAAGAAGAAAGAAGTAAGAAAGAAGTAAGAAAGAAGTTAAAAAGAAGTAAGATAAAAAGTAAGAAAGAAGTAAGAAAGAAGTAAGAAAGAAGTAAGAAAGAAAGAAGAAAGAAGTAAGAGAGACGTAAGAAAGAAGTAAGAAAGAAGTAAGAAAGAAAGAAGAAAGAAGTAAGAAAGAAGTAAGAAAGAAGTAAGAAAGAAGTAAGAAGGAATGAAGAAAGAAGTAAGAAAGAAGAAAGAAAGAAGTAAGAAAGAAGTAAGAAAGAAAGAAGTAAGAAAGAATTAAGAAAGAAGTAAGAAAGTAGAAAAAAGAAGTAAGAAAGAAGTAAGAAAGAAGTAAGAAAGAAGAAAGAAAGAAGAAAGAAAGAAATAAGAATGAAGTAAGAAAGAAGTAAGAGAGAAGTAAGAAAGAAGTACGAAAGAAGTAAGAAAGAAGTAAGAAAGAAAGAAGTAAGAAAGAAGTACGAAAGAAGTAAGAAAGAAGTAAGAAAGAAAGAAGAAAGAAGTAAGAAAGAAGTAAGAAAGAAGTAAGAAAGAAGAAAAAAGCAGTTAGAAAGAAGTAAGAAAGAAGTAAGAAAGGAGTAAGAAAGAAGTAAAAAAGAAGAAAGAAAGAAGTATGAAAGAAGAAAGAAGAAAGAAGTAAGAAAGAAGTAGGAAAGAATTAAGAAAGAAGTAAGAAGGAATGAAGAAAGAAGTAAGAAAGAAGTAAGAAAGAAGTAAGAAAGAAGAAAGAAAGAAGTAAGAAAGAAGTAAGAAAGAAAGAAGAAAGAAGTAAGAAAGAAGTAAGAAAGAAGACAGAAAGATGAAAGAAAGAAGTAAGAAAGAAGTAAGAAAGAAGTAAGAAAGAAGTAAGAAAGAAGTAAGAAAGAAGTAAGAAAGAAGTACGAAAGAAGTAAGAAAGAAAGAAGAAAGAAGTAAGAAAGAAGTAAGAAAGAAGTTAAAAAGAAGTAAGATAAAAAGTAAGAAAGAAGTAAGAAAGAAGTAAGAAAGAAGTAAGAAAGAAAGAAGAAAGAAGTAAGAGAGACGTAAGAAAGAAGTAAGAAAGAAGTAAGAAAGAAAGAAGAAAGAAGTAAGAAAGAAGTAAGAAAGAAGTAAGAAAGAAGTAAGAAGGAATGAAGAAAGAAGTAAGAAAGAAGAAAGAAAGAAGTAAGAAAGAAGTAAGAAAGAAAGAAGTAAGAAAGAATTAAGAAAGAAGTAAGAAAGTAGAAAAAAGAAGTAAGAAAGAAGTAAGAAAGAAGAAAGAAAGAAGAAAGAAAGAAATAAGAATGAAGTAAGAAAGAAGTAAGAGAGAAGTAAGAAAGAAGTACGAAAGAAGTAAGAAAGAAGTAAGAAAGAAAGAAGTAAGAAAGAAGTAAGAAAGAAGTAAGAAAGAAGAAAGAAAGAAGTAAGAAAGAAGTAAGAAAGAAGTAAGAAAGAAAGAAGAAAGAAGTAAGAAAGAAGTAAGAAAGAAAGAAGAAAGAAGTAAGAAACAAGTAAGAAAGAAGTAAGAAAGAAGTAAGAAAGAAGTAAGAAAGAAGTAAGAAAGAAGAAAGAAAGAAAGAATAAAAAAGTAAGAAAGAAGTAAGAAAGAAGTATGAAAGAAGTAAAGAAGTAAGAAAGAAGTAAGAAAGGAGTAAGAAAGAAGTAAGAAAGGCGTAAGAAAGAAGTAAGAAGGAATGAAGAAAGAAGTAAGAAAGAAGTAAGAAAGAAGTAAGAAAGAAGTAAGAAAGAAGTAAGAAAGAACTAAGAAAGAAGTAAGAAAGAAGTAAGAAAGAAAGAAGTAAGAAAGAAGTAAGAAAGAAGTAAGAAAGAAGTACGAAAGAAGTAAGAAAGAAGTAAGTAAGAAGTAAGAAAGAAGTAAAAAGAAGTAAGATAAAATGTAAGAAAGAAGTCAGAAAGGAGTAAGAAATAAGAAAGAAGTAAGAAAGAAGTAAGAAAGAAGTAAGAAAGAAAGAAGTAAGAAAGAAGAAAGAAAGAAGTAAGAAAGAAGTAAGAAAGAAGTAAGAAAGAAGTAAGAAAGAAGTAAGAAAGAAGTAAGAAAGAAATAAGAAAGAAGTAAGAAAGAAGTAAGAAAGAAGAAAGAAGGAAAGAAGAAAGAAGTAAGAAACAAGTAAGAAAGAAGAAAGAAAGAAGTAAGAAAGAAGTAAGAAAGAAGTAAGAAAGAAGTAAGAAAGAAAGAAGAAAGAAGTAAGAAACAAGTAAGAAAGAAGTAAGAAAGAAGTAAGAAAGAAGTAAGAAAGAAGTAAGAAAGAAGTAAGAAAGAAAGAAGAAAAAAGTAAGAAAGAAGTAAGAAAGAAGTATGAAAGAAGTAAAGAAGTAAGAAAGAAGTAAGAAAGGAGTAAGAAAGAAGTAAGAAAGGAGTAAGAAAGAAGTAAGAAGGAATGAAGAAAGAAGTAAGAAAGAAGTAAGAAAGAAGAAAGAAAGAAGTAAGAAAGAAGAAAGAAAGAAGTAAGAAAGAAGTAAGAAAGAAGTAAAAAAGAAGTAAGAAAGAAGTAAGAAATAAGTAAGAAAGAAGAAAAAAGAAAGAAGAAAGAAGTAAGAAAGAAGTAAGAAAGAAGTATGAAAGAAGTAAGAAAGAAGAAAGAAAGAAGTAAGAAAGAAGTAAGAAAGAAGTAAGAAAGAAGTAAGAAAGAAAGAAGAAAGAAGAAAGAAAGAAGTAAGAAAGAAGTAAGAGAGAAGTAAGAAGTAATGAAGAAAGTAGTAAGAATGAAGTAAGAAAGAAGTACGAAAGAAGTAAGAAACAAGTAAGAAAGAAGTAAGAAAGAAAGAAGACAGAAGTAAGAAAGAAGTAAGAAAGAAGTAAGAAATAAGTAAGAAAGAAGAAAAAAGAAGTTAGAAAGAAGTAAGAAAGAAGTAAGAAAGAAAGAAGAAAGAAGTAAGAAAGAAGTAAGAAAGAAGTATGAAAGAAGTAAGAAAGAAGAAAGAAAGAAGTAAGAAAGAAGTAAGAAAGAAGTAAGAAAGAAATAAGAAAGAAAGAAGAAAGAAGAAAGAAAGAATAGGAAAGAAGTAAGAAAGAAGTAAGAAAGAAGTAATAATTAAGAAGGAATGAAGAAAGAAATAAGAAAGAAGAAAGAACGAAGTAAGAAAGAAGTAAGAAAGAAGTAAGAAAGAAGTAAGAAAGAAGTAAGAAAGAAAGAAGAAAGAAGTAAGAAAGAAGTAAGAAAGTAGTATGAAAGAAGTAAGAAAGAAGAAAGAAAGAAGTAAGAAAGAAGTAAGAAAGAAGTAAGAAAGAAAGAAGAAAGAAGAAAGAAGAAAGAAGAAAGAAAGAAGTAAGAAAGAAGTAAGAAAGAAGTAAGAAAGAAGTAAGAAAGAAGTAAGAAGGAATGAAGAAAGTAGTAAGAAAGAAGTAAGAAAGAAAGAAGAAAGAAGAAAGAAAGAAGAAAGAAAGAAGTAAGAAAGAAGTAAGAAGGAATGAAGAAAGGAGTAAGAAAGAAGAAAGAAAGAAGTAAGAAAGAAGTAAGAAAGAAGTAATAAAGAAGTAAAAAAGAAGTAAGAAAGAAGTAAGAAAGTAAGAAGAAAGAAGTAAGAAAGAAGTAAGAAAGAAGTACGAAAGAAGTAAGAAAGAAGTAAGAAAGAAAGAAGTAAGAAAGAAGTAAGAAAGAAGAAAGAAAGAAGAAAGAAAGAAGTAAGAAAGAAGTAAGAAAGAAGTAAGAAAGAAGTAAGAAAGAAGTACGAAAGAAGTAAGAAAGAAGTAAGAAAGAAAGAAGTAAGAAAGAAGTAAGAAAGAAGTAAGAAAGAAGTTAAAAAGAAGTAAGATAAAAAGTAAGAAAGAAGTAAGAAAGAAGTAAGAAAGAAGTAAGAAAGAAGTAAGAAAGAAAGAAGAAAGAAGTAAGAAAGAAGTAAGAAAGAAGTATGAAAGAAGTAAGAAAGAAGAAAGAAAGAAATAAGAAAGATATAAGAAAGAAGTAAGAAAGAAGTAAGAAAGAAGGAAGAAAGAAGAAAGAAAGAAGTAAGAAAGAAGTAAGAAAGAAGTAAGAAAGAAGTAAGAGAGAAGTAAGAAGTAATGAAGAAAGTAGTAAGAAAGAAGTAAGAAAGAAAGAAGAAAGAAGTAAGAAACAAGTAAGAAAGAAGTAAGAAAGAAAGAAGAAAGAAGTAAGAAAGAAGTAAGAAAGAAGTAAGAAATAAGCAAGAAAGAAGAAAAAAGAAGTTAGAAAGAAGTAAGAAAGAAGAAAGAAGTAAGAAAGAAAGAAGAAAGAAGTAAGAAAGAAGTAAGAAAGAAGTAAGAAAGAAAGAAGTAAGAAGAAAGAAAGAAGTAAGAAAGAAGTAAGAAAGAAGTAAGAAAGAAATAAGAAAGAAAGAAGAAAGAAGAAAGAAAGAAGTAGGAAAGAAGTAAGAAAGAAGTAAGAAAGAAGAAAGAAAGAAGTAAGAAAGAAGTAAGAAAGAAGCAAGAAAGAAGTAAGAAAGAAGTAAGAAAGAAGTAAGAAAGAAGTACGAAAGAAGTAAGAAAGAAGCAAGAATGAAAGAAGTAAGAAAGAAGTAAGAAAGAAGTAAGAAAGAAGTTAAAAAGAAGTAAGATAAAAAGTAAGAAAAAGTAAGAATGAAGTTAGAAAGAAGTAAGAAAGAAGTAAGAAAGAAAGAAGAAAGAAGTAAGAAAGAAGTAAGAAAGAAGTATGAAAGAAGTAAGAAAGAAGAAAGAAAGAAGTAAGAAAGAAGTAAGAAAGAAGTAAGAAAGAAGTAAGAAAGAAAGAAGAAAGAAGTAAGAAAGAAGTAAGAAAGAAGTAAGAAAGAAGTAAGAAAGAAGTAAGAGAGAAGTAAGAAGTAATGAAGAAAGTAGTAAGAAAGAAGTAAGAAAGAAGTAAGAAAGAAGTAAGAAAGAAGTAAGAAAGAAGTAAGAAAGAAGTAAGAAAGAAAGAAGAAAGAAGTAAGAAAGAAGTAAGAAAGAAAGAAGAAAGAAGTAAGAAAGAAGTAAGAAAGAAGAAAGAAGTAAGAAAGAAGTAAGAAAGAAGTAAGAAATAAGTAAGAAAGAAGAAAAAAGAAGTTAGAAAGAAGTAAGAAAGAAGTAAGAAAGAAGTAAGAAAGAAAGAAGAAAGAAGTAAGAAAGAAAGAAGAAAGAAGTAAGAAAGAAGTAAGAAAGAAGTATGAAAGAAGTAAGAAAGAAGAAAGAAAGAAGTAAGAAAGAAGTAAGAAAGAAGTAAGAAAGAAATAAGAAAGAAAGAAGAAAGAAGAAAGAAAGAAGTAGGAAAGAAGTAAGAAAGAAGTAAGAAAGAAGTAAGAAAGAATTAAGAAGGAATGAAGAAAGAAGTAAGAAAGAAGAAAGAACGAAGTAAGAAAGAAGTAAGAAAGAAGTAAGAAAGAAAGAAGAAAGAAGTAAGAAAGAAGTAAGAAAGAAGAAAGAAAGAAGTAAGAAAGAAGTAAGAAGGAATGAAGAAAGGAGTAAGAAAGAAGAAAGAAAGAAGTAAGAAAGAAGTAAGAAAGAAGTAATAAAGAAGTAAGAAAGAAGTAAGAAAGAAGTAAGAAAGTAAGAAGAAAGAAGTAAGAAAGAAGTAAGAAAGAAGTACGAAAGAAGTAAGAAAGAAGTAAGAAAGAAAGAAGTAAGAAAGAAGTAAGAAAGAAGAAAGAAAGAAGAAAGAAAGAAGTAAGAAAGAAGTAAGAAAGAAGTAAGAAAGAAGTAAGAAAGAAGTACGAAAGAAGTAAGAAAGAAGTAAGAAAGAAAGAAGTAAGAAAGAAGTAAGAAAGAAGTAAGAAAGAAGTTAAAAAGAAGTAAGATAAAAAGTAAGAAAGAAGTAAGAAAGAAGTAAGAAAGAAGTAAGAAAGAAGTAAGAAAGAAAGAAGAAAGAAGTAAGAAAGAAGTAAGAAAGAAGTATGAAAGAAGTAAGAAAGAAGAAAGAAAGAAATAAGAAAGATATAAGAAAGAAGTAAGAAAGAAGTAAGAAAGAAGGAAGAAAGAAGAAAGAAAGAAGTAAGAAAGAAGTAAGAAAGAAGTAAGAAAGAAGTAAGAGAGAAGTAAGAAGTAATGAAGAAAGTAGTAAGAAAGAAGTAAGAAAGAAAGAAGAAAGAAGTAAGAAACAAGTAAGAAAGAAGTAAGAAAGAAAGAAGAAAGAAGTAAGAAAGAAGTAAGAAAGAAGTAAGAAATAAGCAAGAAAGAAGAAAAAAGAAGTTAGAAAGAAGTAAGAAAGAAGAAAGAAGTAAGAAAGAAAGAAGAAAGAAGTAAGAAAGAAGTAAGAAAGAAGTAAGAAAGAAAGAAGTAAGAAGAAAGAAAGAAGTAAGAAAGAAGTAAGAAAGAAGTAAGAAAGAAATAAGAAAGAAAGAAGAAAGAAGAAAGAAAGAAGTAGGAAAGAAGTAAGAAAGAAGTAAGAAAGAAGAAAGAAAGAAGTAAGAAAGAAGTAAGAAAGAAGCAAGAAAGAAGTAAGAAAGAAGTAAGAAAGAAGTAAGAAAGAAGTACGAAAGAAGTAAGAAAGAAGCAAGAATGAAAGAAGTAAGAAAGAAGTAAGAAAGAAGTAAGAAAGAAGTTAAAAAGAAGTAAGATAAAAAGTAAGAAAAAGTAAGAATGAAGTTAGAAAGAAGTAAGAAAGAAGTAAGAAAGAAAGAAGAAAGAAGTAAGAAAGAAGTAAGAAAGAAGTATGAAAGAAGTAAGAAAGAAGAAAGAAAGAAGTAAGAAAGAAGTAAGAAAGAAGTAAGAAAGAAGTAAGAAAGAAAGAAGAAAGAAGTAAGAAAGAAGTAAGAAAGAAGTAAGAAAGAAGTAAGAAAGAAGTAAGAGAGAAGTAAGAAGTAATGAAGAAAGTAGTAAGAAAGAAGTAAGAAAGAAGTAAGAAAGAAGTAAGAAAGAAGTAAGAAAGAAGTAAGAAAGAAGTAAGAAAGAAAGAAGAAAGAAGTAAGAAAGAAGTAAGAAAGAAGTAAGAAATAAGTAAGAAAGAAGAAAAAAGAAGTTAGAAAGAAGTAAGAAAGAAGTAAGAAAGAAGTAAGAAAGAAAGGAGAAAGAAGTAAGAAAGAAAGAAGAAAGAAGTAAGAAAGAAGTAAGAAAGAAGTATGAAAGAAGTAAGAAAGAAGAAAGAAAGAAGTAAGAAAGAAGTAAGAAAGAAGTAAGAAAGAAATAAGAAAGAAAGAAGAAAGAAGAAAGAAAGAAGTAGGAAAGAAGTAAGAAAGATGTAAGAAAGAAGTAAGAAAGAATTAAGAAGGAATGAAGAAAGAAGTAAGAAAGAAGAAAGAACGAAGTAAGAAAGAAGTAAGAAAGAAGTAAGAAAGAAAGTAGAAAGAAGTAAGAAAGAAGTAAGAAAGAAGTAAGAAAGAAGTAAGAAAGAAGAAAGATAAAAGTAAGAAAGAAGAAAGAAAGAAGTAAGAAAGAAGTACGAAAGAAGTAAGAAAGAAGTAAGAAAGAAAGAAGAAAGAAGTAAGAAAGAAGTAAGAAAGAAGTAAGAAAGAAGAAAAAAGCAGTTAGAAAGAAGTAAGAAAGAAGTAAGAAAGAAGTAAGAAAGAAGTAAAAAAGAAGAAAGAAAGAAGTAAGAAAGAAGAAAGAAGAAAGAAGTAAGAAAGAAGTAGGAAAGAAGTAAGAAAGAAGTAAGAAGGAATGAAGAAAGAAGTAAGAAAGAAGTAAGAAAGAAGAAAGAAAGAAGTAAGAAAGAAGTAAGAAAGAAAGAAGAAAGAAGTAAGAAAGAAGTAAGAAAGAAGAAAGAAAGAAGAAAGAAAGAAGTAAGAAAGAAGTAAGAAAGAAGTAAGAAAGAAGTTAAAAAGAAGTAAGATAAAAAGTAAGAAAGAAGTAAGAAAGAAGTAAGAAAGAAGTAAGAAAGAAAGAAGAAAGAAGTAAGAAAGAAGTAAGAAAGAAGTATGAAAGAAGTAAGAAAGAAGAAAGAAAGAAGTAAGAAAGAAGTAAGAAAGAAGTAAGAAAGAAGTAAGAAAGAAAGAAGAAAGAAGTAAGAAAGAAGTAAGAAAGAAGTAAGAAAGAAGTAAGAAAGAAGTAAGAGAGAAGTAAGAAGTAATGAAGAAAGTAGTAAGAAAGAAGTAAGAAAGAAGTAAGAAAGAAGTAAGAAAGAAGTAAGAAAGAAGAAAGAAACAAGTAAGAAAGAAGTAAGAAAGAAGTAAGAAAGAAGTAAGAAAGAAAGAAGAAAGAAGTAAGAAAGAAGTAAGAAAGAAGAAAGAAGTAAGAAAGAAGTAAGAAAGAAGTAAGAAATAAGTAAGAAAGAAGAAAAAAGAAGTTAGAAAGAAGTAAGAAAGAAGTAAGAAAGAAGTAAGAAAGAAAGAAGAAAGAAGTAAGAAAGAAAGAAGAAAGAAGTAAGAAAGAAGTAAGAAAGAAGTATGAAAGAAGTAAGAAAGAAGAAAGAAAGAAGTAAGAAAGAAGTAAGAAAGAAGTAAGAAAGAAATAAGAAAGAAAGAAGAAAGAAGAAAGAAAGAAGTAGGAAAGAAGTAAGAAAGAAGTAAGAAAGAAGTAAGAAAGAATTAAGAAGGAATGAAGAAAGAAGTAAGAAAGAAGAAAGAACGAAGTAAGAAAGAAGTAAGAAAGAAGTAAGAAAGAAAGAAGAAAGAAGTAAGAAAGAAGTAAGAAAGAAGTAAGAAAGAAGTAAGAAAGAAGAAAGATAGAAGTAAGAAAGAAGAAAGAAAGAAGTAAGAAAGAAGTAAGAAAGAAGTAAGAAAGAAGTAAGAAAGAAAGAAGAAAGAAGAAAGAAAGAAGAAAGAAAGAAGTAAGAAATAAGTAAGAAAGAAGTAAGAAGGAATGAAGAAAGGAGTAAGAAAGAAGAAAGAAAGAAGTAAGAAAGAAGTAAGAAAGAAGTAAGAAAGAAGTACGAAAGAAGTAAGAAAGAAGTAAGAAATAAAGAAGTAAGAAAGAAATAAGAAAGAAGAAAGATAGAAGAAAGAAAGAAGTAAGAAAGAAGTAAGAAAGAAGTAAGAAAGAAGTAAGAAAGAAGTACGAAAGAAGTAAGAAAGAAGTAAGAAAGAAAGAAGTAAGAAAGAAGTAAGAAAGAAGTAAGAAAGAAAGAAGTAAGAAAGAAGTAAGAAAGAAGTAAGAAAGAAGTTAAAAAGAAGTAAGATATAAAGTAAGAAAAAGTAAGAATGAAGTAAGAAAGAAGTAAGAAAGAAAGAAGAAAGAAGTAAGAAAGAAAGAAGAAAGAAGTAAGAAAGAAGTAAGAAAGAAGTATGAAAGAATTAAGAAAGAAGAAAGAAAGAAATAAGAAAGAAGTAAGAAAGAAAGAAGAAAAAAGTAAGAAAGAAGTAAGAAAGAAGTAAGAAAGAAAGATGAAAGAAGAAAGAAGTAAGAAAGAAGTATGAAAGAAGTAAGAAAGAAGAAAGAAGTAAGAAAGAAGTAAGAAAGAAGTAAGAAAGAAGTAAGAAAGAAAGAAGAAAGAAGTAAGAAAGAAGAAAAAAGTAGTTAGAAAGAAGTAAGAAAGAAGTAAGAAAGAAGTAAGAAAGAAGTAAAAAAGAAGAAAGAAAGAAGTAAGAAAGAAGAAAGAAGAAAGAAGTAAGAAAGAAGTAAGAAAGAAAGAAGAAAGAAGTAAGAAAGAAGTAAGAAAGAAGAAAGAAAGAAGAAAGAAAGAAGTAAGAAAGAAGTAAGAAAGAAGTAAGAAAGAAGTAAGAAAGAAGTAAGATAAAAAGTAAGAAAAAGTAAGAATGAAGTAAGAAAGAAGTAAGAAAGAAAGAAGAAAGAAGTAAGAAAGAAGTAAGAAAGAAGTATGAAAGAAGTAAGAAAGAAGAAAGAAAGAAGTAAGAAAGAAGTAAGAAAGAAGCAAGAAAGAAGTAAGAAAGAAGTAAGAAAGAAGTAAGAAAGAAGTACGAAAGAAGTAAGAAAGAAGCAAGAATGAAAGAAGTAAGAAAGAAGTAAGAAAGAAGTAAGAAAGAAGTTAAAAAGAAGTAAGATAAAAAGTAAGAAAAAGTAAGAATGAAGTAAGAAAGAAGTAAGAAAGAAGTAAGAAAGAAAGAAGAAAGAAGTAAGAGAGAAGTAAGAAGTAATGAAGAAAGTAGTAAGAAAGAAGTAAGAAAGAAGTAAGAAAGAAGTAAGAAACAAGTAAGAAAGAAGTAAGAAAGAAAGAAGAAAGAAGTAAGAAAGAAGTAAGAAAGAAGTAAGAAATAAGTAAGAAAGAAGAAAAAAGAAGTTAGAAAGAAGTAAGAAAGAAGTAAGAAAGAAGTAAGAAAGAAAGGAGAAAGAAGTAAGAAAGAAAGAAGAAAGAAGTAAGAAAGAAGTAAGAAAGAAGTATGAAAGAAGTAAGAAAGAAGAAAGAAAGAAGTAAGAAAGAAGTAAGAAAGAAGTAAGAAAGAAGTAAGAAAGAAAGAAGAAAGTAGAAAGAAGAAAGAAAGATGTAGGAAAGAAGTAAGAAAGAAGTAAGAAAGAAGTAAGAAAGAATTAAGAAGGAATGAAGAAAGAAGTAAGAAAGAAGAAAGAACGAAGTAAGAAAGAAGTAAGAAAGAAGAAAGAAAGAAGAAAGAAGTAAGAAAGAAGTAAGAAAGAAGTAAGAAAGAAGTAAGAAAGAAGAAAGATAGAAGTAAGAAAGAAGAAAGAAAGAAGTAAGAAAGAAGTACGAAAGAAGTAAGAAAGAAGTAAGAAAGAAAGAAGAAAGAAGTAAGAAAGAAGTAAGAAAGAAGTAAGAAAGAAGAAAAAAGAAGTTAGAAAGAAGTAAGAAAGAAGTAAGAAAGAAGTAAGAAAGAAGTAAAAAAGAAGAAAGAAAGAAGTAAGAAAGAAGAAAGAAGAAAGAAGTAAGAAAGAAGTAGGAAAGAAGTAAGAAAGAAGTAAGAAGGAATGAAGAAAGAAGTAAGAAAGAAGTAAGAAAGAAGTAAGAAAGAAGAAAGAAAGAAGTAAGAAAGAAGTAAGAAAGAAAGAAGAAAGAAGTAAGAAAGAAGTAAGAAAGAAGAAAGAAAGAAGAAAGAAAGAAGTAAGAAAGAAGTAAGAAAGAAGTAAGAAAGAAGTAAGAAAGAAGTAAGAAAGAAGTAAGAAAGAAGTACGAAAGAAGAAAGAAAGAAGTAAGAAAGAAGAAAGAAGTAAGAAAGAAGTTAAAAAGAAGTAAGATAAAAAGTAAGAAAGAAGTAAGAAAGAAGTAAGAAAGAAGTAATAAAGAAAGAAGAAAGAAGTAAGAAAGAAGTAAGAAAGAAGTATGAAATAAGTAAGAAAGAAGAAAGAAAGAAGTAAGAAAGAAGTAAGAAAGAAGTAAGAAAGAAGTAAGAAACAAAGAAGAAAGAAGAAAGAAGTAAGAAAGAAGTATGAAAGAAGTAAGAAAGAAGAAAGAAGTAAGAAAGAAGTAAGAAAGAAGTAAGAAAGAAGTAAGAAAGAAAGAAGAAAGAAGTAAGAAAGAAGAAAAAAGTAGTTAGAAAGAAGTAAGAAAGAAGTAAGAAAGAACTAAGAAAGAAGTAAAAAAGAAGAAAGAAAGAAGTAAGAAAGAAGAAAGAAGAAAGAAGTAAGAAAGAAGTAAGAAAGAAAGAAGAAAGAAGTAAGAAAGAAGTAAGAAAGAAGAAAGAAAGAAGAAAGAAAGAAGTAAGAAAGAAGTAAGAAAGAAGTAAGAAAGAAGTAAGAAAGAAGTACGAAAGAAGTAAGAAAGAAGTAAGAAAGAAAGAAGTAAGAAAGAAGTAAGAAAGAAGTAAAAAAGAAGTTAAAAAGAAGTAAGATAAAAAGTAAGAAAAAGTAAGAATGAAGTAAGAAAGAAGTAAGAAAGAAAGAAGAAAGAAGTAAGAAAGAAGTAAGAAAGAAGTATGAAAGAAGTAAGAAAGAAGAAAGAAAGAAGTAAGAAAGAAGTAAGAAAGAAGTAAGAAAGAAGTAAGAAAGAAAGAAGAAAGAAGTAAGAAAGAAGTAAGAAAGAAGTAAGAAAGAAGTAAGAAAGAAGTAAGAGAGAAGTAAGAAGTAATGAAGAAAGTAGTAAGAAAGAAGTAAGAAAGAAGTAAGAAAGAAGTAAGAAACAAGTAAGAAAGAAGTAAGAAAGAAGAAAGAAGTAAGAAAGAAGTAAGAAAGAAGTAAGAAATAAGTAAGAATGAAGAAAAAAGAAGTTAGAAAGAAGTAAGAAAGAAGTAAGAAAGAAGTAAGAAAGAAAGAAGAAAGAAGTAAGAAAGAAAGAAGAAAGAAGTAAGAAAGAAGTAAGAAAGAAGTATGAAAGAAGTAAGAAAGAAGAAAGAAAGAAGTAAGAAAGAAGTAAGAAAGAAGTAAGAAAGAAATAAGAAAGAAAGAAGAAAGAAGAAAGAAAGAAGTAGGAAAGAAGTAAGAAAGAAGTAAGAAAGAATTAAGAAGGAATGAAGAAAGAAGTAAGAAAGAAGAAAGAACGAAGTAAGAAAGAAGTAAGAAAGAAGTAAGAAAGAAAGAAGAAAGAAGTAAGAAAGAAGTAAGAAAGAAGTAAGAAAGAAGTAAGAAAGAAGAAAGATAGAAGTAAGAAAGAAGAAAGAAAGAAGTAAGAAAGAAGTAAGAAAGAAGTAAGAAAGAAGTAAGAAAGAAAGAAGAAAGAAGAAAGAAAGAAGAAAGAAAGAAGTAAGAAAGAAGTAAGAAAGAAGTAAGAAGGAATGAAGAAAGGAGTAAGAAAGAAGAAAGAAAGAGGTAAGAAAGAAGTAAGAAAGAAGTACGAAAGAAGTAAGAAAGAAGTAAGAAATAAAGAAGTAAGAAAGAAATAAGAAAGAAGAAAGATAGAAGTAAGAAAGAAGTAAGAAAGAAGTAAGAAAGAAGTAAGAAAGAAGTACGAAAGAAGTAAGAAAGAAGTAAGAAAGAAAGAAGTAAGAAAGAAGTAAGAAAGAAGTAAGAAAGAAGTTAAAAAGAAGTAAGATAAAAAGTAAGAAAAAGTAAGAATGAAGTAAGAAAGAAGTAAGAAAGAAAGAAGAAAGAAGTAAGAAAGAAAGAAGAAAGAAGTAAGAAAGAAGTAAGAAAGAAGTATGAAAGAAGTAAGAAAGAAGAAAGAAAGAAATAAGAAAGAAGTAAGAAAGAAAGAAGAAAAAAGTAAGAAAGAAGTAAGAAAGAAGTAAGATAGAAGTAAGAAAGAAGTAAGAGAGAAGTAAGAAGTAATGAAGAAAGTAGTAAGAAAGAAGTAAGAAAGAAGTAAGAAAGAAGTAAGAAACAAGTAAGAAAGAAGTAAGAAAGAAAGAAGAAAGAAGTAAGAAAGAAGTAAGAAAGAAGTAAGAAATAAGTAAGAAAGAAGAAAAAAGAAGTTAGAAAGAAGTAAGAAAGAAGTAAGAAAGAAGTAAGAAAGAAAGAAGAAAGAAGTAAGAAAGAAAGACGAAAGAAGTAAGAAAGAAGTAAGAAAGAAGTATGAAAGAAGTAAGAAAGAAGAAAGAAAGAAGTAAGAAAGAAGTAAGAAAGAAGTAAGAAAGAAATAAGAAAGAAAGAAGAAAGAAGAAAGAAAGAAGTAGGAAAGAAGTAAGAAAGAAGTAAGAAAGAAGTAAGAAAGAATTAAGAAGGAATGAAGAAAGAAGTAAGAAAGAAGAAAGAACGAAGTAAGAAAGAAGTAAGAAAGAAGTAAGAAAGAAATAAGAAAGAAAGAAGAAAGAAGAAAGAAAGAAGTAGGAAAGAAGTAAGAAAGAAGTAAGAAAGAAGTAAGAAAGAATTAAGAAGGAATGAAGAAAGAAGTAAGAAAGAAGAAAGAACGAAGTAAGAAAGAAGTAAGAAAGAAGTAAGAAAGAAAGAAGAAAGAAGTAAGAAAGAAGTAAGAAAGAAGTAAGAAAGAAGTAAGAAAGAAGAAAGATAGAAGTAAGAAAGAAGAAAGAAAGAAGTAAGAAAGAAGTAAGAAAGAAGTAAGAAAGAAGTAAGAAAGAAAGAAGAAAGAAGAAAGAAAGAAGAAAGAAAGAAGTAAGAAATAAGTAAGAAAGAAGTAAGAAGGAATGAAGAAAGGAGTAAGAAAGAAGAAAGAAAGAAGTAAGAAAGAAGTAAGAAAGAAGTAAGAAAGAAGTACGAAAGAAGTAAGAAAGAAGTAAGAAATAAAGAAGTAAGAAAGAAATAAGAAAGAAGAAAGATAGAAGAAAGAAAGAAGTAAGAAAGAAGTAAGAAAGAAGTAAGAAAGAAGTAAGAAAGAAGTACGAAAGAAGTAAGAAAGAAGTAAGAAAGAAAGAAGTAAGAAAGAAGTAAGAAAGAAGTAAGAAAGAAAGAAGTAAGAAAGAAGTAAGAAAGAAGTAAGAAAGAAGTTAAAAAGAAGTAAGATATAAAGTAAGAAAAAGTAAGAATGAAGTAAGAAAGAAGTAAGAAAGAAAGAAGAAAGAAGTAAGAAAGAAAGAAGAAAGAAGTAAGAAAGAAGTAAGAAAGAAGTATGAAAGAATTAAGAAAGAAGAAAGAAAGAAATAAGAAAGAAGTAAGAAAGAAAGAAGAAAAAAGTAAGAAAGAAGTAAGAAAGAAGTAAGAAAGAAAGATGAAAGAAGAAAGAAGTAAGAAAGAAGTATGAAAGAAGTAAGAAAGAAGAAAGAAGTAAGAAAGAAGTAAGAAAGAAGTAAGAAAGAAGTAAGAAAGAAAGAAGAAAGAAGTAAGAAAGAAGAAAAAAGTAGTTAGAAAGAAGTAAGAAAGAAGTAAGAAAGAAGTAAGAAAGAAGTAAAAAAGAAGAAAGAAAGAAGTAAGAAAGAAGAAAGAAGAAAGAAGTAAGAAAGAAGTAAGAAAGAAAGAAGAAAGAAGTAAGAAAGAAGTAAGAAAGAAGAAAGAAAGAAGAAAGAAAGAAGTAAGAAAGAAGTAAGAAAGAAGTAAGAAAGAAGTAAGAAAGAAGTAAGATAAAAAGTAAGAAAAAGTAAGAATGAAGTAAGAAAGAAGTAAGAAAGAAAGAAGAAAGAAGTAAGAAAGAAGTAAGAAAGAAGTATGAAAGAAGTAAGAAAGAAGAAAGAAAGAAGTAAGAAAGAAGTAAGAAAGAAGCAAGAAAGAAGTAAGAAAGAAGTAAGAAAGAAGTAAGAAAGAAGTACGAAAGAAGTAAGAAAGAAGCAAGAATGAAAGAAGTAAGAAAGAAGTAAGAAAGAAGTAAGAAAGAAGTTAAAAAGAAGTAAGATAAAAAGTAAGAAAAAGTAAGAATGAAGTAAGAAAGAAGTAAGAAAGAAGTAAGAAAGAAAGAAGAAAGAAGTAAGAGAGAAGTAAGAAGTAATGAAGAAAGTAGTAAGAAAGAAGTAAGAAAGAAGTAAGAAAGAAGTAAGAAACAAGTAAGAAAGAAGTAAGAAAGAAAGAAGAAAGAAGTAAGAAAGAAGTAAGAAAGAAGTAAGAAATAAGTAAGAAAGAAGAAAAAAGAAGTTAGAAAGAAGTAAGAAAGAAGTAAGAAAGAAGTAAGAAAGAAAGGAGAAAGAAGTAAGAAAGAAAGAAGAAAGAAGTAAGAAAGAAGTAAGAAAGAAGTATGAAAGAAGTAAGAAAGAAGAAAGAAAGAAGTAAGAAAGAAGTAAGAAAGAAGTAAGAAAGAAGTAAGAAAGAAAGAAGAAAGAAGAAAGAAGAAAGAAAGATGTAGGAAAGAAGTAAGAAAGAAGTAAGAAAGAAGTAAGAAAGAATTAAGAAGGAATGAAGAAAGAAGTAAGAAAGAAGAAAGAACGAAGTAAGAAAGAAGTAAGAAAGAAGAAAGAAAGAAGAAAGAAGTAAGAAAGAAGTAAGAAAGAAGTAAGAAAGAAGTAAGAAAGAAGAAAGATAGAAGTAAGAAAGAAGAAAGAAAGAAGTAAGAAAGAAGTACGAAAGAAGTAAGAAAGAAGTAAGAAAGAAAGAAGAAAGAAGTAAGAAAGAAGTAAGAAAGAAGTAAGAAAGAAGAAAAAAGCAGTTAGAAAGAAGTAAGAAAGAAGTAAGAAAGAAGTAAGAAAGAAGTAAAAAAGAAGAAAGAAAGAAGTAAGAAAGAAGAAAGAAGAAAGAAGTAAGAAAGAAGTAGGAAAGAAGTAAGAAAGAAGTAAGAAGGAATGAAGAAAGAAGTAAGAAAGAAGTAAGAAAGAAGTAAGAAAGAAGAAAGAAAGAAGTAAGAAAGAAGTAAGAAAGAAAGAAGAAAGAAGTAAGAAAGAAGTAAGAAAGAAGAAAGAAAGAAGAAAGAAAGAAGTAAGAAAGAAGTAAGAAAGAAGTAAGAAAGAAGTAAGAAAGAAGTAAGAAAGAAGTAAGAAAGAAGTACGAAAGAAGAAAGAAAGAAGTAAGAAAGAAGAAAGAAGTAAGAAAGAAGTTAAAAAGAAGTAAGATAAAAAGTAAGAAAGAAGTAAGAAAGAAGTAAGAAAGAAGTAAGAAACAAAGAAGAAAGAAGAAAGAAGTAAGAAAGAAGTATGAAAGAAGTAATAAAGAAGAAAGAAGTAAGAAAGAAGTAAGAAAGAAGTAAGAAAGAAGTAAGAAAGAAAGAAGAAAGAAGTAAGAAAGAAGAAAAAAGTAGTTAGAAAGAAGTAAGAAAGAAGTAAGAAAGAACTAAGAAAGAAGTAAAAAAGAAGAAAGAAAGAAGTAAGAAAGAAGAAAGAAGAAAGAAGTAAGAAAGAAGTAAGAAAGAAAGAAGAAAGAAGTAAGAAAGAAGTAAGAAAGAAGAAAGAAAGAAGAAAGAAAGAAGTAAGAAAGAAGTAAGAAAGAAGTAAGAAAGAAGTAAGAAAGAAGTACGAAAGAAGTAAGAAAGAAGTAAGAAAGAAAGAAGTAAGAAAGAAGTAAGAAAGAAGTAAAAAAGAAGTTAAAAAGAAGTAAGATAAAAAGTAAGAAAAAGTAAGAATGAAGTAAGAAAGAAGTAAGAAAGAAAGAAGAAAGAAGTAAGAAAGAAGTAAGAAAGAAGTATGAAAGAAGTAAGAAAGAAGAAAGAAAGAAGTAAGAAAGAAGTAAGAAAGAAGTAAGAAAGAAGTAAGAAAGAAAGAAGAAAGAAGTAAGAAAGAAGTAAGAAAGAAGTAAGAAAGAAGTAAGAAAGAAGTAAGAGAGAAGTAAGAAGTAATGAAGAAAGTAGTAAGAAAGAAGTAAGAAAGAAGTAAGAAAGAAGTAAGAAACAAGTAAGAAAGAAGTAAGAAAGAAGAAAGAAGTAAGAAAGAAGTAAGAAAGAAGTAAGAAATAAGTAAGAATGAAGAAAAAAGAAGTTAGAAAGAAGTAAGAAAGAAGTAAGAAAGAAGTAAGAAAGAAAGAAGAAAGAAGTAAGAAAGAAAGAAGAAAGAAGTAAGAAAGAAGTAAGAAAGAAGTATGAAAGAAGTAAGAAAGAAGAAAGAAAGAAGTAAGAAAGAAGTAAGAAAGAAGTAAGAAAGAAATAAGAAAGAAAGAAGAAAGAAGAAAGAAAGAAGTAGGAAAGAAGTAAGAAAGAAGTAAGAAAGAATTAAGAAGGAATGAAGAAAGAAGTAAGAAAGAAGAAAGAACGAAGTAAGAAAGAAGTAAGAAAGAAGTAAGAAAGAAAGAAGAAAGAAGTAAGAAAGAAGTAAGAAAGAAGTAAGAAAGAAGTAAGAAAGAAGAAAGATAGAAGTAAGAAAGAAGAAAGAAAGAAGTAAGAAAGAAGTAAGAAAGAAGTAAGAAAGAAGTAAGAAAGAAAGAAGAAAGAAGAAAGAAAGAAGAAAGAAAGAAGTAAGAAAGAAGTAAGAAAGAAGTAAGAAGGAATGAAGAAAGGAGTAAGAAAGAAGAAAGAAAGAAGTAAGAAAGAAGTAAGAAAAAGTAAGAATGAAGTAAGAAAGAAGTAAGAAATAAAGAAGTAAGAAAGAAATAAGAAAGAAGAAAGATAGAAGTAAGAAAGAAGTAAGAAAGAAGTAAGAAAGAAGTATGAAAGAAGTAAGAAAGAAGAAAGAAAGAAATAAGAAAGAAGTAAGAAAGAAAGAAGAAAAAAGTAAGAAAGAAGTTAAAAAGAAGTAAGATAGAAGTAAGAAAGAAGTAAGAGAGAAGTAAGAAGTAATGAAGAAAGTAGTAAGAAAGAAGTAAGAAAGAAGTAAGAAAGAAGTAAGAAACAAGTAAGAAAGAAGTAAGAAAGAAAGAAGAAAGAAGTAAGAAAGAAGTAAGAAAGAAGTAAGAAATAAGTAAGAAAGAAGAAAAAAGAAGTTAGAAAGAAGTAAGAAAGAAGTAAGAAAGAAGTAAGAAAGAAAGAAGAAAGAAGTAAGAAAGAAAGACGAAAGAAGTAAGAAAGAAGTAAGAAAGAAGTATGAAAGAAGTAAGAAAGAAGAAAGAAAGAAGTAAGAAAGAAGTAAGAAAGAAGTAAGAAAGAAATAAGAAAGAAAGAAGAAAGAAGAAAGAAAGAAGTAGGAAAGAAGTAAGAAAGAAGTAAGAAAGAAGTAAGAAAGAATTAAGAAGGAATGAAGAAAGAAGTAAGAAAGAAGAAAGAACGAAGTAAGAAAGAAGTAAGAAAGAAGTAAGAAAGAAATAAGAAAGAAAGAAGAAAGAAGAAAGAAAGAAGTAGGAAAGAAGTAAGAAAGAAGTAAGAAAGAAGTAAGAAAGAATTAAGAAGGAATGAAGAAAGAAGTAAGAAAGAAGAAAGAACGAAGTAAGAAAGAAGTAAGAAAGAAGTAAGAAAGAAAGAAGAAAGAAGTAAGAAAGAAGTAAGAAAGAAGTAAGAAAGAAGTAAGAAAGAAGAAAGATAGAAGTAAGAAAGAAGAAAGAAAGAAGTAAGAAAGAAGTAAGAAAGAAGTAAGAAAGAAGTAAGAAAGAAAGAAGAAAGAAGAAAGAAAGAAGAAAGAAAGAAGTAAGAAATAAGTAAGAAAGAAGTAAGAAGGAATGAAGAAAGGAGTAAGAAAGAAGAAAGAAAGAAGTAAGAAAGAAGTAAGAAAGAAGTAAGAAAGAAGTACGAAAGAAGTAAGAAAGAAGTAAGAAATAAAGAAGTAAGAAAGAAATAAGAAAGAAGAAAGATAGAAGAAAGAAAGAAGTAAGAAAGAAGTAAGAAAGAAGTAAGAAAGAAGTAAGAAAGAAGTACGAAAGAAGTAAGAAAGAAATAAGAAAGAAAGAAGTAAGAAAGAAGTAAGAAAGAAGTAAGAAAGAAAGAAGTAAGAAAGAAGTAAGAAAGAAGTAAGAAAGAAGTTAAAAAGAAGTAAGATAAAAAGTAAGAAAAAGTAAGAATGAAGTAAGAAAGAAGTAAGAAAGAAAGAAGAAAGAAGTAAGAAAGAAAGAAGAAAGAAGTAAGAAAGAAGTAAGAAAGAAGTATGAAAGAAGTAAGAAAGAAGAAAGAAAGAAATAAGAAAGAAGTAAGAAAGAAAGAAGAAAAAAGTAAGAAAGAAGTAAGAAAGAAGTAAGAAAGAAAGATGAAAGAAGAAAGAAGTAAGAAAGAAGTATGAAAGAAGTAAGAAAGAAGAAAGAAGTAAGAAAGAAGTAAGAAAGAAGTAAGAAAGAAGTAAGAAAGAAAGAAGAAAGAAGTAAGAAAGAAGAAAAAAGTAGTTAGAAAGAAGTAAGAAAGAAGTAAGAAAGAAGTAAGAAAGAAGTAAAAAAGAAGAAAGAAAGAAGTAAGAAAGAAGAAAGAAGAAAGAAGTAAGAAAGAAGTAAGAAAGAAAGAAGAAAGAAGTAAGAAAGAAGTAAGAAAGAAGAAAGAAAGAAGAAAGAAAGAAGTAAGAAAGAAGTAAGAAAGAAGTAAGAAAGAAGTAAGAAAGAAGTAAGATAAAAAGTAAGAAAAAGTAAGAATGAAGTAAGAAAGAAGTAAGAAAGAAAGAAGAAAGAAGTAAGAAAGAAGTAAGAAAGAAGTATGAAAGAAGTAAGAAAGAAGAAAGAAAGAAGTAAGAAAGAAGTAAGAAAGAAGCAAGAAAGAAGTAAGAAAGAAGTAAGAAAGAAGTAAGAAAGAAGTACGAAAGAAGTAAGAAAGAAGCAAGAATGAAAGAAGTAAGAAAGAAGTAAGAAAGAAGTAAGAAAGAAGTTAAAAAGAAGTAAGATAAAAAGTAAGAAAAAGTAAGAATGAAGTAAGAAAGAAGTAAGAAAGAAGTAAGAAAGAAAGAAGAAAGAAGTAAGAGAGAAGTAAGAAGTAATGAAGAAAGTAGTAAGAAAGAAGTAAGAAAGAAGTAAGAAAGAAGTAAGAAACAAGTAAGAAAGAAGTAAGAAAGAAAGAAGAAAGAAGTAAGAAAGAAGTAAGAAAGAAGTAAGAAATAAGTAAGAAAGAAGAAAAAAGAAGTTAGAAAGAAGTAAGAAAGAAGTAAGAAAGAAGTAAGAAAGAAAGGAGAAAGAAGTAAGAAAGAAAGAAGAAAGAAGTAAGAAAGAAGTAAGAAAGAAGTATGAAAGAAGTAAGAAAGAAGAAAGAAAGAAGTAAGAAAGATGTAAGAAAGAAGTAAGAAAGAAGTAAGAAAGAAAGAAGAAAGAAGAAAGAAAGATGTAGGAAAGAAGTAAGAAAGAAGTAAGAAAGAAGTAAGAAAGAATTAAGAAGGAATGAAGAAAGAAGTAAGAAAGAAGAAAGAACGAAGTAAGAAAGAAGTAAGAAAGAAGTAAGAAAGAAAGAAGAAAGAAGTAAGAAAGAAGTAAGAAAGAAGTAAGAAAGAAGTAAGAAAGAAGAAAGATAGAAGTAAGAAAGAAGAAAGAAAGAAGTAAGAAAGAAGTACGAAAGAAGTAAGAAAGAAGTAAGAAAGAAGTAAAAAAGAAGAAAGAAAGAAGTAAGAAAGAAGAAAGAAGAAAGAAGTAAGAAAGAAGTAGGAAAGAAGTAAGAAAGAAGTAAGAAGGAATGAAGAAAGAAGTAAGAAAGAAGTAAGAAAGAAGTAAGAAAGAAGAAAGAAAGAAGTAAGAAAGAAGTAAGAAAGAAAGAAGAAAGAAGTAAGAAAGAAGTAAGAAAGAAGAAAGAAAGAAGAAAGAAAGAAGTAAGAAAGAAGTAAGAAAGAAGTAAGAAAGAAGTAAGAAAGAAGTAAGAAAGAAGTAAGAAAGAAGTACGAAAGAAGAAAGAAAGAAGTAAGAAAGAAGAAAGAAGTAAGAAAGAAATTAAAAAGAAGTAAGATAAAAAGTAAGAAAGAAGTAAGAAAGAAGTAAGAAAGAAGTAAGAAAGAAAGAAGAAAGAAGTAAGAAAGAAGTAAGAAAGAAGTATGAAATAAGTAAGAAAGAAGAAAGAAAGAAGTAAGAAAGAAGTAAGAAAGAAGTAAGAAAGAAGTAAGAAACAAAGAAGAAAGAAGAAAGAAGTAAGAAAGAAGTATGAAAGAAGTAAGAAAGAAGAAAGAAGTAAGAAAGAAGTAAGAAAGAAGTAAGAAAGAAGTAAGAAAGAAAGAAGAAAGAAGTAAGAAAGAAGAAAAAAGTAGTTAGAAAGAAGTAAGAAAGAAGTAAGAAAGAAGTAAGAAAGAAGTAAAAAAGAAGAAAGAAAGAAGTAAGAAAGAAGAAAGAAGAAAGAAGTAAGAAAGAAGTAAGAAAGAAAGAAGAAAGAAGTAAGAAAGAAGTAAGAAAGAAGTACGAAAGAAGTAAGAAAGAAGTAAGAAAGAAAGAAGTAAGAAAGAAGTAAGAAAGAAGTAAAAAAGAAGTTAAAAAGAAGTAAGATAAAAAGTAAGAAAAAGTAAGAATGAAGTAAGAAAGAAGTAAGAAAGAAAGAAGAAAGAAGTAAGAAAGAAGTAAGAAAGAAGTATGAAAGAAGTAAGAAAGAAGAAAGAAAGAAGTAAGAAAGAAGTAAGAAAGAAGTAAGAAAGAAGTAAGAAAGAAAGAAGAAAGAAGTAAGAAAGAAGTAAGAAAGAAGTAAGAAAGAAGTAAGAAAGAAGTAAGAGAGAAGTAAGAAGTAATGAAGAAAGTAGTAAGAAAGAAGTAAGAAAGAAGTAAGAAAGAAGTAAGAAACAAGTAAGAAAGAAGTAAGAAAGAAGAAAGAAGTAAGAAAGAAGTAAGAAAGAAGTAAGAAATAAGTAAGAAAGAAGAAAAAAGAAGTTAGAAAGAAGTAAGAAAGAAGTAAGAAAGAAGTAAGAAAGAAAGAAGAAAGAAGTAAGAAAGAAAGAAGAAAGAAGTAAGAAAGAAGTAAGAAAGAAGTATGAAAGAAGTAAGAAAGAAGAAAGAAAGAAGTAAGAAAGAAGTAAGAAAGAAGTAAGAAAGAAATAAGAAAGAAAGAAGAAAGAAGAAAGAAAGAAGTAGGAAAGAAGTAAGAAAGAAGTAAGAAAGAATTAAGAAGGAATGAAGAAAGAAGTAAGAAAGAAGAAAGAACGAAGTAAGAAAGAAGTAAGAAAGAAGTAAGAAAGAAAGAAGAAAGAAGTAAGAAAGAAGTAAGAAAGAAGTAAGAAAGAAGTAAGAAAGAAGAAAGATAGAAGTAAGAAAGAAGAAAGAAAGAAGTAAGAAAGAAGTAAGAAAGAAGTAAGAAAGAAGTAAGAAAGAAAGAAGAAAGAAGAAAGAAAGAAGAAAGAAAGAAGTAAGAAAGAAGTAAGAAAGAAGTAAGAAGGAATGAAGAAAGGAGTAAGAAAGAAGAAAGAAAGAAGTAAGAAAGAAGTAAGAAAGAAGTACGAAAGAAGTAAGAAAGAAGTAAGAAATAAAGAAGTAAGAAAGAAATAAGAAAGAAGAAAGATAGAAGTAAGAAAGAAGTAAGAAAGAAGTAAGAAAGAAGTAAGAAAGAAGTAAGAAAGAAGTACGAAAGAAGTACGAAAGAAGTCAGAAAGAAGTAAGAAAGAAAGAAGTAAGAAAGAAGTAAGAAAGAAGTAAGAAAGAAGTTAAAAAGAAGTAAGATAAAAAGTAAGAAAAAGTAAGAATGAAGTAAGAAAGAAGTAAGAAAGAAGTATGAAAGAAGTAAGAAAGAAGAAAGAAAGAAATAAGAAAGAAGTAAGAAAGAAAGAAGAAAAAAGTAAGAAAGAAGTAAGAAAGAAGTAAGAAAGAAGTAAGAAAGAAGTAAGAGAGAAGTAAGAAGTAATGAAGAAAGTAGTAAGAAAGAAGTAAGAAAGAAGTAAGAAAGAAGTAAGAAACAAGTAAGAAAGAAGTAAGAAAGAAAGAAGAAAGAAGTAAGAAAGAAGTAAGAAAGAAGTAAGAAATAAGTAAGAAAGAAGAAAAAAGAAGTTAGAAAGAAGTAAGAAAGAAGTAAGAAAGAAAGAAGAAAGAAGTAAGAAAGAAAGACGAAAGAAGTAAGAAAGAAGTAAGAAAGAAGTATGAAAGAAGTAAGAAAGAAGAAAGAAAGAAGTAAGAAAGAAGTAAGAAAGAAGTAAGAAAGAAATAAGAAAGAAAGAAGAAAGAAGAAAGAAAGAAGTAGGAAAGAAGTAAGAAAGAAGTAAGAAAGAAGTAAGAAAGAATTAAGAAGGAATGAAGAAAGAAGTAAGAAAGAAGAAAGAACGAAGTAAGAAAGAAGTAAGAAAGAAGTAAGAAAGAAAGAAGAAAGAAGTAAGAAAGAAGTAAGAAAGAAGTAAGAAAGAAGTAAGAAAGAAGTAAGAAAGAAGTAAGAAAGAAGTAAAAAAGAAGAAAGAATGAAGTAAGAAAGAAGAAAGAAGAAAGAAGTAAGAAAGAAGTAAGAAAGAAAGAAGAAAGAAGTAAGAAAGAAGTAAGAAAGAAGAAAGAAAGAAGAAAGAAAGAAGTAAGAAAGAAGTAAGAAAGAAGTAAGAAAGAAGTAAGAAAGAAGTACGAAAGAAGTAAGAAAGAAGTAAGAAAGAAAGAAGTAAGAAAGAAGTAAGAAAGAAGTAAGAAAGAAGTAAGAAAGAAAGAAGAAAGTAGAAAGAAAGATGTAGGAAAGAAGTAAGAAAGAAGTAAGAAAGAAGTAAGAAAGAATTAAGAAGGAATGAAGAAAGAAGTAAGAAAGAAGAAAGAACGAAGTAAGAAAGAAGTAAGAAAGAAGTAAGAAAGAAAGAAGAAAGAAGTAAGAAAGAAGTAAGAAAGAAGTAAGAAAGAAGTAAGAAAGAAGAAAGATAGAAGTAAGAAAGAAGAAAGAAAGAAGTAAGAAAGAAGTACGAAAGAAGTAAGAAAGAAGTAAGAAAGAAAGAAGAAAGAAGTAAGAAAGAAGTAAGAAAGAAGTAAGAAAGAAGAAAAAAGCAGTTAGAAAGAAGTAAGAAAGAAGTAAGAAAGAAGTAAGAAAGAAGTAAAAAAGAAGAAAGAAAGAAGTAAGAAAGAAGAAAGAAGAAAGAAGTAAGAAAGAAGTAGGAAAGAAGTAAGAAAGAAGTAAGAAGGAATGAAGAAAGAAGTAAGAAAGAAGTAAGAAAGAAGTAAGAAAGAAGAAAGAAAGAAGTAAGAAAGAAGTAAGAAAGAAAGAAGAAAGAAGTAAGAAAGAAGTAAGAAAGAAGAAAGAAAGAAGAAAGAAAGAAGTAAGAAAGAAGTAAGAAAGAAGTAAGAAAGAAGTAAGAAAGAAGTAAGAAAGAAGTAAGAAAGAAGTACGAAAGAAGAAAGAAAGAAGTAAGAAAGAAGAAAGAAGTAAGAAAGAAGTTAAAAAGAAGTAAGATAAAAAGTAAGAAAGAAGTAAGAAAGAAGTAAGAAAGAAGTAAGAAAGAAAGAAGAAAGAAGTAAGAAAGAAGTAAGAAAGAAGTATGAAATAAGTAAGAAAGAAGAAAGAAAGAAGTAAGAAAGAAGTAAGAAAGAAGTAAGAAAGAAGTAAGAAAGAAGTAAGAAACAAAGAAGAAAGAAGAAAGAAGTAAGAAAGAAGTATGAAAGAAGTAAGAAAGAAGAAAGAAGTAAGAAAGAAGTAAGAAAGAAGTAAGAAAGAAGTAAGAAAGAAAGAAGAAAGAAGTAAGAAAGAAGAAAAAAGTAGTTAGAAAGAAGTAAGAAAGAAGTAAGAAAGAAGTAAGAAAGAAGTAAAAAAGAAGAAAGAAAGAAGTAAGAAAGAAGAAAGAAGAAAGAAGTAAGAAAGAAGTAAGAAAGAAAGAAGAAAGAAGTAAGAAAGAAGTAAGAAAGAAGAAAGAAAGAAGAAAGAAAGAAGTAAGAAAGAATTAAGAAAGAAAGAAGTAAGAAAGAAGTAAGAAAGAAGTACGAAAGAAGTAAGAAAGAAGTAAGAAAGAAAGAAGTAAGAAAGAAGTAAGAAAGAAGTAAAAAGAAGTTAAAAAGAAGTAAGATAAAAAGTAAGAAAAAGTAAGAATGAAGTAAGAAAGAAGTAAGAAAGAAAGAAGAAAGAAGTAAGAAAGAAGTAAGAAAGAAGTAAGAAAGAAGAAAGAAAGAAGTAAGAAAGAAGTAAGAAAGAAGTAAGAAAGAAGTAAGAAAGAAAGAAGAAAGAAGTAAGAAAGAAGTAAGAAAGAAGTAAGAAAGAAGTAAGAAAGAAGTAAGAGAGAAGTAAGAAGTAATGAAGAAAGTAGTAAGAAAGAAGTAAGAAAGAAGTAAGAAAGAAGTAAGAAACAAGTAAGAAAGAAGTAAGAAAGAAGAAAGAAGTAAGAAAGAAGTAAGAAAGAAGTAAGAAATAAGTAAGAAAGAAGAAAAAAGAAGTTAGAAAGAAGTAAGAAAGAAGTAAGAAAGAAGTAAGAAAGAAAGAAGAAAGAAGTAAGAAAGAAAGAAGAAAGAAGTAAGAAAGAAGTAAGAAAGAAGTATGAAAGAAGTAAGAAAGAAGAAAGAAAGAAGTAAGAAAGAAGTAAGAAAGAAGTAAGAAAGAAATAAGAAAGAAAGAAGAAAGAAGAAAGAAAGAAGTAGGAAAGAAGTAAGAAAGAAGTAAGAAAGAATTAAGAAGGAATGAAGAAAGAAGTAAGAAAGAAGAAAGAACGAAGTAAGAAAGAAGTAAGAAAGAAGTAAGAAAGAAAGAAGAAAGAAGTAAGAAGTAAGAAAGAAGTAAGAAAGAAGTAAGAAAGAAGAAAGATAGAAGTAAGAAAGAAGAAAGAAAGAAGTAAGAAAGAAGTAAGAAAGAAGTAAGAAAGAAGTAAGAAAGAAAGAAGAAAGAAGAAAGAAAGAAGAAAGAAAGAAGTAAGAAAGAAGTAAGAAAGAAGTAAGAAGGAATGAAGAAAGGAGTAAGAAAGAAGAAAGAAAGAAGTAAGAAAGAAGTAAGAAAGAAGTACGAAAGAAGTAAGAAAGAAGTAAGAAATAAAGAAGTAAGAAAGAAATAAGAAAGAAGAAAGATAGAAGTAAGAAAGAAGTAAGAAAGAAGTAAGAAAGAAGTAAGAAAGAAGTACGAAAGAAGTAAGAAAGAAGTAAGAAAGAAAGAAGTAAGAAAGAAGTAAGAAAGAAGTAAGAAAGAAGTTAAAAAGAAGTAAGATAAAAAGTAAGAAAAAGTAAGAATGAAGTAAGAAATAAGTAAGAAAGAAAGAAGAAAGAAGTAAGAAAGAAAGAAGAAAGAAGTAAGAAAGAAGTAAGAAAGAAGTATGAAAGAAGTAAGAAAGAAGAAAGAAAGAAATAAGAAAGAAGTAAGAAAGAAAGAAGAAAAAAGTAAGAAAGAAGTAAGAAAGAAGTAAGAAAGAAGTAAGAAAGAAGTAAGAGAGAAGTAAGAAGTAATGAAGAAAGTAGTAAGAAAGAAGTAAGAAAGAAGTAAGAAACAAGTAAGAAACAAGTAAGAAAGAAGTAAGAAAGAAAGAAGAAAGAAGTAAGAAAGAAGTAAGAAAGAAGTAAGAAATAAGTAAGAAAGAAGAAAAAAGAAGTTAGAAAGAAGTAAGAAAGAAGTAAGAAAGAAGTAAGAAAGAAAGAAGAAAGAAGTAAGAAAGAAAGACGAAAGAAGTAAGAAAGAAGTAAGAAAGAAGTATGAAAGAAGTAAGAAAGAAGAAAGAAAGAAGTAAGAAAGAAGTAAGAAAGAAGTAAGAAAGAAATAAGAAAGAAAGAAGAAAGAAGAAAGAAAGAAGTAGGAAAGAAGTAAGAAAGAAGTAAGAAAGAAGTAAGAAAGAATTAAGAAGGAATGAAGAAAGAAGTAAGAAAGAAGAAAGAACGAAGTAAGAAAGAAGTAAGAAAGAAGTAAGAAAGAAAGAAGAAAGAAGTAAGAAAGAAGTAAGAAAGAAGTAAGAAAGAAGTAAGAAAGAAGTAAGAAAGAAGTAAGAAAGAAGTAAAAAAGAAGGAAGAATGAAGTAAGAAAGAAGAAAGAAGAAAGAAGTAAGAAAGAAGTAAGAAAGAAAGAAGAAAGAAGTAAGAAAGAAGTAAGAAAGAAGAAAGAAAGAAGAAAGAAAGAAGTAAGAAAGAAGTAAGAAAGAAGTAAGAAAGAAGTAAGAAAGAAGTACGAAAGAAGTAGGAAAAAAGTAAGAAAGAAAGAAGTAAGAAAGAAGTAAGAAAGAAGTAAGAAAGAAGTTAAAAAGAAGTAAGATAAAAAGTAAGAAAAAGTAAAAATGAAGTAAGAAAGAAGTAAGAAAGAAAGAAGAAAGAAGGAAGAAAGAAGTAAGAAAGAAGTATGAAAGAAGTAAGAAAAAGAAAGAAAGAAGTAAGAAAGAAGTAAGAAAGAAGAAAGAAAGAAGTAAGAAAGAAAGAAGAAAGAAGTAAGAAAGAAGTAAGAAAGAAGTAAGAAAGAAGTAAGAAAGAAGTAAGAAAGAAGTAAGAGAGAAGTAAGAAGTAATGAAGAAAGTAGTAAGAAAGAAGTAAGAAAGAAGTAAGAAAGAAGTAAGAAACAAGTAAGAAAGAAGTAAGAAAGAAAGAAGAAAGAAGTAAGAAAGAAGTAAGAAAGAAGTAAGAAATAAGTAAGAAAGAAGAAAGAAGAAAGAAGTAAGAAAGAAGTACGAAAGAAGTAAGAAAGAATTAAGAAAGAAAGAAGTAAGAAAGAAGTAAGAAAGAAAGAAGAAGGAAGTAAGAAAGAAGTAAGAAAGAAGTACGAAACAAGTAAGAAAGAATTAAGAAAGAAAGAAGTATGAAAGAAGTAATAAAGAAGAAAGAAGTAAGAAAGAAGTAAGAAGGATGAAAGAAAGAAGTAATAAATAAGTAAGAAAGAAGTAAGAAAGAAGTAAGAAAGAAGTAAGAAAGAAAGAAGAAAGAAGTAAGAAAGAAGTAAGAAAGAAGTACGAAAGAAGTAAGAAAGAATTAAGAAAGAAAGAAGTATGAAAGAAGTAAGAAAGAAGAAAGAAGTAAGAAATAAGTAAGAAAGACGAAAGAAAGAAGTAATAAATAAGTAAGAAAGAAGTAAGAAAGAAGTAAGAAAGAAGTAAGAAAGAAAGAAGAAAGAAGTAAGAAAGAAGTAAGAAAGAAGTAAGAAAGAATTAAGAAAGAAAGAAGTAAGAAAGAAGTAAGAAAGAAGAAAGAAGTAAGAAAGAAGTAAGAAAGAAGTAAGAAAGAAGTAAGAAAGAAGTAAGAAAGAAGTAAGAAAGAAGAAAGAAAGAAGTAAGAAAGAAGAAAGAAAGAAGTAAGAAAGAAGTAAGAAAGAAATAAGAAAGAAGTAAGAAAGAAAGAAGAAAGAAGTAAGAAAGAAGTAAGAAAGAAGTAAGAAGGAATGAAGAAAGAAGTAAGAAAGGAGAAAGAAAGTAGTAAGAAAGAAAGAAGAAAGAAAGAAGTAAGAAAGAAGAAATAAAGAAGTAAGAAAGAAGTAAGAAAGAAGAAAGAAAGAAGTAAGAAAGAAAGAAGAAAGAAGTAAGAAAGAAGTAAGAAAGAAGTAAGAAAGAAGTACGAAAGAAGTAAGAAAGAATTAAGAAAGAAAGAAGTAAGAAAGAAGTAAGAAAGAAAGAAGAAAGAAGTAAGAAAGAAGTAAGAAAGAAGTACGAAAGAAGTAAGAAAGAATTAAGAAAGAAAGAAGTATGAAAGAAGTAAGAAAGAAGAAAGAAGTAAGAAAGAAGTAAGAAAGAAGTATGAGAGAAGTAAGAAAGAAGAAAGAAAGAAGTAAGAAAGAAGTAAGAAAAAAGTAAGAAAGAAGTAATAAAGAAGTAAGAAAGAAGTAAGAAAGAAAGAAGAAAGAAGAAAGAAAGAAGAAAGAAGTAAGAAAGAAGTAAGAAGGAATGAAGAAAGAAGTAAGAAAGAAGAAAGAAGTAAGAAAGAAGTAAGAAAGAAGTAAGAAAGAAGTACGAAAGAAGTAAGAAAGAATTAAGAAAGAAAGAAGTATGAAAGAAGTAAGAAAGAAGAAAGAAGTAAGAAATAAGTAAGAAAGACGAAAGAAAGAAGTAATAAATAAGTAAGAAAGAAGTAATAAAGAAGTAAGAAAGAAGTAAGAAAGAAAGAAGAAAGAAGTAAGAAAGAAGTAAGAAAGAAGTAAGAAAGAAGTAAGAAAGAAGTACGAAAGAAGTAAGAAAGAATTAAGAAAGAAAGAAGTAAGAAAGAAGTAAGAAAGAAGAAAGAAGTAAGAAAGAAGTAAGAAAGAAGTAAGAAAGAAGTAAGAAAGAAGTAAGAAAGAAGTACGAAAGAAGAAAGAAAGAAGTAAGAAAGAAGAAAGAAAGAAGTAAGAAAGAAGTAAGAAAGAAATAAGAAAGAAGTAAGAAAGAAAGAAGAAAGAAGTAAGAAAGAAGTAAGAAAGAAGTAAGAAGGAATGAAGAAAGAAGTAAGAAAGGAGAAAGAAAGTAGTAAGAAAGAAAGAAGAAAGAAAGAAGTAAGAAAGAAGAAATAAAGAAGTAAGAAAGAAGTAAGAAAGAAGAAAGAAAGAAGTAAGAAAGAAAGAAGAAAGAAGTAAGAAAGAAGTAAGAAAGAAGTACGAAAGAAGTAAGAAAGAATTAAGAAAGAAAGAAGTAAGAAAGAAGTAAGAAAGAAAGAAGAAAGAAGTAAGAAAGAAGTAAGAAAGAAGTACGAAAGAAGTAAGAAAGAATTAAGAAAGAAAGAAGTATGAAAGAAGTAAGAAATAAGAAAGAAGTAAGAAAGAAGTAAGAAAGAAGTATGAGAGAAGTAAGAAAGAAGAAAGAAAGAAGTAAGAAAGAAGTAAGAAAAAAGTAAGAAAGAAGTAATAAAGAAGTAAGAAAGAAGTAAGAAAGAAAGAAGAAAGAAGAAAGAAAGAAGAAAGAAGTAAGAAAGAAGTAAGAAGGAATGAAGAAAGAAGTAAGAAAGAAGAAAGAAGTAAGAAAGAAGTAAGAAAGAAATAAGTAAGAAAGAAGTAAGAAAGAAGTAAGAAAATAGAAAAAAGTAGTTAGAAAGAAGTAAGAAAGAAGTAAGAAAGAAGTAAGAAAGAAGAAAGAAAGAAGAAAGAAAGAAAGAAGAAAGAAATAAGAAAGAAGTAAGAGAGTAGTAAGAAAGAAGTAAGAAAGAAGTAAGAAATAAGTAAGAAGGAATGAAGAAAGAAGTAAGAA
Source organism: Columba livia (assembly GCF_036013475.1). Taxonomy (NCBI): domain Eukaryota; kingdom Metazoa; phylum Chordata; class Aves; order Columbiformes; family Columbidae; genus Columba; species Columba livia. Next base: position 37,766 of record NW_027043038.1, on the reverse strand, counting down.
AGAAGTAAGAAAGAAGAAAGAAAGAAGTAAGAAAGAAGAAAGAAAGAAGTAAGAAAGAAGTAAGAAAGAAGTAAGAAAGAAGAAAGAAGGAAGAAAGAAAGAAAGAAGAAAGAAGTAAGAAAGAACTAAGAGAGAAGTAAGAAAGAAGTAAGAATGAAGTAAGAAAGAAGTAAGAAAGAAGTAAGAAGGAAAGAAGAAAGAAGTAAGAAAGAAGTAAGAAAGAAGAAAGAAGTAAGAAAGAAGAAAGAAAGAAGTAAGAAAGAAGTAAGAAAGAAGACAGAAGTAAGAAAGAAAGAAGAAAGAAGTAAGAAAGAAGTAAGAAAGAAATAAGAAAGAAAGAAGAAAGAAGAAAGAAAGAAGTAGGAAAGAAGTAAGAAAGAAGTAAGAAAGAAGTAATAAAGAATTAAGAAGGAATGAAGAAAGAAGTAAGAAAGAAGAAAGAACGAAGTAAGAAAGAAGTAAGAAAGAAGTAAGAAAGAAAGTAGAAAGAAGTAAGAAAGAAATAAGAAAGAAGTATGAAAGAAGTAAGAAAGAAGAAAGAAAGAAGTAAGAAAGAAGTAAGAAAGAAAGAAGAAAGAAGTAAGAAAGAAGTAAGAAAGAAGTAAGAAAGAAGTAAGAAGGAGTGGGGGAAGAAGTAAGAAAGAAGTAAGAAAGAAGAAAGAAAGAAGAAAGAAAGAAGTAAGAAAGAAGTATGAAAGGAGTACGAAAGAAGTAAGAAAGAAGTAAGAAAGAAAGAAGTAAGAAAGAAGTAAGAAATAAGTAAAAAAGAAGTTAAAAAGAAGTAAGATAAAAAGTAAGAAAGAAGTAAGAAAGGAGTAAGAAATAAGAAAGAAGTAAGAAAGAAGTAAGAAAGAAGTAAGAAAGAAAGAAGTAAGAAAGAAGAAAGAAAGAAGTAAGAAAGAAGAAAGAAATAAGTAAGAAAGAAGTAAGAAAGAAGTAAGAAAGAAGTAAGAAAGAAGTACGAAAGAAGTAAGAAAGAAGAAAGAAAGAAGTAAGAAAGAAGTAAGAAAGAAGTAAGAAAGAAGTACGAAAGAAGTACGAAAGAAGTAAGAAAGAATTAAGAAAGAAAGAAGTATGAAAGAAGTAAGAAATAAGTAAGAAAGTAGAAAAGTAGTTAGAAAGAAGTAAGAAAGAAGTAAGAAAGAAGTAAGAAAGAAGAAAGGAAGTAGAAAGAAAGAATGAAGAAAGAAGTAAGAAAGAAGTAAGAGAGAAGTAAGAAAGAAGTAAGAAAGAAGAAAGAAAGAAGTAAGAAAGAAGAAAGAAGGAAGTAAGAAAGAAGTAAGAAAGAAGTAAGAAAGAAGTAAGAAAGAAAGAAGAAAGAAGTAAGAAAGAAGTAAGAAAGAAATAAGAAAGAAAGAAGAAAGAAGAAATAAAGAAGTAGGAAAGAAGTAAGAAAGAAGTAAGAAAGAAGTAATAAAAAATTAAGAAGGAATGAAGAAAGAAGTAAGAAAGAAGAAAGAACGAAGTAAGAAAGAAGTAAGAAATAAGTAAGAAAGAAGTAAGAAAGAAAGTAGAAAGAAGTAAGAAAGAAGTAAGAAAGAAGTATGAAAGAAGTAAGAAAGAAGAAAGAAAGAAGTAAGAAAGAAGTAAGAAACAAGTAAGAAAGAAGTAAGAAAGAAAGAATAAAGAAGAAAGAAAGAAGTAAGAAAGAAGTAAGAAAGAAGTAAGAAAGAAGTACGAAAGTTGTAAGAAAGAATTAAGAAAGAAAGAAGTAAGAAAGAAAGAAGAAAGAAGTAAGAAAGAAGTAAGAAAGAAAGAAGAAAGAAGTAAGAAAGAAGTAAGAAAGAAGTAAGAAAGAAGTAAGAAAGAAGTAAGAAAGAATTAAGAAAGAAGTAAGAAAGAAGTAAGAAAGAAGAAAGAACGAAGTAAGAAAGAAGTAAGAAAGAAGTAAGAAAGAAGTAAGAAAGAAGTAAGAAAGAAGTAAGAAAGAAGAAAGAAACTAGTAAGAAAGAAGAAAGAAAGAAGAAAGAAAGAAGTAAGAAAGAAAGAAGAAAGAAGTAAGAAAGAAGAAAAAAGAAGTTAGAAAGAAGTAAGAAAGAAGTAAGAAAGAAGTAAGAAAGAAAGAAGAAAGAAGTAAGAAAGAAGTAAGAAAAAGTATGAAAGAAGTAAGAAAGAAGAAAGAAAGAAGTAGGAAAGAAGTAAGAAAGAAGTAAGAAAGAATTAATAAAGAATTAAGAAGGAATGAAGAAAGAAGTAAGAAAGAAGAAAGAACGAAGTAAGAAAGAAGTAAGAAAGAAGTAAGAAAGAAGTATGAAAGAAAGCTGAAAGAAGTAAGAAAGAAGTTAGAAAGAAGTATGAAAGAAGTAAGAAAGAAGAAAGAAAGAAATAAGAAAGAAGTAAGAAACAAGTAAGAAAGAAGTAAGAAAGAAAGAAGAAAGAAGTAAGAAAGAAGTAAGAAAGAAGTAATAAAGAAGTAAGAAAGAAGAAAGAAAGAAGTAAGAAAGAAGAAAGAAAGAAGTAAGAAAGAAGTAAAAAAGAAGTAAGAAAGAAGTACGAAAGAAGTAAGAAAGAATTAAGAAAGAAAGAAGTAAGAAAGAAGTAAGAAAGAAAGAAGAAAGAAGTAAGAAAGAAGTAAGAAAGAAGTAAGAAAGAAGTAAGAAAGTAGTAAGAAAGAAGTAAGAAGTAAGAAAGAAGAAAGAAAGAAGTAAGAAAGAAGTAAGAAGTAAGAAAGAAGAAAGAAAGAAGTAAGAAAGAAGAAAGAAAGAAGTAAGAAAGAAGTAAGAAAGAAGTAAGAAAGAAGTAAGAAAGAAAGAAGATAGAAGTAAGAAAGAATTAAGAAAGAAGTAAGAAGGAATGAAGAAAGAAGTAAGAAAGAAGAAAGAAAGTATTAAGAAAGAAAGAAGAAAGAAAGAAGTAAGAAAGAAGAAATAAAGAAGTAAGAAAAAAGTAAGAAAGAAGAAAGAAAGAAGTAAGAAAGAAAGAAGAAAGAAGTAAGAAAGAAGTAAGAAAGAAGTAAGAAAGAAGTACGAAAGAAGTAAGAAAGAATTAAGAAAGAAAGAAGTAAGAAAGAAGTAAGAAAGAAAGAAGAAAGAAGTAAGAAAGAAGTAAGAAAGAAGTACGAAAGAAGTAAGAAAGAATTAAGAAAGAAAGAAGTATGAAAGAAGTAAGAAAGAAGTAAGAAAGAAGTAAGAAAGAAGAAAGGAAGTAGAAAGAAAGAATGAAGAAAGAAGTAAGAAAGAAGTAAGAGAGAAGTAATAAAGAATTAAGAAGGAATGAAGAAAGAAGTAAGAAAGAAGAAAGAACGAAGTAAGAAAGAAGTAAGAAAGAAGTATGAAAGAAGTAAGAAAGAAGAAAGAAAGAAATAAGAAAGAAGTAAGAAACAAGTAAGAAAGAAGTAAGAAAGAAAGAAGAAAGAAGAAAGAAAGAAGTAAGAAAGAAGTAAGAAAGAAGTAAGAAGGAATGAAGAAAGTTGTAAGAAAGAAGTAAGAAAGAAGTAAGAAAGAAGTAAGAAAGAAGTAAGAAAGAAGTAAGAAAGAAGTAAGAAAGAAGAAAGAAACTAGTAAGAAAGAAGAAAGAAAGAAGAAAGAAAGAAGTAAGAAAGAAAGAAGAAAGAAGAAAGAAGAAAAAAGAAGTTAGAAAGAAGTAAGAAAGAAGTAAGAAAGAAGTAAGAAAGACGTAAGAAAGAAAGAAGAAAGAAGTAAGAAAGAAGTAAGAAAAAGTATGAAAGAAGTAAGAAAGAAGAAAGAAAGAAGTAGGAAAGAAGTAAGAAAGAAGTAAGAAAGAAGTAATAAAGAATTAAGAAGGAATGAAGAAAGAAGTAAGAAAGAAGAAAGAACGAAGTAAGAAAGAAGTAAGAAAGAAGTAAGAAAGAAGTATGAAAGAAAGTTGAAAGAAGTAAGAAAGAAGTTAGAAAGAAGCATGAAAGAAGTAAGAAAGAAGAAAGAAAGAAATAAGAAAGAAGTAAGAAACAAGTAAGAAAGAAGTAAGAAAGAAAGAAGAAAGAAGTAAGAAAGAAGTAAGAAAGAAGTAATAAAGAAGTAAGAAAGAAGAAAGAAAGAAGTAAGAAAGAAGAAAGAAAGAAGTAAGAAAGAAGTAAAAAAGTAGTAAGAAAGAAGTACGAAAGAAATAAGAAAGAATTAAGAAAGAAAGAAGTAAGAAAGAAGTAAGAAAGAAAGAAGAAAGAAGTAAGAAAGAAGTAAGAAAGAAGTAAGAAAGAAGTAAGAAAGAAGAAGTAAGAAAGAAAGAAAGAAGTAAGAAATAAGAAAGAAAGAAGTAAGAAAGAAGTAAGAAAGAAGTAAGAAAGAAGTAAGAAAGAAAGAAGATAGAAGTAAGAAAGAAGTAAGAAAGAAGTAAGAAGGAATGAAGAAAGAAGTAAGAAAGAAGAAAGAAAGTAGTGAGAAAGAAAGAAGAAAGAAAGAAGTAAGAAAGAAGAAATAAAGAAGTAAGAAAAAAGTTAGAAAGAAGAAAGAAAGAAGTAAGAAAGAAAGAAGAAAGAAGTAAGAAAGAAGTAAGAAAGAAGTAAGAAAGAAGTACGAAAGAAGTAAGAAAGAATTAAGAAAGAAAGAAGTAAGAAAGAAGTAAGAAAGAAAGAAGAGAGAAGTAAGAAAGAAGTAAGAAAGAAGTAAGAAAGAAGTAAGAAATAAGTAAGAAAGAAGAAAATAGAAGTTAGAAAGAAGTAAGAAAGAAGTAAGAAAGAAGTAAGAAAGAAAGAAGAAAGAAGAAAGAAAGAAGTAAGAAAAAGTATGAAAGAAGTAAGAAAGAAGAAAGAAAGAAGTAAGAAAGAAGTAAGAAAGAAGTAAGAAAGAAATAAGAAAGAAAGAAGAAAGAAGAAAGAAAGAATTAGGAAAGAAGTAAGAAAGAAGTAAGAAAGAAGTAATAAAGAATTAAGAAGGAATGAAGAAAGAAGTAAGAAAGAAGAAAGAACGAAGTAAGAAAGAAGTAAGAAAGAAGTAAGAAACAAGTATGAAAGAAGTAAGAAAGAAGAAAGAAAGAAATAAGAAAGAAGTAAGAAACAAGTAAGAAAGAAGTAAGAAAGAAAGAAGAAAGAAGAAAGAAAGAAGTAAGAAAGAAGTAAGAAAGAAGTAAGAAGGAATGAAGAAAGTTGTAAGAAAGAAGTAAGAAAGAAGTAAGAAAGAAGTAAGAAAGAAGTAAGAAAGAAGTAAGAAAGAAGAAAGAAACTAGTAAGAAAGAAGGAAGAAAGAAGAAAGAAAGAAGTAAGAAAGAAAGAAAGAAGAAAGAAGTAAGAAAGAAGAAAAAAGAAGTTAGAAAGAAGAAAGAAGTAAGAAAGAAGTAAGAAAGAAGTAAGAAAGAAAGAAGAAAGAAGTAAGAAAGAAGTAAGAAAAAGTATGAAAGAAGTAAGAAAGAAGAAAGAAAGAAGTAGGAAAGAAGTAAGAAAGAAGTAAGAAAGAAGTAATAAAGAATTTAGAAGGAATGAAGAAAGAAGTAAGAAAGAAGAAAGAACGAAGTAAAAAAGAAGTAAGAAAGAAGAAAGAAGTATGAAAGAAAGTTGAAAGAAGTAAGAAAGAAGTTAGAAAGAAGTATGAAAGAAGTAAGAAAGAAGAAAGAAAGAAATAAGAAAGAAGTAAGAAACAAGTAAGAAAGAAGTAAGAAAGAAAGAAGAAAGAAGAAAGAAAGAAGTAAGAAAGAAGAAAGAAGTAAGAAAGAAGTACGAAAGTTGTAAGAAAGAATTAAGAAAGAAAGAAGTAAGAAAGAGGTAAGAAAGAAAGAAGAAAGAAGTAAGAAAGAAGTAAGAAAGAAGTAAGAAAGAAAGAAGAAAGAAGTAAGAAAGAAGTAAGAAAGAAGTAAGAAAGAAGTAAGAAAGAAGTAAGAAAGAAGAAAGAAAGAAGTAAGAAAGAAGAAAGAAAGAAGTAAGAAAGAAGTAAGAAAGAAGTAAGAAAGAAGTAAGAAAGAAAGAATAAAGAAGTAAGAAAGAAGTGAGAAAGAAGTAAGAAAGAAGTAAGAAAGGAGAAAAAAGAAGTTAGAAAGAAGTAAGAAAGAAGTAAGAAAGAAGTAAGAAAGAAGTAAGAAAGAAGTAAGAAAGAAGTAAGAAAGAAGTAAGAAAGGAGTAAAAAAGAAGTATGAAAGATATAAGAAAGAAGAAAGAAAGAAGTAAGAAAGAAGAAAGAAAGAAGTAAGAAAGAAGAAAGAAAGAAGTAAGAAGTAAGAAAGAAGTAAGAAAGAAAGAAGAAAGAAGTAAGAAAGAAGTAAGAAAGAAGTAAGAAAGAAGTAAGAAAGAAGAAAGAAAGAAGTAAGAAAGAAGAAAGAAAGAAGTAAGAAAGAAGTAAGAAAGAAGTAAGAAAGAAGTAAGAAAGAAAGAAGAAAGAAGTAAGAAAGAAGTAAGAAAGAAGAAAGAAAGTAGTAAGAAAGAAAGAAGAAAGAAAGAAGTAAGAAAGAAGAAATAAAGAAGTAAGAAAGAAGTAAGAAAGAAGAAAGAAAGAAGTAAGAAAGAAAGAAGAAAGAAGTAAGAAAGAAGTAAGAAAGAAGTAAGAAAGAAGTACGAAAGAAGTAAGAAAGAATTAAGAAAGAAAGAAGTAAGAAAGAAGTAAGAAAGAAAGAAGAAAGAAGTAAGAAAGAAGTAAGAAAGAAGTACGAAAGAAGTAAGAAAGAATTAAGAAAGAAAGAAGTATGAAAGAAGTAAGAAAGAAGTAAGGAAGAAGTAAGAAAGAAGAAAGGAAGTAGAAAGAAAGAATGAAGAAAGAAGTAAGAAAGAAGTAAGAGAGAAGTAAGAAAGAAGTAAGAAAGACGAAAGAAAGAAGTAAGAAAGAAGAAAGAAAGAAGTAAGAAAGAAGTAAGAAAGAAGTAATAAAGAAGTAAGAAAGAAAGAAGAAAGAAGTAAGAAAGAAATAAGAAAGAAAGAAGAAAGAAGAAATAAAGAAGTAGGAAAGAAGTAAGAAAGAAGTAAGAAAGAAGTAATAAAAAATTAAGAAGGAATGAAGAAAGAAGTAAGAAAGAAGAAAGAACGAAGTAAGAAAGAAGTAAGAAATAAGTAAGAAAGAAGTAAGAAAGAAAGTAGAAAGAAGTAAGAAAGAAGTAAGAAAGAAGTATGAAAGAAGTAAGAAAGAAGAAAGAAAGAAGTAAGAAAGAAGTAAGAAACAAGTAAGAAAGAAGTAAGAAAGAAAGAAGAAAGAAGAAAGAAAGAAGTAAGAAAGAAGTAAGAAAGAAGTAAGAAAGAAGTACCAAATTTGTAAGAAAGAATTAAGAAAGAAAGAAGTAAGAAAGAAGTAAGAAAGAAGAAAGAAGTAAGAAAGAAGTAAGAAAGAAGTAAGAAAGAAGTAAGAAAGAAAGAAGAAAGAAGTAAGAAAGAAGTAAGAAAGAAGTATGAAAGAAGTAAGAAAGAAGAAAGAAAGAAGTAAGAAAGAAGTAAGAAAGAAGTAAGAAGGAATGAAGAAAGGAGTTAGAAAGAAGAAAGAAAGAAGTAAGAAAGAAGTAAGAAAGAAGTAAGAAAGAAGTAAGAAAGAAGTAAGAAAGAAGTATGAAAGAAGTAAGAAAGAAGAAAGAAAGAAGTAAGAAAGAAGTAAGAAAGAAGTAAGAAGGAATGAAGAAAGGAGTTAGAAAGAAGAAAGAAAGAAGTAAGAAAGAAGTAAAAAAGTAGTAAGAAAGAAGTACGAAAGAAATAAGAAAGAATTAAGAAAGAAAGAAGTAAGAAAGAAGTAAGAAAGAAGTATGAAAGAAGTAAGAAAGAAGAAAGAAAGAAGTAAGAAAGAAGTAAGAAAGAAGTAAGAAGGAATGAAGAAAGGAGTTAGAAAGAAGAAAGAAAGAAGTAAGAAAGAAGTAAGAAAGAAGTAAGAAAGAAGTAAGAAAGAAGTATGAAAGAAGTAAGAAAGAAGAAAGAAAGAAGTAAGAAAGAAGTAAGAAAGAAGTAAGAAGGAATGAAGAAAGGAGTTAGAAAGAAGAAAGAAAGAAGTAAGAAAGAAGTAAAAAAGTAGTAAGAAAGAAGTACGAAAGAAATAAGAAAGAATTAAGAAAGAACGAAGTAAGAAAGAAGTAAGAAAGAAAGAAGAAAGAAGTAAGAAAGAAGTAAGAAAGAAGTAAGAAAGAAGTAAGAAAGAAGAAGTAAGAAAGAAAGAAAGAAGTAAGAAAGAAGTAAGAAAGAAGTAAGAAAGAAGTAAGAAAGAAAGAAGATAGAAGTAAGAAAGAAGTAGGAAAGAAGTAAGAAGGAATGAAGAAAGAAGTAAGAAAGAAGAAAGAAAGTAGTGAGAAAGAAAGAAGAAAGAAAGAAGTAAGAAAGAAGAAATAAAGAAGTAAGAAAAAAGTAAGAAAGAAGAAAGAAAGAAGTAAGAAAGAAAGAAGAAAGAAGTAAGAAAGAAGTAAGAAAGAAGTAAGAAAGAAGTACGAAAGAAGTAAGAAAGAATTATGAAAGAAAGAAGTAAGAAAGAAGTAAGAAAGAAAGAAGAGAGAAGTAAGAAAGAAGTAAGAAAGAAGTAAGAAAGAAGTAAGAAATAAGTAAGAAAGAAGAAAATAGAAGTTAGAAAGAAGTAAGAAAGAAGTAAGAAAGAAGTAAGAAAGAAATAAGAAAGAAAGAAGAAAGAAGAAAGAAAGAAGTAAGAAAAAGTATGAAAGAAGTAAGAAAGAAGAAAGAAAGAAGTAAGAAAGAAGTAAGAAAGAAGTAAGAAAGAAATAAGAAAGAAAGAAGAAAGAAGAAAGAAAGAATTAGGAAAGAAGTAAGAAAGAAGTAAGAAAGAAGTAATAAAGAATTAAGAAGGAATGAAGAAAGAAGTAAGAAAGAAGAAAGAATGAAGTAAGAAAGAAGTAAGAAAGAAGTAAGAAAGAAGTATGAAAGAAGTAAGAAAGAAGAAAGAAAGAAATAAGAAAGAAGTAAGAAACAAGTAAGAAAGAAGTAAGAAAGAAAGAAGAAAGAAGAAAGAAAGAAGTAAGAAAGAAGTAAGAAAGAAGTAAGAAGGAATGAAGAAAGTTGTAAGAAAGAAGTAAGAAAGAAGTAAGAAAGAAGTAAGAAAGAAGTAAGAAAGAAGTAAGAAAGAAGAAAGAAACTAGTAAGAAAGAAGGAAGAAAGAAGAAAGAAAGAAGTAAGAAAGAAAGAAAGAAGAAAGAAGTAAGAAAGAAGAAAAAAGAAGTTAGAAAGAAGAAAGAAGTAAGAAAGAAGTAAGAAAGAAGTAAGAAAGAAAGAAGAAAGAAGTAAGAAAGAAGTAAGAAAAAGTATGAAAGAAGTAAGAAAGAAGAAAGAAAGAAGTAGGAAAGAAGTAAGAAAGAAGTAAGAAAGAAGTAATAAAGAATTTAGAAGGAATGAAGAAAGAAGTAAGAAAGAAGAAAGAAAGTAGTGAGAAAGAAAGAAGAAAGAAAGAAGTAAGAAAGAAGAAATAAAGAAGTAAGAAAAAAAGTAAGAAAGAAGAAAGAAAGAAGTAAGAAAGAAAGAAGAAAGAAGTAAGAAAGAAGTAAGAAAGAAGTAAGAAAGAAGTAAGAAAGAAAGAAGAAAGAAGTAAGAAAGAAGTAAGAAAGAAGTAAGAAAGAAGTAAGAAAGAAGAAAGAAAGAAGTAAGAAAGAAGAAAGAAAGAAGTAAGAAAGAAGAAATAAAGAAGTAAGAAAGAAGTAAGAAAGAAGTAAGAAAGAAGTAAGAAAGAAAGAAGAAAGAAGTAAGAAAGAAGTGAGAAAGAAGTAAGAAATAAGTAAGAAAGGAGAAAAAAGAAGTTAGAAAGAAGTAAGAAAGAAGTAAGAAAGAAGTAAGAAAGAAGTAAGAAAGGAGTAAAAAAGAAGTATGAAAGAAGTAAGAAAGAAGAAAGAAAGAAGTAAGAAAGAAGAAAGAAAGAAGTAAGAAAGAAGAAAGAAAGAAGTAAGAAAGAAGTAAGAAAGAAGTATGAAAGAAGTAAGAAAGAAGAAAGAAAGAAGTAAGAAAGAAGTAAGAAAGAAGTAAGAAGGAATGAAGAAAGGAGTTAGAAAGAAGAAAGAAAGAAGTAAGAAAGAAGTAAAAAAGTAGTAAGAAAGAAGTACGAAAGAAATAAGAAAGAATTTAGAAAGAAAGAAGTAAGAAAGAAGTAAGAAAGAAGTAAGAAGGAATGAAGAAAGGAGTTAGAAAGAAGAAAGAAAGAAGTAAGAAAGAAGTAAGAAAGAAGTAAGAAAGAAGTAAGAAAGAAGTATGAAAGAAGTAAGAAAGAAGAAAGAAAGAAGTAAGAAAGAAGTAAGAAAGAAGTAAGAAGGAATGAAGAAAGGAGTTAGAAAGAAGAAAGAAAGAAGTAAGAAAGAAGTAAAAAAGTAGTAAGAAAGAAGTACGAAAGAAATAAGAAAGAATTAAGAAAGAAAGAAGTAAGAAAGAAGTAAGAAAGAAAGAAGAAAGAAGTAAGAAAGAAGTAAGAAAGAAGTAAGAAAGAAGTAAGAAAGAAGAAGTAAGAAAGAAAGAAAGAAGTAAGAAATAAGAAAGAAAGAAGTAAGAAAGAAGTAAGAAAGAAGTAAGAAAGAAGTAAGAAAGAAAGAAGATAGAAGTAAGAAAGAAGTAAGAAAGAAGTAAGAAGGAATGAAGAAAGAAGTAAGAAAGAAGAAAGAAAGTAGTGAGAAAGAAAGAAGAAAGAAAGAAGTAAGAAAGAAGAAATAAAGAAGTAAGAAAAAAGTAAGAAAGAAGAAAGAAAGAAGTAAGAAAGAAAGAAGAAAGAAGTAAGAAAGAAGTAAGAAAGAAGTAAGAAAGAAGTACGAAAGAAGTAAGAAAGAATTAAGAAAGAAAGAAGTAAGAAAGAAGTAAGAAAGAAAGAAGAGAGAAGTAAGAAAGAAGTAAGAAAGAAGTAAGAAAGAAGTAAGAAATAAGTAAGAAAGAAGAAAATAGAAGTTAGAAAGAAGTAAGAAAGAAGTAAGAAAGAAGTAAGAAAGAAATAAGAAAGAAAGAAGAAAGAAGAAAGAAAGAAGTAAGAAAAAGTATGAAAGAAGTAAGAAAGAAGAAAGAAAGAAGTAAGAAAGAAGTAAGAAAGAAGTAAGAAAGAAATAAGAAAGAAAGAAGAAAGAAGAAAGAAAGAATTAGGAAAGAAGTAAGAAAGAAGTAAGAAAGAAGTAATAAAGAATTAAGAAGGAATGAAGAAAGAAGTAAGAAAGAAGAAAGAACGAAGTAAGAAAGAAGTAAGAAAGAAGTAAGAAAGAAGTATGAAAGAAGTAAGAAAGAAGAAAGAAAGAAATAAGAAAGAAGTAAGAAACAAGTAAGAAAGAAGTAAGAAAGAAAGAAGAAAGAAGAAAGAAAGAAGTAAGAAAGAAGTAAGAAAGAAGTAAGAAGGAATGAAGAAAGTTGTAAGAAAGAAGTAAGAAAGAAGTAAGAAAGAAGTAAGAAAGAAGTAAGAAAGAAGTAAGAAAGAAGAAAGAAACTAGTAAGAAAGAAGGAAGAAAGAAGAAAGAAAGAAGTAAGAAAGAAAGAAAGAAGAAAGAAGTAAGAAAGAAGAAAAAAGAAGTTAGAAAGAAGAAAGAAGTAAGAAAGAAGTAAGAAAGAAGTAAGAAAGAAAGATGAAAGAAGTAAGAAAGAAGTAAGAAAAAGTATGAAAGAAGTAAGAAAGAAGAAAGAAAGAAGTAGGAAAGAAGTAAGAAAGAAGTAAGAAAGAAGTAATAAAGAATTTAGAAGGAATGAAGAAAGAAGTAAGAAAGAAGAAAGAAAGTAGTGAGAAAGAAGAAAGAAAGAAGTAAGAAAGAAGAAATAAAGAAGTAAGAAAAAAGTAAGAAAGAAGAAAGAAAGAAGTAAGAAAGAAAGAAGAAAGAAGTAAGAAAGAAGTAAGAAGGAAGTAAGAAAGAAGTAAGAAAGAAAGAAGAAAGAAGTAAGAAAGAAGTAAGAAAGAAGTAAGAAAGAAGTAAGAAAGAAGTAAGAAAGAAGAAAGAAAGAAGTAAGAAAGAAGAAATAAAGAAGTAAGAAAGAAGTAAGAAAGAAGTAAGAAAGAAGTAAGAAAGAAAGAAGAAAGAAGTAAGAAAGAAGTGAGAAAGAAGTAAGAAATAAGTAAGAAAGGAGAAAAAAGAAGTTAGAAAGAAGTAAGAAAGAAGTAAGAAAGAAGTAAGAAAGAAGTAAGAAAGGAGTAAAAAAGAAGTATGAAAGAAGTAAGAAAGAAGAAAGAAAGAAGTAAGAAAGAAGAAAGAAAGAAGTAAGAAAGAAGAAAGAAAGAAGTAAGAAAGAAGTAAGAAAGAAAGAAGAAAGAAGTAAGAAAGAAGTACGAAAGAAGTAAGAAAGAATTAAGAAAGAAAGAAGTAAGAAAGAAGTAAGAAAGAAGAAAGAAGTAAGAAAGAAGTAAGAAAGAAGTAAGAAAGAAGTAAGAAAGAAAGAAGAAAGAAGTAAGAAAGAAGTAAGAAAGAAGTATGAAAGAAGTAAGAAAGAAGAAAGAAAGAAGTAAGAAAGAAGTAAGAAAGAAGTAAGAAGGAATGAAGAAAGGAGTTAGAAAGAAGAAAGAAAGAAGTAAGAAAGAAGTAAGAAAGAAGTAAGAAAGAAGTAAGAAAGAAGTATGAAAGAAGTAAGAAAGAAGAAAGAAAGAAGTAAGAAAGAAGTAAGAAAGAAGTAAGAAGGAATGAAGAAAGGAGTTAGAAAGAAGAAAGAAAGAAGTAAGAAAGAAGTAAGAAAGAAGTAAGAAAGAAGTAAAAAAGAAAGAAGAAAGAAGTAAGAAAGAAGTAAGAAAGAAGTACGAAAGAAGTAAGAAAGAATTAAGAAAGAAAGAAGTAAGAAAGAAGTAAGAAAGAAAGAAGAAAGAAGTAAGAAAGAAGTAAGAAAGAAGTATGAAAGAAGTAAGAAAGAAAGAAGAAAGAAGTAAGAAAGAAGTAAGAAAGAAGTATGAAAGAAGTAAGAAAGACGAAAGAAAGAAGTAATAAATAAGTAAGAAAGAAGTAAGAAAGAAGTAAGAAAGAAGTAAGAAAGAAAGAAGAAAGAAGTAAGAAAGAAGTAAGAAAGAAGTAAGAAAGAAGTAAGAAAGAAGTACGAAAGAAGTAAGAAAGAATTAAGAAAGAAAGAATAAGAAAGAAGTAAGAAACAAAGAAGAAAGAAGTAAGAAAGAAGTAAGAAAGAAGTAAGAAAGAAGTAAGAAAGAAGTAAGAAAGAAGTAAGAAAGAAGAAAGAAAGAAGTAAGAAAGAAGAAAGAAAGAAGTAAGAAAGAAGTAAGAAAGAAGTAAGAAAGAAGTAAGAAAGAAAGAAGAAAGAAGTAAGAAAGAAGTAAGAAAGAAGTAAGAAGGAATGAAGAAAGAAGTAAGAAAGAAGAAAGAAAGTAGTAAGAAAGAAAGAAGAAAGAAAGAAGTAAGAAAGAAGAAATAAAGAAGTAAGAAAGAAGTAAGAAAGAAGAAAGAAAGAAGTAAGAAAGAAAGAAGAAAGAAGTAAGAAAGAAGTAAGAAAGAAGTAAGAAAGAAGTACGAAAGAAGTAAGAAAGAATTAAGAAAGAAAGAAGTAAGAAAGAAGTAAGAAAGAAAGAAGAAAGAAGTAAGAAAGAAGTAAGAAAGAAAGAAGAAAGAAGTAAGAAAGAAGTAAGAAAGAAGTACGAAAGAAGTAAGAAAGAATTAAGAAAGAAAGAAGTATGAAAGAAGTAAGAAAGAAGAAAGAAGTAAGAAAGAAGTAAGAAAGAAGTATGAGAGAAGTAAGAAAGAAGAAAGAAAGAAGTAAGAAAGAAGTAAGAAATAAGTAAGAAAGAAGTAATAAAGAAGTAAGAAAGAATTAAGAAAGAAAGAAGAAAGAAGTAAGAAAGAAGAAAGAAGTAAGAAAGAAGTAAGAAGGAATGAAGAAAGAAGTAAGAAAGAAGAAAGAAGTAAGAAAGAAGTAAGAAAGAAAGAAGTAAGAAAGAAATAAGAAAGAAGTAAGAAAATAGAAAAAAGTAGTTAGAAAGAAGTAAGAAAGAAGTAAGAAAGAAGTAAGAAAGAAGAAAGAAAGAAGAAAGAAAGAAAGAAGAAAGAAGTAAGAAAGAAGTAAGAGAGTAGTAAGAAAGAAGTAAGAAAGAAGTAAGAAATAAGTAAGAAGGAATGAAGAAAGAAGTAAGAAAGAAGTAAGAAAGAAGAAAGAAAGAAGTAAGAAAGAAGAAAGAAAGAAGTAAGAAAGAAGTAAGAAAGAAGTAAGAAAGAAGTAAGAAAGAAAGAAGAAAGAAGTAAGAAAGAAGTAAGAAAGAAATAAGAAAGAAAGAAGAAAGAAGAAAGAAAGAAGTAGGAAAGAAGTAAGAAAGAAGTAAGAAAGAAGTAATAAAAAATTAAGAAGGAATGAAGAAAGAAGTAAGAAAGAAGAAAGAACGAAGTAAGAAAGAAGTAAGAAAGAAGTAAGAAAGAAGTAAGAAAGAAAGTAGAAAGAAGTAAGAAAGAAGTAAGAAACAAGTAAGAAAGAAGTAAGAAAGAATTAAGAAAGAAAGAAGTAAGAAAGAAGTAAGAAAGAATTAAGAAAGAAAGAAGTAAGAAAGAAGTAAGAAAGAAGTAAGAAAGAAGTAAGAAAGTAGAAAAAAGTAGTTAGAAAGAAGTAAGAAAGAAGTAAGAAAGAAGTAAGAAAGAAGAAAGGAAGTAGAAAGAAAGAATGAAGAAAGAAGTAATAAAGAAGTAAGAGAGAAGTAAGAAAGAAGTAAGAAAGACGAAAGAAAGAAGTAAGAAAGAAGAAAGAAAGAAGTAAGAAAGAAGTAAGAAAGAAGTAATAAAGAAGTAAGAAAGAAAGAATAAAGAAGTAAGAAAGAAGTGAGAAAGAAGTAAGAAAGAAGTAAGAAAGGAGAAAAAAGAAGTTAGAAAGAAGTAAGAAAGAAGTAAGAAAGAAGTAAGAAAGAAGAAAGAAAGAAGTAAGAAAGAAGAAAGAAAGAAGTAAGAAAGAAGTAAGAAAGAAGTAAGAAAGAAGTAAGAAAGAAAGAAGAAAGAAGTAAGAAAGAAGTAAGAAAGAAGAAAGAAAGTAGTAAGAAAGAAAGAAGAAAGAAAGAAGTAAGAAAGAAGAAATAAAGAAGTAAGAAAGAAGTAAGAAAGAAGAAAGAAAGAAGTAAGAAAGAAAGAAGAAAGAAGTAAGAAAGAAGTAAGAAAGAAGTAAGAAAGAAGTACGAAAGAAGTAAGAAAGAATTAAGAAAGAAAGAAGTAAGAAAGAAGTAAGAAAGAAAGAAGAAAGAAGTAAGAAAGAAGTAAGAAAGAAGTACGAAAGAAGTAAGAAAGAATTAAGAAAGAAAGAAGTATGAAAGAAGTAAGAAAGAAGTAAGGAAGAAGTAAGAAAGAAGAAAGGAAGTAGAAAGAAAGAATGAAGAAAGAAGTAAGAAAGAAGTAAGAGAGAAGTAAGAAAGAAGTAAGAAAGACGAAAGAAAGAAGTAAGAAAGAAGTAAGAAAGAAGTAAGAAAGAAGTAAGAAAGAAGTAATAAAGAAGTAAGAAAGAAAGAAGAAAGAAGTAAGAAAGAAATAAGAAAGAAAGAAGAAAGAAGAAATAAAGAAGTAGGAAAGAAGTAAGAAAGAAGTAAGAAAGAAGTAATAAAAAATTAAGAAGGAATGAAGAAAGAAGTAAGAAAGAAGAAAGAACGAAGTAAGAAAGAAGTAAGAACTAAGTAAGAAAGAAGTAAGAAAGAAAGTAGAAAGAAGTAAGAAAGAAGTAAGAAAGAAGTATGAAAGAAGTAAGAAAGAAGAAAGAAAGAAGTAAGAAAGAAGTAAGAAACAAGTAAGAAAGAAGTAAGAAAGAAAGAAGAAAGAAGAAAGAAAGAAGTAAGAAAGAAGTAAGAAAGAAGTAAGAAAGAAGTACCAAAGTTGTAAGAAAGAATTAAGAAAGAAAGAAGTAAGAAAGAGGTAAGAAAGAAAGAAGAAAGAAGTAAGAAAGAAGTAAGAAAGAAGTAAGAAAGAAAGAAGAAAGAAGTAAGAAAGAAGTAAGAAAGAAGTAAGAAAGAAGTAAGAAAGAAGAAAGAAAGAAGTAAGAAAGAAGAAATAAAGAAGTAAGAAAGAAGTAAGAAAGAAGTAAGAAAGAAGTAAGAAAGAAAGAAGAAAGAAGTAAGAAAGAAGTGAGAAAGAAGTAAGAAATAAGTAAGAAAGGAGAAAAAAGTAGTTAGAAAGAAGTAAGAAAGAAGTAAGGAAGAAGTAAGAAAGAAGTAAGAAAGGAGTAAAAAAGAAGTATGAAAGAAGTAAGAAAGAAGAAAGAAAGAAGTAAGAAAGAAGAAAGAAAGAAGTAAGAAAGAAGAAAGAAAGAAGTAAGAAAGAAGTAAGAAAGAAAGAAGAAAGAAGTAAGAAAGAAGTACGAAAGAAGTAAGAAAGAATTAAGAAAGAAAGAAGTAAGAAAGAAGTAAGAAAGAAGAAAGAAGTAAGAAAGAAGTAAGAAAGAAGTAAGAAAGAAGTAAGAAAGAAAGAAGAAAGAAGTAAGAAAGAAGTAAGAAAGAAGTATGAAAGAAGTAAGAAAGAATAAAGAAAGAAGTAAGAAAGAAGTAAGAAAGAAATAAGAAGGAATGAAGAAAGGAGTTAGAAAGAAGAAAGAAAGAAGTAAGAAAGAAGTAAGAAAGAAGTAAGAAAGAAGTAAGAAAGAAGTATGAAAGAAGTAAGAAAGAAGAAAGAAAGAAGTAAGAAAGAAGTAAGAAAGAAGTAAGAAGGAATGAAGAAAGGAGTTAGAAAGAAGAAAGAAAGAAGTAAGAAAGAAGTAAGAAAGAAGTAAGAAAGAAGTAAGAAAGAAGTAAAAAAGAAAGAAGAAAGAAGTAAGAAAGAAGTAAGAAAGAAGTACGAAAGAAGTAAGAAAGAATTAAGAAAGAAAGAAGTAAGAAAGAAGTAAGAAAGAAAGAAGAAAGAAGTAAGAAAGAAGTAAGAAAGAAGTATGAAAGAAGTAAGAAAGAAAGAAGAAAGAAGTAAGAAAGAAGTAAGAAAGAAGTATGAAAGAAGTAAGAAAGACGAAAGAAAGAAGTAATAAATAAGTAAGAAAGAAGTTAGAAAGAAGTAAGAAAGAAGTAAGAAAGAAAGAAGAAAGAAGTAAGAAAGAAGTAAGAAAGAAGTAAGAAAGAAGTACGAAAGAAGTAAGAAGGAATTAAGAAAGAAAGAAGTAAGAAAGAAGTAAGAAACAAAGAAGAAAGAAGTAAGAAAGAAGTAAGAAAGAAGTAATAAAGAAGTAAGAAAGAAGTAAGAAAGAAGTAAGAAAGAAGAAAGAAAGAAGTAAGAAAGAAGAAAGAAAGAAGTAAGAAAGAAGTAAGAAAGAAGTAAGAAAGAAGTAAGAAAGAAAGAAGAAAGAAGTAAGAAAGAAGTAAGAAAGAAGTAAGAAGGAATGAAGAAAGAAGTAAGAAAGAAGAAAGAAA
The DNA here is from genome assembly GCF_036013475.1 of Columba livia. Lineage (NCBI taxonomy): Eukaryota > Metazoa > Chordata > Aves > Columbiformes > Columbidae > Columba > Columba livia. Next base: position 20,691 of record NW_027043038.1, on the reverse strand, counting down.
GTAGTAAGAAAGAAAGAAGAAAGAAAGAAGTAAGAAAGAAGAAATAAAGAAGTAAGAAAGAAGTAAGAAAGAAGAAAGAAAGAAGTAAGAAAGAAAGAAGAAAGAAGTAAGAAAGAAGTAAGAAAGAAGTAAGAAAGAAGTACGAAAGAAGTAAGAAAGAATTAAGAAAGAAAGAAGTAAGAAAGAAGTAAGAAAGAAAGAAGAAAGAAGTAAGAAAGAAGTAAGAAAGAAGTACGAAAGAAGTAAGAAAGAATTAAGAAAGAAAGAAGTATGAAAGAAGTAAGAAAGAAGAAAGAAGTAAGAAAGAAGTAAGAAAGAAGTATGAGAGAAGTAAGAAAGAAGAAAGAGAGAAGTAAGAAAGAAGTAAGAAATAAGTAAGAAAGAAGTAATAAAGAAGTAAGAAAGAATTAAGAAAGAAAGAAGAAAGAAGTAAGAAAGAAGAAAGAAGTAAGAAAGAAGTAAGAAGGAATGAAGAAAGAAGTAAGAAAGAAGAAAGAAGTAAGAAAGAAGTAAGAAAGAAAGAAGTAAGAAAGAAATAAGAAAGAAGTAAGAAAATAGAAAAAAGTAGTTAGAAAGAAGTAAGAAAGAAGTAAGAAAGAAGTAAGAAAGAAGAAAGAAAGAAGAAAGAAAGAAAGAAGAAAGAAGTAAGAAAGAAGTAAGAGAGTAGTAAGAAAGAAGTAAGAAAGAAGTAAGAAATAAGTAAGAAGGAATGAAGAAAGAAGTAAGAAAGAAGTAAGAAAGAAGAAAGAAAGAAGTAAGAAAGAAGAAAGAAAGAAGTAAGAAAGAAGTAAGAAAGAAGTAAGAAAGAAGTAAGAAAGAAAGAAGAAAGAAGTAAGAAAGAAATAAGAAAGAAAGAAGAAAGAAGAAAGAGAGAAGTAGGAAAGAAGTAAGAAAGAAGTAATAAAAAATTAAGAAGGAATGAAGAAAGAAGTAAGAAAGAAGAAACAACGAAGTAAGAAAGAAGTAAGAAAGAAGTAAGAAAGAAGTAAGAAAGAAAGTAGAAAGAAGTAAGAAAGAAGTAAGAAACAAGTAAGAAAGAAGTAAGAAAGAATTAAGAAAGAAAGAAGTAAGAAAGAAGTAAGAAAGAATTAAGAAAGAAAGAAGTAAGAAAGAAGTAAGAAAGAAAGAAGAAAGAAGTAAGAAAGAAGTAAGAAAGAAGTACGAAAGAAGTAAGAAAGAATTAAGAAAGAAAGAAGTATGAAAGAAGTAAGAAAGAAGTAAGAAAGTAGAAAAAAGTAGTTAGAAAGAAGTAAGAAAGAAGTAAGAAAGAAGTAAGAAAGAAGAAAGGAAGTAGAAAGAAAGAATGAAGAAAGAAGTAAGAAAGAAGTAAGAGAGAAGTAAGAAAGAAGTAAGAAAGACGAAAGAAAGAAGTAAGAAAGAAGAAAGAAAGAAGTAAGAAAGAAGTAAGAAAGAAGTAATAAAGAAGTAAGAAAGAAAGAAGAAAGAAGTAAGAAAGAAATAAGAAAGAAAGAACAAAGAAGAAATAAAGAAGTAGGAAAGAAGTAAGAAAGAAGTAAGAAAGAAGTAATAAAAAATTAAGAAGGAATGAAGAAAGAAGTAAGAAAGAAGAAAGAACGAAGTAAGAAAGAAGTAAGAAATAAGTAAGAAAGAAGTAAGAAAGAAAGTAGAAAGAAGTAAGAAAGAAAGAAGAAAGAAGTAAGAAAGAAGTAAGAAAGAAGTATGAAAGAAGTAAGAAAGAATAAAGAAAGAAGTAAGAAAGAAGTAAGAAAGAAGTAAGAAGGAATGAAGAAAGGAGTTAGAAAGAAGAAAGAAAGAAGTAAGAAAGAAGTAAGAAAGAAGTAAGAAAGAAGTAAGAAAGAAGTATGAAAGAAGTAAGAAAGAAGAAAGAAAGAAGTAAGAAAGAAGTAAGAAAGAAGTAAGAAGGAATGAAGAAAGGAGTTAGAAAGAAGAAAGAAAGAAGTAAGAAAGAAGTAAGAAAGAAGTAAGAAAGAAGTAAGAAAGAAGTAAAAAAGAAAGAAGAAAGAAGTAAGAAAGAAGTAAGAAAGAAGTACGAAAGAAGTAAGAAAGAATTAAGAAAGAAAGAAGTAAGAAAGAAGTAAGAAAGAAAGAAGAAAGAAGTAAGAAAGAAGTAAGAAAGAAGTATGAAAGAAGTAAGAAAGAAAGAAGAAAGAAGTAAGAAAGAAGTAAGAAAGAAGTATGAAAGAAGTAAGAAAGACGAAAGAAAGAAGTAATAAATAAGTAAGAAAGAAGTAAGAAAGAAGTAAGAAAGAAGTAAGAAAGAAAGAAGAAAGAAGTAAGAAAGAAGTAAGAAAGAAGTAAGAAAGAAGTAAGAAAGAAGTACGAAAGAAGTAAGAAAGAATTAAGAAAGAAAGAAGTAAGAAAGAAGTAAGAAACAAAGAAGAAAGAAGTAAGAAAGAAGTAAGAAAGAAGTAAGAAAGAAGTAAGAAAGAAGTAAGAAAGAAGTAAGAAAGAAGAAAGAAAGAAGTAAGAAAGAAGAAAGAAAGAAGTAAGAAAGAAGTAAGAAAGAAGTAAGAAAGAAGTAAGAAAGAAAGAAGAAAGAAGTAAGAAAGAAGTAAGAAAGAAGTAAGAAGGAATGAAGAAAGAAGTAAGAAAGAAGAAAGAAAGTAGTAAGAAAGAAAGAAGAAAGAAAGAAGTAAGAAAGAAGAAATAAAGAAGTAAGAAAGAAGTAAGAAAGAAGAAAGAAAGAAGTAAGAAAGAAAGAAGAAAGAAGTAAGAAAGAAGTAAGAAAGAAGTAAGAAAGAAGTACGAAAGAAGTAAGAAAGAATTAAGAAAGAAAGAAGTAAGAAAGAAGTAAGAAAGAAAGAAGAAAGAAGTAAGAAAGAAGTAAGAAAGAAGTACGAAAGAAGTAAGAAAGAATTAAGAAAGAAAGAAGTATGAAAGAAGTAAGAAAGAAGAAAGAAGTAAGAAAGAAGTAAGAAAGAAGTATGAGAGAAGTAAGAAAGAAGAAAGAAAGAAGTAAGAAAGAAGTAAGAAATAAGTAAGAAAGAAGTAATAAAGAAGTAAGAAAGAATTAAGAAAGAAAGAAGAAAGAAGTAAGAAAGAAGAAAGAAGTAAGAAAGAAGTAAGAAGGAATGAAGAAAGAAGTAAGAAAGAAGAAAGAAGTAAGAAAGAAGTAAGAAAGAAAGAAGTAAGAAAGAAATAAGAAAGAAGTAAGAAAATAGAAAAAAGTAGTTAGAAAGAAGTAAGAAAGAAGTAAGAAAGAAGTAAGAAAGAAGAAAGAAAGAAGTAAGAAAGAAGTAAGAAAGAAGTAAGAAAGAAGTAAGAGAGTAGTAAGAAAGAAGTAAGAAAGAAGTAAGAAATAAGTAAGAAGGAATGAAGAAAGAAGTAAGAAAGAAGTAAGAAAGAAGAAAGAAAGAAGTATGAAAGAAGAAAGAAAGAAGTAAGAAAGAAGTAAGAAAGAAGTAAGAAAGAAGTAAGAAAGAAAGAAGAAAGAAGTAAGAAAGAAGTAAGAAAGAAATAAGAAAGAAAGAAGAAAGAAGAAAGAGAGAAGTAGGAAAGAAGTAAGAAAGAAGTAAGAAAGAAGTAATAAAAAATTAAGAAGGAATGAAGAAAGAAGTAAGAAAGAAGAAAGAACGAAGTAAGAAAGAAGTAAGAAAGAAGTAAGAAAGAAGTAAGAAAGAAAGTAGAAAGAAGTAAGAAAGAAGTAAGAAACAAGTAAGAAAGAAGTAAGAAAGAATTAAGAAAGAAAGAAGTAAGAAAGAAGTAAGAAAGAATTAAGAAAGAAAGAAGTAAGAAAGAAGTAAGAAAGAAAGAAGAAAGAAGTAAGAAAGAAGTAAGAAAGAAGTACGAAAGAAGTAAGAAAGAATTAAGAAAGAAAGAAGTATGAAAGAAGTAAGAAAGAAGTAAGAAAGTAGAAAAAAGTAGTTAGAAAGAAGTAAGAAAGAAGTAAGAAAGAAGTAAGAAAGAAGAAAGGAAGTAGAAAGAAAGAATGAAGAAAGAAGTAAGAAAGAAGTAAGAGAGAAGTAAGAAAGAAGTAAGAAAGACGAAAGAAAGAAGTAAGAAAGAAGAAAGAAAGAAGTAAGAAAGAAGTAAGAAAGAAGTAATAAAGAAGTAAGAAAGAAAGAAGAAAGAAGTAAGAAAGAAATAAGAAAGAAAGAAGAAAGAAGAAATAAAGAAGTAGGAAAGAAGTAAGAAAGAAGTAAGAAAGAAGTAATAAAAAATTAAGAAGGAATGAAGAAAGAAGTAAGAAAGAAGAAAGAACGAAGTAAGAAAGAAGTAAGAAATAAGTAAGAAAGAAGTAAGAAAGAAAGTAGAAAGAAGTAAGAAAGAAGTAAGAAAGAAGTATGAAAGAAGTAAGAAAGAAGAAAGAAAGAAGTAAGAAAGAAGTAAGAAACAAGTAAGAAAGAAGTAAGAAAGAAAGAAGAAAGAAGAAAGAAAGAAGTAAGAAAGAAGTAAGAAAGAAGTAAGAAAGAAGTACCAAAGTTGTAAGAAAGAATTAAGAAAGAAAGAAGTAAGAAAGAGGTAAGAAAGAAAGAAGAAAGAAGTAAGAAAGAAGTAAGAAAGAAGTAAGAAAGAAAGAAGAAAGAAGTAAGAAAGAAGTAAGAAAGAAGTAAGAAAGAAGTAAGAAAGAAGAAAGAAAGAAGTAAGAAAGAAGAAATAAAGAAGTAAGAAAGAAGTAAGAAAGAAGTAAGAAAGAAGTAAGAAAGAAAGAAGAAAGAAGTAAGAAAGAAGTGAGAAAGAAGTAAGAAATAAGTAAGAAAGGAGAAAAAAGAAGTTAGAAAGAAGTAAGAAAGAAGTAAGAAAGAAGTAAGAAAGAAGTAAGAAAGGAGTAAAAAAGAAGTATGAAAGAAGTAAGAAAGAAGAAAGAAAGAAGTAAGAAAGAAGAAAGAAAGAAGTAAGAAAGAAGAAAGAAAGAAGTAAGAAAGAAGTAAGAAAGAAAGAAGAAAGAAGTAAGAAAGAAGTACGAAAGAAGTAAGAAAGAATTAAGAAAGAAGTAAGAAGGAATGAAGAAAGGAGTTAGAAAGAAGAAAGAAAGAAGTAAGAAAGAAGTAAGAAAGAAGTAAGAAAGAAGTATGAAAGAAGTAAGAAAGAAGAAAGAAAGAAGTAAGAAAGAAGTAAGAAAGAAGTAAGAAGGAATGAAGAAAGGAGTTAGAAAGAAGAAAGAAAGAAGTAAGAAAGAAGTAAGAAAGAAGTAAGAAAGAAGTAAGAAAGAAGTAAAAAAGAAAGAAGAAAGAAGTAAGAAAGAAGTACGAAAGAAGTAAGAAAGAATTAAGAAAGAAAGAAGTAAGAAAGAAGTAAGAAAGAAAGAAGAAAGAAGTAAGAAAGAAGTAAGAAAGAAGTATGAAAGAAGTAAGAAACAAAGAAGAAAGAAGTAAGAAAGAAGTAAGAAAGAAGTATGAAAGAAGTAAGAAAGACGAAAGAAAGAAGTAATAAATAAGTAAGAAAGAAGTAAGAAATAAGTAAGAAAGAAGTAAGAAAGAAAGAAGAAAGAAGTAAGAAACAAAGAAGAAAGAAGAAAGAAGTAAGAAAGAAGTAAGAAAGAAGTAAGAAAGAAGTAAGAAAGAAGTAAGAAAGAAGTAAGAAAGAAGAAAGAAAGAAGTAAGAAAGAAGAAAGAAAGAAGTAAGAAAGAAGTAAGAAAGAAGTAAGAAAGAAAGAAGAAAGAAGTAAGAAAGAAGTAAGAAAGAAGTAAGAAGGAATGAAGAAAGAAGTAAGAAAGAAGAAAGAAAGTAGTAAGAAAGAAAGAAGAAAGAAAGAAGTAAGAAAGAAGAAATAAAGAAGTAAGAAAGAAGTAAGAAAGAAGAAAGAAAGAAGTAAGAAAGAAAGAAGAAAGAAGTAAGAAAGAAGTAAGAAAGAAGTACGAAAGAAGTAAGAAAGAATTAAGAAAGAAAGAAGTAAGAAAGAAGTAAGAAAGAAAGAAGAAAGAAGTAAGAAAGAAGTAAGAAAGAAGTACGAAAGAAGTAAGAAAGAATTAAGAAAGAAAGAAGTATGAAAGAAGTAAGAAAGAAGAAAGAAGTAAGAAAGAAGTAAGAAAGAAGTATGAGAGAAGTAAGAAAGAAGAAAGAAAGAAGTAAGAAAGAAGTAAGAAATAAGTAAGAAAGAAGTAATAAAGAAGTAAGAAAGAATTAAGAAAGAAAGAAGAAAGAAGTAAGAAAGAAGTAAGAAAGAAGTAAGAAAGAAGTAAGAAGGAATGAAGAAAGAAGTAAGAAAGAAGAAAGAAGTAAGAAAGAAGTAAGAAAGAAAGAAGTAAGAAAGAAATAAGAAAGAAGTAAGAAAGAAGTAAGAGAGTAGTAAGAAAGAAGTAAGAAAGAAGTAAGAAATAAGTAAGAAGGAATGAAGAAAGAAGTAAGAAAGAAGTAAGAAAGAAGAAAGAAAGAAGTAAGAAAGAAGAAAGAAAGAAGTAAGAAAGAAGTAAGAAAGAAGTAAGAAAGAAGTAAGAAAGAAAGAAGAAAGAAGTAAGAAAGAAGTAAGAAAGAAATAAGAAAGAAAGAAGAAAGAAGAAAGAAAGAAGTAGGAAAGAAGTAAGAAAGAAGTAAGAAAGAAGTAATAAAAAATTAAGAAGGAATGAAGAAAGAAGTAAGAAAGAAGAAAGAACGAAGTAAGAAAGAAGTAAGAAAGAAGTAAGAAAGAAGTAAGAAAGAAGTAAGAAAGAAAGTAGAAAGAAGTAAGAAAGAAGTAAGAAACAAGTAAGAAAGAAGTAAGAAAGAAAGAAGAAAGAAGAAAGAAAGAAGTAAGAAAGAAGTAAGAAAGAAGTACGAAAGACGTAAGAAAGTATTAAGAAAGAAAGAAGTAAGAAAGAGGTAAGAAAGAAAGAAGAAAGAAGTAAGAAAGAAGTAAGAAAGAAGTAAGAAAGAAAGAAGAAAGAAGTAAGAAAGAAGTAAGAAAGAAGTAAGAAAGAAGTAAGAAAGAATTAAGAAAGAAGTAAGAAAGAAAGAAGAAAGAAGTAAGAAAGAAGTGAGAAAGAAGTAAGAAAGAAGTAAGAAAGGAGAAAAAAGAAGTTAGAAAGAAGTAAGAAAGAAGTAAGAAAGAAGTAAGAAAGGAGTAAGAAAGAAGTATGAAAGAAGTAAGAAAGAAGAAAGAAAGAAGTAAGAAAGAAGAAAGAAAGAAGTAAGAAAGAAGAAAGAAAGAAGTAAGAAAGAAGTAAGAAAGAAGTAAGAAAGAAAGAAGAAAGAAGTAAGAAAGAAGTAAGAAAGAAGTAAGAAAGAAGAAAGAAAGAAGTAAGAAAGAAGTAAGAAAGAAGTAAGAAAGAAGTAAGAAAGAAAGAAGAAAGAAGTAAGAAAGAAGTAAGAAAGAAGTAAGAAAGAAGAAAAAAGAAGTTAAAAGAAGTAAGAAAGAAGTAAGAAAGAAGTAAGAAAGAAGTAAGAAAGAAGTAAGAAAGAAGTATGAAAGAAGTAAGAAAGAAGAAAGAAAGAAGTAAGAAAGAAGTAAGAAAGAAGTAAGAAGGAATGAAGAAAGGAGTTAGAAAGAAGAAAGAAAGAAGTAAGAAAGATGTAAGAAAGAAGTAATAAAGAAGTAAGAAAGAAGTAAGAAGGAATGAAGAAAGAAGTAAGAAAGAAGAAAGAAAGTAGTAAGAAAGAAAGAAGAAAGAAAGAAGTAAGAAAGAAGAAATAAAGAAGTAAGAAAGAAGTAAGAAAGAAGAAAGAAAGAAGTAAGAAAGAAAGAAGAAAGAAGTAAGAAAGAAGTAAGAAAGAAGTACGAAAGAAGTAAGAAAGAATTAAGAAAGAAAGAAGTAAGAAAGAAGTAAGAAAGAAAGAAGAAAGAAGTAAGAAAGAAGTAAGAAAGAAGTACGAAAGAAGTAAGAAAGAATTAAGAAAGAAAGAAGTATGAAAGAAGTAAGAAAGAAGAAAGAAGTAAGAAAGAAGTAAGAAAGAAGTATGAGAGAAGTAAGAAAGAAGAAAGAAAGAAGTAAGAAAGAAGTAAGAAATAAGTAAGAAAGAAGTAATAAAGAAGTAAGAAAGAATTAAGAAAGAAAGAAGAAAGAAGTAAGAAAGAAGTAAGAAAGAAGTAAGAAAGAAGTAAGAAGGAATGAAGAAAGAAGTAAGAAAGAAGAAAGAAGTAAGAAAGAAGTAAGAAAGAAAGAAGTAAGAAAGAAATAAGAAAGAAGTAAGAAAGAAGTAAGAGAGTAGTAAGAAAGAAGTAAGAAAGAAGTAAGAAATAAGTAAGAAGGAATGAAGAAAGAAGTAAGAAAGAAGTAAGAAAGAAGAAAGAAAGAAGTAAGAAAGAAGAAAGAAAGAAGTAAGAAAGAAGTAAGAAAGAAGTAAGAAAGAAGTAAGAAAGAAAGAAGAAAGAAGTAAGAAAGAAGTAAGAAAGAAATAAGAAAGAAAGAAGAAAGAAGAAAGAAAGAAGTAGGAAAGAAGTAAGAAAGAAGTAAGAAAGAAGTAATAAAAAATTAAGAAGGAATGAAGAAAGAAGTAAGAAAGAAGAAAGAACGAAGTAAGAAAGAAGTAAGAAAGAAGTAAGAAAGAAGTAAGAAAGAAGTAAGAAAGAAAGTAGAAAGAAGTAAGAAAGAAGTAAGAAACAAGTAAGAAAGAAGTAAGAAAGAAAGAAGAAAGAAGAAAGAAAGAAGTAAGAAAGAAGTAAGAAAGAAGTAAGAAAGAAGTACGAAAGACGTAAGAAAGTATTAAGAAGAAAGAAGTAAGAAAGAGGTAAGAAAGAAAGAAGAAAGAAGTAAGAAAGAAGTAAGAAAGAAGTAAGAAAGAAAGAAGAAAGAAGTAAGAAAGAAGTAAGAAAGAAGTAAGAAAGAAGTAAGAAAGAATTAAGAAAGAAGTAAGAAAGAAAGAAGAAAGAAGTAAGAAAGAAGTGAGAAAGAAGTAAGAAAGAAGTAAGAAAGGAGAAAAAAGAAGTTAGAAAGAAGTAAGAAAGAAGTAAGAAAGAAGTAAGAAAGGAGTAAGAAAGAAGTATGAAAGAAGTAAGAAAGAAGAAAGAAAGAAGTAAGAAAGAAGAAAGAAAGAAGTAAGAAAGAAGAAAGAAAGAAGTAAGAAAGAAGTAAGAAAGAAGTAAGAAAGAAAGAAGAAAGAAGTAAGAAAGAAGTAAGAAAGAAGTAAGAAAGAAGAAAGAAAGAAGTAAGAAAGAAGTAAGAAAGAAGTAAGAAAGAAGTAAGAAAGAAAGAAGAAAGAAGTAAGAAAGAAGTAAGAAAGAAGTAAGAAAGAAGAAAAAAGAAGTTAAAAAGAAGTAAGAAAGAAGTAAGAAAGAAGTAAGAAAGAAGTAAGAAAGAAGTAAGAAAGAAGTATGAAAGAAGTAAGAAAGAAGAAAGAAAGAAGTAAGAAAGAAGTAAGAAAGAAGTAAGAAGGGAATGAAGAAAGGAGTTAGAAAGAAGAAAGAAAGAAGTAAGAAAGATGTAAGAAAGAAGTAATAAAGAGGTAAGAAAGAAGTAAGAAAAGAAGTAAGAAAGAAAGAAGTAAGAAAGAAGAAATAAAGTAGTAAGAAAGAAGTAAGAAAGAAGTAAGAAAAAAGTAAGAAAGAAGTAAGAAAGAAGTAAAGAAAGAAGAAGAAAGAAGTAAGAAAGAAGTAAGAAAGAAGTACGAAAGAAGTAAGAAAGAATTAAGAAAGAAAGAAGTAAGAAGAAGTAAGAAAGAAGAAGAAAGAAGTAAGAAAGAAGTAAGAAAGAAGTATGAAAAGAAGTAAGAAAGAAAGAAGAAAGAAGTAAGAAAGAAGTAAGAGAAAGAAGTATGAATAAGTAAGAAAGACGAAAGAAAGAAGTAATAAATAACTAAGAAAGAAGTAAGAATGAAGTAAGAAAGAAGTAAGAAAGAAGAAAGAAATAAGAAAGAAGTAAGAAAGAAGTAAGAAAGAAGTAAGAAAGAAGAAAGAAGAAAGAAAGAAGTAAGAAAGAAGAAAGAAAGAAGTAAGAAAGAAGTAAGAAAGAAAGTAAGAAAGAAGTAAGAAAGAAAGAAGAAAGAAGTAAGAAAGAAGTAAGAAAGAAGTAAGAAGGAATGAAGAAAGAAGTAAGAAGAAGAAGAAAGTAAGTAGTAAGAATGAAGAAAGAAAGAAAGTAGTAAGAAGAGATAAGAAGTAAGAAAGAAGGAAGTAAAGAAGGAAGTAAGAAGGAAGAAAAGAAAGTAAGAAAGAAAGAAGAAGAAAGAAGTAAGAAAGAGAAGAAAGAAGTAAGAAAGAGTCGAAAGAAGTAAGAAAGAATTAAGAAAGAAAGAAGTAAGAAAGAAGTAAGAAAGAAAATAAGAAAAAAAGAAGAAAGAAAGAAAGAAGAAAAAAAAGAAAGAAGTAAGAAAGAAGTAAGAAAGAAGTAGAAAGAAGTACGAAAGAAGTAAGAAAGAAAGTAGAAAGAAGTAAGAAGAAGTAAGAACAAGTAAGAAGAAGTAAGAAAGAAGAAGAAAGAAGAAAGAAAGAAGTAAGAAAGAAGTAAGAAAGAAGTAAGAAAGAAGTACGAAAGATGTAAGAAAGAATTAAGAAAGAAAGAAGTAAGAAAGAGGTAAGAAAGAAAGAAGAAAGAAGTAAGAAAGAAGTAAGAAAGAAGTAAGAAAGAAAGAAGAAAGAAGTAAGAAAGAAGTAAGAAAGAAGTAAGAAAGAAGTAAGAAAGAAGTAAGAAAGAAGAAAGAAAGAAGTAAGAAAGAAGAAAGAAAGAAGTAAGAAAGAAGTAAGAAAGAAGTAAGAAAGAAGTATGAAAGAAGTGAGAAAGAAGTAAGAAAGAAGGATAGAAAGGAGAAAAAAGATTAGAAAGAAGTAAGAAGAGAAGAAAGAAGTAAGAAAGGAGAAAGAAAGAAGTATGAAAGAAGTAAGAAGAAAGAAGAAAGAAGTAAGAAAGAAGTAAGAAAGAAGTAAGAAAGAAGTAGAAGAAGTAAGAAAGAAGTAAGAAAGAAGAAAGAAAGAAGTAAGAAGAAGTATGAAAGAATTAGAAAGAAGTTAAGAAAGAAAGAAGAAAGAAGTAAGAAAGAAGTATGAAAGAAGTAAGAAAGAAGAAAAAAGAAGTTAAAAAGATGTAAGAAAGATGTAAGAAAGAAGTAAGAAAGAAGTTAAGAAAGAAGTAAGAAAGAAGTATGAAAGAAGTAAGAAAGAAGAAAGAAAGAAGTAAGAAAGAAGTAAGAAAGAAGTAAGAAGGAATGAAGAAAGGAGTTAGAAAGAAGAAAGAAAGAAGTAAGAAAGAAGTAAGAAAGAAGTAATAAAGAGGTAAGAAAGAAGTAAGAAAGAAGTAAGAAAGAAGAAGAAAGAAGTAAGAAAGAAGTAAGAAAGAAGAAGAAAGTAGTAAGAAAGAAGAAAGATAGAAGTAAGAAAGAAGTAAGAAAGAAGTAAGAAAGAAGTAAAAAGAAAGAAGAAAGAAGTAAGAAAGAAGTAAGAAAGAAGTACGAAAGAAGTAAGAAAGAATTAAGAAAGAAAGAAGTAAGAAAGAAGTAAGAAAGAAAGAAGAAAGAAGTAAGAAAGAAGTAAGAAAGAAGTATGAAAGAAGTAAGAAAGAAAGAAGAAAGAAGTATGAAAGAAGTTAAGAAAGAAGTATGAATTAAGTAAGAAAGACGAAAGAAAGAAGTAATAAATAAGTAAGAAAGAAGTAAGAAAGAAGTAAGAAAGAAGTAAGAAAGAAAGAAGAAAGAAGTAAGAAAGAAGTAAGAAAGAAGTAAGAAAGAAGTACGAAAGAAGTAAGAAAGAATTAAGAAAGAAGAAGTATGAAAGAAGTAAGAAAGAAGAAAGAAGTAAGAAAGAAGTAAGAAAGAAAGTAAGAAAGAAGTAAGAAAGAAGAAAGAAAGAAGTAAGAAAGAAGAAGAAAGAAGTAAGAAAGAAGTAAGAAAGAAGTAAGAAAGAAGTAAGAAAGAAAGAAGAAAGAAGTAAGAAAGAAGTAAGAAAGAAGTAAGAAGGAATTAAGAAAGAAGTAAGAAAGAAGAAAGAAAGAAGTAAGAAAGAAAGAAGAAAGAAGTAAGAAAGAAGTAAGAAAGAAGTTAAGAAAGAAGTACGAAAGAAGTAAGAAAGAATTAAGAAAGAAAGAAGTAAGAAAGAAGTAAGAAAGAAAGAAGAAAGAAGTAAGAAAGAAGTAAGAAAGAAGTACGAAACAAGTACGAAAGAATTAAGAAAGATAAGAAGTATGAAAGAAGTAAGAAAGAAGAAAGAAGTAAGAAAGAAGTAAGAAAGACGAAAGAAAGAAGTAATAAAGAAGTAAGAAAGAAGTAAGAAAGAAGTAAGAAGGAAGTAAGAAAGAAAGAAGAAAGAAGTAAGAAAGAAGTAAGAAAGAAGTAAGAAAGAAGTACGAAAGAAGTAAGAAAAGACTTAAGAAAGAAAGAAGTATGAAAGAAGTAAGAAAGAAGAAGAAGTAAGAAATAAGTAAGAAGACGAAAGAAGAGTAATAAGTAAGAAAGAAGTAAGAAAGAAGTAAGAAAGAAGTAAGAAAGGAAAGAAGAAAGAAGTAAGAAAGAAGTAAGAAAGAAGTAAGAAAGATTGTAAGAAAGAAGTACGAAAGAAGTAAGAAAGAATTAAGAAGAAAGAAGTAAGAAAGAAGTAAGAAGAAGAAAGATGTAAGAAAGAAGTAAGAAAGAAGTAGAAAGAAGTAAGAAAGAAGTAAGAAAGAAGTAAGAAAGAAGAAAGAAAGAAGTAAGAAAGAAGAAAGAAAGAAGTAAGAAAGAAGTAAGAAAGAAATTAAGAAAGAAGTAAGAAAGAAAGAAGAAAGAAGTAAGAAAGGAGAAAGAAAGTAGTAAGAAAGAAAGAAGAAAGAAAGAAGTAAGAAAGAAGAAATAAAGAAGTAAGAAAGAAGTAAGAAAGAGAAGAAAGAAGTAAGAAAGAAAGAAGTAAGAAAGAAGTAAGAAAGAAGTAAGAAAGAAGTAAGAAAGAAGTACGAAAGAAGTAAGAAAGAATTAAGAAAGAAAGAAGTAAGAAAGAAGTAAGAAAGAAGAAGAAAGAAGTAAGAAAGAAGTAAGAAGAAGTACGAAAGAAGTAAGAAAAATTAAGAAGAAAGAAGTATGAAAGAAGTAAGAAAGAAGAAAGAAGTAAGAAAGAAGTAAGAAAGAAGTATGAGAGAAGTAATAAAGAAGTAAGAAAGAAGTAAGAGAAAGAAGAAAGAAGAAGGAAGAAGAAGAAGAAAGAAGTAAGAAAGAAGTAAGAAGGAATGAAGAAAGAAGTAAGAAAGAGAAGAAGTAAGAAAGAAGTAAGAAAGAAAGAAGTAAGAAAGAAGTAAGAAAGAAGTAAGAAAAAGAAAAAAGTAGTTAGAAAGAAGTAAGAAAGGAAGTAAGAAAGAAGTAAGAAAGAAGTAAGAAAGAAGAAGAAAGAAGAGTAAGAAGAAAGAAATAAAGAAAGAAGTAAGAGAAGTAGTAAGAAAGAAGTAAGAAAGAAGTAAGAAATAAGTAAGAAAGGAATGAAGAAAGAAGTAAGAAAGAAGTAGAAAGAAGAAAGAAAGAAGTAAGAAAGAAGTAAGAAAGAAGAAAGAAAGAAGAAGAAAGTAAGAAGAAAGAAATAAGAAAGAAGTAAGAGAGTAGTAAGAAAGAAGTAAGAAAGAAGTAAGAAATAAGTAAGAAGGAATGAAGAAAGAAGTAAGAAAGAAGTAAGAAAGAAGAAGAAAGAGTAAGAAAGAAGAAAGAAGAAGTAAGAAAGTAGTAAGAAAGAAGTAAGAAAGAAGAAAGAAGGAAGAGAAGAAAGAAAGAAGAAAGAAGTAAGAAAGAAGTAAGAGAGAAGTAAGAAAGAAGTAAGAAAGAAGTAAGAAAGAAGAGAAGGTAAGAAGAAGAAGTAGAAGAAGTAAGAAAGAAGAATGAAGTAAGAAAGAAGAAAGAAGAAGTAAGAAAGAAGTAGAAGAGAAGAAGTAAGAAGAAAGAAGAATGAAGTAAGAAAGAAGTAAGAAAGAAATAAGAAAGAAAAGAAAGAAGAAGAAAGAAAGAAGTAGGAAAGAAGTAAGAAAGAAGTAAGAAGAAGTAATAAAGAATTAAGAAGGAATGAAGAAAGAAGTAAGAAGAAGAAAGAGAAGTAAGAAAGAAGTAATGAAAGAGAAGTAAGAAGGAATGAAGTTAGGAGTTAGAAAGAAGAAAGAAAGAAGTAAGAAAGAAGTAAGAAAGAAGTTAAGAAAGAAGTAAGAATGAAGAAAGAAGAAGAAGAAGTAAGAAAGAGTAAGAAAGAAGTACGAAAGAAGTAAGAAAGAATTAAGAAAGAAAGAAGTAAGAAAGAAGTAAGAAAGAAAGAAGAAAGAAGTAAGAAAGAAGTAAGAAAGAAGTATGAAAGAAGTAAGAAAGAAAGAATGAAAGAAAGAAGTAAGAAAGAAGTATGAAAGAAGTAAGAAGACGAAAGAAAGATGTAATAATAAGTAAGAAAGAGAGTAAGTAAGAAGTAAGAAAAGAAGTAAGAAAGAAGAAGAAAGAAGTAAGAAGAAGTAAGAAAGAATGTAAGAAAGAAGTAAGAAAGAAGTAAGAAAGAAGTACGAAAGAAGTAAGAAAGATTTAAGAAAGAAAGAAGTAAGAAAGAATTAAGAACAAAGAAGAAAGAAGTAAGAAAGAAGTAAGAAAGAAGTAAGAAAGAAGTAAGAAAGAAGTAAGAAAGAAGTAAGAAAGAAGAAAGAAAGAGAAAGAAAGAAGAAGAAGAAAGGAAGTAAGAAGAGTAGAAAGAAGTAAGAAAGAAGTAAGAAGAAAGAAGAATAAGAAGTAAGAAAGAAGTAAAAAAGAAGTAAGAAGGAAAGATGAAAGAGAAGTAAGAAAGAAGAAAGAAAGTAGTAAGAAGAAAGAAGAAAGAAAGAAGTAAGAAAGAAGAAATAAAGAAGTAAGAAAGAAGTAAGAAAGAAGAAAGAAAGAAGTAAGAAAGAATTAAGAAAGAAGTAAGAAAGAAGTTAGGAAAGAAGTACAAAAGAAGTAAGAAAGAATTAAGAAAGAAAGAAGTATGAAAGAAGTAAGAAAGAAGAAAGAAGTAAGAAAGAAGTAAGAAAGAAGTATGAGAGAAGTAAGAAAGAAGAAAGAAAGAAGTAAGAAAGAAGTAAGAAATAAGTAAGAAAGAGTAATAAAGAAGTAAGAAAGAATAAGAAAGAAAGAAGAAAGAAGTAAGAAAGAAGAAAGAAGTAAGAAGAAGTAAGAAGGAATGAAAAGAAGTAAGAAGAAGAAAGACAGTAAGAAAGAAGTAAGAAAGAAAGAAGTAAGAAAGAAATAAGAAAGAAGTAAGAAAATAGAAAAAGTAGTTAGAAAGAAGTAAGAATGATGTAAGAATGAAGTAAGAAAAGAAGAAAGAAAGAAGAAAGAAAGAATGAAGAAAGAAGTAAGAAAGAAGTAAGAGAGTAGTAAGAAAGAAGTAAGAAAGAAGTAGAATAGTAAGAAGGAATGAAGAAGAAGTAAGAAAGAAGTAAGAAAGAAGAAAGAAAGAAGAAGAAAGAAGAAAGAGAAAGAAAGAAGTAAGAGAAGAAGTAAGAAAGAAGTTAGAAAGAAGTAAGAAAGAAAGAAGAAAGAAGTAAGAAAGAAGTAAGAAAGAAATAAGAAAGAAAGAAGAAAAGAAGAAAGAAAGGAAGTAGGAAAGAAGTAAGAAAGAAGTAAGAAAGAAGGTAATAAAAAATTAAGAAGGAATGAAGAAAGAAGTAGAAAGAAGAAAGAACGAAGTAAGAAAGAATAAGAAAGAAGTAAGTAAGAAGTAAGAAAGAAGTACGAAAGAAGTAAGAAAGAATTAAGAATGAAAGAAGTATAGAAAGAAGTAGAAAGAAAGAGAGAAAGAAGTAAGAAAGAAGTAGAAAGAAGTATGAAGAAGTAAGAAAGAAAGAAGAAAGAAGTAAGAAAGATGTAAGAAAGAAGTATGAATATAAGTAAGAAAGACGAAAGAAGAAGTAATAAAGAATTAAGAAAGAAGTAAGAAAGAAGTAAGAAAGAAGTAAGAAAGAAAGAAGAAAGAAGTAAGAAAGAAGTAAGAAAGAAGAAAGAAAGTAGTACGAAAGAAGTAAGAAAGAATTAAGAAAGAAAGAAGTAAGAAAGAAGTAAGAAAGAAGAATGAAGTAAGAAAAGAAGTAAGAAAGAAGTAAGAAAGTAGTAAGAAAGAGAATGAAGAGTAAGAAGTTGAAAGAAAGAAGTAAGAAAGAAGTAAGAAAGAAGTAAGAAAGAAGTAAGAAAGAAAGAAGAAAGAAGTAAGAAAGAAGTAAGAAAGAAGTAAGAAGGAATGAGAAGAAGTAAGAAAGAAGAAAGAAAGAAGTAAGAAAGAGTACGAAAGAAGTAAGAAAGAATTAAGAAAGAAAAGAAGTAAGAAAGAAGTAAGAAAGAAAGAAGAAAGAAGTAAGAAAGAAGTAAGAAAGAAGTACGAAACAAGTAAGAAAGAATTAAGAAAGAAAGAAGTATGAAAGAAGTAAGAAAGAAGAAAGAAGTAAGAAAGAAGTAAGAAAGGACGAAAGAAAGAAGTAATAAATAAGTAAGAAAGAAGTAAGAAAGAAGTAAGAAAGAAGTAGAAGAAAGAAGAAGAAAAGAAGTAAGAAAGAAGTAAGAAAGAAGTAAGAAAGAAGTAAGAAAGAAGTAAGAAAGACTTAAGAAAGAAAGAAGTATGAAAGAGTAGAAGAAGAAAGAAGTAAGAAATAAGTACGAAAGACGTAAGAAAGAAGTAATAAATAAGTAAGAAAGAAGTAAGAAAAGAAGTAAGAAAGAAGTAGAAAGAAAGAAGAAAGAAGTAAGAAAGAAGTAAGAAAGAAGTAAGAAAGAAGTAAGAAAGAAGTAAGAAAGAAGTAAGAAAGAAAGTAAGAAAGAAGAAGTAAGAAAGAAGTAAGAAAGAAGAAAGAAGTAAGAAGAAGTAAGAAAGAAGTAAGAAAGAAGTAAGAAAGAAGTAAGAAAAGAAGTAAGAAAGAAGAAAGAAAGAAGTAAGAAAGAAGAAAGAAAGAAGTAAGAAAGAAGTAAGAAAGAAATAAGAAAGAAGTAAGAAAGAAGAAGAAAGTAAGTAAGAAAGAAGTAAGAAAGAAGTAAGAAGAAGTAAGAAGGAAAGAAGAAAGAAGTAAGAAAGGAGAAGAAAGTAGTAAGAAAGTAAGAAGAAAGAAAGAAGTAAGAAAGAAGAAATAAAGAAGTAAGAGAGAAGTAAGAAAGAAGAGAAGAAAGAAGTAAGAAAGAAAGAAGAAAGAAGTAAGAAAGAAGTAAGAAAGAAGTAAGAAGAAGTACGAAAGAAGTAAGAAAGAATTAAGAAAGAAAGAAGTAAGAAAGAAGTAAGAAAGAAAGAAGAAAGAAGTAAGAAAGAAGTAAGAAAGAAGTACGAAAGAAGTAAGAAGGTAAGAAAGAAAGAAGTATGAAAGAAGTAAGAAAGAAGTAAGAAAGAGAAGAAAGAAGTATGAGAGAAGTAGAAAGAAGAAAGAAAGAAGTAAGAAAGAAGTAAGAAAAAAGTAAGAAAGAAGTAATTAAGAAGTAATAAGAAGTAAGAAAGAAGTAAGAAAGAAGTAGAAAGAAGTACGAAAGAGAAGTAAGAAAGAATTAAGAAAGAAAGAAGTAAGAAAGAAGTAAGAAACAAAGAGAAAGAAGTAAGAAAGAAGTAAGAAAGAAGTAAGAAAGAAGTAGAAAGAAGTAAGAAAGAAGTAAGAAAGAAGAAAGAAAGAAGTAAGAAAGAAGAAGAAAGAAGTAAGAAAGAAGTAAGAAAGAAGTAGAAGAAGTAAGAAAGAAAGAAAGAAAGAAGTAAGAAAGAAGTAAGAAAGAAGTAAGAAGGAATGAAGAAAGAAGTAAGAAAGAAGAAAGAAAGTAGTAAGAAAGAAAGAAGAAAGAAGAAGTATGAAAGAAGATTATAAAGAAGTAAGAAAGAAGTAAGAAAGAAGAAAGAAAGAAGTAGAAGAATTAAGAAAGAAGTAAGAAAGAAGTAGAGGAAAGAAGTACGGAAAGAAGTAAGGAAAGTATTAAGAAAGAAAGAAGTATGAAAGAAGTAAGAAAGAAGAAAGAAGTAAGAAAGAAGTAAGAAAGAAGTATGAGAGAAGTAAGAAAGAAGAAAGAAAGAAGTAAGAAAGAAGTAAGAAATAAGTAAGAAAGAAGTAATAAAGAAGTAAGAAGAATTAAGAAAGAAAGAAGAAAGAAGTAAGAAAGAAGAAAGAAGTAAGAAAGAAGTAAGAAGAAGGAAGAAAGAAGTAAGAAAGAAGAAAGAAAGAAGTTAAGAAAGAAGTAAGAAAGAAAGAAGTTAGAAAGAATTAAGAAAGAAGTAAGAAAATAGAAAAGTAGTTAGAAAGAAGTAAGAAAGAAGTAAGAAAGAAGTAAGAAAGAAGAAAGAAAGAAGAAAGAAGAAAGAAGAAAGAAGAAGAAAGAAGTAAGAGAGTAGTAAGAAAGAAGTAAGAAGAAGTAAGAAATAAGTAAGAAGGAATGAAGAAAGAAGTAAGAAAGAAGTAAGAAAGAAGAAAGAAAGAAGTAAGAAGAAGAAGAAAGAAGTAAGAAAGAAGTAAGAAAGAAGTAAGAAAGAAGTAGAAAGAAAGAAGAAAGAAGTAAGAAAGAAGTAAGAAAGAAATAAGAAAGAAAGAAGAAAGAAGAAAGAAAGAAGTAGGAAGAAGTAGAGAAAGAAGTAAGAATAAGAAGATAGTAATTAAAATTTAGGAAGGAATGAAGAAAGAAGTAAGAAAGAAGAAAGAACGAAGTAAGAAAGAAGTTAAGAAAGAAGTAAGAAAGAAAGTAGAAAGAATTAAGTAAGAAGTAAGTAAAGAAGTAAGAAAGAAGTTAAGAAAGAAAGAAGAAAGAGAAATAAAGAAGTAAGAAAGAAGTAAGAAAGAAGTAAGAAAGAAGTACGAAAGAGTAAGAAAGTATTAAGAAAGAAGAAGTAGAAAGAGGTAAGAAAGAAAGAAGAAAGAAGAGTAAGAAAGTAAGAAGAAGTTAAGAAGAAAGAAGAAAGAAGTAAGAAAGAAGTAAGAAAGAAGTTAGAAAGAATTAAGAAAGAAGTAAGAAAGATAAGAAGAAAGAAGTAAGAAAGAAGTGAGAAAGAAGTAAGAAAGAAGGTAAGAAAGGAGAAAAAAGAAGTTAGAAAGATGTAAGAAAGAAGTAAGAAAGAAGTAAGAAAGAAGTAAGAAAGAAGTAAGAAAGAAGTAAGAAAGAAGTAAGAAAGAAGTAAGAAAGAAGTATGAAAGAAGTAAGAAGAAGAAAGAAAGAAGTAAGAAGAAGTAAGAAAGAAGTAAGAAGGAATGAAGAAAGGAGTTAGAAAGAAGAAAGAAAGAAGTAAGAAAGATGTAAGGAAAGAAGTAATAAGAGGTAAGAAAGAAGTAAGAAAGAAGTAAGAAAGAAAGAAGTAAGAAAGAAGAAAGAAAGTAGTAAGAAAGAAGTAAGAAAGAAGTAAGAAAAAAGTAGAGAAAGAAGTAAGAAAGAAGTAAAAAAGAAAGAAGAAAGAAGTAAGAAAGAAGTAAGAAAGAAGTACGAAAGAAGTAAGAAAGAATTAAGAAAGAAAGAAGTAAGAAAGAAGTAAGAAAGAAGAGAAAGAAGTAAGAAAGAAGTAAGAAAGAAGTAAGAAGAAGAAAGAAAGAAGTAAGAAGAAAGAAGTAAGAAAGAAGTAAGAAAGAAGTAAGAAAGAAGTAAGAAAGAAGTACGAAAGAAGTAAGAAAGAATTAAGAAAGAAAGAAGTAAGAAAGAAGTAAGAAAGAAAGAAGAAGAAGAAGTAAGAAAGAAGTAAGAAAGAAGTACGAAAGAAGTAAGAAAAAATTAAGAAAGAAAGAAGTATGAAAGAAGTAAGAAAGAGAAAGAAGTAAGAAAGAAGTAAGAAAGAAGTATGAGAGAAGTAATAAAGAAGTAAGAAAGAAGTAAGAAGAAAGAGAAAGAAGAAAGAAAGAAGAAAGAAGTAAGAAAGAAGTAAGAAGGAATGAAGAAAGAAGTAAGAAAGAGAAAGAAGTAAGAAAGAAGTAAGAAAGAAAGAAGTAAGAAAGAAGTAAGAAAGAAGTAAGAAAATAGAAAAAGTAGTTAGAAAGAAGTAAGAAAGAAGTAAGAAAGAAGTAAGAAAGAAGAAAGAAAGAAGAAAGAAAGAAAGAAAGAAGAAATAAGAAAGAAGTAAGAGAGTAGTAAGAAGAAGTAAGAAAGAAGTAAGAAATAAGTAAGAAGGAATGAAGAAAGAAAGTAAGAAAGAAGTAAGAAAGAAGAAAGAAAGAAGTAAGAAAGAAGTAAGAAAAGAAGAAAGAAGAGAAGAAAGAAAGAAGAAAGAAATAAGAAAGAAGTAAGAGAGTAGTAAGAAAGAAGTAAGAAAGAAGTAAGAAATAAGTAAGAAGGAATGAAGAAAGAAGTAAGAAAGAAGTAAGAAAGAAGAAAGAAAGAAGTAAGAAAGAAGAAAGAAAGAAGTAAGAAAGAAGTAAGAAAGAAGTAGAAAGAAGAAAGAAGGAAGAAAGAAAGAAAGAAGAAAGAAGTAAGAAAGAAGTAAGAGAGAAGTAAGAAAGAAGTAAGAAAGAAGAAAGAAGAAGAAGTAAGAAGGAAAGAAGAAAGAAGTAAGAAAGAAGTAAGAAAGAAGAAAGAAGTAAGAAAGAAGAAAGAAAGAAGTAAGAAAGAATAAGAAAGAAGACAGAAGTAAGAAAGAAAGAAGAAAGAAGTAAGAAAGAAGTAAGAAAGAAATAAGAAAGAAAGAAGAAAGAAGAAAGAAAGAAGTAGGAAAGAAGTAAGAAAGAAGTAAGAAAGAAGTAATAAAGAATTAAGAAGGAATGAAGAAAGAAGTAAGAAAGAAGAAAGAACGAAGTAAGAAAGAAGTAAGAAAGAAGTAAGAAGGAATGAAGAAAGGAGTTAGAAAGAAGAAAAGAAAGAAGTAAGAAAGAAGTAAGAAAGAAGTAAGAAAGAAGTAAGAAAGAAGTAAAAAGAAAGAAGAAAGAAGTAAGAAAGAAGTAAGAAAGAAGTACGAAAGAAGTAAGAAAGAATTAAGAAAGAAAGAAGTAAGAAAGAAGTAAGAAAGAAAGAAGAAAGAAGTAAGAAAGAAGTAAGAAAGAAGTATGA